>NC_080071.1:58618776-59221188 GCF_949987535.1 Balaenoptera acutorostrata | reverse complement strand
GTATCAATAGCATCAAAATTGTTCATATTCTTTGAGCCAATAATTCTACTTCTACTTCTACTTTGAGCCAATAATTCTACTTCTACCTTAAAGACATAATCAAATGCAGACAAAGGCTTATGAACAGAGATGTTCAACTAAACATTATTCATAATAGGGAAAAAATAAAAGCAATATAAATGTCTATAATACAGGGTTAAATACATATTGGCACATCCACAGGTTATAGATGAGATATAGCTATTAAAATTATTTTGAGGGAATTCCTGGGCAGTCTGTTGGTTAGGACTCCACGCAGCCACTGCAGGGGACACGGGTTCGATCCCTGGTTGGGGAACTAAGATCCCACATGCTGCGTGGCTGAAAAAATAATAATGATAAAATAAAATAAAATAAAATTATTTTGAATAACTTTTTACGTTGATGAGTGCCCATGATAAAGTAAGAAATGGTCAAAAGCAGGAAACAAAATTAAATATAATGTGTTTTCAATTATGTGCATATCATACGAATAGAAAAAAGACTGGAATGAGATACATCAAAATGTCATGAGCCATGATTCCTAGTTTTAGGATTAGAAGTGATTTTTATTTTTTTTATATATATACTTTTATATATTTTTCAAGTTTTGTACAATGAATGTGAATTATAGGCAGGAAAAAAATGAAAGTCTTAAAAACAAATTGCAGTATATCCATTTAATGGAATACTACTCAGAAATAAAAAGAGATGATTATTGATACATATATCAACATGGATGAATCTTCAAAACATCATGGTAAAGAAGCCAGACACAAAAGGCTACGTGGTGTATGATTCCATTTATATGATACTTTGGAAAAGGCAAAACTAAGGGATGGAGGGCAGGGCATCAACTGTAGAAGGGTAGGAGGGAACTTTTTGGGGATGATAGAAATGTTCTGTATCTTGATTGTGGCCATAGTTACATGACTGTATACATCTGTCAAAACTCAGTGTACTGGGCTTCCCTGGTGGCGCAGTGGTTGAGAATCTGCCTGCCAATGCAGGGGACACGGGTTCGAGCCCTGGTCTGGGAAGATCCCACATGCCGCGGAGCAACTTGGCCCGTGTGCCACAACTACTGAGCCTGTGCGTCTGGAGCCTGTGCTCCACCACAGGAGAGGCCGCGATAGTGAGAGGCCCGCGCACCGCGATGAAGAGTGGCCCCCACTTGCCGCAACTAGAGAAAGCCCTCGCACGGAAACGAAGACCCAACACAGCCAAAAATAAATTAATTAATTAATTAATTTAAAAAAAAAAAACAACTCAGTGTACTTAAAAAGAGTGAATTTTATTTTATGTAAATTATATCTCAATAAACCTGACTTAAAAATAAAAACTTAATGGATGAGATCTGGTGATGTTTTTGTAGCAGAAGTAGGTTTGGGAGTATGATCAAGCAGTTCTAGAAAGTTGTTGTCTTAAAATGAGGTCCATAGACTTCGAGTATTTGGACATGTCTATTATATATAATAAGTTATGTGCCCAGCTTGCTAAGTTGGTTGTTATTACTAGCCCTTTAATGATTAAAAAAGAAGACACCAAGTTCCTTCTTGGGACTTAAAGGTTACTGTTGTTTTTAATACCAAGCAGTTTTTATTCAGCATCATTCTTTAAGCCTTTTTTAATGTGTCTATGTATAATTTTTATGGTTCTTTTTTTTAAAAATGAGGTGAAATTCACATAACATAGAATTAATTACAGTATACATTTCAGTGACATTTGCTACATTAACAGTGTGTGTAACCAGCACCTCTATTTAGTTCCAAAACATTTCTGTCACCCCAAAAGGAAACCCAGCATCCATTAAGCAGTTACTCTGCATTCCCCTCTCCCCTCAGCCCCTGGCAACTACCAGTCTGCTCTCTGTCTCAGTGGATTTGTGTATTCTGGATATTTATATAAATGGAATCATACAATATATAACCTTTTGTGTCTGGCTTCTTTCACTTAGCATAAGGTTTTTAAGCTTCATAAGAATACATTTTCAGGGACTTCCCTGGTGGCGCAGTGGTTAAGAATCCGCCTGCCAATGCAGGGGACACAGGTTCGTTCCCTGGTCCGGGAAGATCCGACATGCCGCGGAGCAGCTAAGCCCGTGTGCCACAACTACTGAGCATGCGCTCTAGAGCCCGCGAGCCACAACTACTGAGCCCGCGTGCCACAGCTACTGCAGCCCGCGCGCCTAGAGCCCGTGCTCCACAACAAGAGAAGCCACCACACTGAGAAGCCTGCGCAGCACAATGAAGAGTAGCCCCCGCTCGCTGCAACCACAGAAAGCCTGCACACAGCTATGAAGACCCAACACAGTCAAAAATAAATAAAATTTTTTAAAAAAGGAATACATTTTCAGCTTTCAATCAGAAACATATCAAACTATTATATATAGAATGGATCAACAACAAGGTCCTATTGTATAGCACAGGGAACTGTATTCAATATCCTGTGATAAACCATAATGGAAAAGAATATGAAAAAATATTTATATACACATACACATATGTATGTATGTATAACTGAATCACTTTGCTGTACAGCAGAAATTAACACAACATTGTGAATCAACTATACTTCAATAGAATAAATTTAAAAAAAGAAACATATCAGATTTAAAAATTAAGTGAATTTGACTGGAATCTTGGCCTGCTGCATTAACACAGATTATTCTCATTTGAAAAGATGCCTATAAGGTATTGATACCTCATATTCGTACAGTGGTTGCCTCTTACAGAGTGGTCACAAAATTTATCTGATTTGATGATTGCAGCAACCTCGTGAGGTAGACAGGGCAAGTGTTAGAACCCCTACTGCCCAATCCTTTCACATTACTACCAACACTATGACTTATAATAAAGGCACCTAACATCTCTTGAGTGCTAAGTCTGTGCCAGGCCCTGTTCTAGGCATTTTGTTTTTATTTTCTCATTTAATCATCGCAGCAAGGTACTATTATTGTATTATGTACTATTATGTATGTATTATGTATTATGTACTATTATTGTCATCATTTGACAGATGAGAACAATTTCCCAAGGTGATATGATTAGTGAATGACAGAAAAGGGATCCAGGCCCAGGCAGTTTTGGCTCCAGTGCCTGTGCCCTTAACCAGCACACACTCAGTTGCCCAAGGTCTGTATAGCGACCTGCTGGTTATCAGTGGCAGAGCTGGGGCGGCTGGTAGCCAGCTCTTTCTGGACCCGGGTCATGAGCTGTGCCACTATTGCCCTGGCTCTTCTTGGGAGCACTTCCTGCTTATACTTCTCTTCATCAAATGGGAGGCATGAACCTTAAACTGTTTCTGGCCGGTCTTATACAAAAGTGTTGCTGAGCCTTTGCCAGTGGACAGTGGTTCTCTAAATTGTCTTTTTATCTTCCAGGTGTTAGCTACTGGCGGGTGCCTCATGAGCTGATAGAATGTTGGACTCTGGAAGAGCGGCCTTTACATGGAAGCCTGCGTCACATGGCCCCAATTCGAAAGAGGTTATCTGTCCTTTGTTGATTTTTTTAAAAATTAATCTATGACCTATATTTTTACTGCCTTTACTGGGGGAGTGAATAATGGTTCTTGACCTCATTGAGCTTATTAATTACCTAGGTGAATATTCTGCCTTACCATCAAAGTATAAATCTTTATTTATTTATTTATTTTTGGCTGCATTGGGTCTTCGTTGCTGAGTGCAGGCTTTCTCTAGTTGCAGTGAGTGGGGGCTACTCTTCGTTGTGGTGCACAGGCTTCTCTGTGGTGGCTTCTCTTGTTGCGGAGCACGGGCTCTAGGCATGCGGGCTTCAGTAGTTGTGGCACACGGGCTCAGTAGCTGTGGCTTGCGGGCTCTAGAGCACAGGCTCAGTAGTTGTGGCACATGGGCCTAGTTGCTCCGCAGCATGTGGGATCTTCCCGGACCAGGGCTCGAACCTGTGTCCCCTGCATTGGCAGGTGGATTCTCAACCACTGCATCACCAGGGAAGCCCCAAAACGTAAATCTTGAGGGAATACCCTGGCAGTCAGTGGTTAGGACTCTGTGCTCTCACTGCCGAGGGCCCGGGTTCAATCCCTGGTGGGGGAACTAAAATCCCACAAGCCGTGTGGTGTGGCCAAAAAAAAAAAAATTAAATGCAAAGTTACCAGAACTATGTAAAAAGTGGAAGTAATTCTTTAAAACTGAGTTATATGGTATGTTCTTTTTGGGAGAGTATGATTTTAAAAATACTACTGGACACAGTGGGAATGCTGTGGTATTTTTCCCCACTAAAGTGAAATTCCAGACTTTATTGGCAATAGTCAAGAAATCTATTAGACTTAATATTTGAAATTTCCTGTGACTTATTCTGAATCCCTTTCTCCTTCCTGTTACCACAAATAACATTTTTATTTAGTAGTATTATCTTGTGTTCTATGAAATCATTAGCACTGAATTCACTCCACATCTGTGTCTTTCACTGTGGTTTAAATACATTTAAAATTATATTTCCTTTTCATTATCTTGGGTAGTATTCATGACTTTCAGACATTCTGATTTCTTGATCATCTATTCTAGCATTTGATTCAGTGCCCGTATGAAATTTCAGACTGCTTTCTTACTTTTGCCCTCTGGATCTTTCACAGAGGTGCAGAGAATTTTATTCAGTTTTTAGTAGTAAATCATATGTTAAAACAGATCTTTTTGCTTAAAGGCTCTCATTTTATTATCATTATTTATTTTGGTGTTCGAACTTATAGTTAGCAAATATTATTTGGGTCTAGAGCAGTAGTTCTCCATTGGGGGCGGTTTTGTTCCCCAGGGGATATATTTGGTAACGTTTGGGGACACTGTCAGGTGGGGGATGTTGCTGGCATCCAGAGGGTAGAGGCCAGGGTTGCTTCTAAACGTCCTAGAATGCAGAGGGCAGCCCCCCATGACAAAGAATTGTTGAACCCCAAATGGCAATAGTGCTCAGGTGGAGCAACCTTGGACTAGAGTCCAGTGGAAGATGTGTACAAAATATAAAGCAAGCAGAAATGGTTTTATGGAAACTCTCCTCTGTGTTAGTTGTATTTTTCCTCTGGGATTTTATTAAGCATCATTTTTGATTCATGGACCAGGTAACGATGACTTAGAAGTACTTGTGAGATCCCAAAGAACCATTTCTCACCTACAAAATTTTAGTTATGTTCAGTAGAGTTTTGAGGTTGAATATATTATATTATATTTCAAATCACTACGCTATTATGATCCCATTTCCAAAAATCAGAGTTCAGTATCTCATATTTGCCTCTGAAGACACAACAGTGCTGAGTCAGAGGGAGAAGACTTGGAGGATTGCCATTACACATGTTCAGAAGGTGATCTTCATGAAGTGAAACTGATGGAAGCAGTGGAAGGAGCAGGCAGGCTTTTGACAGTGGTTGCTTGACAGTTTGACAGTTTTAAGGTCATTTAAAGTAATGTCCCCTGTGATTTTTTTCCTTCATTTTGTTGGTGTAGTGTATCATATTGACTGATTTGTGGATGTTGAACCATCTTTTCATCCCTGGAGTAAATCATCATGTGTGTTGCTTTTAATGTATTGTTGAATTCAGTTTGCTAGTATTTTTTTTGAGGATTTTTTGCATTTATGTTCATCAGGGATATTGGTGTGTAATTTTCCTGTGGCATCCTTGTCTGGTTTTGGTATCATGGTACTACTGGCCTTAATGAATTTGAAAGAGTTCCCTCCTCTTTTATTTTTTGGAAGTGTTTAAGAGGGACTGGTATTAATTCTTTGAAGAATTGGTTTGGTAGAATTCACCAGTGAAGCTGTCTGGTCCTGAACTTTTGTTTGTTAGGAGATTTCAATCTCCTTAGTAGTCATTGGTCTGTTCAGATTTTCTATTTCATCATGATTTAGTCTTGGTAGGTTGTATGTTTCTAGGAATTAATCCATTTCTTCTAGGTTGTCCAATTTGTTGGCATATAATTGTTCATAGTAGCCTCTTATGATCCTTTGTATGTCTATGGTATCAGTTTCAACATCTCCTCTTTCATTTCTGATTTTGAGTACTCTTTTTTTCTTGGTGAATCTAGCTAAAGGTTTGTCAGTTTTGTTTATCTTTTCAAAAAATCAGCTGTTAGTTTTATTGATCTTTCCTATTGTCTTTTTAGTCTCTATTTCATTCATTTCTATTCTAATCTTTGTTATTTCCTTCCTTCTACTAACTTTTGTTTGATCTTTTTCTAGTTCCTTGAGGTGTAAAGTTAGGTTTTTTTATTTGAGATTTATCCTATTTCTTGAGGTAAACATTGCTATGAACTCTCTTAGAACTGCTTTCACTGCATCCCACAAATTTTGGTATGTTACATTTCCATTTTTATTTGTCTCAAGGTATTTTTTGATTTCTCTTTTGATTTCTTCTTTGACCCATTGGTTGTACAGTAACATGTTGTTTAATCTCTATGTATTTGTGAATTTTCCAGTTTTCTTTGTGTAATTAATTTCTAGTTTCATACCATTGTGGTCAGAAAGAGAGCTTGATATGATTTCAGTTGTCTTAAACTTACTGAGACTCGTATTGTGGCCTAACACATGATCTATCATGGAAAACGTTCCATGTGCACCTGAGAAGATTGTGTACTCTGTTATTTTTGGATGGAATGTTCTGTAAATATCTGTTAAGTCCATCTGGCCTAACATGTCAGTTAAGGCCAATGTTTCCTTATTGATTTTCTATCTGTAGGATCTATCCATTGATGTAAGTGGGGTATTGAAGCTCCCCACTATTATCGTATTGCTCTCTGTTTCTTCCTTTAGTTCTGTTAATATTTGCTTTATTTTTTAGATGCTCCTATTTTGGGTGCATTAATATTTACAAATGTTATATCCTCTTGTTCGATTGACCTTTTTAAGATTATGTAATGCCCTTTTTTGTCTCTTATTACAGTCTTTGTTTTAAAGTCTATTTTATCTGATAAAAGTATAGCTACTCCAGCTTTCTTTTGGTTTCTTTTGGTTTGCATGGAATATCTTTTCCCATCCCTTCACTTTCAGTCTGTGTGTGTCCTTACACTTAAGTGAGTCTTTCGTGGGCAGCATATAGATGGGTCTTATTTTTTGATCTATTTAGCCACTCTGTGAATTTAGTCCATTTGCATTTAAAGTAATTATTGATAGGTATGTACTTATTTCCATTTTGTTGATTGTTTTCTGATTGTTTTTATAGTTCCTCTCTGTTCCTTTCTTCTCCTGCTCTCTTCCTTCATGGTTTGATGACTTTTTTTAGTGGTATGATTATATTCCTTTCTCTTTATCTTTTGTGTATTTACTATGAGTTTTTGCTTTGTGGTTACCATGAGGCTTACATATAACAACTTATATCTATAACAGTCTGTTTTAAGTTGATAACAACTTAAGTTTGATTCCATTGTAAAGCTCAACATTATACTATCCCCTGCCACGTTTTAGGTTTTTGGTGTCATATTTTACATCATTTTATATTGTGTATTCCATAACTAATTATTGTAATCATAGTTATTTTTATTACTTTTTTCTTTTAACCTTTATACTAGCTTTATAAGTGATTAATATACTACCTTTACTATGTATTTACCTTTCCAGTGAGATTTATTCTTTCATATGTGTTGTTACTAATTAGTGCCCTTTCTTTTCAGCTTAAAGAAGTCCCTTTAACATTTCTTGTAAGGCCAGTTTAGTGGTGATGAACTCCTTTAGCTTTTGTTTGTCTGGAAAACTCTTTATTATTCCTTCAATTCTGAATGGTAATTTTGCTGGGTAGAGTATTCTTGGTTGGATTTTTTTCTTTTACTACTTTGAATATATCATGCCACTCCTTCCTGGCCTGCAAAATTTCTGCTGAAAATCTCCTGATAGTCTTATGGGGGTTCCTTTGTATATAACAAGTTATTTTTCTCTTGCTGTTTTTAAGATTTTCTCCTTGTCTTTCACTTTTGACATTTTAATTATAATGTGTCTTAGTGTGGGTCTCTTTGGGTTCATCTTTTTTGGAATTCTCTGGACTTCCTGGATCTGGATGTCTCTTTCCTTTCTCGGCTATATAGTTTTCAGCTATTATTTATTCAAATAAGATTTCTTCTCCTTTCTCTCTCTCTTCTTCTGGGAGCCCTATAATGTGAATGTTAGTCCATTTGATGTTGTCCCATAAATTATCTTCACTTTTTTCCCATTCTTTTTCTTTTTCCCTGCTCTGATTGGGTGAATTCCACTGCCCTGCCTTTGAGTTGACTGATCCTTTCTTCTGCTTCATCTGGTCTGCTGTTGAACCCCTCTAGTGTGTTTATCAGTTCAGTTATTGTATTCTACAGCTCTGTGACTTCTATTTGGTACTTTCTTATATTTTTCATCTCTTTGTTGAAGTTCTCACTGTGTTCATTCATTCTTCTCCCCAGTTTGGTGAGCATTTTTATGACCATTATTGAACTCCTTCTCAGCTAAATTACTTATCTATGTTTAATTAAGGTTTTTTCCTGAGGTTTTATCTTGTTCTTTCATTTGGAACATATTCCTCAGTTTCTTCATTTTACTTGACTCTCTGTGTTGGTTTCTATACAGTAGATGAAACAACCACCTCACTCAGTTTTGAAAGAGTAGCCTTGTGCAGAGGATGAACCTTATTGTTTGGCCCTGCCCCAGCTCTTAGTTGACTCTCAAACCTTTGCGATTGTCCAAGCAGCCTATTATATTTTTAATAACTCCCAGTATTTGAGGATGAGCCAAGACCTGTCAGTGTCCCAAAGGGGAGGATCTCATCACCTAGATTGAGGCTGCTTGGAAGCCAGACCCTCAGGCGGCAGCTTTTAGAGCTATACAAATATATACAGTCCTGTGGGACTGCAAATGTAAGCTCTGCTGGCCAACAGAGCCAGGCAATCCGAAGGTGTCCCCTTGGTGGCAGCTGCAAAAATCGGGGCTCCAGCTGAGTGTATAAGCTCTTTTCAGAAAGATTCTGAGGAGCTGGAGCAAGGCAGAGAGAGAGAGAGCACCAAGATGGCATTCACAGCCTATGTTCCTTGAGAGCAGCTCTGTTTGGCAATACATGTGTGCCAAACCTGAGGCCTGCCCCTCAGGCCGAAGCACTAGGACAAGCAAAGAGGCCTCCTTTGCAGAAAGACTGGGGGATGTTCCTCAGTCTGTTGTCTGTGCAGTGTCCTGTAGATGTTAGCCTGCCAGGAACCATCTCTCTGATTGCCACAGTCCCATGGGACTCAGGAATGCAAGTCCCACCAGCCACCAGAGCCAGGGGATCAAGGGATCAAGGGGCATGCTGTGGGTGGCAAATACAAAAACCAGGGGACCAGATGCATGTAAATTTCCCCTTCAGGAGACACTGGCACTTTGGAGTGTGGCAGAAGGTGGGTGTGAAGATAGCACCCACCCTATGAGGTCTCTGGGAAAGATTATAGTCAGCCCCTAGATGCGTGTTTAATTAGAAGTCTGCCCCTCAGGCGGCAGTCATGATGATCAGCTAACAGACCTCCGTCACGGAAAGACTGAGCTTCTGGGTCTGTTGCTTCTTGCTGCATCCTGGGGTGGTAGCTGTTTAAGAACTCTTTCTCCATTGGTTACAGTCCTGTGGGACCCACAAGCATAAGCCCTACTGGCCACCAGAGCCATGCAATGTAGAGGTGTCTCTTGGCAGCATTTGCAAAAATTGGGGTACCAGACAAGGCTATGAGCTCCTTTCTGGGTAACACCAATTGTTACAGTCCCATGGGACCAGGAATGCAAGCTCCACTGGCCTCCAGAGCCAGGTAATCAGGAGGTGTCCCCTGGCTAAGAGCCATACAAAGTGAGGGTTCCAGACGAGTATAAAAGCTCTCTTCCAGGAAATACTGGTGCTCTGGAGCACAGCAAAGGGAGAGCATGAAGATGGTACCTGCTAGTCTTCATTCCCAGAGAGTGTTCCAGCAGGCTTCTAGATGTGTGTGTTAAATTAGACGGCTGCCCCTCAGGCCAGCACTTTTCTATCAGCAAGTGAGCTACTTTACTATTTAAGTCTGGGTGCAATTGGCCACCTTTGAACTGGGCCCTGGGGTGGGTGAATCTGAGCATGTGGACCCTGGAAGAGCTGTTTATCAGATTGCTATAGTTTGTGGGCCTCGGGACTTGAACCCTGTTGATTTTCAAAGTTAAATGTTTTGGGGGCTCATCTCTCAAGTGCATGTCTTAAAAACTGGGGAGCCCGATGTGGGGTTTGAATCTTTCCCTCCTCAGGGAGAAGATGCAGGTTTTGACTTTCTTCCTGGTTGCGGATTACTGCATTGGGGGACGGGTTTATGGCAAGATTGTGTTCCAGCTTCTCCTACCTGCTTCAATGTTGTTTTCTTCTCATTTGCCCAATATGTAGTTGTCACTCAGCTGGCCTTTAGGTTTTATTTAAGAGGAAATTGTTCCATTATGTAGCTATAGACTCAGTGTGTCCATGGGAGGAGGTGAGTTCGGTATCTTCCTATGTTGTCATCTTGAACTGGAAACAATCTATCAAATGGTTTTTATATCATATCAAAAATCATATGATCATCTCAATAGACGCAGAAGAGGTATTTGACAAAATTCAGCATCCATTTATGATAAAAATTCTCAACAGAGCAGGTATAGTGAGGATGTACCTCCACATAATAAAGCCTTATATGACAAGCCTACAGCAAACATACTCAGTGGTGAGAAGCTCAAAGCATTTCCTCTAAGATCAGGAACAAGATAAGGACCCCTACTCTCACTACTTTTACTAAACATAGTATTGGAAGTCCCAGCCAGAGCAATTAGGCAAGAAAAATAAATTAAAAATATCCATATTGGAAAGGAAGAAGTAAAACTGTCACTATTTGCAGATGACATGATATTATATATAGAAAACCCTAAATACTCCATCAAAAAACTGTTAGAACTAATAAACAAAATCAATACACAAAAATCTGTTGCATTTCTATATGCTAATAATGAACTATCAGAAAGAGAAATTAAGGAAATCCAGTTTATGGTTGCATCAAAAAGAATAAAATGCCTAGGAATAAATTTAACCAAGGAGATAATAAAAAACCTGTATGTTGAAAACTGTAAGTCATTAATGAAAGCAATTGAAGAAGACACAAATAAATGGAAAGATAGTCCCTATTCATGAATTGGAAGAATTAATATTATTAAAATGCCTGTATTACCCAAAGCAATATACAGATTCAGTGTGATCCCTATCAAAATTCCAATGACATTGTTCACAGAAGTAGGACGAACAATCCTAAAATATGTATGGAACCACAAAAGACCCTAAATAGCCAAAGCAATCTTGAGAAAGAAGAACAAAGCTGAAGGCATCATGCTCCCTGATTTCAAACTATATTACAAAGCTATAGTAATTTAAATGGTATGGTATTGGCATAAAAACAGACACACAGATCAGTGGAACAGAAGAGAGAGACCGGAAATAAACCCATACATATAGGCCAACTGATTTACAACAAAGGAGCCAAAAATATACGATGGGGAAAGGTGTCTTCAATAAACAGTGTTGGGAAAATTGGATATCCACATGCAAAAGAATGAAACTGGACCACTATCTTACACCATACTACACAAAAATTAACTCAAAATGGATTAAAGACTTGAATGTAAACCATAAAACTCCTAGAAGAAAAAATAGGTGGTAAGCTCCTTGACATAGGTCTTAGTGATGATCTTTTAATCTGACATGAAAAGCAACAGAAGCAAAAATAAACAAGTGGGACTACATCAAACTAAAAAAGCTTCTGCACAGCAAAGGAAACCATCAACAAAATGAAAAGGCAAAGTACTGGATGGTAGAAAATATTTGCAAATCATATATCTGATAAGGGGCTAATATCCAAAATATATAAAGAACTCATACAGCTCAATAGCAGAAAAACAAACAATCTGATTCAAATTGGACAGAAGATCTGAATAAACATTTTTCCAAAGAAGACATATAGATGACCAATGGGTACATGAAAAGATGCTCAACATCATTAATCATCAGGGAAATGCAAATCAAAACCACAATGAGATATCACCTCATGCTTGTTAGAATGGCTGTCATCAAAAAGACAGGAAATAAATGTTGGCAAGGATGTGGAAAAAAGGAACCGTTGTGCACTGTTAGTGGGAATGTAAATTGGTGCAGCCACTATGGAAAACAATATGAAAGTTCTTCAAAAAATTCTAAGTAGGACTAACATATGATCCAGCAATTCTAATTCTGGGTGTCTATCTAAAGAAAGCAAAAACACTAACTCATAAAGATATATGTACCCCCATGTTCATTGAAGCATTATTTACAATAGCCAAGATATAAAAACAACCTAAGTGTCCATTGATGGATGATGGTATAAAGAAATTGTGGTATGTGTGTGTGTGTGTGTGTGTGTGTATATATATATATGTATGTATATATTTGCAACAAATGGACCTTGAGGATATTATGCTAAGTGAAGTAAGTCAGACAGAGGAAGACAAATACCATATGAGCTTTTATGTGGAATCTTAAAAACAAACAAACAACAAACAAACAAAATCCAAAGCAAAAAAACAGGGAACTGATTGGTAGTTGCCAGAGGTGGCGGGGTGGGGGGGGCAGTGGGAGAAATGGGTGAACTGTTTTTTGTTTGTTTGTTTTAGTTTAAACAAAATGAATTAAAAATAAATTAAATAAGGTAAAACAGTGTTCCCACTTCAGGCTTTTTATAGTGAATGGCAACTCAGCTGAGGAATCTTTGAAGGTTTGTCCAATACTTCTCGAATTCAAAAAACATCTAACTGTACCATGAGTTCGACTATTCTAGCAGTTCCCAAAATGTGTTCCATAGCATGCTAATTTTACTGGGTGCCAAAGGGTGCATTACAGAATGATTGGGAAATATGGATTCAACAAAGCTAAACAGGTGTCTTTACTATAGAATCTTTAATTTGTTAATATAGAGTTTAAAGCTTTAGGAGGAGAATAAAATATGCAGTAGCATTTCTCAAGTTTATTTGTGAAACCCTTTTTTCCTCAGTAAATCTCTTGAAACTGCTATTCTGGGAAAAACAACTTGGGATACTCCTGGTTGTCCTCTGGATCACATCAGAATTTGTGAGAACTGAGTAATGTGTTGTGTAATTCCAGTGTAACGCTCCAAATTTTAACTTGCTGGTATTAACATTATGTGTGAGTTTGAAAGAGTGTATTCCAGTTGAAACAATCTTTTGTAAACTTGCTAATTTACTTATTGACCTTGGTGGGAGATGAGAGATGAGGTAGGTTGATACCTCTTGGCTCAAATTCTTGACGAAAACCTTTTTATTCACCCTTAAGGTAAACTTTGGAGACGTTTTCATTAGTTACTAAACCTGTAGATGCTGGTTTACAGGACCAGCTGGTTGACAAGAACCTGCTTCTCTATTTACAGGCGACTGATAGCGCCCAATGAAGAGGAAGATGAAGGCGTGAACTGTAAGACTGGTCCTAAGCCAGTCCGATTTTTGGGGCCTTCCACCAGCACCCAAATTAAAGTCAAGAACTCGGCTTCCGTCAGGGTGCCTCCGGCCAGTGCCCCGCAGCCCTGGTCCCGGGCATCCGTGAACCCGGCTGCAGGAGGAAGGGCAGCTCAGCGCTCTGCACCGTCAAAAGCCCCGTCCCCGGTGGGCACAGGGCTGCCCGGGCATCCCCAGGCTGCCCACGGGACCGGGGGTGCTGAGAACGGGGCCACGCACCCACCTCCAGCTAAGGTTCTGCTCTCCGACAAAAAGGCCACCCCGCACCGAGTGATAAAACTGAAGCGGACTCCCTTGTGCGCTGCGGGGCCTTCCCCGCCCGCCTGCCCCGCGGTCAGGCCGGAGGTGTCCCCAGAGCCGACCCCCGACGCCCCCAGCGCCCTGGGCGCGAGGACTGAGAACGGGCAGGGGCAGACCGATTGATGGAAACGGGGACTCAGGGTGTCCCGTTTGCCACTCCGAGCTTACAGCCAGTTTAATACAAATAAGCGGCACTCTTTCCCGATGCAGTCGGGATGAAAATTTATTTCTTTCTATTTAGGGTGAATTGTGTGAAGTAGGAATGGAGGAGGGAGACTGTAAGTGGTTGGGCCTATATTTACTTCTCATTTTCCCAATGTTTAAATTAATTGTCTAGGGACGGTTTTAATTTCAGGTTTTTTAATGTGTGTGGGCTTTTTTTTTTAAATGTTTAATTGGTATTAAGGCAACAAAACAGTAGAGCAAAATCATCCCTAGCAAGTCCACTTTGTTGCTGAAATAATTATAGATTTTAGGCACTTATTTAATGTTACTCACTGCAGCCCAGGGATAGGAGTGAGGTTTGGGCTTAGCTTTCAGTCTGGTGAAGTAGAGAGGGTGATATTAGTGCTTCCCTGTGCTATGTCCCAGATGGGGGGAGATTTGAGAGAAATGTAGATCAAGGTGAACTCCCTGCAGGGCACTCTCAGTCTCAAAAGGTAGCATGAAAAGAAATGATGGGGAGGGGAAAAAAAAGACAATAATTTGATATCACACTTTGACTCTCACTTAATGGAACAATTTTCTTTCCTAGATTGGCTTTTCTTACTCTTTTCCGTTAACAGATTTATTTATACCTTGCCAGAAGATTTCTTGGAATAAGAACTATATAACATGTCATGGAATGAATTGTTAAAATATTTTATTTTTCATTTGAGTAGTGAAGTTTTGAAAGTACTTTGAAGAGAAATGTATTAACTTTTTAACTAAAGTTAATATTTTTTTCAGAAATGACCATTAAAGAGTTATTCTGATTATACAATATGATTTTTTATGCATAAAATTTCCACATAACTTGAATTTAATATTTTAAAACAGAGTATTTTGATTAATCTATTTTTTCACAACTATTCAGTTGTATGTGTTTACACGTACATGTTATGTTTTATAATTGGATCACATATTTCTGTCTTCAGTGAGCAGTATGCCATCAGTGTGTTAAAAATAAGTTTATAAAGCAGGGTACTTTTTACTCAGTGCTTAGCATTGTACTTGTACTGGTTTAAAAGAGTAAAGTAAATATACTCAAAACATTACTTTTTACAAAATAAAAAAAACCTTTCTGTAAAAAGTGACACTTTTCTGTGACTGTACTTATTTTTAAGCCTTGGAGCCCTTTAGTAGTTTGAAAGCTTGTTCGTTTATATAGGTTATCTATTTCTGCTCACAAAATTGCTTTCTTGTCTAGTTAATGTATGACATCGTTAAACCGATTTTGGATAACTATCCAAATACCAGCAGCCTTTTTAAAATAAGTGGTTTATTTGGCTAGAAAAAGTGAATATTTAAAACTAAAGATTCATGAATGATAGTCCCCTGGGGAATATATAAAATATTCAGTCACCTTGAAAAATACTATTACATAGAATCCAGGTCTTCTGAAAATTAAAGACCATAGTGAGTTTGAGAACTTCCATTTAGGATATTATTGGCATTGCTTGATCTACAACATTTTGAATTGCTGATTCATGTAAGAAAATTTTATACTAATAGACGTGTATTTTACACATAATAAACATTTGTCTGGAAAGGAAACATGTTGAAGGTTAATCATGGTTGATTCAGTCAACAGCCTGCATTTCTTTGCATCAAGTAGTTTAAGGGACGTCTATTGAGCACATTTGGCCTTTATAAGAGGAGAGTTTTTGGAATAACTATTGGGCCATGGTTCAGCTGAGGTGGAAAGGGACAAACCATCCCTTATGGGTATCAGGAGTCAAAATCAATTTCAGAATGCTCCAGTAACTTGAACATTACTTTATTTGGGTGTGGTTCCCTGGGGATTAGGTTCATTTCGCATGAAGACACATTTTTCCTAATACCAGACTCTGTGAACATTAAGAGTTGGTAACTCATCATAACCCATTGGTCTTCCTGGAAAATAAACATTTTTTTAAAGGAAAGCATGCTTTATAAACAGTGATTCAGTGTCATTACTTTGGAAAAGTAGGTTTGTGCAGTTGTTGGATCAGAGGACGCAACAGAAATTCTGAATGGTGAGTAGAGTATTTAGGTATTGCTCATATAAAAAAAGATAATTGACTATGCCCTTCCAGGCAATCTGTGTTGAAAACTGGTTTGCCCTGGTTAAAACCGGTTAATTATAAGGTGGAGAGGCTAAGGCTGGCAGTAGGAATCTACTGAAGGATTTGTTTCATTTGTATTTTTAAATAATAAGTTTTTGTTTCAATATTGCTTTATGTTAGTTTATGAAGTATTTTCATATATTTTATTTCACTGTGTTCAGTTTGCTTTTTAGTTTCAGAACAACATAATGAAGGTAGTCTTTTCCAGTCCTTTAGAGATCGAGAAAATGAGGTTCAGTAATGTAAAGGCTGTACAGTAATGACCGCCCCTCCACACACACATTTTAGCCACGTAATCTAATTTCACAGAATGCCACAGCAGCACTGATCAAAGGAAAAGCCAGAGGGAGGAAGTAGATGTCAAATTGTGGATTTGTTTAATATTTAAAGTCTTTGAACAGGAAGGTATTATGGTATTAGATCACATGTCTGTCTTCTACTAGAGAGCGACTCTGCCACCTCTGTACTTGCAATGCCTGGTACACAGTAGGCCTCCAGTAAATTGCTGACAGGGCAACACTCCCTCCCCCAATTATTTTATAAACTGTATCTGGTAGCGGTCTTCGGGGGCGCAGAAACTGGTTTCCGACTTTGCAAAATGTATCCTGTCAGAACAAAGGAGATGCTGGCGGAAATCCCTTAATTTGGTGATTGTTGCTAATGACCACAATTACCGTTAGTAATGACCGTAACAGTTATATAACTTGTCAAGTTGTTCAGAGACATGGCTCATGAGACCCCAGAGAGGTCAGACAGATACTGCCTGACTTCTGAGAAAGGAAAAAAGCAGTCTGGCCCCTCTCCTCCTGCTTTACTGCCCCTGCTAGACTTGCTGATGCAATTTCTTTTTCATTCACAGACTGAATCCTATTGCTTCCTTAGCGAGTGCTAACATTGAAAAAATTGTTGATTCACTTCCCAATCTATGGTTAAATACAGTGTAATTATTATCAACTATACTTTGATTTCTAAAGAAGGAATTAATGTACAAGCATATTTGGCTTTCCCTGAGAAATTGTTCATAGAAGAATTTTTATTTAAATAGCATTTTGAATGTGCACAAAAATTTGTGGTAGTAAATTGTTCAGTAAAGGGAAAAATGCTAACATTTATATGAATATGAGGTGCCTTATAAAGGATTGCTTTATTTATACCTGCAATCCCTTTGAACAGCTTTAATCTACGTTTGGTAGGATGTTGGTTAGAAACTAAGTAGAAAATATGAACTTAATAAAATAAAGGGAAAGAGCTTTTACTATAGCAAATGAAAAATATTTTAAAATGATTTACATATGTGTATTCCTAAGTTAACCAGGAACTTTTTAATTATGGAAAATACTGTCATTTTCCCATATGCTGAAACTCTCCCTTGGAAACTGTCAACAAGTTGCTGAATTCCTCAGCCAGTGAGGAGTGGATGAGTGATTCTTTGTCGAGGGCTGCAGTTTTCACTCAGATGAAATCAAATGCAGGATTTCAAGCATGTAGTACAGCCAGAAAAGGAAACATCATGAATAACTAACAGAAAAAAAGATTGGTTTCCAGCTGTTTTCAGAATTTCATATCCACGGAATTTGGTTGGTGGAGCAGCCAAAGAACCGTTTTCACTTATAGTCCTGTCAGCCTCATGAGCTACACATGGTTTATATTGTTACAGAAAAGCTAATTTTTCTTTGTTCACATGTGTTGCCTCAGACAGCCCATACACATTTCATATTTGCTGGCTAGACCCTTCCTGATGTAAGCTGTGGCTGAGACAAACAGAATTTTACAGTAACTGTCAATCAATATTCTGTCCTACTCGTTTATTTAGCAACTTTTCATTTTATAATGGTGCTTCTCATACTTTCCTTTCTTTTACCCTAAAACCTTCATTACCTTAGTAAAATTGTGCTCAGCTACAGGAATGAATCTGAGGGCCTGAAGCTTAGAAGAGAAACTTGTTTTAAACAGCACTTTATGGAAAGAAAGAGATTGGAAAAAGTTGGAAAGGTTGGCTAAAGTTGGAAAAAGACAAATATTGCTTCCTTCTGCAAAGATTTCTTAAAAATTTGGACATTCTGCTTCAATAGCAGCTCTTTCAAGAACTTATGCCCTAACTTCTTGGTTTGGAAGATGTGGGAACCCAGCTTCTATGTAGATGACATGAATAGCCCAAGGACATCAGAAATTGTACATTTAGACTCCAGCTGTGGGCCAGACAGTCTGGATTTGATGACATAGGCTGAACCAACCAGGAACCCAGCGTAGCTGGAGGAACAAGGCACAATGTCTCTGCTCATCCCCTGTTTCTGTTTTCTTTCTCCAAAGCCCCTGGACCCTCCAGATCAGGGTTTTTCAACTGTGACACTATTGACAGTTTGGACTGGATAATTCTTTACTGAGGACGACTGTACTGTGCACTGTAGGATATTGAGCAACATCCCTGCCCCAGTTGTGACAATCAAAATGTCTCCAGACTTTTCCAAATGTCTCCTGGGGTTGTGGGGTGGACACAAAATCGATTACCCCCAGTTGAGAACCATTGCACTAGCTGGGTGACTTAACCTGAGCAAAATACTGGTAACTATTTCTCCTAATTGGGGGGTGTGGATGAGTAAGAGAACATTAGAGCTGTCAATCACAGGCAGGAGTGGAACCCTGGGAACTGAGGGGGAGGATGGTACTAAAGGAAGGATGTCTCAGGCCTGCCAATTAAAGAATTCGATCCTGTTAGCTCTCACTTACATTTCTGGTTTTGGTGTAATCTTAGAAACATTTTTGTTTGCTGTTCTAACCAAGCAACTATCTAATAAAAACTAAGATGTACCCTTCTAAGCCCTTTATATGTTAACTTATTTAATACAGCAACCCTATAATGTAGGTATATTATTATTATCCCCATTTTTCAGATGGAGAAACTGAAGCACAGAGGGGTTTGGTAAGCTGCCTTGCATCTAGTACGAGGCAAGGGCAGCATTCACGTGTATGTCATCTTCCTCGAGTCCAGGCCTTTAAGCACTATTTTAGGCCCCTTCTTATAGGAGCTTGACATTCCTCCCAGAGATGAGCTAGCCAGGACTTAGAGCATTTGTGTGCCTCATAGCTATGACTTATTTATCAAATACTGTTCTAAGGGTATGCCAGGTATCAACTCTTTGCCTCTTGGTTCCAAATCTACTCTTCACTGCCCTGCTGTGATCCTGGAGCTGGACTCCCTAAGCACTTCCCTTTAGCCAGCTGGCTTTGTCACTGGAGGGACACTGCAGCAGGAGGGGGCTTTTTCCTGGTTCCGTGAGTGTCCCTGTGTTCTTGCTCCTGCAACGAGTGCTCGGTTGGGGTGTGGGAACCCCAGCGGGCCCAAGTTTCAGCAGCAGCAGCTCCCCGTCCCGTGGGTCTCCTGGCTGGCTCCCCAGATAATTCAACAACACTCCTGCAGGAAGCTTCCTGGCAAGTTTTGCTGGCGCCCCAGCAGGATTCCCAGTGGGTTCCGTGGCACCCCTGCAGGTGGCCCCCTGGTGAGTCGGCCAGCTCCTCCGGGGAAAGCTCCTCGGTTCTCCAGTGCCCTGGGGGGCGGGGCTTCTCCCTTGCCAGTACTTCAGGGGGCTTCTTGGCCTCTACTGGGGCCACAGGGACACCCTCCCTCACAAGGTCAGAGTCTCAGCCTTGGGGGCAGGGGTGGGTGGGAGCAGAGAGTTCTCCCAAACTTGTTCTTTCCTCTGCCTCAAGCTTGAGTAATAGCCATCCCAGTACCTGTATTCCTGTTTTCTTTAGTAGCTAATCCCCTTACTAATTATTACTTCATATATACTTACATTTCTCTCTCTATAAAGCTTCCCCGTATAAATTTATAAAGTGTCTCCACTCACATTACTCTGTGGCTACTGTCTCCCTACAAAGTACCAGGCATTACTCCAAGTGCTTTGCAAGGATTAACTTATTCAATCCTTGCAACAATCCTTCGAGGTAGGTATGGTTATTTGTCCCATTTACCCGTGGAGAAACGGAGGTATTGAGATGTTTAGAAACGTGTTTACACAGCCAGCAGGTGGTGAGGCCCAGTGTGAATCCAGGCAGTCTGCACCAGGGTCGGAACTTTAGCTGCTGCTCTCTTCCCACCTTCTCTAGAATTGACGTACTGGATTATTTTGCACGAGCCACTTAGAGTCCAGAATTTTCTAGGGGTATTAGAGAAATACTAGGGGTCATTCTTTCATAGCTGCTCTCTCTTCCTTGTATTTACTGAGTACCTACTGTGTGTCAGGCATTAGCAGAGGGGTAATGACATTATTGGCCACCTTGATGACAATAATTTACAAAAAGTGTGTGTTCTCTCAAAAGGCTAGGAATACGTAAATCTAACTCAAACTTAAGTTAAAAAAATAGAATAGTTTTCTGTTTTAGACAGGAAGTGCTTTTTTTTTTGAAGCTGAAAAAGAATTTATTTAATTAATTAATTAATTTTTTTATTGGCAAATTTTTCTTTTTATACAGCAGGTTCTTATTAGTCATCAATTTTATACACATCAGTGAATACATGTCAATCCCAATCGCCCGTTTCATCAAACCACCACCTCCACCCCCCTGCCGCTTTCCCCCCTTGGTGTCCATATGTTTGTTCTCTACATCTGTGTCTCAATTTCTGCCCTGCACACCAGTTCATCTATATCATTTTTCTAGGTTCCACATATATGCGTTAATATACGATATTTGTTTTTCTCTTTCTGACTTACTTCACTCTGTATGACAGTCTCTAGATCCATCCACGTCTCAACAAATGACGCAATTTCGTTCCTTTTTATAGCTGAGTAATATTCCATTATATATATGTACCACATCTTCTTTATCCATTTGTCTGTCGATGGGCATTTAGGTTGCTTCCATGACCTAGCTATTGTAAATAGTGCTGCAATGAACATTAGGGTGCATGTGTCTTTTTGAATTATGGTTTTCTCTGGGTATATGCTCAGTAGTGGGATTGCTGGATCATATTGACAATTCTATTTTTAGATTTTTAAGGAACCTCCATACTGTTCTCCATAGTGGCTGTATCAATTTACATTCTCACCAACAGTGCAAGAGGGTTCCCTTTTCTCCACACCCTCTCCAGCATTTGTTGTCTGTAGATTTTCTGATGATGCCCATTCTAACTGGTGTGAGGTGATACCCTCATTGTAGTTTTGATTTTCATTTCTCTAATAATCAGTGATGTTGAGCAGCTTTTCATGTGCTTCTTGGCAATCTGTATGTCTTCTCTGGAGAAATATCTATTTAGGTTTTCTGCCATTTTTGGATTGGGTTGTTTGTTTTTTTAATATTGAGCTGCATGAGCTGTTTATATATTTTGGAGATTAATCCTTTATCCGTTGATTCGTTTGCAAATACTTTCTCCCATTCTGAGGGTTGTCTTTTCGTCTTGTTTGTAGTTTCCTTTGCTGTGCTTTTAAGTTTCACTAGGTCCCATTTGTTTATTTTTGTTTTTATTTCCATTACTCTAGGAGGTGGATCAAAAAAGATCTTGCTGTGATTTATGTCAAAGAGTGTTCTTCCTATGTTTTCCTCTAAGAGTTTTATAGTGTCCAGTCTTACATTTAGGTCTCAAATCCATTTTGAGATTATTTTTGTGTATGGTGTTAGGGAGTGTTCTAATTGCATTCTTTTACATGTAGCTGTCCAGTTTTCCCAGCACCACTGATTGAAGAGACTGTCTTTTCTCCATTGTATATCCTTGCCTCCTTTGTCATAGATTAGTTGACCATAGGTGCGTGGGTTTATCTCTGGGCTTTCTATCCTGTTCCATTGATCTATATTTCTGTTTTTGTGCCAGTACCATATTGTCTTGATGACTGTAGCTTTGTAGTATAGTCTGAACTCAGGGAGTCTGATTCCTCCAGCTCTGTTTTTTTCCCTCAAGACTGCTTTGGCTATTTGGGGTCTTTTGTGTCTCCATACAAATTTTAAGATTTTTTGTTCTAGTTCTGTAAAAAATGCCATTGGTAATTTGATAGGGATTGCCTTGAATCTGTAGATTGCTTTGGGTAGTATAGTCATTTCCACAATATTGATTCTTCCAATCCAAGAACATGGTATATCTCTCCATCTGTTTGTATCATTTTTAATTTCTTTCATCAGTGTCTTATAGTTTTCTGCATACAGGTGTTTTGTCTCCTTAGGTAGGTTTATTCCTAGGTATTTTATTCTTTTTGTTGCAATGGTAAATGGGAGTGTTTCCTTAATTTCTCTTTCAGATTTTTCATCATTAGTGTATAGGAATGCAAGAGATTTCTGTGCATTAATTTTGTATCCTGCAACTTTACCAAATTCATTGATAGTTCTAGTAGTTAAGGTGGCATCTTTAGGATTCTCTATTTATAGTATCATGTCATCTGCAGTGACAGTTTTACTTCTTCTTTTCCAATTTGTATTCCTTTTATTTCTTTTTCTTCTCTGATTGCCATAGCTAGGACTTCCAAAACTATGTTGAATAATAGTGGTGAATTATTGTTATATCTTCTTCTTGGATTGATTCCTTGATCATTATGTAGTGCCCTCCTTGTCTCTTGTAACATTCTTTATTTTAAAGTCTATTTTATCTGATATGAGTATTGCTACTCCAGCTTTCTTTTGATTTCCATTTGCATGGAATATCTTTCTCCATCCCCTCACTTTCAGTCTGTATGTGTCCCTAGTCTGAAGTGGTTCTCTTGTAGACAGCATATATATGGGTCTTGTTTTTGTATCCATTCAGCAAGCCTGTGTCTTTTGGTTGGAGCATTTAATCCATTCACGTTTAAGGTAATTATTGATATGTATGTTCCTATGACCATTTCCTTAACTGTTTTGGGTTTGTTTCTGTAGGTCCTTTTCTTCTCTTGTGTTTCCCACTTAGAGAAGTTCCTTTAGCATTTGTTGTAGAGCTGGTTTGGTGGTGCTGAATTCTCTTAGCTTTTGCTTGTTTGTAAAGCTTTTGATCTCTCCATCGAAACTGAATGAGATCCTTGCTGGGTAGAGTAATCTTGGTTGTAGGTTCTTCCCTTTCATCACTTTAATATATCATGCCCCTCCCTTCTGGCTTGTAGAGTTTCTGCTGAGAAATCAGCTGTTAACCTTATGGGAGTTCCCTTGTATATTATTTGTCGGTTTTCCCTGGATGCTTTCAATAATTTTTCTTTGTCTTTAATTTTTGTCCATTTGAATTCTATGTGTCTCAACGTGTTTCTACTTGGGTTTATCCTGTATGGGACTCTCTGCACTTCCTTGACTTGGGTGGCTACTTCCTTTCCCATGTTAGGGAAGTTTTGGACTATAATCTCTTCAAATGTTTTCTCGGGTCCTTTCTCTCTCTCTTCTCCTTCTGGGACCCCTATAATGCAAATGTTGTTGTGTTTAATGTTGTCCCAGAGGTCTCTTAGGCTGTCTTCATTTCTTTTCTTTCTTTTTTCTTTATTCTGTTCCACAGCAGTGAATTCCACCGTTCTGTCTTCCAGGTCACTTATCCGTTCTTCTGCCTCAGTTATTCTACTATTGATTCCTTCTAGTGTATTTTTCATTTCAGTTATTGTATTGTTCATCTCTGTTAGTTTGTTCTCAAATTCTTCTAGGTCTTTGTTAAACATTTCTTGCATCTTCTCGATCTTTTCCTCCATTCTTTTTCTGAGGTCCTGGATCATCTTCACTATCATTATTCTGAATTATTTTTCTGGAAGGTTTCCTATCTCCACTTCATTTAGTTGTTTTTCTGGGGTTTTATGTTGTTCCTTCATCTGGTACATAGCCCTCTGCCTTTTCATCTTGTCTGTCTTTCTGTGAATGTGGTTTTTGTTCCACAAGCTGCACGATTGTAGTTCTTGCTTCTGCTGTCTGCCTGGCCCGTGGTCCCCAGGGCTGTCGTGGCTTTGGCTGCTGAGGCCCCTCCAGAGCCGGCAGCCTTAGTGAAGCTGCCCTCCCCTCAGGCTCCAGGGCAGTTCAGTGACGGCGGAGGGAAGAGACCCCGAGCCAGGAATTCCAACTCTGCGGAAACGCGGGCTCCATTCTGGGCGCAGGGGGTGGGACCACTCCAGGAAGTGCTTTTTTACACTTACTTTCTGTACAGAGTCTTTGGTCCTGGTTGCAGTCATGGTTCTGAAATATATATATATATATATATTTTTTTTTTGCCAGAATCTACATACTCTCTCAAGCAAATAAATTTGCCATTGAATTTATGTATTCTCTAAAAACTGTGTGCAGTAATTTCTCCTGTGAAACTTGAACTTAGTGGTAGCACTGAAAACTCTTCTGAGCTGTAGAGTTCACAAACAAGGGGGCTTCTGAAAATCCATCACCAAAAACAATTTGTGAGAAACTTGTGTGTTTCTCAGATAGCATGACTGGGTGCAGATGGGAGTTCCTTTGCCTGAGGGGCTGCTGTAATGAGATTAAACTCTGGTTTGGGCTGATCTGCCTCCAAGGCTTGGGGACTTGGTTCTTGGAAACAAAGAACAGACAGAAAACTCCTTTAGGAGTTATAAAGGTTTGTTGGGAATAGGATGAAAAAAAAGTCCTTTTAACGGTTTGCAATGAATAGTATTAAAATTGTGCCTCAAATTCTTGAGCTAACAAGGGAAATCCTGGGACCTAGCCACTCTTAATATTTTTTCTCACCAAATTAGATCAGTTAAGATGGCTCAGTGCTTTCAGGAAAATGCAAGAGCAATGTATTAATCAGTTGAATAATTATTATTTATTATTATTATCTTTTGCTATTTTATGGTTTGTTTAGGAAATTTGGGAGTGACTGTTTCTTTCTCCTTTGCTTCATTTTTTTGGCACCTGGGGGCAATCTGGAATCCTAGCCCACCTGTGCCTGAATTTTAGGTATAGGCTCTGAAGCAAGTGTGGTTAAAAAAAAGGTGCCATTACATATTTTATGGATGCTGCCACGAGAATGTCTGCTGAGAAATGAAAATGTTACCATCTCCAGACACAAGAGGGCACTCTAAACAGAGCGTAGGATACAGCATCAAAAGGGAGGGATGGAGGGAAGGAGGAAGCTTAGTCAGAGGTACTGTTGAATTCAGGCATCTCCCTAGCTGTCTCCGTTGTTCTCCCTTCTCCCTGCCCCTCACCTCACCCCACCCCCGCCTTGCCCTAGGAAAAGAACTGTCCAGGCCTTGGATTCCCTCTTCTCATGGTTAAATCGAGATGGAGGCTTTCAGAGTCAGAATTCCCAAATCTCTTACTTCAGTAAAAATCTGCATGTCTAATCTACATGTCTAAAAATCTGCAGCTAATCTGCAAAGCAGAGTTAGCTTTCCTCTGCTAACTTTCCCCACTAACCTCATTTGATGTTGCTTCCCTGATAATGTTAAATTAAAATCTCGTTTTCTGATGCCAGCAGAATTGAACTGAGCTCGAAATTGGATATAGTATGGGTTTCTTATTTCTTCCCCACAAACTCTTGTATGGCCTTTATTGTGGGTGAATTTTGCACCAACTTGTGTTTAACCTTCTGATCTTTGCTGTACTCAGCACCCCTAGAATAGGCTCAACGGCACAGAGCTGGAGTATGTAGAGATTCTCAAACGAAATGTAAATTTGGAATGTAATTGGGAACCCAACAGGGAGGTTTGCCTTTAACGGATGGAGTCTTGGTGGTACAATGTAGGTGAGTTTTGAAGTTATTCAATCTTCACAGGTCTCAAAATGGTTTAACCTCTACTAGAGAAGTGTTTAAGAGAAAAGAATCTATTCTTCTGGCTACTGTGCATTAAGTAGAGAGATTAGAGTGCCCATAGCCCGTGGATTTTTTTTTTTGAAGAAGTTTAAAATATCTTAAAAGAATGGCAGAATTCAACCCAGATTTCTAGGATCACACCAATGATTCCACCAGAACAGATGAAGATATGTAATATAGTATTTCAATGGACTGACGCTGGCACTAAAACATTGAAATTACCTTTTCAAAGATGCACATTGTGAATGCTTACACGCCCAGGGTCTACAAGAAAGGCAAAAATCTAGGAAAAAAATGTAAACAGGTCTGAATATTTCTTAGCGTTCTTTTTTGTTTCTTTTCACTGACCCGGAGTGTTTGCTACGTGCTTAGGAATGTGGCTGAGCTTTCTTAACCCCAAGAACAGCATGATGGGTGTGTCAAGGTTGAGGGTGGAGTGTCCACCCTGACAAAGGCAGGTGTGCTCTTGACCTGGCAAACCCGTCATTTTCCTGTTGCAAGAATCATTTGACTCATCTTTAAAGCTGTTACATTTAAACTGACATTTTTCCGTGGTGAGCCAAATCTTGGTACACAAAATTTGTGCAAAGTCTTCCTGTCTTATAAAATATAAATCCAGGGCCTCAGATGGAATAAACGGAGATTGCAGTCCTGAACATTTATCTTTCTTATTTGAACGAACAAACCTTCCTTCCTTCCTGGAATGTGACTTAACATTTAAAATTCCTATTAAACCTAGAAAAATGGTACAGATGAACCGGTTTGCAGGGCAGAAATAGAGACACAGAAGTAGAGAACAAAGATATGGACACCAAGGGGGGAAAGTGGCCGGGGGGTGGTGGTGTGATGAATTGGGAGATTGGGATTGACAGATATACACTAATATGTATAAAATAGATAACTAATAAGAACATGCTGTATAAAAAAAAATAAATTCAAAAATAAAATAGAATTCCTATTAAATCTCTGGGTACACCCAGAGACCTCAGAAGGTTCTCTCCAGAGACAGCAAACATCCTCCCTGCACTTGGCAAAAGAAGAAACGGACGCTTGCGTGGTGGGCAGGCTCAGGTGCTCGGGGCTGCTCTGTGGCAGAGAACCACTGAACCTGGGCTGCCAGAAAAAAATGTTAACTTTGAGTTGAAAACAAGCATTTGTACTTGAAAGAGGCCAACAAATCTGTAGGACACATGGAATTTCGATGGAAGCAGTGGCCAAACTGAGCTGCCTTGCCCTCCAAGACAGGGGACTTGGGGCTACTCGGGGTGTGGGCCCCCAGTATCCCTTCTCCCTTCCTCAGGTAACAGGAGCCCGGCTCCACACAGCCCCTGTGCTTCCGGGCAGCCGGCCACAAGCCAGCTTGGGGGTGGGCTCTGATTAGTCTATGCTAATTAGCACATGTCATTTGCTGATTGGTTGAGGGACAAGCCTACCAGCAGTCTGGGCCAATGATATGCAAGACCTTCGCTGGGACTTTTTTTTTTTAATTAATTAATTAATTAATTAATTATTTATTTTTGGCTGTGTTGGGTCTTCGTTTCTGTGCGAGGGCTTTCTCTAGTTGCGGCGAGCGGGGGCCACTCTTCATCGCGGTGCGCGCGCCTTTCACTGTCGCGGCCTCTCTCGTTACGGAGCACAGGCTCCAGACGTGCAGGCTCAGTAATTGTGGCTCACGGGCCCATTTGCTCCGTGGCATGTGGGATCTTCCCGGACCAGGGCTCGAACCCGTGTCCCCTGCATTGGCAGGCAGATTCTCAACCACTGCACCACCAGGGAAGCCCCCACTGGGACTTTTGAGAAAGACCCTTGCTCCACGTGGACGCTACCTGGAGAGCATCTCTTTTCTTCCGGACAGTGTGGGGATGGACATGACTCTTAGGAGGCAGCTATTTGCCACCATTCTGAACACAGTGTCAGCCTAAGGAGGAAGGGAGAGCTGAGATAACCAGGAGAAAGGAGCTAGAGTCCTGATGCATTTGGACCCAAGGCATACTTTGATACTGGGCTTTTCAGCCACTAAACCAATACATTTGCTTTATTGTTTAAACGAGGCTAAGGTTTATATTACTTGCAACGAAGGTTTCCAAACTACCATGTTGTGTCTAAGATGATCGGGGTGCACATCCATCTATATGTGTGTAACGTACTGGCAGGGCCATTGTTTTTTCCAAAAGGTTACCCGTCCCGAGAGAAACAGTATTGTACAGAGCTCTGTGCCACAACTTCTAGTCTCTAAAGTTTTCTTGAAAGTACTACCTAGTACACTGGATGATAAAGTGGGCATAAATTAAAAAGAAGAAAAACAAGCCAGGTGTCAAATGCAGCATATTTTAATTTGTTTCAAATAAAGCAATATATGTATATATATTTTTTTCAGAAAAACACCAGATGTTAAACTCTAGAAAAGCGCATGTGTCTTCAGCAGATCCTGTTTGTCTGATCAATAAGAATTTTGTTTTCGACATTAACTCTCTAAAGACGATCAATGGACTGACATCACTGCTACAACATAGGTTGCTACTGAGCCTCTGATCTTTAGCCACATCTTGATTTTCCTAACAAATGAGTAAATACCGCCTGGCTAAAATGCTGCAATGTCTGGATGAGAAAAAGCGCCAACAGATCAAGCAAAGCCGTGAAAGTTATGAAGCAAGCTAGAGCTGATTACTAGAATTAGTAAAAATGATTAAGAGAGGATGACACAGCCGTACAGGGTTTGTATATTCGGATTGACTCTCTTTTGGCAGCGAATTGGGTCAGCACCTCGGGCAGGGAACCGAAACTGAATGAAAACAGCTTTTTTTTTTTTTTTTTCTCTCCTAGCTCAGGCCACCAACGTCACAGCTGGGACGGAGAGAACCGCGGCATCTGTGGAAACTTCTATTCTCGTGGGGCAGAGATT
This sequence comes from Balaenoptera acutorostrata, assembly GCF_949987535.1. Classification (NCBI taxonomy): domain Eukaryota; kingdom Metazoa; phylum Chordata; class Mammalia; order Artiodactyla; family Balaenopteridae; genus Balaenoptera; species Balaenoptera acutorostrata. The sequence goes on along the minus strand of NC_080071.1, from coordinate 59,192,490 downwards.
GCACTGTGAAACCCTGGAGACGTTTCCCCGGAAAGGCCTGGCCTCCGAGTTGTCTGCAGCGTGCTGCCTTCGTCGGGGCTTTTCCGGATGGGCTGCGGCCTCGGGGGTCTTGGTTCCCAAAGAGGCCTCTTGGTTTTTGGCGCCGCCTTTGTTTTTGGGACGGAAGCCGTTGTGTGGCTGTCTTCTGTGTTCATGGCGGTTGTTGCCCTTCCCCATCGGATCCGCTTCATTACCACTGCCCTGGGGCTTCGCAGACCCATTTAGCCTGTTGTTGTGATACTGCGGATTAAATCTTCGTCTTTGGCTAGAAGACCCATTCTACCAAAAAAAAAAAAAAAAAAAAAAAAAAGAGGTAAGTATTAGATGCCAACAAACCTCAGATGACATCAGTAGACATCAGGGAAACCAAATCTCTAGGTCACAGGTAAGCTTTTTTACACCCCAGAAGAATGTGACAACATGCAAATGAGGTCAAGCTGCTAGAATCCTCGAGCTTAAAAGAACAGCGGACTGTCTTGTAAATGGAACGCCAAGAAAATAAAATCACTGATGTTGAAAGAGAGGTTACAGAAGTGTTAAGAGAGACAATTCCAGAAGCAGGACAAATAAACCCCATAAAGTATGCCTGAAATAAAACAGAATGAAATGTAACACAGAGGCAGGGAAACGATGATTCTCTACCATAAACATTTCTGGGACATTCTCTATAGACTATGTATATGAATTCTCATGACATATATGAAGAAAAACATAAAATTCTGTTTGTCATTTTTTGTCTCTGAAGCAGCTTTTCTATTTCAAAACAAATACCATAGTTCAGAAATCTTATCTTGGGTAAATACAGGGATGGGGTGTCTCTGGTAGATCTTGGTGAGATGTAGAGGTGATGTGTATTTTCAAAGAGATAATTAGTTCTTTTTCTAAACTTTTTGCAGTTCTCAGCTAATGAATTTTGAAGCATCAGACTGAAAAACTGGCAACCCTCAACAAATCAGCAACCAAGAACATAAATGGATAAGTAAAAAGGAAGCAGTGGGTTAGCCTGTGTGTTTTCATACAAGGGAAAGATTTCTGAACTCCTTGAGGTCAATAACAGCCAACAGGTAATGTAGTGCTTAAGTGTGCCAGGCACCAAACGAGGCACTTGACCTTGTGCCACCTCATCTGCCATTGCCACCACCTTTTAAGAGAGGTTCTATGATGCGCTTCATTTTATCAATGAAGATAAGGAGTTTAAGGGACTTGCCCAAGGTCTACAGTTAGAAAGTGGTGGAGCCATTCCCACTTCACATATTCCCTCCAGACAAGATTCATAAGCAGGTTGTTACATGAACACAGACCTTTTTTTGAAAATCAAACCTCTATTACTAAAATGTGTAATTTTTTGAGTTACAAATATATCAAGTTCTTAATTTGTGCATTGTGACTGGATGGTATTGGTTTAGGGCAGACGTGCCCCTAGTAACTCAGGGCCTAGGGCAAGAGTACAAAGGCAGAGGCCCAAGTACCATGTGTCTGAATATTGTCTCTTCCTACCTCTGGCTCCATCCCACATTGTGAGGGGCCGTGCCCACAGGAATGTGGACACTCCAGCCTGCTCACCTAAGCGTCGTCTCCACCTCCACAAATAATCGCCCTTTGGACCTAGGGGTGTGCAAACTGGTAGTGTGGTCAGCTCGGCCCTCAAGGTGATGCACCCAGGGAAGTAGTCCAAACAGACCCTGAGAGTAGGCTTGGGGCTATCTGGGAATAGAATTCCAGGATCTCGAGTATTTGGAGCACTTTCCAGAAGGGAGAGCGTAGATTCTGGGTAGTCACATCTTGGTCTCGCTCCATAGGGAGGGCCGTGGGCCATGGCTGGGGGAGGGCCACGAGGGTTTATGCTAAAGCACAGGACCCAGCACAAGGGCCCTTCTCAGGCTCAGATATATGTTTAAGGTTAAACAGGCCATCGCCTGAAATGCTTTGCTGAAAATGATGAAACAGTGAACTGAAAAAGTATCTATGTGGACAGCATTTAATCTGGCCCCCTTTGCCTTTAAAAAAATTGTGACAGAGAAATTCAGACTTAATTTTAGCAGGGGGTTTAATAATAAGCAAAGAAAAAAGCTATGAAGCTGTATTTAGACAAGTGAAACAGATTTGATTATGATTTTGAATCTATGACTGTATGAAATACTCCTTGTCCAAGTGCTATTTTAAAGTTCATGAAGACATCTGGGGCCAGAGAAATGCCTGTCAGAGTCACTAATGAGAATTCTAAAAGACCAAGACCACAAAATCCAACAGGGCACTTGTTAGAAAACCAGCATTTTGGAATGCTTAAAAAAAAAAGTCTCTTTATTCAAGCTCTCTTTCTGAGAGCTCATGAAAAATGTCTTTATAGCATTCCCAGCTTCTGAATCACCAAATCCCATTTCTTGGTCATTCTCTAATGATAAGGAGGAAATCACTTCTCAAGGATATAGTGGAGAAGCAGAAGGAGAGAAGACTGTCCTTTGGATACTTCTATTTTAAAGGGTCATAGTAGATAAGAATTAATAATGTCATTTTGAAATGTATTCTCTTTACTGAAAGTCCAAGAGAAGAAAGAGCAGTTTGAACTAACTTTGGCCTCTTACAGAAAAACTAGACATAAACGGGAGTTAAAGGATCATAAAAAACATGCTGGGGCTTCCCTGGTGGCGCAGTGGTTGAGAATCTGCCTGCCAATGCAGGGGACACGAGTTCGAGCCCCGGTCTGGGAAGATCCCACATGCCGCGGAGCAACTAGGCCCGTGAGCCACAACTACTGAGCCTGCGCGTCTGGAGCCTGCGCTCCACAACAAGAGAGGCCACGATAGTGAGAGGCCCGCTCACCGCGATGAAGAGTGGCCCCGGCTCGCTGCAACTAGAGAAAGCCCTCGCACAGAAATGAAGACCCAACACAGCCAAAAATAAATAAATAAATAAAAATTAAAAACAAAAAAAAGTGCTGGATTTCTTCTCACTAATGGTGTCAGTGGCCAGGTTCTGGATCTTGTTCCCATGTCTGTGTGAGTCCCTTCCACATGCGGGCCAGTTACGAGGACCTGGGTGGCACTCAAGGCATGAGAAGCACTGTCTCATTTAGGTGGACTCTTTGCTGATGCTGTCAAGTGTGTGAAGACCACTTCCTCCACAGGGGACAGCGCCTATGAAATGGGGACCGGATGGACCGGGGGAGCTCTGGGAGGCCGGACAGGCAGATAGATGGAGGCTCTGGAGGTCGGGGTGCTGCTGGGGGTGGGCGGAGCCTGGGTGTGACCAGTGGTGGCTGTTTTCTTCCTCTGCAAGCGAGTGGTTTCTTGCCCAGGCAATGCACTAGGGTCTGCGGGACTCCTGGAAGCAGGGCAAGGTGGCCTCCCTGGAGCAGTTTACCTGCTTATTAGCCGGCACAGCCTGGTGAGAGCTGTCAGCGGTGCTGGGAAGGTTGCTCGCCATTTTGGGGTTTGCTGCTTTACCCTCGGAGGGCTTGTTGTGATTGGATGATTTTCTGGTAAAGTTACTCTGTTTCCCAGAGGTGGTCGCGTGAGCGTTGAGCAGTGGCAGCAGGGAGCTGCAGGGAGTTCTTGAGGAATAGTTGTTCTTTGGATGTGTAACTGCAACAAGAAAGCACTTGGTGTTAGGGGCTGTGCCTCAGGAACCCATTAGGAGATGGAGAAGTTGGCAGGAGCTTCATGGAAACATTAAGTTTTTGGTTTTTTTTTTTTTGGAAAGGTATCATTTGAAAAAGCACCTAGGTGCTTGGAGACCACCAAATGTCTTCTGTGAGAATCACTGAATAGCATAATCATTCAGGTTGGGAGACATCTGTAGGAAATGAGACAGATCTGAGCACCTTTAATGTTATTCCTTAGGTCAAGAACCACCAAGGGAAGAGGGATAATGAAACCCTGAAGTGCCCTCTCAGCCCTGTCCACAAAGGTACTCTGCCTCTTGGGTTCCCCATTACCAAACCTGTTCTTGCCGTTCTTGTCATATCCCTAGACCAGCTGGTGTTGCAGAGATGCAGAAAAACCTAGAGGTACACGGACATTTGGCTGGTCAGAGCCACAATATTTTGAGAGCTTCAGAATGGGGTGATGCCAGGTGTCAGGAATTTTGTCACCCCGGGGTGGTATATATCCCCTGACCTTACGGCCAGGCCTGCTGGCCCAAAAGATGTCCCAAAGCATCTTCTATATTCCATTAGAGTTACATTATCTGGCCTTTTATCAACTCCATTTTCTACAGCCCCACTGCAAATCTGCAACAATTCCAGTGCTAAAGTCCACACAGGCTAATCAGACAGATCCCCGGCAGGGCTCGGACAGGTCTGTTCAATTTTTATTATCACCTTTCCTGCTGGTTTTGAAAGGGGTGGTTTTTGATGGGATGTTTCTGTGTGATTATGCTGAATCAGGGCCAGAGGGAATCAACTTAAGGATATAATCATGACTTTCCTCTCATAGTTCACCAGAATTTGACTGGCAGTCTGGACAGCAAGACCTCTGAATCTTAAAAAATTGTCACCAGTTTTTAAAAGCAATTTTCTCTGCTACCTGTGTTGGATCAGACTTAATCCTAGCATTCTTCCTGAGGGTTTGGAGTGTGAGTAGGGATCACAGAACATTAGAAATGGAAAGGACAGGGATGTATCTCTAGTCCCTTCATTTTACAGGTAAGGTGTGATGGCACGTTGGGGACTGTCCAAACATGACGAGGGGATTTTAGTGGCTCTTTGCTAACTAGATTCACTTTCATTGGGGTCATTACTATTTCCAGTTCAGTAGCTGTGGGCTTTCCATGTGCTCTCAACAAAGCTGAGAAGAAAAGGGCCTTTCAAGGACTCTTGTCTCCAACAAGGGAGGCTGGCTTCCAATGTGGACACCTGGGATTTGGTAAGGGATGGTTCCTCCCACTAGATGGCACTGGAGTGCTCTGGAGGAGAGCAGGTGCCGCTGCACCGCCCTCCCCTCCTCAGATGGTGGCAGAGTCACTTGGCATCAGGGTCTTGCCCATTATCAGGCTGGAGTGGAAACTAGGATGGGCAGTTAAATTTCCAACTGTGAATCAGATAGTCTGGTTTTTTAGAGATGAGGCAAAATCTGGGGATGGAGAATGGCAAGTGGGGTAGATTCATAAGGGAGGGAGTGTATAGAAAAAAAATAATTTAAAAGAAATGCAGTCAAAAATTCAGATAATTGCCAAAGATATGTGAGCAAGGATGCTCAGAGCAGTGTTATTTTAATGGTGAAAAACTGGAAGCAACCTAAATGTCCACAATCAAGGGACTGATTATGCCAATTATATTTAAATAAGTTACGGGTTAAATATATTGACATGGAAAAATGTCAGCCATATATTGTGAAATGATAAAAGCAAATTCTCTTACTATATATGTATATGGTATAGTATAGTAAATGATGTAGTATAATTAAGTATGCTATATAATTCACACAGTAGATTATATGTGCATAAAAAGTGTGATGGAGTCACAAAAGTAATGTCATGTTCTATTTTATATAGTTTGTAACTTTTAGACCAAGCTTATATTTTTTATACTCAGAAAAAAATGCAATTTCCACTTTGAAAAAAAAAAGTGAAGCCAAATCTCAATTTTTCAGCTCACTACGAGGCTGTAGATATTCCATGTCCTTCACCAGTCATTCCTTCCTCCCTGTGGCGTCCTTGAAGGCACTTTAGTGCTCATTCCCACCTCCCCTGGTGGGTGGGCTGGAGCAGGGGAAAAAGGATCAGCCAATTTTGTTGCATGTTAACTGCTCTAATTAAGGGAGAGGCTCAGTCAGGCACTGCTGGGCAGCGTGTGTGACACACACACACACACACACACACACACACACACACACACACGACAGCTGGGCCCTTCACGACAGTAGCCCATTGTTCTCAGACTCGTTAGGGAGACTCCCTCTCCCTGTAACAGGTCTCTATAGAGCCAGGCTGTTTGAAATCAGAGAGGCAGTTGATCTGGCAGTGCTTAAGAAAAGTTTGCGAAAGGTATAAACTAGTTGACCTGTTCTGTTCCGCTTAATAAATCCTGGGGATTTACTGATGGGCAGTGGCATTTGAAGACTCGAAGTTCAGATCTTGACATTTTTAGCGACTTGTGTCATGACCTTAGATCATTAAATCTCTTTAGACCTCACTTCAGCCCCCCCGGGGGACCGCACACCTGACATTTCTGATATCAACTCCAAATAGCACCAGGCTTATGCACACAGAATTATTTAGCAAGTATGCAAAACTCACTTTCTCCACAGAGCATGATTTGGGCCTTTAGCTGTTCAATGTCACAGGAGAACCGGGCAGCTTTCCCAAGCTCTTCATCATATTTGCGCTCGCTGACAAAGTGCTGTAGGGAAGAGACAGGAGCCCCATGATTACAGAAATGACTGAGGCATGCTGCTGACCCATTCTCTGCTCTCCCGCCACCACTGATGATGTGAAAGCATCCCCAGGTGGGGAAGCATGCCAGCTCTGTTCTGTCACTGGGAGGCTCTGTTAAAGCAGGCTTGGTTTTGACCTGCCTGGAGCACGATCACCTTCTTCTGGGAAACACGTGTAGGTCCTGTCTGTACAGGCAAAATGTGTGTCTGGACTCATCTACTTAAACCTTTTAGCACCCCACGCCCTCCTTCTAGCACTTTCTGTCCTATTGTAAGTTACGGGATTGCCTTCTGGCAGTCTTCCTAATCTGGCCAATGGCCTCCTAAGGTATCATTCCTCATGAGAAAGCATGTCATCCTTCCTAGACGTCTGTCTCCATTTTAAGGGTACCAGGAAGTCCAAAAAGCCTTCAGTATCGATAACTAGAAACCATTATCTTGAATGGTAGAATTTCAAGTGCTGTTAAAGGAAGTGGGAAAGAGATTATTTTTCAGTTCATTTAAAATTAAGATCTATGGGTAGATGACAGAGTGAGCAATACAGAAATAACTATGAGTCAGTCCCTCTGTGATCTACCAGGGAGTTTACCACATGGCAAGAGAGACAGATACCACAAAATACAATATAACGTAGAATGTAGTAGGTGCTTTAGGAATGTGAAAGAGGAAGAAATTATTTCCTACTGAGGGGAATGGGTAACGAGTTATGTAAGAGGAAGCATGTGAGCTGGAACATTAAAAAAATATTGAACACTTACCAGACATGGGCCAAATTCTTAACAGATAATCTCATTTTCATCTGATCACATTATTATGAAGTCAGTACTATCATTAACTGTAATTTACAGAGGGGGAATCGAGGTTCTAAGAATCTAAGAGAATATGTAATTTATCCAAGGTTGCAAGAGCAGGACTGTTGCACTCCAAAGCCTGTGCTATCAACCATTTTACGAAGAGTGGGATTTTGATAGGTAGAAGTGAAGCTTGGAAGATGAGTGGATTTCAGTAGACCAGGAAGCTGGCAACTTCATATTTATCAAAACAAGTGTGTGTTTGTCTGTTTTGCTTTCCAGGATGTTTTTCTGGGTATCAAGATGGGTTCTGCCAACCAGCCCCATTCTCCATTCTAATCTCCTTTGGGACCAGGGAACATCTGTGACATCAGAAGTGCATCTGTGTCCACAAGACGAAGGGTTTTGTTCTACTGAAACTAATTAGCACTGGCCATAATAAATATATACTGGAGTCCAGTGGTGGATTTTAGTTTGAAGGGAAGAGGAGACCATAGCGGGGGAGACCAGACCTGCTCTAGTAACTCTGGTCTCAGGGTGAATGACCAGGCTGGAGGGAGACAGTGGATGGAGAAAGACTAGTCAGGAGGCCACTGCAATTGACTGGCTGGAGGCAACAAAGACCAGGAGAGCAGGTGAGAAGGGAAAGACCTCTACAACTTCTCAGGACCTTCAGGGGAAATCCTCATCCCCACAGGGCTCTCTTTTATGCCTAACCAGGATGGAGGGGACCAAAGTCACTTGCCACTTTCTACCATGCCCAACCAATTTTATGCTGGGATGAGCAGACAATCCTACTTATAAAGCTAGCAACAAATATGACTTCAAAGTACGCTAGTTCCCTAGAAGTCGGTCAGAAGCTGGAGTGTGTGTGCATGTGTGTATGTTTAGTGTAGTGTATTGGGGAAAATGAGGAAAAGGGAAAATTTATAAACTGTAACTTCCTATTTTGTTGTAGATACTTGTTTTTGCCTTTTTGGTAACAATTTCTCCTTCTGGTAACTGTACCCCAATGCAGTTTCCAAGATTCACAGCGTTGGTGGGTCTTTCAATCAAGACCTCTCTTGGCCAAATGGTGGATGTGACCCAAGTGGAGGCCAATCAGAATCTCTCTGTTTGGGATTTGAATCCAGTGGGGTGGCCCAAGGGGTGATGACATCTGGCGGTCACTCACTCTGATGGTGCCCTGAAGAGTGTCTGGTAATTACTGCTGCCAACATTTCTGCCCAATTATAACCTGGCGTCTTCAGAGCACACTCTGCTTTGGTGAGCTACCCTCATATCCTTTCCAGTTCTCCTTGTTCTTGAGGTTAGCCAGGGTCAGCTTCTGTTGCATGCAACTGAAGAAATCCACTAAATACGTATTTGTATGTGGTATTCTTAATAAAAGGGCAAGTAAGCTAGAAAAGGATATAGGAACGAAGTCTCCACATATTGTACATTCTTTAGAATCCCTACTGTTATACTAAGTTCATACTTAGTGTGTGTTCACATGTGTGTGTGTTTATATACATATGCATAAATTACATATGGTGAAAATAATGTCCCCCTTCCCAGCTATAATTTACAGTTGAATACATTTTATTTGGGTCAGTTCCACTGGCTAAAAAAAATAGCTTGTACCTCTCCTCTGTAATGATATAGCCCTTTAACACATAGTATACTTAAATACAGTGATTAGGTGGTTCTTTAACCCTTCTGTATTCTCGAGTTCAACCCTGTGAAAGACAGCTGGGTGTCTGATGTTAGGTCCTCAGAGAGCAGCGCTCTATGGATGCAGAACAAACATAAAGGGGATCAGAACTCTGGCTCAGGGTTCAGGCTGTGATATTTTAGAACTGACCTTAATTTCTGCCCTGAGTTCGGCCAGCTGCATCTCTGCCATCTGACTGGCTAGATCAGTAAGTCTCTTTAGTTCTTCTGCTTTCTTTTGACGAGCAGTCAGGATTTCCACTGCCAGATAAGAAGGAATAATACATTAAGGCCAAAGATGTAAACATATTAAACGACCTAATTTCTTGGATCAGTTCTCTCTCTGCAGACTGATCGCTTCGTTGGGCCGTGGCTGTTTTCTGAGTTGGTCACTGAGGTGGGTTGGCCCTTGGTGCTCATCACCAACCACTCATTTCCTTATGTCTTTATCCACCAAGCCCCAAACCAAACACGGTCCTTTCTGATTCACTGTACACCCACAATCTTCTTCATTTTCCCCACTGGCATCTGATCTCACTCACTTAGTTTGGACTTTTAGATTTGTGCATTACTCAGAACAACTATCTCCAAGAAGAAAAAAAAAAACATTAAAATCCTATCTGAATGATATTGCAAAGACACTGAGTCCACTAAGCAAAAACCATTACTCTGTATGTGCTGTACTATTAAATTCTGACAACATCAGACCCTCTGAACTTTAACACATATTCATTTAGGGCAACTAGCTGTGTTATTGAAAGATGACATAAAAGTTTTCCTTTATTAGCTTTTTGTGAGCTAAAAAGTGCCTCTGCTTTTGCTACTCTGTAGATATGTTTCCATTTTGCAACCAGAGAGAAGTTGTAGACCAGAGTTTTTGTTATAAGTGTCTACAATGGAAAAATTTCAAGGGTGAGTCAAAGCTTGCTTAAGCTGAATTCATGTGCACTCTTTAGCATCTGCACATGCAGCGAAGTCACAAGGGAATTCTCGGCATCACATTTCACACACCTGTCAGATGAACTACTAAAGGTTCAAGTAGATGTAGGAGCCCACAGGTTAATTTGTGTGTGTGTGTGTGTGTGTGTGTGTGTGTGTGTGTGTGTGTATTTCCCAAAAGACCATGGAGCCCAAAGGCAATGAATACAAATACATTGGGTGAGATTTAAACAAGAAGTTTGATTTTATAATAGATAAGATTTGTAGTTCTCTCATTCCAGTCACATATGAATTGCCTTCATTTCTTTTGGACAAAGATTTTGAGTTATAACAAAAGAAAAGTCCATCTAACTAATACGATATGCACATGGAATTCACGTTCCATTCTTGGCTGAACAAGGGTCAACTGCTTTATTAGACCAGATTCACAGCACAATGCCCAAACAAGGTGCTTTCTGATTTTAAGAGTTCTTAATTTATAAATGTCAAAAATAGTCGCTACAAAAGCCCGAAAAGAAGTTCAGAATCAATCAAGAGTTAAGATTTCCTGCAAACCATAAGCCATTCCTCAGACAGGATGAGAAATATCTTTCTGTGCTGATACCAATGTTGAGATGTCAATAAAATAACTAATCTATAACTCATAAAGCCTAACCATCTGCCAAACTATACTAATCATACTTGATTATTTACCAGGACGCCCCCTGCCTCCCATTTACAATTCCAGGTAGCTGGGCAGAGACTAAATTGTGCCTGGTAGCATTTCAGAGTACAGAGAAGCTAGTGAAAAACTCGTCCTGATGATGGGAGTGTAAGGAATTTTCATCTGAACATAGAAAATGTATTACTGAGTGATGTCCCAGGTTACCCAGTCAGACCAGAGGTCACAAAAAGGTAGCCAGCTATCACTTTCAGTGACAGGGTACATATATTTTGTTTGGTCCACACATTAGTTTTACAAATAAATCACCCACACTTGAAAGTTAAGTGATTCCATTCAAAAGCTGGATTTCTGGTTGCTCTTAAAATATTGTTACTTCTGGCTACAGCAGGCATCTCTAGTCCTGGCAAAAACTGCACATTTAGTTCTTTGTGTCCAGGATACCTAGGGCCTGGTACACAGTGGATGCCCAATATGTTTGCTGAATGAAGGATTCCAACGAATGGATCAATGCATTACTTAAAAGGAATATGCAAAGAATGAATCAACGCATTACTTAAAAGGAATATGCAAAGAAAGGCAGAAGTTCCTTTTCTACAGGGGCCACTTGAGAATATCTAGGACTCATACCTTTGACTGATTATTTATTTTCCATTATAATTCAACATATGCATGGGACTAAAGCCTGGAGAATGAGAAAATGATTCTCGAGTAGGAAGATGAAATGAGGTACTTTCCTCTTGCAAAGTAAGATAAATAAGAATTCTGAGGGCCCAGCTTTGATGAGCAGCTAGTAAAGGGGTCAACAGACCCTGAGTGACTACATGGATAAACAGATCTGACTTTTCTTAACAGATCATTTGTGGGACTGGTGACAATTAGGGGTAATTGTTCTTTGTGATTAAGTAGAACTTGGGCATTCATACCAAACAAAAGATTTTGTAGAAACAGATATAAATGGGCCCTAAAATAGAAATGCAGGTGCAAGATCACCAATAAATTCTGAGTTTACAATCATGCAAATGTGCATGGGAATGAATACTTTGCATCAGCAAGTGTTGGGATGAGTTTTACATATAGTCTCATTAACATTTCAAAGACTTTCATTATGAAAAAGTCCTAAAACTTGAGATCAAAAGCCAATATTCTCTGGGGGGAAGCCAACATTTTCACCTCAAAAACATCAATCACAGAAACAGAAAGCAAAACCAAAACAGATCAGTTCCTAAAATTCATTGATCCTATAATTTAAAATAGAATAGTAAGTATGTTTTGAAAGCACCATCCTTTTGGAAATTTGTAGAGGGAGACAGTCCCATATGGCTTTAGATTTTCACTGCATTCAACACTCGATTAGTATTATTTATGTAGTTTTATAAACAGTATCTGGTATGCTGAAATCCATTCGCTCAGTAGGATTTATAATTTCCTTCAAGTTTCTGGAACACATTAGAAGCTTGCTCTTACTACTTGAACCATGGAAAATTTTAGGGCTTCTCGAATAATATGTCTTAGCAGAGGGTATACCTGAAATCCTGGGGGGTGGGGGGCCAGGAGCTGGGGCCCAAGTAGCTCTTCAAGCACAAAGGTTCTTTAAAATCCTTTTAATTCCTTAAAAATTCTTGTGAATTTTGCATTTTACTTCATAATAGATCTATGTTCCTGTTAGTATAAAGTAATGTTTTCTTCCCACCTCTAGTAAATTTGACACTCCGAGAACACACCTGTCTAGGCCTCCCATTCCCTGGGCAGGCAAAGTTTGAGATCATAGCACGACAGCATCCTTACTTTCTTCATCTATAAAATGTAATAATCATATACCCCTCACAGGGTTATTGTGGAACAGAATGAAATAACCTATGTGAACTGTTTAGAATAGTACCCTAAAAAACCCTAACTACAAATACTATTATTTTTTTAAAATTAAAAAAAAAATTATATATTTTATTTATTTTATTTTTGGCTGCACTGGGTCTTCGTTGCTGCGCGTGGGCCTTCTCTAGTTGCGACGAGCGGGGGCTACTCTTCCTTGCAGTGTGCGGGCTTCTCATCGTGGTGGCTTCTCTCGTTGTGGAGCACGGGCTCTAGGTGTGTGGGCTTCAGTAGTTGTGGCACGTGGACTCAGTAGTTGTGGCTCCCGGGCTCTAGAGCGCAGGCTCAGTAGTCGTGGCGCACAGACTTAGTTGCTCCGCGGCAGGTGGGATCTTCCCAGACCAGGGCTTGAACCCATGTCCCCCTGCATTGGCAGGTGGATTCTTAACCACTGCACCACCAGGGAAGCCCACAAATACTATTATTAAAGTGAGATATATTTATCTAGAATATACCTCCCTCTTGTTGCAATTACGTTCACGTTCACTAATACTGGATTCCACAGCCTGTAGATACTGAATTAATTACAATAATTCTTTTAAGAAATACAATGAAGTACCCACAATCTTCTCAGCTTTGTGTTAGGTGCCATGAGGGATATAGGAGCTTATGTTATAATTGGGGAAATATGGTTTATATCACGTGCAGGAAATGGAAAACGTGGAAAATACTATTGAGACCATAGATAAGGAAGCTCAAAATGGTGGTTGTAAAGACAGTTCAGCACTTTGTGGGGAGAAATTCAATGGTTCTTTCTATCGATGGAGAAGACTTATGGTTGACATGGGTGTGTCACCTGAGAGAGGCTGCATAACCCCTCTGACCTCTGTTTTCTGAGGGGTTGGACTAACCTCTCTACTAAGATGAGCTTTCCCCTTTTTATACACACCATGTCAGGCACTGTGCTAATAACTATTTGATATAGACACTCTTCTTATGCCCTCTTTTCTGATTAGGAACGTGACTTTGAGAAATTCACAAAATAGTTCAATGTCACACAGCCAGTAAATGGGTGGAACCTGGATTTGATTTCATTTCTGTTCACCTCCAAGGTAAGCAAATTGGTTTCCCCAGGGCGCTGGGCAGTTCTAAACCAAGACCAATTCCTGAAGTTAGGGGAACCCTGTCAACCAAGCTAGCCGTTTCAGCTAGCCTGAAAGCTCCATGAGTGCAGGTCCCAGATTTATCTGTTTGCTGGTTTGTCCCTCTCTCTGCCAGTGCTTAGCACATAAGGAAGCACACAGTCAATGTTTACGGATTGAATGAGTTTTAAAAATGGGGATGCTCTCCAGAGATGCCCAAATTCCACGGGTCTTGGGACTGAATACTACTGTCCCAAGAAGGAAGAATGAGCACTTGAAATCTGAGGCACTCTGTTAACCTCTGAGAAAGTGATGTGCTAGTAACTTTCTATTTGGTGCTAAAGAAACATTTGTGTTTGTGTTGGCTGTTACATTTTTATCATTAGGATATGAAACTGAAAAGGGAAAATAAGCTGTACCTGAGAAACAGGGAAGATCCCAAGTCATGGGGTAATCTACTGCTACTGAAGAAGTCAACAAATTTCAATAAAATAAAATAATCTCACAGTCAAAGGTATTGTGTTAACTATCTAAATATTCCACAGCTTAACCCTGGATCACATTTAGTTTTATTTAATAAAACCTGCTGTATTTTAGATTCTAAAACATTGTTTAAAATTATTTGGAAAAATTGTCTAACAAATATAATGATAGCTATTTTCCACGAAATAACTACTGAATTTATGGCCAAGGGCCAGGCAAGAAAAATATTAAAAGAATGAAGAATCTGGTCTGATCCTTCACCGATAAAAAGGAAAGCACTGAAGTCAAAAGTAAAGGAATTTAGCTGAAACCTGGCTGGGGGTGCAGACTGCCATTTATCCAATTTATGAGATAAGATTTGGGTAAGGATGAAGAACTTAAAATGCCTCGGAGATACGGATTGTAAAACTAAATCCCAGCTGAAAAATATGCTCTTAGGGAAAAAAAAAAGAAAAAAAAAATGGTCTTAGGGCTCCCATTAACATAGCAAATGAATTTAAAAATAAAAGAGGGATCAGCATGTACACTTGCGTTGAATCTGACTGAGCAATCTTGTCTCAGTTGAAATTTCCAACCCATGAACCTCAGCCTATTTGAGATGGCAAATCCACCCTAATGGCTGTTGAGTAACTTTACAGCAGTGGAAAGGTTTAGAAATAGGTATAAAAATAGTAAAATAAATCAAACCCAGAGTACTAATATTTTGTGTTAAATTCAGAAAAGGCTTTGCAATGATCAAGATTGTCTGCGTGTGTTCATTATTTAAATAGAGAGTATTCTGTATATTACGCAAGCTCACTTGTGATTTCAAACACGTAACTGGTTTTCTTCTGAGGTGTTAAGTTGGCAGGTGTTAGTGAATTTGGCTGAGTTTGTAAACAGAATTGGAGTGTTTTAAGAGAACTTCATTTAGTACATCTCTAAGTTTGAATTATTAATCTTATAAGAGTTGCTTAAGAGCTTGGAATACTTTGCTGGTTAGGTTTGTGAGTTTGCCTTGTCAGGTATCCGAAGTGCTTGAAAAAAATAAGATATATTAAATTTACAAATGTAATTCAAAATGTTAAGGGGAATTGAAGTAACTTTCAAATAGAACACATTTTTTCGGGGAACTTAATTTGGTAAACTTGAGTTAGTTGAAAGAACAAGTGAAAAGGATTGTATAAGTAGTATAGCAAGATTTGTAAGTTGCGAAGGCATAAAAACTTATGTTTTAAAATTTAATACTACATTCAATGTCATTTTAAACCCAATTAACTATAAGTAGTCCTCTATAGGCACAAAAGTCTCCCTGGACTTTAAATAAACTCAACTGGCACCTATTCTTTGCTGCATGCCTATTCTGCCCTCCGCTCAGTGGGTGCTACTACTCCATCCTTTTGGACCCCACTCAGAATCTATATCATTGTCAATCTGACCTATGGGTTACTTCTGATTGGGAGGCTCCTAATCAAACAACCATGTGTCTACTTACTGGCTTCTTCTTTAACTTTATCCATTTCTGCCATTAATGAAACTTCTTTGTCAATGATGCTGGGGGAATAAAACAAAAACAAAAGCAAAGAATGCTTAATCAAAGATAAACTTTTAATAAGCACTGGAAGTAAAAGAAAAATTATTTTCATTAAACAAAATACAAGATTACCATAAATATTTCTATGTTACATTGCCAGCAGCAGACTCTGCCTTTCCAAAAACGAGGCAACATGGAAGGGATGCTCCCAGTGTTACACAGTGACATCTGCTGATTAAATCATTGTCAGCAAATCTAAAAAAAAAAGCCTTTTCAGACTTTCAGAATTGCACTGCTTTGAATTTCAATTTGGGAGTATTTTTGCCCTATGAATTTTTGAAGTTCCAAAACAATATAATAAGTATTTAAAAGGTGGCACCCAGGTTATCAAGGCCTGTAATTCTCAAATGTCTCTGTGCTTCACTCTCCCAGATTTGGGCTGGGAGGGAGAGAGGTGGGCCCAATGCTGATGCAGAGGGTCCTAGGACCCACTTTGAGAAATATGGTTCTGGGTCAATCCATCCACATGCTCTATAATGAGTCTATGCCTTCTCATTCCCCCAAATAAGCCTTTCAAGGTTAACTTTTTTCCCATTATATTTAATATATTTTTGGTTAATCCTTTGAAAAGGTATTACCTGCAAAAGTAATAATTTTCTGTCCAAAAGTTCATTTCTCTCCCATCCTGACTCCTTGCTCCCCTTCCAGAATCAACACATCATCACAAATCCCTTATGTATCCTTTCACAGATTTTTATGTGTAAATAAGCACAGATGCCAGATTTTTAAAATTTTCATTTCAACCATAGTATTTCAATATAGGTATCTCAAAGATAAGGACTTTTGGGGAATATAACCATAGTATTACTATAATACCTAAAAACATGAACAATAATTTAATGTTATCAGATATCTACTCAATATTCAAAATTTCCTAATTGCCCCATACATTTTTTTTAAACAGTTTGTTTGAACCAGGATCTAAATAAGGTCTGTTCGTGACAATTTGTTGACTGTCTCTTAAATCTGTTTTAATCTATACATTCCCTCCCATCTCTCTTTCTTCTTTTTCCTCCCTTGCAATTCCTTTGTTAAAGAAACCAGGTCCTGTAGAGTTGTCCAAGGTCTGAATTTTGCAACTCCACGGCCATGGTATTATTTAACCCATTCCTTTATATTTTCTATAAATTTGTTATGAGATACAGAAATTTGATTAAATTCAGATTTGTTTTTTATTTCAGGAGAAATTATGTTATGTACTTCCATCAGCAGACACATGACAGGACACACTTATAAATACTCCTCCTGAAAAAAAATTAAACCTGAAGGTACTCAACTTTATACATCTCAAAATACATGTACAGGAAATACAAAGAACATCTCTATTTTTTATGATATTAGCAGCTATGGTGATCACTGCCTAGATCAAGAGGATTTGAGAAATGAGGATATTCAGATTCTCTCACTCCTTGGTTTATTTACCGAAAACTTCCATAAAAAGAAATTTTCTTTTACCAACTATTTGGTTATCATGAAGTACAGTTTGCATAGGCAGGGTAAATGCTTGGTTCTCTCTTTTTATTTATCAGTTTTCAAAACGATAGTTGGTTCCTCCGAAAGTAACCAATGAGATTTTTTTTTTTGCTTGTTTGTATAGTTTAATTGTGAACTCATATTTAATGTGCTTCAATACACTGCAATTATTATCCTTAAAACATCCTTATTTATTACTACTCAGATTGTTCCAACAGATGTACATTTTTTTCTCCATCAGATGTATTCTTAAAATTTAAAGTGTGTTGAAAATCTATTTCCCCTTAAGAGGAAATATTTTGTAGTATTTGTCAAGGTACGAAGTGGCTCCTGGGTGTATCTCTAGGAGTGTGGGCCTCCTCATCCAAATGATGTAACCTAAACGCTTGGAGAGTAAGGACTATGTGCTGAAGAGCTTGGCTCTTTCCAACCAGGAAATCCTAATGGAAAGAGCTGACGTGAACAAGGGACGGCAAATTCTCCAGAACTGGGCTCGAAGCCTAATCCATCAAGCAGAGACATCAGCTCTGCCCATGACGCATGTGGCTTTAGGTCACTGGCTATAACCACTTTGGTGTAACCGGCACATCAAGAGAATTGTACCTTATTTATTGACATTAAACACATATGATGTCAGTGTGTTTTAAACACAGGAAATACACGATACAGCAAGGTGTACAGCGAGAAGGAAGTCTCTATCCAAACTCTGTCCCAGTTTACTCAGTCCCCCTCCCTGGAGGTCTCCACTGTCACCAGCTTCTTGCGTTTCTTTCCGGAGATCATCTATTCATAAACCAGCATATATTCGTTAATTGTACAAAATGCTGAGTTAAGTCAATAGGCTTGTGCTCCTGTGATTATGAGGTATACTTAGCTTTCCTGTCAAGTTCACAAACGTAGCCACAAGCGATTGGAGAGGGCAGTTCTAGGTTAGTTTAGAAAAACAAGGCTAATGGATAAGCTGGTGGGGAGATAAGGTGAGAACCTAGAGATTTGGAGTCAGGAGCCCAAATTATAACAACACGGCTAAGCTATTCTGCCTGAGAAAATGTTTTGAATTTTTATTCCCTATAGAAAAGGAGGTGAAAAGAGAGAGAGTCAGCCAGAAGGCTGGGAGCCGTGTAGGGTGAAGGGGCTGGGAGAAATCACCAGTAGTGGGGTGAGCAAAGGAGCTTCCAGAAGCGGGAGGACCACATATGCTACTGTGAGGTGTCCGCTGTCAGGCGTGTGATGTGAGCCTTGCCTGGGACGTCCAGACCTTCACCACGCTTGGTGTGGACGGTCTGAATGTGTGTGTGTGTGCACACAGACACACACACACAGGGAGTGGCTGGGTTTCACGTCTGGGTCAGTGCAGGGCTGAGGAATGGGAAGAGCAACGGCCTGAAGGCAGAGTGAGCATGAGAATGCTGGGCGTCACCTGCCTCCCTGAACTGGCACAAATCTTAGGTCTTTTGACTTCTAGCGGACATGAAACGGGAGTCCAAGGGGCTGGGACTCCGCTGACTTATGGGCTACAGGTCAGGTAAGACTTGCTCCATTCTCTTAATCAACGGAGTGAAGCCGGGTTGCACAAGTGTGGGGTGACGGTACAGAACATGTCACGAAGAGCACTAGAAGACTCCAGTCTCTGGAGAGACTGACAAAACATTCATCCACTGGACAAATATTTGCTGAGTGCCTGCCACGTGCCAGGTTGGGGTGGAGCTGGGAATACAGCTGTGGATAAAAAAAAAAAAAAAGATTCCTGCCATCGGAGCCTCCATTCTTTTGGGTGAGCTGAGAGGAAGAGGGTGAGAGGACCTGCCGAACTTGCTGGGGAAATAGTGTAAAACAGATGGAGAGGGAAGAAAATGATGACGGCAGGAGGAAGAAATTAGGATTCCCCACCCTCCATCAACCAGAAGGCTGTAATTAGAGTCTCCAGGATTTGAGAGCATGCAAGGTGCACGACCAAAGCAAACACATGCACGTGATACAAGATGGGGTATCTTTAGACTTCAGGGGGCAGGAGGGGACAGACCACAGTGAGAGTGCCAAGACAGCCTCATGTAGTTCCCACGCCCTCAGTCCCCAAACAAGGCCACGGACCCTGCAGCCTCTGTGTGTGCTGGATGAGGAGGATGGTGTAGGAAGGGGTCTTTGCTCATTTCTTTACCAGCTACAAGATTATAGTGCATTTTTGTTGATTAAACTTGTTATATAATTATGTGCACGGAGAGTTTACAAGATGGACATTTGGGGTGCAATTCGTATCCCCAGGTCTAACACATTAAACATTGTGGATATTCACACAATGGTTAGTTTCGGCCTCCTGGGCTAGCAACAGGAGGGATGAAGGCTATACACAATAAATTGTTAATCTGCTTAATGCCCACTGGAGGATGTGAAAAGCCTCTGAAGTTGGCATCAAACCATGCTTCCATTCCTCTGGGTATTTCAGCAAAAGACTGTCCTCAAGCATCTTAGTAATTCAAGCACTGCTATGTATGATTGCTTTCAAAACTCATGCATAAAAGCAATCCAAGGGATCTCTGCTGAGTCAGGACCCTGCTCAGAACTCATGAACTGGATGCAAACCAGCATCAAGGTGCTAGCTCGAGGCAGCGCCCCAGGACCTCCCATGAGAATCTCAATAAGGTGCACCTCAGAGTTTCGCTGGATTTTTTTTTTTTTTCCTTTCAAGGCAGCAGGCTTGTGGAAGGGAATACTAAGGGAAGAGGATATGGAAGATGAAGAGGATGAAGTAGCGGAGGCCGGCCGGTCCTCTGGCAGGCTGTCAGACAGTGAGGAACCAGCATCACAGCAAGCTGAGAGCCAGACCAAAGAAAGGTTCAAGAGGAAAGGCCGCATCTAACACCTTTTTGGGCCGCACCTCGTGGCTTGCGAGATCTTAGTTCCCTGACCAAGGATCGAACCTGTGCCCTCGGCAGTGAGAGCAGAGAGTCCTAACCACTGTACCGCCAGGGAATTCCCTGTGTCTCACACCTTCTAAATGCCCGCAGTGCCGGGGGTCACACCCAGCTTCCTGAGTAACTTCATCAGTGCCATTTACAAGTCCCACTGAATCTTCTTAAGAGACCCCAGGACAGAGATACGCACTGAAGTGCTGCCTGATGCAGAACAACTCTGCAGGCTGGATAAAAGAGGAGGGCGCTGGGCAAAACCCAGTAGGGAGTTAGCAGATATGGAGGGCAGGAGGGAGGAATGGCACAGAGGGAGGAGACGAGTCACAGAAAAATCACAGGCAGTGTCACTGTCCCCATTCCTACTGGAGAAGCAGAAAGGTCACATGCAGGCTTTTGAGATAGCACTGTGTAGACAGCCTCAAAATGAGAGCTGCTCGTAACTAACACCTCCTGAGTGCTTACTGTGCGAGGCCATCAGGGAGAGCACCAGTGCCTCACTGGAATGATCTCACTGAAGTTTCCCAACACCCCAGGAGGTATGAGCTCTAATTCCCCCTCACCACAGGGCCTTGGCACGTGCCCTTCCCACTGCTAGAGGGCAGCTCTCCTCCCCAGCCCTGCCTTTCTTCATCTCCTTCACTTTGAGGCTTCCTTCAGGTCTCTGCTTAATCATCCCTTCTTCAGAGAAGCTCTGACAGAGTTTTAGAAAACTTCTGTTCAACGTTACGCTCTTCAACTATGGTGGGCTGCTCGACAAAAACTGCTTGACAGTGATGAATGGAAGGGAAGACAGCATATTTATTTTTCTATGGCATAACAATAGTGAAACTCCTTAATTGGTAAACTGTAGTGCCTGCATATAAATCATCTTTATGCAAAAATTTATATAACTTTTGTCACTGACAGAATCTAATCATTTGAGACATAAGCTTATGAATAAAAGTACAACGATATTCACTAAACCACACAGGGTTTGGCTCAGAATCAAGACATTTAGTTAATGATTCTGTTTGCAAATTGGGATAGTAATAAATTACTGAAATTTGTACTTCCCCCCACTAATCATCTGCAATTCAGGTTTGGGGCATTTTTGCTTTTCAACGGTGATCCTCCGTACTTGACAGAAACACAGAACTCTTTAATCGGCTTTTCGCTGACCACTGGAAGTTCTTTAAATGGCTGGATAAAGTCCTCAGGAGGGCACCAGACTGAAGACACATGAAACGTGTTCTACATAAACTGAGCTCACATAAAACCCATGCTGACCTCACACGTTTCAGATGTGCCCTTTATCCTTCCAAAAACACATCTTTTCCTTTGATCTAAACTGCCTGGATAGTAAAATTTTATTCTCTTGCCATAAAAAAGCTTTTATTATTAAAGCAATAAGGTGTAAGGAGAGGGAGATGACCATGGCAGAGCCTTTACGGTTTTATTATATTGTGAATCACAGAGATAAAGTGTCATTTTATAAAAATGTTTCCACTGTCCTGATTCCTTTCTATAGAGGACGAATAATAACAATAATAAAAAGAATCAGAAAGGCACTTTAGCAGGAATAGATTTATCATTTTCTGCTCTGTGAAAGACTCTTCTTTAAATGGGGAGACAAGACACTGAGAGACAAAACGGCTTCATTTGGCAGCTCGAAGGAGCCACGTCGAGTCTGGTGTGCTTCATAAATAAAGATGCCGTGATGGGGAGCGGCCGCAGGACTGTCAGTGGGTGAGAAGCTGGAGGGCAGAAGCTTCTGGCGGATACTGAGGAGTGAAAGTAGGATTTCAATAGGAGCTGAACGAGATCAATCTGCAACAGCAGCCAGAGTCAGACGTTAGAGAGTTAAAACTAGGCTACATTTCATCTTCCTGAGCTGGCCTCAGGGAGGCCATAGTGAGAGAAACGGCCTGCGACTATCTGATCCCAGACGATTTTGCTTCAGGACCTTCTGGTGGACGAAGTGCTTCGGTGCGGAGCTTCCTTAACTCCTCGGCTGCCAAGCAGAACAAAGCAGGTGGAAAGCCTCAGGAAGCAGACAGAGCCCCGCGCTTGCTGGCAGGACGATCACAGGGCAGAGCCTCCAGACCGCCGGCCCATTAGAGAGAAAGAGAATGTGGAGATTGCTGGGGAGGAAGGATTCTACCGAATGCCAAGGGGATGTTTCACCCCTCCTGGCCTGTAACAAACAGCTTAAAGCATGCGAATGAGGGCTTCCCTGGTGGCGCAGTGGTTAAGAAGCGGCCTGCCAATGCAGGGGACACGGGTTCGAGCCCTGGTCCGGGAAGATCCCACATGCCGCAGAGCAACTAAGCCCGTGCGCCACAACTACTGAGCCTGCACTCTAGAGCCTGTGAGCCACAACTACTGAGCCTGCGAGCCACAACTACTGAAGCCTGCATGCCTAGAGCCCGTGCTCTGCAAGAAGAGAAGCCACTGCAATGAGAAGCCTGCGCACCACAACAAAGAGTAGCCCCCACTCGCTGCAACTAGAGAAAGCCTGCGCACAGCAACGAAGACCCAACACAGCCAAAAATAAAAAAATTAAAAAAAAAAAGCATGCGAATGAGTGATAAGCCATAAAGCCAGACTTCCTGTTTAAAGAATTTCTATTTCTTTCACTAAAGAGAGAGGGTAATGTACAAACATTTCCCCCCACTGAGGGCTCTGCTCCTTACTACTGCATCAGGACTAAGAACTGTGACCATGGGAGGAATGCCAGCTGAACGCCTGGCAGCCTAGTAGCACCCAGGGGCCGCTATGTGGATCCTGAGCTGGGAGCGGGTACTGATGGAAGAGGCCACCGGTACTGCCCAGGAGCTTAGGCATCTACATCCCTTGCCCTGGCTGAGAGGACTGTGCCCACCAGGTGGAGGGTAGAAAAACTCCCTTTATATACTTAGGGTGTACTCTACTGTTACCATGGGTACCATTTCTAGTCCAATCTCCCAAGTATTACCAGGAATTCTTGGGCCCAGGGCAAAACTAGTCAGGGGTTTCGGCCCACCCATTTCTCAACTATTGTTGCTGTCAACAAAGGTGTCCCTGGCATGACGGGCACAAATACATCAAGACTGTGTCTGGTTCTCTATTCTTAGGGTCAGAAGGACAGGCAGCCTTAACATGACAGGTGCCTACAAATGGCGCCCATGCTCTTGCATGGCTGTCAATGCCCCGTTCCTCCTTTCTCTGTTCTGCTCCCTGAAGACTAGCAGAATATGCCACCCTAAATATGGCACTTTGGTATATTGATCATTGTGAGCTGTGGGCATGTGAAAAACAGCAAATGCAGGGACAGGCTTTCTCTGAACTCCCCTTTTCTGCTTAAAGACAGATTGTCTAAAAGGAACTCAGTTGTCATAAATTCCTTCTCCAGAAGTTTCATCAACCAGGGGAGGATGGTGACTCTCGCTCATCAAAGGAGAGAAGACTAGAATGGACACCACACTCAGCCGACTCTGTCACAAGCTATCGTACCTCCACCTGTTCTTCTAAGGACCCATTCATCTTTCCTAAAAGTCATTTACTCTCCCCTCAGAGGCCTACACCCCCTCTCCCCTTTCCCTATGAAGATGGTATTTAATCCTGAGTTCCAGGCCACCTTGGGGAGTTCTTCATTTTTCCCTGGGTCTCTCCCATGTGTACATGAGGCGTACATGTTAATCAACTTCTGTTTGTTTCTCTCTTGTTAACCTGTCTTTTATTACAGGGTCTCAGCCAAGAACCCAGAAGGGCAGAGGGAAAATATTCTTCCTCCCCCGCACGTCCATCCCGTCCCCACTCCTACGCCTGTCTGCTGGTTACTGCTCTCACTACCCACCAGTTTCCATGACTCCTCTTCCTTCACTTCCCACTTGATCACGTCCTCCCAAGTCTACCCCAGAAATCTCTCTCCTACCCAACTCCACTTGCCAATTTACCTCAGGCTCATTATCAAGTAGCTGGCTATGCTCATTTATTTATGTTTTTTGTTGGGATTCCTAGGTTCGTTACCTTCTACTCTGTACACTTTTGCATTTTGGTTTCACAACAACCTGCGTTCTTCTTATAATTGGAATTCTTTTTCTGAATGCAGCAGTGACTGACAAATTGATCTAAAGATTTCTTGAATTCCATAGCGTTACGTGATAAACATATAAAACCCAACATACATGTCTACAGCCTGTCAGCTGGGGTTGGGACACGACTCTTTGAAGCTGCCTAGTAATCATGACTCTCAGGGTAACAGAGCGTCTCTAAGCATGAATCACTGTTAACATATACAGCAGAGTTACACCCCTCTGGCTGCCAGTGAATGTGGCAAGTGCACTCAATTTGCCAATCAGGTTGAGCCCATTTTCTTTCTATTTCTTTAATCAGAGGTAATAAAACTTGTTAATGTTAATATCTCTTAGTCTGCATATTTTATATTGGAATTCGACAATGATTTAAATTACAGTTAATGAATATGTCATCACACTGTCCGAGATGCGTTTCTGGAATGAGACACGAACAAATGCAGCATAAGGACTAACTCCCAACACTTGTAAAATCCTGGATTTCCTCACAGAGGACACAGTTAATTGAAAAAACAAACAAACACAGACAGGGAGTCCTTTTTCTTCTTGGAATTTAAAAAGTGACATCAGAGTTACAAAATCCTGCAAATTCTACAAATCCCACAACATCACATGTTCACCTGAAAAACCTGTATTCCTTGTATACCTCTATTTAGAATTTTACATATATTTTGCTTAATAATGTAATTTCTTATCTTTGCTGATTACTTTTTAGTTTTGTTTCTTTCCATGGAGATCACTATTCAGGGAAAGTAACTTACCTGTATTTCAGTTTCTATAGCTATAAAAGTGATATGACTTACCACCATCTCCTTTTTAAAAAAATAAAAAAACAACCAAACTACATATACAGAAAAGAAAGCAAACTTCTACCTGTGGGTGTTGACTGTCTCATAGCACAAGGGTACCAATGAAGGAAGTAACATTCTTCTCCACTTACCTCATTAAAAAAACTGGGAAATGTAGAAATCAGGATAAAATAAAACAAATTTCAAAATAAAACAAGGCAAAATCTCTCTTTGTTTCATACCCAAAATAGAGACAACCACTCTGAACACTGTTGCCTTTCCCTCCAATTTTGGGTGATGGTGGGGCGTCTATGCAGAAGCCATCATGGTGACTGAACCTGAATAACTTAGGAACAGAAACTAGAGAAGACAGATGTGGCACAAAAAGTCATAGAAATGCCGGCCCACTTCCAACCCAAGGCAGCCAGGCCTAGCCTCCACTGCTCTGGCATCCTGGGGTCTCCTGAATTCCTTAGCTCTCCTGAGAAGAGGGGAGGGAAGAGAATGTGGACTTCTTGGTTTGGGCCAAAAGGCTCTCATCAGCCAGCATCTCCAGGCTCACTTGCTACCCCTCCTCTTTAGGACCTGACCTAGCCAGTGGCTTCCCAAATGGGGGCAACAAAGAAAACAGTAAACTGTATATACTTACTTTTTTTTTTTTCTTTTGTGTGCGCCATGCGGCATGGGGAATCTTAGTTCCCTGACCAGGGATCGAACCCGTGCCCCCTGCATTGGGAGCGTGGAGTCTTAAATCACTGGACCACCAGGGAAGTCCCATGTACTTACTTTTTATTCTAAAAAGTAGACTTTCCTAATCTTCAGTACACAGATTAACCATAGCACACATATATGATTTATAAATAAGTTTTCTGGTTTGAGAGGGATGTGCTCAAAATTCATTTATTGATGGAGTAAGACCCAGGGAATGCACTCCTCCTAGAGCACGCTGTGGTCTGTCTTATTTCTGGTTCCTTGTGTTGTTTCTTCTGCATGGAATCCTTTCTCCTGTCTCAGGCTGACAAATTCCTAGTCTCCCTTCAAAGACCAGCTCAAATGTCACCTCTGCGGTGGACCCTTCCCTAACCAGCCAGCCAGTGTTGATTTCCCTTCCTCCACGCCCAGCTCCATTGCAGTATTTGCCATCGTGCATTACACACTTGTTTCTGTCTTCACCCACTAGCCCCAGGGCTCTATTGGGTGGGTGAATGAAGAGAGGGGAAGGGAAGGTAGAGAGAAGGCATGGCAAGACGGGAAAGGGGAAAGAGGGCTGATGTGGTGACAACTGTGGCCATTCAGAATCAGGGGTCCCTTTGCCTTACTTCTCTCTTCATCAGGCAGTAAACAGTAAAAAGCTGTGATGAAATATCCATATCTTACAGCTGGCATCTACTGCATAACTAAATAAACAAAAAGGTGGAACAGATTAACTTCCTCCCAGTGTCTTGGTAGAGAGGGAAAGACATTTACTAAATGCTTATCTGGAAGAGAAGAGAACCAGCCTAGATTGAACTTCTATCATGGGTCAGGCAAGAGATTTTCTAGAATAATCTGAGAAGTGCATATCTTGTCCATGAATCTTCACAAAACCCCTAGAAAGTGACAACAGTACACCTGTTTTGTAGCTGAGTAGAAGTTAAGAAACTCAACCATATTCAGAGCTAGAATACGTAGAGATGAGATTTAAACCCTATTCTGTCTAAATCTACACCCCATGCCTCCTAATTATGTTGTTAATAAACCTTGGAAAATGTCACTTTTGTCTGAATATGGCCTACTAAGAATCAAAGGTCACAGTCACTGGAAGGATAGTGTAACATACATATATGGAATTGGCTATTCTATTATATTGGCCTCAGGTACAGTTTTTGTACACTTTGTTTCTGTCCTAGCTGACAAATTGTCCAAAATTTCTCCTTGGTCTCACTCTAAGAGACTACAGAATCTCACACTGTACTAGTCTAATAAATAGAAATAAGCTCCAAGATCCATTCTGAAATTGTGATCTAGGATATTCTACTTTTCAAACTATAATGTATTTATATTTCTACTAATATATAGGAACAAATTTGTCTTATTTTCTCAGTGAAAATGGATTATACTGTAAATTCAAAACACACACACACAAATGATACATACTTTCCTTCTGGGATTGTGTAGTTAGAACAATTTGGTTAATTCCTTTTTATATTTCTGTTCTATGATGAAAACTAACAATTCCTATTCAGGAGCATGTTACAAAGCTGGTTTGACAGGTAGCCTTCATTTGCTGAAAAGATTCAGAAATCTTTTCAGATTTCAAGCTGAAATCAGAATCAACTTCTTATCCTCCAGCTCTTCTTGTGGGTTTATTACTCTGCAAGAAGGCTACAGTGAAGGAAAGCTGTCTCCCAACACTAAGTGTACCACTGACATAACGTATAGAGGTAATCACACATGGAGCTCAGAAAAGCTATTAATACAAGGCGCTATTTATGCTAGTTTCCTGGGGACTACACCAAACTGAAAAGGCCAGTTCTGTACTTTCTGTATTTATCAGCCTGCTCTTCCTTCATGTCGACTGATTCACTAGGTCCTTGCAGTGGCCCTGGGGAAACATCTAATGCAGAGAAAAACCTTGGGGAGGAAAGAAAATAGGAAAAGAGAAGCTTTCACCTCCAAAGAGCGAGTTACCCTTATTTAGAATGACACATAGTCACAAACAAGGCAAGATTTGAAATGCCCTGTACCATGGGGACTTGCCATAGACCCAGAGTCACAGGGACCTTGAGTTCCTCCCTGGCATAAGGTATTTACCCTTTTCATGATTTCAGAATGGGTCCTGGAGCTGATTTCTGTTTATTGGACTGGCGCAGAGTAAGGAAAAAGAGCCATTTTGGGCAGTTTGTCAGCTAGGACAGGGACCAAAACCCATACATATGGCTCTCTTGAGGCATAAATATATTTATTAGCCTCTTCTATTATTGTCTCTTGATATCCTTTGCAGGTATACGTTCATCTCAATAATATGTGTTCTTTTAATATGCTGGGATAATCTCCAATATTGGGTGTTGGGAGAAGGAATGGGTTTGTTTAATTTCTACTGTACAGTACAAGTCACTAGCAGGTGGGCACTTAGAAAAACCATCTGTTGAGAAGAAAAGAGATTAGTCAGAAAGTTCTGTTTGCAATAGGTTTTGATCAATGGGAAGTATGTGTTCCTTTCCAGAGCAGAAGGACGTAGACACCTTGTATTAAATTTCTTTTAAAAACCATAAAAAAGTGTAACGTTAAACTCTTGATTTTGCCTGCGTCTCGTGTGTAGGCTAAGGAGCTGGCAAAATCTAGCAATCATTTAACACGTTGTTGATACTGTAATAGGGAACCGAAGTCCTGGTGAAGTTATCACATGACAATACTAAGTGGCTGCAAAGGTTCCTAACATCAGCTCTCCTACTGGTAATCCCGTGGTAAACATCCCTTGTTGAATGGCACAGAGAAAAGCATCACTTTATTACTGGCCAACACGCTGCTCCAGACACTCGATGCTCATGGGCATGCTCAGAATGCTTACTGTTTCAGCCACGTGGTTTTACAAAGGAGGCTCAACTCATCACTCATGCTTACACCCACACCCTACACGTGACTGAACTCAAAAACCCAGTTTGCTTGTTTTCACAGCACCTATTCTGTGACACAGATCTGATTCTAGGACCTGTTTCACCTAATGCATATTTTCCCGGTACTTACCTATCAGAGTAGACAGACTGTCATAATTTCAATATTCTCCTAATTATGAGAGGGTAATTCAATGGTCAACAAGTATTTGCCCAACCACTACTGCCCCATAAGATTGCAAAAAGACCTTCTGTTGGGAATTCCCTGGCGGTCCAGTGGTTAGGACTCCACACTTCCACTGCAGGGGGCCCGGGTTCTATCTCTGGTCGGGGAACTAAGATCCTGCAAGTGGCACAGTACGGCCAAAACAAAATCAAAAACAGAAACAAAAACAAAAACCTTCTGTTGTCATTCAATTTAAATAGCACAAGGGCAGGCGCACCTGAAGATGTCACTGGCATCAGAGTAGGTGGATATATACCACGTATAGCCAGGAACACCAAGTAATACTGCTGCTTGACTAAAGCCCGAGGAAAATAATAATCCCCCAAAGAGACACTTAATGGAACAATTCCCCACTGTATTCATCTTCATGCGCCTCAGATCTTCATCCTAATCCCAGTCCCCACTGTGATATTTGGTTTTATTGCAGAATGAGAAAAAAGACTCAGGTAGAGACAGAATGGTGAAGGAAAGTGATGGCCTGTCACCAGCTACAGCCTTCAGTTCTTAATTTTTCCATTTTCTCCTAAGGACTGACTTGAATTCCATAATGAAAAATAGACAAAGAAGCAAAGCCCTCAATTTTCTACACTTCAGTGTAATTGTTTTTGCTGGTCTTAAGGAAACAAAAATGTAATTTGACCTTTAAAATGTGTAGCTAGAAGGTTTATGTTTCAGGAAGTATGGGAAAAAATATCTTGTGACTGCACTGATGTGAAAAGAGAAGACACTATGGCTGTGTTCTGGGGTACGTACCTGATCTGGGCATGTAAAGGAAATCTCCCCCCTCGGGTCTGCAGTGGTGCGTAGGAGGGCGGCTGGGGGAGGGGCAGAGAGGCACTCAGGTGTGTTGCAAAGGGAGGACTCTCCATCCTCCGCTCACGAGCTACAGCAGACCATGCAGAAGGGCTGTGCAATCTTCCTCTCCCTTTCCTCTCACCCAGGCTTTCTCAGCCTTACCGATACCTTTGACCAGATCATTCTTTGTTGGGGGTGGTGGTGGTGGAGCGGGGGATGCTGTCCTGTGCATACGAGGATAAGGAGTGGCATCCCTGGCCTCTGCCTACTATATGCCAGTAGCACTACCTTTCCACAGCTGTGATAACCCAAAATATTTCCAGACATGCCAACTGTCTCCTGGGGGGCAAATTCAGCTGGCTGCAAACACTGCTCTAGCCCCAGACATATCACTTCCTCTGCAGGATTCTCAATCCATGGTTTTCAACCACAGATGCACAAGAGAATCACCTGGGGTTCTTTAAAAACAAAAAAACCCTCTTTCTGGGTTCACTTATGCCCAGTGAAATCAGCATCTCTCCAGGTGGTACCGAGGCAAAGGATGACCACAGAGCTCTGAGAGTGTGTAATTACAGTGCAGACACATACACTTTGGTACGGAGAGAAGTACATATTAATTTACAGACATCATCTTTCAGTCAACGTTCAGTTACTCATAAAGAGAACAAACAAAAAACCCAAAGAGCACAGAAAAACCAGGCTTTTAGCATTGTATGGAAAGCCAGGTATTAAAAAAAAAAGCAGCTAAAAGTTTAGGGAATTTTGAGGGGAGGGAGGAAACAACCAACAAAGAAAGAATCCTGCTATGTGATCAATCTGCGAAAGTGAAGAAAAATGGTCTTATTTGGACTCAAACTGAAGTAGTTCCAAGGCTGCACGCTCCAAGAATTTGATATTATTTGGGTACCCAAGGAACAGTAAAGTGGGAATATGGGACAGATTGTTGCTTGGCTTGTTCTGAAATGCAAGAGCCCCACTGGCAATTTCTTCTTCGGGAGGTCTTCTCGAGTTTGTGTTCCAGAAAAAGACACAATATTTAAAATGTCACAGCAATGACATCTGGTCTGTGTGTGACTCTGCTTGGGTACCAACAGGGCTTCAGTAGCAGATAAAGAGCCCTCCTCTGGAGTGGGATTTGAGGGATGCAGAAGAAGATATACTTATCTCAAAATTGCTTTTTCTTCAGCCTGCAATTCTCACTTTTAGAGTTATTCTTTTGGCTGGTGGAGAGTCTCAACAGACTGTCAGCTTTGGTTAACATGCAAATCTGTCACTTTGGGATGGATGACACATGGTCATCAAAAGGATGAGGTTACCATTACACGAAAACGAGTTTCAGTCGTTAAAAGGAAGGAAAGGAAAAGGATACGGGGCGTCTGCTACTAGGTCCTATGGCGTAGTGAGTGGGGTCACGGGGAGGAGCCCCTAGCCTGTAGGGGGCAGTAGGAGGCTCACCTGCCTTTGCTGGAAGGGAGGAAACTCCAAGATGGAGGGTAGGTCGGCAGAGAAAGGGGAGGTGGGGGAGGGCTTCGGGTCGGGAGAGCTGGGAAACTCCTGACCCACTTCCAATTTCCTGGCACTGCTTCAAGAGAAAATAAACACCGACCGGGTCCAGGAACACTTCTGGCCCCTTTTTTTACAGAAGGCATGCTTTGACTGATGTCCCTTTCCTTTTTGAAAGCAAAGCAGCCTAAAAATATTATCCCCTCCAGCCCCCATTACCCCAGCACACACCCTAACCCTCTGGCTTGTTACCATCTTCTGTCTTCTTTAGGAGTGCTTTTAATTAGACGTTAAATTGACAATAGCACCTAACAATTTTTATGGCTCTATTTTGGAATCCTTTCTCCCCCAGCATATGGAAAAACTATCAAGTATTACTCTCCTTCCTCAATGTTTTTTGAATTTAATGTTTTATTGCTCATTTGAAGCCGTCAACATCAACTTGGCCATGCACACACACAGATTTGTGGTGAGAAGCTAGACTAGTTTGCACACAAAGCAATTAAACCTGGCAGCTATGATTCGAAAGGATGAATATTTTCCAGTTGTGGTAGGGGCCAATCATATAGGAAAGAAACCAGCTGTTTCATGTTAGTTCCTGATGTGACTTTTCACATAGACGCTCATGTTGCAAAATTTATTTTCTGTGAAGACATACTGTGAGGGCATTGTGTCATCTTTGTTCCCCTCTTAAATCCCCAGTTCTTTCTGGAAAAATGAGAAGGAGTCATCTAATGGTCATTTGGCCCTGTGTAACTGTGTCCTGGTTAAGTGCCAACTCTGATATTATAATTTAGTATTTAATGGTTTTCTTCAGTAACATATTGAGCAAAATATTCTTCACAGCCAGATTAGGAAGGACAAGCATTTCCTTCATTTCACTCAGATATCCGCTCACTCAGTACTGAGCATATGCAGACAAGGGCTTTCTCCCAACCTCACACAATCATCATTCCCATGAATTCCAGTGGGATCTGGGGGGAATTTAGTCACGCAGGATTCACCTCCTGAAGTTGGTGCTTTGGTAGCAAAGTGAATGTGGAGAATTTTTTTACCAAGAGTGTCTATGTTTCTAAACTACACGCACCGCCTATTGAGTGCTTAGGTGAGAGAATGGGGTGGCCCCGAGGAAAGGGAGGAGAACCTGCAGGGGGATGTATGCCACCTCCCTGTCGCCTGTGCACCAGATGAGTCAACATCTGCCTCAGAACCAGCACTCTTTCTGGAAATCTCCAGAGGACTCCACATCCTCCAAATCTGGATATACTTTACGATGTTACCCTGAGGTTTCCATTCTATTAAATGAATAGGGCTGTATTCAAAATTCTCTCTAGTGCCTAGAGTTTGTGATTTCACCACCACTGGGAAAGCTTCATTTTTTAAGCATTTAAGCTGCCTTCTTCGATTCTGTGACCCGCTCTTTTTCAAGAGGACCACAATCCCTAAAATCCATCCTTTGCTCCTCAGAAAATTAGAGAGAGGCTTAATTCAAGTACATCACGCTGTTGCCTGGGCTGCAGGCTTAATTGGAACGGAGGCAAAGTTTTTCCCTCTGGCATAAATGCATGTAAATGGTTGATAAAAAATAGTTTTATTTTTAAGTTAGCATTTATGTAATTATTTGGGGATCATTTTAATGAAGGGTTAGGTCAGAAAACAAGTGGTGGTGTTTTCTCATTTTGCAGCAATAGAATATAGTTGATCTAAATTTTTTCTTCTTCAGTTTGGAGGAAAAGTTCCATTCTGTCAAGTAGGTGACTTTTAAACAGCCATATTGCTTGGCAGGGCTCATTCAGAAGTGATCCTTCACATCAGTTTAAAACACAAAATGAATTACAAGCAGAGACAAGATACACAACTTCCCTGGGTGCTGACCTTCCTGGCCTCACACTTCCAGCTCTTGAGGAGTAAAGCACTCAAAGAATCTGTTCTAAATCTCAAGATGTCTCGTGAGCCATGTGATGTTCATTTTACTAAGGAAATAAAATAAAATAAAAAATAAAAGTATTCAGAGCAGCTGGAGGAGAGAGGTAATTTGAGGTCATTGCTACACTTTGTCAATTAGTGTGTGAGTCACTCAGTTGGAAGGTATCATACAGGGGCCTCAGAGGAAGAGTTTATTCTAAAACGCCACACAAAAGGACAAGACAGAGTGGTCTTCTGTGAGCAGCTCACTAATGCCTCCAGACAGAGGCTGGCAAACTACGACCCCCATGAGCCAGAGATGGCCCACTGCCTCTCTGCATGATCTCTGGCTGCTTCCACGCCACCACAGCAGGCCTGAGTAGGTGCACTCAGACCTTACCACCCGTAAAGCTCAAGATTTTTACTAGCTGGCCCTTTACAGGTGAAGTGGGCTGACTCTGGCTCTTGAGAACAGGCCTGGATGTTGAGTGTGTTTTATATATTCCGGTAGCTTAAGGATAAATTGTAAAAGTCATGTAACTGTAAAATTTAAAAACCAATGATGATGATGATAATAATAACACCTTTTATTTGGATAGCATCTTTACCTTCTCCAAGTACTTTCAAACGCATTCTCGGAGTTTGCTTTGAACGATTAGTGAGGTTATAATCTGATCAAACAGAGAAGTGTTCCACGAAGGTTGAGATGGTGTGACTGGGTGGAGGGTAAATGATTCCTCACTGAATAACTGAAGGAGATGGCTTTCTTTCAAGTCCCTGGTGTCTTATGCACTCTTGGAATCTCACATTATATGTAGCAGATGGTTTAAAGTTCAAGAATTTTAGATTAGGTTAGCGCTCGGCGTAATCCTTAGTTTTACGCAACTCTACAATCAGCAAAAAAGCACATCAGTGTCAAGGAAAGGACTTAGAATGGGAAGAATATGCGGAAGATGTGATCAAATTCTAGAATCACAGGACGCCAATATAGGGAACGTGTTATGTGAGCCTGGGCATTGTGGACATGTGTTTTCTTTGTTCTATATTTTCTTCTTTAACACCATGTTTTCTCCCGGGAACCATGGCTCTTCAAGTCTCAGTTCATGGAGTTCATGAACTAACTAACTCTGTGGTAGGCACATGACTCTGGCCTGGCTAGTGGGAAACCTCTGTTGCTCTAGCCACAGGGACTGGTTTACTGACAGATACATGACCCAACCCAGCCAATGGGAATTAGGCCTTTTGGACTTTTTGTTGGAACTACTGGAAACGAAGCCCTCTCTCAGATCACAGGGGCTAAAGATTATGACAGCTTGGAGCTGCCAGCGTGTCATCTTGGCTGCTACAGGGAGACAGTACCTAAGAATGAAGCCAAGAATAAGAAGAACCAGGAGATTGTGGGAGACATTGCAAGAGGAAAGGAGGCAGAGACAGAAAAATTGAATCCTGATAACATATTGGGCTTAGAACCAAATTTGCCTAAAGGAATCTCTTGGAATTTTCATGTACATCAGTCAATAAATCCTCTTTTCTCATTAACTAGTGTGACTTGAGTTTCTGTCACTTGAAAGTGAAAGCGTCCTGATGGATACACTGGTAACATTTTTCTGCTGATAATAACTTAACCTTTTTACTAAGAGGTATTTCATTCCAGTTGTGGACATGAGCAAAAGCATAGGGCTGAAAGAAATGTCTTCCATCAAAATCCGTTGCAGAGCAGGGCAGGGCAGGACCAAAACCACACTGGTGTACCATTTCTTAATTCCAGTCTTAAAGATACCCAAGAATGGGGTTCTATCACTAAGCTTACGTAAGACGTTTCTCAGTTTTGTTAAGGGAGTTTTTCTTATTTTATGATGATATCAGGCTGGAAAGTATTTTCTTCTGAGTAGCATTCATGATGTTAACCTTCCAAAGATTTGTCAAAAATATCATTTTTGACGTTTTGTTCTTTGTTGAGGTTGTGTTCATCATTCATATACTTTTGGGCCAACTTCAAACTCCAATGAATTATGTCTATCGGGTTTCTCTTTATTCCAACATTTTCTCATCTGTTTTATTCCCAAGATATATGCATCTGTCTGCAGGGCTTAAGAAAATCTGCTGAAGTGTTGTTCTGTGATGTTTATGGATTAAATAAACAACATTTTCCATCTGATGTCTCTACCTATAGGAATAGCTGAAGTGTCATAAATTTATAGTTTCTAAGTCAAATTACTCACCAGTTGTGTAATTCAGCAAAGGCAGCTTTGATCTTCTTCACTGAACTATCCACTTCCTCCTTGATCATGACGCGATATCTAGTTAGAGACACAGTGCAGCGTTGCAAATCCTTCACCGATTTCTCAATATTTGGGCCTAAAATTAACGTCAAGAGAAAGCATGTTAAAGCGAGCACTTTATTTTTTTAGTTTTGAGCTAAACAACAACAACAAAAGCAACTAACTCACCCCCTTCCAATAAAAAGAGAGAGATTTGTCTTTTGTTTTTCAATGGAAAAAAAAGTTCCTTTAAGAGAATGTTTATAACCCAGACTGGGTGGTTGTGTGGCCCCTGAGACAGCTGGGATCTCACCAGTGGGCCATTTGGGGCACATGTGTCTCCTCTGCCCTTTGGAAAGGGCATTATGTTCTATCGCAAACTGTAGTTTCTTAGAATCTGATATGTCTAAAGACCATTTGTGCTGCTGGCTCTCTCTATAGACACCACTCTGCGTGGTTTAAAGCCAGCAGGGCTTTTGGAAGAGGAAAATGACAGAGAGGTTGAGAGAGGTACAAATGAGCTAGAGAGAGGACAGAGCATCGCTGCCAGGTACCTGGCTCTGGCCCCATCAGTCCTGAGCCAGGCCTGTAATTATAGCAGCAGCACTTAAAGCAGCTCTGTGGGTGCCAATCTTGCCTGATTTCCTGAAACTGTCGCTAGGGTTTACAGACAGTGCAGAGCAAACAGGCAAATTGTACTTATCCCAACAAGGGCATGTTTCTTAGAAGAAAGAAATCTCTCTCAAGAAAAGTGAGAAGGTATAATCAAACCCAAGCCAAGGAAATCAGATGCAACTGAGGCTGAACGAGAAGAGTATTATTTAATCTTCTGGCAGTCAGAAAGGAAGTGATTTAGCCCCTTTCATTTTTAATACCAGTTATGTGTAAAGTATATCAAAGCTCAGAAAGTGATAAAAATATAATGTGTCAAATATAAAACCCTCTTTCAATGTATACTGTCTGCAAGTCCTAATATAGAACTGAATTTACGTGAGGAAGGTCATATCAGAAGAAGACACAGCAGCCTCTAAACTCATCTTCATTCAGTGCAAGTTCAGCACTTACAAACTCACATATTGGGGAAACATTCAGCCTTCACATTGCTAAAAGAGCTCCTGCATTAACATTTGCTTTATAGGATGTAAGGGGAGAAAGTATTTGTGGTGTAAATTTATCCATGCCTACAAAGAGAAGAACGGCCACAGAGG
Source organism: Balaenoptera acutorostrata (assembly GCF_949987535.1). Taxonomy (NCBI): domain Eukaryota; kingdom Metazoa; phylum Chordata; class Mammalia; order Artiodactyla; family Balaenopteridae; genus Balaenoptera; species Balaenoptera acutorostrata. Next base: position 59,156,274 of record NC_080071.1, on the reverse strand, counting down.
GGCAGAAAAAGGGGACATAATTCCACTTAAACATTCAAGACCTTTAATTAACAATGAAGGAATCACATCTGGCTTTCAATCTATGTGGCTCACAGAAAGAAATGCAATTTCATGTGTATCTCTCTTCACTAAGCAGCATCTTTTGGAAAGTTCTGTCATTCGGGTACTCCTCTGTGTGTACAAAATATGTTGAATCATTTGTGCAAAAGAAATCACTTTACCTCTTTTCTTTGCCAACTCATCTGGCTTTATTTCAAGATGAGCTGCAGGGGCATTGGACTTAACAGGAGAAGTTTTTGCCTTAGGCTTGCTTGGGTTACAAGGCTGCTCAGCTGACCAGTGTAGGCCATCTGACCCCTCTGGTGTTCCATGTATAGGTTTGGGGTTCCCATCTAAGGATAGTTTCTGTTGCAGTGGTCTGTTGCCTTCTGTAAGAAAACACCAAATAATGACTGTGAAGTGATAAACTAAAAACACTGATGATAAAGTGATGGGGGATGCCGCGATTTTTGTTTTTGTTTACATGTTGGCAATAGTGCCTTTCACTGCAAAGTCAAGAAACTGTTTTAATAGGTGCCCCAGGAGATGAAAGGAGATACTGGAAAGAACCTTGTACTTGGAGTTACAAGAGCTGGGTGGGTGTTTTGGCTCCAGTAATTACTTGCAGAGTGACCCCAGACGAGCCACTTATCTCTGAGCCTTAGTTTCCTCACCCATAACCACTCAGGAAGGTCATTAGGAGCCTTACATGAGGTGAACAGTTTGTTTTCCCCCATTCAGTAAAGGCTTAGGCGTCTTTAAGTATGATTTCATATTGAGGCTATAAAAACATAGCCCTCCCATCTCCAAGTGCTACATCAATGTCTTGTGGTATTTTATTCAGAATTAATGAAGGCAAAAGAGTGACTGGAGATAGGGCAAGAATGTAGTGACAACAGGTTCTATGATCATTTCATCTAATTTATGGAAGGATTAAATCAGGAAACATCATCACAGTAACTCAACTATATTTAAAATCTAGGGAGTCAGATTCTCTCTGGAGCTTTAACAGATGTGGCAATAAATTAAGCAGCGCATTGCTTTTGGCGTCTTTTAAAGGTAGGTTCCTATTTAGTTATTGCTGGAGTGAATTAAATGGCACCTTAGTGGCCTGAAAAGGAAATGTATCACCATTAACATCTTACTCACAACCAGAGAGAGTTTTGGGTGTGAGAAAAGGGGAAGCCGGCATGCTTTTGCAGGTCAGGTTCTTAGAGAAAGCTGGGTGTAGTGGAAAGAGTGCAGGTTTGGGACCTTCTGATCTTCCCGATGTCTGGATGACCCTGTAGGAATGACTGCACTTCTCTAGCCAACTGCAGCTTATACCAAAACAGAGCACAACGTCATCTCTGTGACGCCCAGCCCCCTTTCAGATAGTCACCCTGCCTCACTTCTCTCTACTCCGTGATGCCTCGTAAAAACTTAGCGCATTATACTCTAACACAGGGTTTCCATGTCTGTCCCTTCCTTGCAGAGGCTATGACGCGCTTGAAGGCAGGTGCTAAAATCATATTCGTTTTTGAAGCTCCAGTACTTGTGTCTAGCTCAATAGCTATCTGTAGAATTGTGACTGAATTAAAGTACTCTTAAAATGATTTCATAGGTAAAAAACAAGAAACAAAGAATACCTTTCCTGACACTGTCACAAACATTACAGAGACTACACTTGGAAAGTACAAAAGAATACGATCTGGTCCTCTTCAATTTGATTTTAGACATTTGCCCATTTATGATGGGTAAATTTGACTTTAGTTGAATCCATCATTTACTACCTATATATCAAAAAGGCACAGCATATGTTTTTATGGGGTGAACACTGAGTGCCCTTTAAAATTTACTTAAAGGGAAGTTACAGCATCCAATGAAATGTTCAGCCCAGGTGGTGAACAAAGTAAATAAGTACTGAAAACATCATTTCCTCCAGTAATAAAACATTTAAATGGTAGTATACAATTTTATCTTTAGTTATACTAAAGTTTGGAACTTCCCTGTAGAGCAGTAGTTGTCAAACTTTAGTGTGCATGAGTTTTCCCCTAGTACTTAACTGCAAATGCAAATTCCCCAACACCTCCTCCAGAGATTTCGATTCAGAAGTAGATCCAGGATTCAACTTCCTAGGTATTTCTGTTGGGGTGGAGATGGGTGGTACCTAGGTAGTACCACCCACCAGGAGAAGCTCTACTGTGAAAGATGAAAAAGTAATTTTTTTTTTTTTTTTGGCCGTGCCCCGTGGCATGTGGAATCTTAGTTCCCTGACCAGGCATTGAAGCTGTGCCCCACTGCAGTGGAAACGTGCAGTCTTAACCACTGGACCATCAGGGAAGTCTTGAAAAACTAATTTTATGATGAATCTATAAATGTTTTGTTAAAAGTAATTAAGTATAGGCTGGTTCCACCTCACTCCCTCTCTAAATCATAGCTGAGATTCAGGCTTGATGAAATATTATAAATTGAGAATCTAAAATACAGCTCATTGTAATAGTATAGTAAATTACTGTTATTCTTGAAAATAAGGGGAGTTCTATTATAGCCTAGTGGAAATTATGACCTTAGAACAGAGGAAAATATTATTCTGTTGAATGCAAAAACATTTTAAATGGAAGACAAGCACGCAAATGAGCTTGGGCTCATTAACCTAGAGCTGAAAATATTTTGTTTGTGTATCAGAGAACTGATATGTGGGTTACTGGTTCATTTCATCATTCATCCAAAAACTATTTATTGAGAAATTTGAGTAGTAGTATTTTTTTAGGTCCTGAAAAGCTGTCTCATTGGTGAGGTCATTGAATGCTGGAAATATCTGAATTCTCAAAGACTACTTGGATATATTTGCACACTGGCTGTACAGATCGGTCTCCAAATATAGTAAAACTCTAGGACTCTTTCAGATGAAAATTGGTGGAGAGTTATAGAACCATAATAGAATTAGGTTCATCTTGACCACAAATCCGGATATTTCTAGCAACAGAATAACCAGAGTTCAGAGATATTTCTAGCAACAAAATAACCAGAGTTCTTTCCTGGATACAGAGATTTTCCTCTAACATTATGGGCTAGAAGTACCATCAGTTTTCTACCTTTCTGGAATCCACTTGTAAACTTCAATAGACTATAGTTGACTTGGAGTTGATTCATATCACTGTGCATTAAGGTAGCCACTAGCCACATGTGGCTGTTGAACACTCGAAATATGGCTTGTCTGAATCAAGTAAGTGTAAATTACACACTGAAATTTGAAGACTCAGTACAAAAAAAGAAGAATTAAAAATATTCCTTTGATAATTAAAAAAAAATTGATCGGTCTTCCCTGGTGGCACAGTGGTTGAGAGTCTGCCTGCCAATGCAGGGGACGCGGGTTCGAGCCCTGGTCTGGGAGGATCCCGCGTGCCGCGGAGCAACTGGGCCCGTGAGCCACAGCTGCTGAGCCTGCGCGTCTGGAGCCTGTGCTCCGCAGCAGGAGAGGCCGCGATAGTGAGAGGCCCGCGCACCGCGATGAAGAGTGGCCCCCGCTTGCCGCAACTGGAGAAAGCCCTCGCACAGAAACGAAGACCCAACACAGCCATAAATAAATAAATAAATAAATAAAATTTAAAGACCAGTGATTGAGCAGATAATTTAAAAAAAAAAAAAAAAATTGATCACATGTCAAAATGATTTTGGGAATGTTGTTAGATAAGATATATTACTCAATTTAATTCACCTGCTTCTTTTTTACTTTTTTAATGTGTCTACTAGAAAATTTAAAATTACATATATAGCTCACATTATATTTCTATTGAAAGGCACTAATATACACCAAAAGAAGCACGAGATTGTTGGTCTCTCTAGACTAAGAGAGTATTGATTTTAGTGAAACCTTAAAATATCCTCTGCAATTTCTACATGAGAAAAGTAGAGACAGTGATGTATTATCTTGTTCATCATTACATGCTAGGTGCCTTGTGAGTATATGAAGAATACTGAATGGATGCATGAATGATTGAATCAGCATTACTTTGGTACTGTGCATGCCTGGGACCTTTCCAATTATAGGGAGCCTAGTTTGATATGAGTCTCTGGCTGTGTCTTTATCCTATAGTCATCGAATACTTGAACCAAAGTAGCTACATCTTGGAAAGAAAAGTTCTCTCTGGAAACACCCAATCTGCCCAGATTTCAATAAAAATTGTATACATTCTAATTTAATCCTTGTCCATGTATTTAAAAAATTGCTCCTAGAAGCTTATGTGTTTTTGAATCTATTACCTAATCCTTCCTTTTATTAAAAATACTTATCAAATCCCAATATTTATATAACTTCTTGAGTGTGGTTCTGGTTTCTGATTCAATTTCACTCAACAGACCTGTATGGAGTGCCCACTCACTATGTGCTTGCCTTGGCTAATTCACAGGAGGTAAACGGGACATAGTCTCTCTGCCCTTAACAACTAGTATATAAAATTGAAAAAGTAATATAAGACTCCAGCATGATAAATCTGAGTTGACCTTTCCCCACTGTACTGTCTTGGCACCTTTGTTGAAAATCAATTGACTGTATATATGTATTCTATTTCTGAACTCTATTCTATTCCACTGATCTGTTTCTCCTCACCCCGATACCACACTACCTTATTTACTAATTACTATATAATGAGTCTTAATATCAGGTAATGAATGTCCTCCAACTTTGCTCTTCTTTTTCAAGACTGTTTCAAGATCTTAGGCCCTTTGCATTTCAATATGTGTATTTCTACAAAAAAAAATCTGATGAGATTTTGCACTGAATCTATAAATCAATTTAGAGATAACTGGTATCTTAACAATCTTGCATCTTTTGATCACTGAATGTGATATATCTTCCCATTTTTTTAGGTTTTCTTTCATTTGTCTCAGCATTGTTTTGAAGTTTTTAGTGTCTTGTGCGTCTTTAGTTAAATTTATTCCTAGGTATTTTAGATGACATGCAAAATGTCACTGCATATAATTTTTTTTAAATTTCATTTCCCAACTGCTGGTTCCTAGAATGCAGAAATACAAATTAACTTTTTATATATTTGAACTTGTACCTAAAACACCTTGCTACTTTCCTTATTCGTTTTTTGTTTTGTTTTGTTTTGTAGCTTTCTTAAAATTTTCTACATGGGCAATAATGACATCTGTAAATGAAGTTTAATTTCTTCCTTTCCAATCTTTCCTTGCCTTATTGGACTGGGTAGGAATCCTAGTACATTGTCGAATAATCATCCTTGCATTGTTCTTGATCTTAGGAAAACTACATTCAATATTTTATTATCAAGTATTATATTAGCTGTATAGTATATTTTTCATATGTTTATCAGTAAATTCTCTTATATTCTGGGAGCTTTTATTTTGTCAAGTGATTTGAGATGATCATGCTGTTGTTCTCTTTGATTTTGTTAATGCAGTAAATTACATTGATTGGTTTTTTAAATGCTAAATCAATGTTGCATTCCTGGAAAAAAGTACCCTGGTCATGGTGTATTATCTTGGGTTTATATATTGCTTACTTCAGTTTGCTAATATTTTGTTGAGGATTTTGCTCTTTTACTCATGAGCAATATGGTTCCTAAATTTTTCTTGTAATGATTTTTGTCAGGTTTTGATAAGGTTATGCTGGCCTCATTAAAAGACCTGAAAAGTGCTCCCTTCCTTCTATTTCTAAACTATTTCAGAAAATAAAAATATGCTTAAGATTGCTATTATTGGGCTTCCCTGGTGGCGCAGTGGTTGAGAATCTGCCTGCCAATGCAGGGGACACAGGTTCGAGCCCTGGTCTGGGAAGATCCCACATGCCGCGGAGCAACTAGGCCCATGAGCCACAACTACTGAGCCTGCGCGTCTGGAGCCTGTGCTCCGCAACAAGAGAGGCGGCGATAGTGAGAGGCCCGCGCACTGCGATGAAGAGTGGCCCCCGCTTGCCACAACTAGAGAAAGCCCTCGCACAGAAACGAAGACCCAACACAGCCAGAAATGAATAAATAAATAAATAAATAAAGACTTAAAAAAAAAAAAAAGATTGCTATTATTTCTTTCTTAAATGTTTTTAAGAGTTCACTGGTGAAGCAATCTGGGCCTGGAATTTTAATTACCAATTGCTTTGATAGGTTTTGGGTTATTCAAATTTTCTATTTCTTATGTACATTTTAGTAATTCGTATTTTTTTAAGAAATTTGTCCATTTCACTTTTTGGCATAAAGTTGCTTATAATATCCTGTTTGTTGTTAGTCTTTAAATGAATGAGGGGTCAGGGTCAATTTCATTACCGACATTGGTAATTGGGTTATTGTATTTTCATTATGATGTAGTTCAAAATATTTTCTAGTATCTCTTGTGAATTTTTTTCTTTGACCAATGGATTATTTATTTATTTTTATTTATTTATTTTGGCCGCACAGTGTAGCTTGAGGGATCTTAGTTCCCTGACCAGGGATTGAACCTGGGCCCTCAGCAATGAAAGCGGGAGTCCTAAGCACTGGACCACCAGGGAATTCCTGACCAATGAATTATTTAGAAGGCTGATTAACTTCTGAATTTTTGGAAATTTTCTAGATATCTTATTGTTATTAATTGTTAATTTACTTCTATTTTTGGTCAAAGAGCATACTCTAAAGATTTCAATACTTAAATTTTGCTTTGAAACTTATTTTATGGTCCAGTGATTGGTCTATTTTGGTGAAAATGCCATGTGCTCTTGAAGTTGTTGGGTGTAGTGTACTACAAATGTCAATTAGGTCAAGTTGGTTGATAATATTGTTCAAATCTTTTACACTCTTACTGATTTTTAATATACTTGCTCTATCAGTTGCGAAGAAAATGGTGATAAAACCCATAACTATTGTGGATTTCTCCCTTTCTTTAGTTCTATCAATTGCTGCTTCATGGGTCTGGAAGCTTTGTTGTTAGGTGCATGTAAAGTTAGGGTTGTTATGTCTTAAGGAATTGATCAATTTATTATTATGAAAAGATACTAATTATCTCTGGTAATATTCCTTGTATTGAAATCTTCTTTGATGTTAATATAGCCTCACCAACTTTATTATGCTTACCTTTTGGATAGTATACCTTTTCCTTTCTCCTTTAACTTTTGGCCTGTCTCTCTTTCTATGTAAAGTGCATCTCTTGTAATCAGCATATAGTTGGGTCTTGCTATTTTATCCAGGCTGTCAATCTCTGCTTTTTAATTTGAGTTTTTAGTCCATCTCCATTTAATGTAATTTTTGGTATTACTGGGTTATGTTTACCATTTTGAGTTGTGTCTATCCTTTATTTCTTTGATCTTTTTCCTTACTTCTTTTAGGTGAATTTGTTTTCAAGTAATAGTTAGTCTTATCTTTTTTTGTGATACCTCTTCATTCTTTGTCTTTGGAGACTGTTCCAAGGATTACAGTATGTATCATTAATTTATTACAGTGTCCTTTGAATCAATATTATACTGCCTCATATATAATGTAACAACCATACAATAGTATAATTCCACTTACCCACTCCTGTCAATTGTATATTTATAGTCATATATTTTACCTCTACATTTGTTGTAAACCTCACAATACATTGTTACTGTTTTTGCTTTACACAGTCAATTGTTTTTTTAAAAAAAATAAGAGGAAAAAAACCTTTTCTTTTTATCCATATATTTACCATTTTCAGTAGTTTTCATTTCTTCCAGCAGATCCAAATTTCAATCTGGTATCATTTACTTTCAGCCTAAAGAATATCTTTCAGCTTGTTTTGTAGTGCAAGTCTGCTGTTGATGAATTCTTTCAGCCTTTGTTTATCTGAAATTATCTTAGCTTTACCGTCCTTTTTGAAGGATATTTTCACTAGATATACAATTCTGTATTGCCAGTTATTCCCATTACATTACAGATTTCATTCTAGAGTTTTCTGGCCCATATTGTTTCTGATGAGAAGTCAACCTTTATTCTTTTTGTTGTTTCCTGTTTGCAATGTGTCTTTTTTTCCCCTGGCTGCTTTTAAGATTTTTGTCTTCACTTTTGATTTTCAGCAGTTTGACTATGATATGCTTTGGTGTGATTTTCTATCATTTACTCTGCTTGGATTTTGCTGAGCTTTTTGGATATGTGGGTTGTTGTTTTATGCTGAGTTTGGAAAAACTGTGGCCATTGTTTCTTCATAAGCGGCCTCCCTCCATTCTCTTCTTTTTTTCTTCTGAGATTCCTACTGCATATCTGTGAGACTGCTTGATACTGTCCCTTAAGTCACCGAGGCTCTGCTTTTTGTTGCTGTTTTGTTTTTTCTTTTATTTTTCTCTGTTCTTCAGTTTGTATATTTTTATTTTTAATTAATTAATTAATTAATCTTAGTTCCCCGACCAGGGATTGAACCCATGCCCCATGCAGTGGAAGCATGGAGTCTTAACCACTGGACCTCCAGGGAAGTCCCTGTTCTTCAGTTTGGATGATTTCTCCTGACCTGTCTTCAAGTTCACTGATCCTTTAGTCTTTATTGTCCAAATTGATGCCAAAGGCATCTGATGACTTTCAAAAAAATTCAGTTACTGTACTTTTTAGTTCTAGGATTTCCATTTTATTCTTTTTATCTCTCCTAAAATTCTCCTCTCTTCACCTTTTTTTGGTAAAATTTTAAAACATATTTATAATCCTTATCTGCTGATTCCAACATCTGGGTTGTCTATGGGTCTGCTTCTTATGATTAATCTTTTCCTTCACTATAGGTCACATTTTCTTCTTCCCATGTCTAGTAATTTTTTAAACTGGATACTGAATATTGTGGATGACACATTGAGAAACATTGGATTTTGTTATTTTCCTCTAAAGAGTTTTGTATTTTGTTCTAATAAGTCATTAAAATACCAGCATATCACTCTCTGCTCCCCCCACCCTGCCTTTTGCCTTGAAGGCAAATGTTAGGCATCTTATAAAACAAGCTGGAATGGAAGTAGGTAAGGGGATAGTAGACTGTTCCTTAAAATACCTTTATTTAATTACCCTGTTTTATATTTCTTTTCTTAAGTTTGCCCCACATCCTATCTGCTGACTCCAAGTCCAGAGTTTCCCCATTTTCTGACAGCAGTCAGCCTCCTCCCTCCCAAAGCTCTCTCCCTCTGAATTCTATGCTGCAGCTTCCCATACTCCGCTTCATCAGTCAATCCTCTTCCACCTACTTTCCTTCCTCTAGAAATTGAGGCCCTCTTTTCCCTTTTCTTCATTATTGTGGATTTCTATATTTAAAAATCCTTTACTATAATTCAGTGGGGTTTATGATGAAGAAGATATAAATTCATGCCTTTCTTTTTCTTAAAAAATTCTTGATATGCTTTGCCGAATTATTTTCCAGTCACTTGGACCCACTGACATTCAGCTGTAATGCATGCAATTGTTCTCACACTTAACTCTTGCCAATACTGAGAACTATCAATTTTCCAGTTACTAAATCTCAGTATCAACTTACATATTGGACTTGTCCTTGACTTGATTTATTTTACAGAGCAATACATGAACTGTGGTGGTTGTTTTTTGTTAACAGCACCAGAGAAAACAAATCTTCCTTTTGGGAGAAATACGTGAACTTAGATTCAAAGATTTTCATAATATATGTACAGCCATGTATGTGTTCAATTTGAAAGTTTCTGAAAACTCCTTTTTCTCTTTAGCTTCTACTTTTTAGTGAAAGCCTCATGTACTTAAAAGTAGACTGAAGGAAGTATATGCAGAATTCAAATCTAAATTTAAAGGATGTCTTAAATACAGAGTAGTTCTAAAACAATTATTTTAACCCATTGAGTTAAGATGATTTCATAGTCTCCTATACAAATGTAATTTCAGTAAATCACATCATTTGATGACAATTAACTTAGCATTGTAAAGTAGTTCTATCTAGAAAAAACCGATAAACAAAAACTAATTTTGTTGTTATAAAATAATGCCTAAAATTGCTAATATCTGTGTTACTTAAAGCATTACCATTCTCTTAAAAGTACCAATACTTAAGTGAATTCAATAGTGTTTTATGATAACCAATAATAAAGTAATTGGTAGTTCTTTAATCATTGATCTTAGTGTTCTTAAATACTCACGAAAGAAGAAATGTAAATGGAAATTAAACATCTTAAAAATGTTCCATCTTTCTACTAATCAGTTTTACAAATAAAAACAATGAGATTAGTGCAATCTTTCTGGACAGCAATATATTAAGCACTTAAAAAATATCCATACCCTTTGAGCCCAATAATTCCACTTCAAAGAAAATATGCCAAGGAAATAATCATAATTGTTCATAAAGATTTATATACAAGAAATGTTTGCTACAGCATCATTTATAATAGCAAACAAATGGAAACAATGCACATGGACAACATTTTGGGAATAATTAAAATAAACATGGCAAATTGCAGCCATTAAGGTCATGTTTTTAAAGAACATACAATGATGAGGTAATGTTTATAATGTCATGTTAAGTAAAAAGCAGAATACAAAAGTTCACCCGTTATATAATATTTGTAAAAACAACCCCTGTATATCTGTGCATTTAAAAGATTCTGAAATGGAATTTAACAGTGTTTTTTTCTGGGAGGTAGGATATTTTTCCCCTTAAACCTTACTGCATTTTTCATATCTCTCCAATTAATATAAATGCCTTTTAAAACCAGAAATACAAAATCCATAATTATCTTTAAAAAGCAGCACAGCAACTTAAACTTTTTAATTCACCTACACTTATCCACATATTTTATCATTAATAATTCAATACAACCATGAAAAAGGCTTGTTTGAGTTCCTATCATGTCCAGTTATTGTTCTAGACGCCAAAAACACAACAGTGGTGAAAGACATTTGTGGTTCCCATCTTTATAGAACTTGCAGTCTCATAGGAAGACATATAAATCAAACCACCACACAAACAAATGTAGAATTACAGCTGTGTTAAGTGTTATGAAAGAAAAGTACACAGTATATGAAATCCTCAATTGGAGTATTTGACTTAGGGATATCAAGAATGAATTCTCCATGGAAGTAACAACTAAGCTCACCTGAAATTGCATGAAAAACTAATCAGATGAAGAGGGCAGGCAAGTACATTCCAGGCAGGGACAGTATTTGAGGCAGTTATCAAGTTATTGTCTCTCAACTCCAAATCCACTCTTCTTTGCCCTACTTTGTGATACTGGAGCTGGACCCTGTAAACAATTCTCTTTTGCCAACTGGCAGAATGTTAGCTTTGTCAGTAGAGGGCAACAAAGGGGCCCCGCAAGGCAATGAAGACAGAAATACACTTCCCGTCTAGGTTCTGGTCCATCATTATTATTATTATTCACCACAGGAGCCAGCAGCCATGCAGAGGAGCTCCAGCTGCACTCTCATGCCATGTTCCCTGGCTCCCCCGCCCTGAGAGTGGCTTTGCGCAGTTCCAGTCTATCTACACTCTATGGCAATGGTGGGCTTCTTCTACAGAACAGCTTGGGCCAGGCTCTATGCCAAGATTTCTTGCCACCGCAAGGCAGCATGCGTGTTCCTCCGGGTAGCCACACACCTTGTTTGATGAGGTCAGTCTCAGTTTTAGACTGGGGGACTCTCCCAGTCCTAGTTCCTTTATTGTCCAGCCTTCCTGGAGATAGTAACTGCTCTCTTGACACATCTAGACCCCTGAGAGTCCTTACTTACCCCTTTTAGTAGTTAGCTACCTCCTACAGTTTTAGTTAGCAATTCTTCCTATTACATTCCTCCCATCCAAATAACCAGTGTGGCTTCTGTCTCCTGACTTGAACCTGACTGCTCTACATGGCCAGTACATGGGACTAAGAGGAGACCAGTATGGCTGAAGCAGAGAGCAAGAATGAACATGCTGTGCAATGAGGCTGGAACGGGACACAGGGGCCAGAATATGCTGGGCTTGCAGGAGAGGGTAAGACTTCTGGTCTTTATCTTAAGAGTTCAAACATATGTTATCTGAAAAGATTACAGGATAGAGAATGATTTAGAGGGGAACAGAGTGAATGCCAGGAGATTAATGAGTGGACACCTAGAGCAGCAGAGGCCCCCAAGAAAACTCTTTTCACATTACAATTATTGTACACCTTAATTTGCATTTTTCATCATCCTTCTATCTCTACATGACAGGCTAATTAACAGAAATTCAGAGGAACCAATAACTTTGGAACAGAGACCAAAACAGGTTTATTCAGAAGACATAATGTCAGTCAGTTCTGCCTTTTCATAACTTCTTTATCAAATACAGATAGACTTTATTATTTTATTCACATTCTATAAGACTTGATCAGCTCAGAGGGCATAAAAGCTGGAAACTTTCTAATTGGAAACCAATCTTTTAGTTTAATTTCCATTGTCTTTACAAGGTCCCATACGTCATTAATACCTTTACAGGTTTATTTACATTAAAAGATAATAGATAACAAAGTCGATGGATTAATAAGCTGTCAATGACACAAGGTAGGCATGTTAACTTGATTTGTTTCGCAGACTTATTTCTCTGAAAAACAGGCTTAATTCTCATAGCATTTTGATAGAACCATTTAGATCTTTGTTCAAAATTAAGAAAGAAAAAGGTAAGGCCTTTTATTCTTTTCAAGGAGTGCATTCCATTTAATTAAGTCTGTTTTTAACTGAAACTGCCGTAACAAGGTTTGAGTGGGAAGTTACGAAGGTATCAGCTATTCAGAGATGAGTAGGTTTGTGGTTTTGCTGTAAGGATGCAGCAAAAGTAGTTTTCAAATGAGAAAGAGAAGGGAGAGGGCTCTGGATTTCACCGTACCCAGGTAACAGAAAAACACCCGAGGGGTTTTAATATCCTGTGTCCTCGGGTCGATACATCCTATGTCTGTCTCCATCTCTTTCTGCTTTATCACACACACAGAAAGGAAGCAGAGGCCTAAGCCATTGAAAACACAATGTAAGGCCACCCCTAATACTACCTGAACAGTTCAGACACAGTGCTACTGGAAGCAGATGTTGAGACTGAACAACAAACAACTACAAACGAGAGTTAACACCAAGGATCTGATGCCAAAATAATAGAGTGAGAATAATGATAAATGTGCTCTAAAATATAAGCTTCAAAACGCCTGTTCACATGACAGTACTTAATGTCAGCTATATATACTAATAAAGTACTATATCTTTAATTAAAAACCAATGGTTATAACTCTACAAGGGCTTCAGCTAAAATAATCCTTAATTAAAGTTTAAATAAAACATTGGCTGTGCAGACCAAGATAGCGTGATGTGAGAGAATGTGAACAGGGGGCGTCCTCAGCCTCAATGTCTCAGCGTCCATGTCTCCTCTTCATTCACTCATGTCACGTATGGCCTTATCTGAAGTTGCTACCCACACTTCCCTTCCTGCCCCAGTCTTTCTCCTACTTGCTGCCTTCACAACATCTACTATAATCTATAATCATTCAGCTGTATTCTGCTTTACCATGCATCTCTCCATGAGGGCAAAAACTTTTAAATTTTGTTTACTTCCTCTAGAAGAATTCCTGGCGCATGTTAGATGCTTAAAATACTTCCTGGATAGATAAAGAAATGATTTGAGGGTTGACTTTGTGCCGATGCTGTGCTGATCACTTTATGTATCTCATTTACTGCTCAGCACAATCTTGTAAAGTAGAATATTTTGTAGGTGAAGATAGAGACGCAGAGTGGTTAGCTTGTCCAGGGTCACACACCTAGTAAGTGACAAGGCCAAGATTTGAATCCAAACATGTTTAACGCTAAAGCCCTGGTTCCTAGCTATGATATTATGTTGCTTCCATCTGAGAGCTGGCACGGCTGAAATCCTGGAATATACACGTTTGGCTTTTCTATTAATGTTCTCGGCAAGCTGCTTTCTTGTTGATCTTTTCTAATCCTCTGGTCCAATATAGGGTTTAGAAAAGCAGGGGAGATAATCTTGTAGCTAGGGCCAACAACAGCATTAAAAAATCTGCTTGGAAATCCTATAGGGAACCTCACACCATAAAAATATTGTAAAACAGTCTGTTGTTGTTGTTGCTTTTTAATAAGAAGCACAAATGAAGGACAAGCAGCCAACATTCTAAAATAACAGGACCCTTTCTCTCACATTTGGTTCAGTTCACCTAGAGAGTGAGAAAGCAGGTCTGTGCCAGAGGCATGCCAAACACAGAATCTGCACTGCAAAGGTAAAACGATGGAGCTGCTCTTGTCCTCCAGTACAGGGCAGACGGCGAAGTCTGGTTTGTGGAGGTCAGTGAACACTGCCTGGGGCCTTCTGTTTGAGACAAGTAACAGGTAACAGAAGAGCTGGCTTCCCAGGACGCTTGACAAGATGAGAGGATATAAAGGAAGCCTGCTGGGAAGAGAAGCTGAAGACAAGGAAAGCCCCGCCCCCAAGTTTATCTCAACGGAGCCAGTTGGTGGCCCATAATCCTGCTCCTTTCCTATTGGATGGGAATTGTGTCCAGAGGGAGAAAGACAACACAGGAATCTGAATTCCTATTCTGGCCCGTACGGTGATAAGCACCTATACATTTCAGCAATCTGAGCCTTAAGAAAAATACAGCAGGGGCAATATTTAAGATGACTGAACCCTAAGGTTATAACGTGCTTTAGTCATTTAGATGGAGCCTTAGAAATAAAAATGATCCTTGGCATTACATTTGGTAAAACTAAATCTTGATCTACTCCTTGTCTGAGTTTGTACTTGGACGCAGATGATCTTGATTGGATTATGTAAAAGATCTAATTTGAGCTGTTATTAAAAATTCTGAAATACAGAAAAAACTACTCCAAGGCTTAAAAAAGTAATTTTGTACTAAGTTTAAATCAAACTCCCCAACTTCAAAGCTACATGCTGATATGCAGTGTTGTCCCACTCGACAGTACTATATTTACAGCCTGAAACGATGATGCTTTGGGTGGTTATTTTTCATGTGGGAAGTCACACTAACACCCTGGAACCACCTGCATATATCTTAAAGCTAACTTTTCTCCTACCAGAAAATGATCCTTTTAAAAACTTTTAAAAAGAGAGATCTTGAATGTCAAGGTGTTATAAAAAGATAAAACATGCATTCCACATGTTCACAGCCTGCTGCCCAGCTGAGCATTCAGAGCAGGCTTTCCTGAGGCAGTTTCATTATTGGAGAGCTTGATAAATGCTCTACCACTAGCAGACTGGAGATTTCTTTTAGGCTCATACTTCGAACTCACTCAAGTACAGAATATTATCTAGCTTTGTTATGATTACTTTTTCCTAATTTTTCAATTATACATCTTTTAGGAGTAAGGGAGGGAGCCTGTGGTTTTAGCAATAACTCTCGAACATGTGCATAAAATTGCATCGATTTGAGTCAGGCTTTTGCTAACCAAAGAGAGTTACCCCCGGGTGTGGGTCTTCTCAGTTTCTCGACCCAAGGGCCTTGGTTTCCTCAGCTATAAAGTGAGGGGAGTAAGGAATCGTTCCCATCCTTTTCAGTTCCAAAGGTCTACTCAAAATGGGGTGCGGAATGCCCAAGACCCAACACTCATCTGTGAAATACCTAGCAGAGGTCTCAGCATTTCTGATAGACTGAATAAGCATTTCAGAGTCATTTGACAGTTTTGGCATCAACTTCCTGATGAACCTTCATTATCTTTGGGAAGGAAAACTTAACTAGTTATAAACTCGTTTTAAAATTTATGATCACAATAAGTGAGCTGCTGATGAATGGTCAACCAGGAGGATTCCCTTCCTTTTGCAAAAACATCTAATAATCTTCCATTATCATCATTTTATTCTTTAACAGAAAAATTTACATGAGTGATAGATTTGTATTATTAGTTATTAACAAACAATACTGACATACCTCGATGCCTTCATGCTAAGCTTATAAAACCAAAGGGATATTGGGATGGCTCTTTGTGCAATAAAGTATTCTTCACCAAAAGTTTCATGATAGGGTTCACAAAAGCCCCCTGGTACAGAGAACTCGTCTGATGGGTACTTAACTTTCAAGGCAGCTATCCACTGTGAAGTGAAGCGGTTCAATACTGCATTTGCTCTAATGTCATATACTTGATAGAGTTAGTGAAATTGTTTTAGGAAGAAGATATAAATTATAAGTAAATGAACAACTATATGTGCTGGGCTTTTAGTGTATGATTGATATCACAACAGCAACTTGAGTAATTAGATTTTGAAATAATTGGTGTGAAGGCAAATCACAAGCAAAGTTGGGAATGTGCCACTCGATTATTTAATTTCTTTCTCCTGCCCTGACTATAAATCAAAACATTCTCAAAATTGTAGGCAGAGGAAAAGCTGAATTAAAAGATTACTGGAAAATCCAGATTCTAAATAGAAGTAGGTTATTTTCGTTGTTTGTTTTTAAGAAATCATTGTGTAGTAAGGATTATCTGAATTATAGCACTATTAATAGTGTTGTTAGGTAATGTGTTTATGGAAGAAAATTAGAGCTTTGTGAGCAATTAAAAAACTTCCTTGTGTGTCATATGGTGTCAGCTATTTAATGCTTCCTCATGGTATCCCTGATTCAATACTGGTTACCATGTGATTTTTCTGTTTGCACTTGTCTTTTCTGCTAGACTAAACTCTTCTCAAGTAGGGTCCCTGTCTTATTCATCCTTGGTTTTTCTTAGGAGGCATTTTGAAAAACAGGGCACTTTTAAAATTTATCTAAATGATTGTGTATGGGTGGGTGTTGGGGGCAGGATGCTAAATGACTCACAATCACAGGAATCCCACACAACGAAGAACTGCCCTGTGACCTGAACTTTCTCACATCCTCCTAGACACATGACATGTAAACCCAAGTATTTTTTGTACAGTTTTCCTATGGACTTCCAAGGTTTACTTGGATTTCTAGGGTTCAACTACTGTGGAAATTAAGAGAAAATTGTACTCTTTGGTGTTCAGAACTTTACCAAGAATTTTTCACCATTTGAAAAATCCCGTGGCCAATCACATGGGCAGTCACATTATTTGAGTTGACAATCAGCACTTGTCAGTCTGTATTTGTAGCAGCTGCATTCACAGTGATCCCATGTCTACATAAAAATATACTTATTTAGTTCTTACTTCACATATCACATATAAAGAAACAGTGTTCATGTTATCCAGTTGACTACTGTTTCCCTTCTTTTAAGTGCAATGTGATTCATTATAATTGGGTGTGAACATCTGGCCATTTTATTAGGCCTTCTATTTTAGCTGTTCTTGAACTTCCTATGTTTTTATATTATTGACATTTTGTTTCTAGGTAGATTATATTATCTATGAATTTTATTTTAGTATTTGATATAAAAGTGGAGCATTGGGTCAGACAGTATTGAAGACCACTGATCTAGTAGATTCCTGTACAGCTGCCTTATTTTGCAGAAAAGAAATGGGACACTAGAGATGAAATGATGCCCCCAAGGTCATACAGTTGATTAAGTAGTCTTTTGTTGAGTAATGAATATACAGTTATAGCACAAGTAATTAACATTCCAGATTCTAACACCCTGGGATATATATTCTATAACATAATACAAAATACCAGGAGTTAAAATAACTTGGCCTACACTTTAATAACATTTCCTTTGGTCACCAATTATCCCTCCCTTATCCCAGCAAAAGTGTCTACAAAGAAAATTTCTTTAAACTGGAATTTCCTTTTTCCTGATGATCCCAATACAGACTAGAACTATACTTTTTAGATTAAAAAAACCCTCTGACTTAGTGCAGGGCTAGATTGCACACTTCTTCTTTAGCCTTGTCACCTTCCTCCCCGCCTCCACCATCCTGCGAGAAGACCGCTTGAATCTGTGGACACCATAAAAGAACAATCTCTCCCTTCCAACAACATCAACAGTAGCAATGACTGTCCCCGTGGGTCCCTTGGCATCCTTTTCTTCTATGTCTTCCTAAGCAACTTTACTTAAGAGTAACTGACCTGTGACCCCGCGGAGTGCCTTTGAAGGTTCCTCGAGTATTGAGATCTTTTTCTCACGGGGGGCGAGGGCTGGTTTTTCACTGGCAGAATCAGTGGACGAGCTGTCCTTCTCACAGCTGTTCACGTGGCCATTCTGTATCTCTGGCGGCGGTGGCTGCACTGGCCCTGCTTCGGGCCTCTCTGCCTTGTCTTTAGCATCTTTGTTGCCTTGATGCTGCTTGGACTTGCTTCTTTTTCTCTTATTGTTCTAGAATGAGAAACAAATGAGAAGATAAGATTATTCAGCTCACACCCTTGAAATAGAAGGTGAACCTGAGAGACCAAAATAAGATATGTTACCCCTTTTTTGTTTTCTGGTTCTTCTAATAGAATGGGTGACAACACCTATGTCTTTATTAACTACCCAAGTTAATGTAAATATCTTCTTCCCTACAATGAGCTGTATAAACTTTTACCTCGTAAGCATAGTAAACAAAAAGTTTTCTTTAAAAGGAAAACAGCAGCAGGAAATGGCTTCAATAGCTGACACATTATTTGAGCACCTTGAGCTGCTACATATCTGAATGGTCATACAGTAGAGTTTTGTGATAACTGCCCTGGAAGAACTTGAATTCAGCTATTGTGCTATTGGAGAAGAGGTCTGATTTCCTAAAGAGATGATGCGGTGGTGGGGGGGGGGCTCAGGGAGGACACTAAGGTTCTGATCCTCTGGGGTGGGGGGGAAGAGAGGCAGGGGGAGGCCTGGTACAAAAGAGGCAGGCAAGTCCCTGCAAAAGGAGGAAGTAGAGTCAGATCCCCAAAGTCCAGGTTGGGTCTAGGAAAAGGCACCAACCAACCAGGAGATCCCTGGCTTGCTGTCACTGTCCGGGAATCATCCCCATGAATACTTAAGCTGGAGTGGACAACTGCTACAAAGGAACGTCGAACCCACGTGGGTCCACCTGGATTCGCATCATGCAGCTAGCTGTATCTGGATCTCTCGGCTGCTACCTGAACGGCATTACAAGATTTCAATTACATTTAGTTCAAAATAACACAACCCTGCATTCTAGATAATTGAAAATGGTTAGACCTTGGTGCAGGCCTCAGCCAATGAGAACAGACATGGGGGCCATCAGGGCAGACCCTGTCCCGCCTGTTGCATCAGTGTCCCACCAGCTAAACATCAGCCCGGCTTTGTTCTTCAACACATTTGGAAAAGAAGTAAAAAGAAACAGTTTTCTCTTGATTCTCCTCCCCACTCTCCTTCTTTTCCTTTGAAGCCACGATCATGCCCCTGAGTAAGGGCTCCTCCAGGGGAGAGAAGTGCACTGACTGAGTGAAGGAAGGCCCACGGGAACTTATTCCCACACAAGCCCTGCGTCTCCTGGGCTGGGGAGACAGTTTTCCCACTGAACCTCTAAGAGGGAGGCTTAGTAATGAGTTGGGTCTGCAGCTGCCATCTACTCTATTTTTCACATCAGAGAAATTTCATACCCAAACCACACATCTGAAATTCTTCCAGGTAAGTATAAATACTGCCTTTCAATCACCTGCAAATTGTCTTCATCTCACATAGAAGCCTGGGAAGCTATGATTAAAGAGAAGCAGAGATTGTCAAAGACGGTGGCATACAAAGGTTAAAAAAATTTTTTCATAATTCTTCCTATTCTCCATGAATTCTCCATGTTAATTCTCTAGGAGGAGAAAAAGGAGGAAAGGATCATTCCAGTAATTTCAGTAATCTTGGGATTTTAGGAAAGCAGTACTGCTTTTTTGTGTTTGTTTAAAACCTGTGTCACAGGCCTGTGATCTTCCCTCAGTGGAAAGGGTATATCCTGGGATTCCCAAAACACAAGGCTTCTCTGGGAATAGTGGGAATGGGCGGGGCAGTTACTTTGAAAAGAGAAGCGGACTTTTTGTGAAAGTCACGAAACAGGTTACAGGCCAAGAACAAGAAGGAAGCAGCACCTCACTGGAGCTAGTGAGTGCCTGTAAACACTCACAAGACCAGAAAGGCGTGTTCTGGAGACAGAGGCCAGTGTGTGTGCTGCATACCGCATGTGTGCCCAGAAGTCGAGACTGTGTGACTAGACAAGAAAGCAAAATAACTTCAGAGGGGCAGAGTAAAATCTCCCCTCTGTTCTCAAGGAGCAGTCAGTCTGTCAGGGTTCGAAAGAAGGGAAAACAGGTCCCTTACTTACTATGGCTTTAAGGAGCTTTCTTTTTTTCTTCCTTTATTAAAAATCTAGCTTATTAGAACTCAGGAAAAAAGTATCTCGGGGCAGCCCTGGACAGATTCTCTCAGCTGGAAAAACATGTGAAAATATATTTAGGGCTTTTCAAGTATCTTTAAAACACTCCTTAATTTTTTCCTTTGTGCTACAGGATACGTTCAGGCAAGTTAATGTCTAGAATCCTTTGAATTCTCCGGTTGGGCTCGCCTTAATACTTAAAAAGAAAACTCTGGGATTTCTAAAGCACACCTGGTGGTTAAAAACACTTGAACAGAAAACAAGGGCATTAGTAGGGAGGGTGGCTGGTAATGTAAGAGAGTCGTGAATCTGGAAGCTTCCTGGGTGTACATATTAACATATTTGAAAGAAGCACAAAATTGGCAGCCTTGTTAAAATGATAACAACCATGAAGGTTCTGATGGAAGATGTTACTAATGTACAATCAATATCAATCTTACCTTCTTTTTTCCTGTCATATTCCATTCTTTTAGAACTTGAATTGCACTGCCTAGACAAAGACAAAGAATCTTCAACATGCATTCACGTAATAAAGCACCACACAAAATTCATCTCTGTCTTTCCATCTTGGTAGCGATTTTTTTTTCAGCTTTTTCATTTGTTTTGATACATCCTACCTTAATAAAAATGCCAGTTTCATTTTTTATTTCCAGATTTTCATTAAATTCACCGCATGACCTTGGTTTTATCAAAGTATTAAGCCCCACTACATGAAGCTTACTTTGTTTTATCATTATGTTGTCTTAGAGAAAATGAAATATATCTTGAGAATTTTCTGATAGCTTCATTGCCATAGGTAGAATTAAAATTGTTCTTTTTGATATATGAATCAAAATACCTCTAATCTTCCGGGCTAAACATGAGATTTTGAATATTATTAACCATGTGAATCCTAACTTTTTGTTTGGCTATTCCTGCTCATTTTCTGCCTCTACTCATTATGTTCACAACCTGCAGGGTGATAAGAAGGACAGATGATCTGATGTTAGCTTTGCTCTCATCACTGTGAATAGGGATGGGATGCAGTCTTTGCAAGGTTCCACTTTGAAACAAAAGAAGCTCATCAAATAAGTTGAGTCCTCGGTTCTGTCAATGCCATTCACATGCATACGTGGCATTGCTCAGATGCAGAGGAAAAGCCTAACTTGATTAAATTAGAAAACATTTTAAAAGAAATGCTTAACCACTGGTCAGCTACAATAAGTATCTTCATGTAGTCTAAGTAAGTTCTTCACTCATTCCAACTATGCTGGGGGTAATTTCAACAATAAGTTATTGGTAATGAGTAGACCAGTTGTTCTCATTTAAATAGGTGCTTCTAAAAGAGTAGCTCTTAAATGCATCCTTTTAACAATTTTAAGCATTCTCATACAGTCTCATTATACTAATAGTTCTCTACAATGAGTGTGTTGGCTAAACAAAGATAAACTTCAGGCCGGTCTTTATAACAAATTTCAAATTAGTAGGGCCCCAATTATTGAGTCTACTGTTACTGTTTGATAAGTAGAAGGCCATAGTGTTTGGACTAACATTCAGAAAGGCTAATTATTCCTATCCATTCAGAATTTCCAGTTCAATGCCCCTCTTAGGCCTTTTGTGTTACATGTACTTGAAATAATAAGACTGCACTTAAAAGTAAGCTATAATTCAGTCTTTTTATTAACTGGGCTGGTCTTTTTCTAATTTGCCCAGAGAATTAACGTTTCACAGTATTTTCCTTTTGAAGAACTTTAGGAAGTCACTTTCACTAGGTTACTTCGTAAGTCACACCAGTGGCTAATAATCATTAGGGTAGTTCTTACTTATAGCTCAACTTCAGTTTTCCAGATAAAATTAAATTTAAAAAAATGTTAAATACTGTTCTTTTTAATCAGAGGAAGGAGGTGAGTTGCTTACTGCTTTCAACTGCAATATTCAATTATTCCTCTAATTTGCATAGTTTGACATAAATTCTATTTGCAATTTGCACAACAAGCTTTTACAGGGTAATTCTGAAGAAGAAATAACCATGTTTACAGACAGTTTTGGAATCGTTGTTATTAAACTTTAATTATACTGAAACTGCTTGAAGTTTTTTAAGCCGCTCAGAAAGAGTGCTTTTAGTGTGCCTCGTAAATGATTCTTAACAATTATTCCTGATTTTCAGTGATTTTTAAACAAGTTTTCTGAGTGGTCCCCATCCAAAGTGATATGAGGTTTCTCAGCAATCGATGAGTCTTTAAAAATGAGACCTCAATACCAACAAGGTGAAAATGTCAAGGACAAGCATGGTGCTCCATTTAAATATGATTGGATTTGATGACAGTCCCTCAGTTACTGAGTATCTGTGCAACTCATCAGGGGTCACTCTGTAATAAAAACTTTCATGATGGAGAATGTCGGGGCCTCAATCCAGCTGAGGCTGGGGAGGCATGGGGTAATAACCTTTTTCCTTTCCTAAAGCTTTTTTCCATGTGAGTGATGTTGGCAAGTGAAACCTGAAAAGAGTTTATCTGAGCCAGGATATGCATGTTTCCCCGAATTTTTTCTTGAGACAAACTGCACTAAATGCTGCAAAGGTGGAGTAATAATCACATTCTCTGTATTTATATCTGGTGAGTAAAGATTCTGGTACATGAAGCAGGAAAAACAGTCAGAAAAGTTATGCACCGTGGGTCTGCCTGCAGGTCTGTTTTGAATGATAATCATTTTTAATTCAATTAGGACCCTAAACCCTGACTGCAGATATCAGAATATGAGTTTGTTGCCTGGTTCCAAGACCTTGCCTGAGATGCAACTGTACTATATGTAGAAACTTAGGAAGATTATTCTACTCTTAGGAAAGGAAGTACATCAAACTGTCCTTAACAAATAAAGTGTAACTAGGGTAAATCCAAGGAATGTGCTGATAGGTCTTCCCTGACCTTTCGGTCAGATTATGTTTAGTTAGTCCATACTGACAAAACAGAAACTAATGCTGGGACAGAAGACATATGATAACTAAGGACAGGTATGAGATCTCTGTTCATAAATGGAACTTTAATTTGAGTAGGAGAGAAGAATTTCCCATAATTTATAGGAAATCTAAAGCAGTAGTAGGTTATACATTTATAGAATAAATACATTCCTGAGACTTTAGATTCTATACCGTCACTGGCAATGGGCTGTCCAAAAAAACAAACTTTTTTAGACAGCAAAAAGTTCTAGAGGTAGATAAGATGAACTGATATTCTGATTAATTAGGTAATCTCAAAATCATAAACTAAGGATATTAAAGACTAAACCAGTCCTCTCAGGCTACATAAGCATCAAGTTCAAGGATTCCAGTCATAAGGCCAAGTAGAACTATGCTGGTTGAAGAGTTGAGAAGGCTTCCCAGATCAGGAGTAAAGTACATAATCCTCCATTAACAAGGGCACCATCAAATAAAGGACATGTTTAGTAACAAATTGGACAGACTGGTTGACAATTGAATTAGTAGCATTATAATAGGTATCCTTTGCAAACTCTCTACAGTCTGACTTTTTTTTTTCCCCCAATGAGGAAAAAAGAACTTCCAAATTCTGCTCTTAATATGTAGATGTGTTTTTAAAACCTAGCACATTTTAATGAAAATTAAAGTATTAGTGAATAATTGGTATTCAATGCATTCAAGGAAAAAGATACAGAATATATGGAATATCTAGTTCTAACATCTTCAGGTTCAGGGGACATGTATACTTACCATCCACGAAGGCCTGCACTGCTTTATCTACATTAAAATCAAACTGTTGTAGCACCAGAACTATTTCATTATTGCTTTTGTTGGGAACAACTGATCGAACCGCATAGATCTGCAAAGGAGAGGAAAAGAAAGAGAAAGGTAAACATTTTGAATATTTTTCATCCATATTATTCTCTCACTGGATAGAATAATAACTGTTAGAAAGGCCTTGAAAAGCCAACTAATCTACCTTCTTGCCATCAAGCATACTCAAGGCATTTCAGACCACTAAAAATTAATCCTGGTGATCACCTTGATAGCCTCATTACCTGAATACACATTTCTACAGAGACGTCCTTGTTAGGACTGGAGTAGCACGTGGGAAAAGCCAACTCTGGTTTTGCAACCTACTCCCCCCACCAACCTACCCCCAAGACTCCAAATGCACCCAAGGTGTACTTTCAGTGAGGACACAGATAGTTTTCTGTCTCAGGCTCTCTTCTACGTGGGCTCAGGGTGGATCTTTGGAAAATTTACAGAAATAGCCTCATGCCTCAGCTTCTCTGATCTGCACAGTGGAGACAGTCATAGTGAGGTTCACAGAAGCGTGTTGTGAAACTCCATTAATTTTTATAGAGATATAAAATGTGGGACATTGTATTTTTGAAATAGCAATCTTAGCCATAATACGGAAAACGTTCCCCAACACACTTCTGAAAATCAAACATTGAAAACAGTAAAAGTAAATACATATATGAGAGCTAAGGATTTCAACAAGTTAAGCTGATATTCAATTTTTAATGACCTATAAAATTCAAATTAATCAAATTTTGCACATGTTTGCACTCCTTCTTCTTGCCTAATAGAATTAATTGACCTTCATCTCACAGAACTTGCAATTACTACAGGACGCTCTATCCACTTCAGCAAAACCTGGCTCACCCAGCTTCCTCTCAAGGGGATTACTGCAGCCACTACTGACAAATATGAGAGTACTACATGGGGCCAAGGTGAGTAGCATCCATAATGACGACCACAAAAGCACTGCACAATCCTTACATGTTTTCATCAATGGTTAAATTGAGTTTTAGAGTTACATGCAATTTATTGTAATCAGATTCATGCACTATGGATATATGTGTATGATAATGTGTAATGTGATTCTATTGCCCAGAACACTCAATTAAGCAGCATAGCCTATTTCCTAATTATGTTAGAAAATAGACAGCCTACTCCATATCGATCTACATGTAAGAGTATTTAGATTATAATGAGAAAACAGCACAAGATATGGGTTTATAACTTGGAGAGGTTCTGACATTATAGAAAGCTGGCTTTGAATCTTGACATTCAGAAATGCTACATATGTAGGTATTATCAAGGACTCTACACACACACACACACACACACACACACACAGTTGTATATATGTGACAAGAATCCTTTGATTTTTTTCTCTACTTTACGGTTCTTAGTTTTTCTAGCCTCTATTTTAAAAAATATTATTAACTTCTTCAAATCTAAGTTCTTTCTCACTTCTTCTCTTGCTCTGTTTAAAAATCCTTTCAGTGAATAATTTTTGAATGTCTATTGTGTGACAAGGCACCAAACTTCCTGTAACTTATAGACTAGAGGGGGATGCACATATTGTTCAAATGATCACACAAATAAATACATACTTATATGCTGTGATAAATGCTATAAATCATAGGACAGGGAGACGACTTTATATAGGTATGCTGACATCTG
Source organism: Balaenoptera acutorostrata (assembly GCF_949987535.1). NCBI lineage: Eukaryota > Metazoa > Chordata > Mammalia > Artiodactyla > Balaenopteridae > Balaenoptera > Balaenoptera acutorostrata. The sequence continues at coordinate 59,130,677 of NC_080071.1, read as the reverse complement.
AAGGACAGGGGAGAAGCGATGGGTGGGAGGTTAAGAGGAAATGCATCTTAGGCAGAAGGAACAGCATGAATGAGGAGCAAGTTACAGGTGAGGGAGCATAGAGGGAGGCAGAGCCTAAGGCTTCCAAAATACAAAGATGAGGCCAGAGGCGGGCAGGGACCAGATCACGCAGCCTACAAGGCTTTGCAAAAGACTTAGGTCTTGTGAGCATCCCTCAACCATCCTTTTGTGTTGTCCTTTCTTATTCATTCATCATGTTAGAAAGATAGCTCTCTCTCTCTCTCTAATTTATCCTTGTCATATACACATTTTATATGTAGATAAATGTATATTTATATATCATTATATTTAAGTTATATGTAAGTTAAGGTGTACAGTATGTTGATTTGATACATTTATATACTGCAAAATGATTACCACCATAGCATTAGCTAATACCTCCATCCCATTAGATAATTACCACTTCTTTTTTGTGGTGAGAACATTTAAGATCTACTCTCAAGTATATGATTCAGTATACAATCACCATACTGTGCATTAGATCCCCAGAACTTATTAATCTTGTAACTGAAAGTTTATACCCTTTGACCCAAATCTCCCCATTTATCTTTTTTTTTTTAAGAGAAGCCAAGAAAAACAAGAACAAAAACACCTGCATTGACCCGGGAGAATCATTAGCAGTGCATGTCCAAAACTAAATACAATTGGCCTAGCAGGCACCAGTGCGCTGGAGTTACGTATAAACATTACGTGTTGTCCTTCTAATGTAGTTCTTTTAAATAAAATTCTAGCATTTCAAGCCACTATGATTGGTTAGTATTATATAAAATTTCTTAATAATAATTACCATCATTATTACCACATCAGTCATGCCCTTCTAAATATTAATTAACAGCAACATGGATGAACCTAGAGAATATTATGCTTAGTGAAACAAGTCAGACAGAGAACACATATGATATCACTTATATGTGGAATCTAAAAAATAAAACAAATGAATGTATATTAAAACAGAAACAGACTCACAGATATAGAAAACAAAATAGTGGTTACTGGTGGAGAGAGGGAAGCAGGGAGAGGCAAGATTGGGGCATGGAATTAAGAGATACAAACTACTATGAAAAAAATAGATAAGCAACAAGGATATATTGTACAGCACAGGGAATTATAGCCATTATCTTGTAATAACTTTTAATGGAGTATAATATGTAAAAATACTGAACAATATGCTGTATATCTGAAACTAATATAACGCTGTAAATCAACTATACTTCAATTAAAAAAAAAAAGTTTTCGATCCACCTACACAGTTGTGTGATCAGTAAAGACCTAGAAGTATGGAATAAACATAAAATAGCTGTTTGCCCTGTTTCCAGTCTCTCCTCTGCAAAACATAATTTATTTTATTATGTTAAGGCAAAATATAATATAAACCTGAGCTTACAGAGATACTTCTTCTTTAGATGTTTATACTACTCTTGCCTGTCCCTCTTTAAAAGAAAAAAAAAAAAAATCAACCATGGTAGGATATAGAAAACATCTATCCTTGTCACTTTAAATACCCTAGCACTGAACATATCCTTAGAAAATTGTCAATAACTGAGTTCTGATATCAAATATAACTATGAATATTGCATATAACTCCTGGAGGAAGACACAATTAAAACAGGAATGTCGAGTTTTAAAGAAAAGAGGAAAAAGAAAGGAAAAAAATAATTTCTGCCTATTCTTAGATATTCCATAGTAATGTTGAATTCTAGTGAATTTCTGGGCCAAGTTTCCGCTTTGATCATAGTACTTGGCTAATGTGAAGAGAGTAGTATTGTTTCTCCACCTTTTTATTTATAAATTCACTACATTTATTTTTCTATGAAAATGTGTTTGAGAAAGATGGAGAAACCCAGGCAATCATATGCACGCATAAAAATACAGGAACCTCACAGTGTCACTATTCAAGATGTAGCAGTCATAGGGGTCTAAGCATTTAAATCTAAAAAAAACCTCCTTATGAAGGAGGTTTAAAATATAAGGAGTGGATGACAAAGGCAGTGTTATAGTGAGGTTGTGCTGAAAAGCTGCCTTTGCATTTGGAAATGAAGCTCCTGGAGCAATGGATCAATCAATGCGTGACTAATGGTAGTTTGCATGCGGAGAACTCATAAAATTCACGCCTGCAGTGGCTGTTTTGCAGAGGCTGTCTTTGGTGGCGATGCTTCAGACACAAGGCCTTTACTTCACTGCCACAGCCCAAGCTGGTGAGTCTGTTGCTGCAGCTTCACCCCGAAGCCCACTGTTTGCAGCTGCACATGAGTGCATCCCGCAAGGGTTCTCATGCCATAAACAGTGCGTTCCAACGGGGTCAAGCAGGCAGCGGCGCAGGATGTCAGGTGACAATATGGCCCGCTAGTTAGTGGTTCATTTAGCAACTGCTTTACCTTTCCCAAATCACATTCCCCTGTTTTGCTTTTACTAATTTAAATCTAGTTTGGCAAATTCAGTTTGCTATTGAGAAATCTTCCTTTTGCACATCAGAAGTTATTTTGATTTTAAAAGCTTTTGCACAGCAAGGGAAACCATTCATAAAATGAAAAGACAACCTACTGAATGGGAGAAAATATCTGCAAATGATATGACCAATAAGGGTTAATATTCAACATATATAAACAGCTTACACAACTCCAGAGAAAAACAAACAACCTGATTAAAAAATGGGCAGAAGAACTGAATAGACATTTTTCCAAAGAGGAAATGCAGATGGCCAACAGGCACATGAAGAGATGCTTAACATCCCTAATCATCAGGGAAATGCAAGTCAAAACCACAATGACATATCACCTCACACTTGTCAGAATGGCTATCATCAAAAAGAACACAAACAACAAATGTTGGCAAGGATGTGGAGAAAGGGGAACCCTTGTACACTGTTGGTGAGAATGTAAATTGGTGCAGCCACTATGGAAAACAGTATGGAGGTTTCTCAAAAAACTAAAAACAGAATTATAATATGACCCAGTAATTCCACTCATGGGTATATATCCAAAAAAAACAAAAACACTAATTCGAAAAGAAAACATGTGCCCCAGTGTTCATAGAAGCATTTACAATTGCCAAGATATGGATACAACCTAAGTGTCCATCAGCAGATGAATGGATAAAGAAGATGTGAGATATACATATATACACACATACACATATATATATAATGGGATACTACTGAGTCATAAAAAAGAATGTGATTTTGCCATTTGTAGCAACATGCATGGACTTGGAGGGTACAATGCCAAGTGAAATAAGTAAGACAGAGAAAGACAGATACTATATGATGTCACTTATATGTGGAATCTAAAAAATACAACAAATTAGTGAATATAACAAAAAAGAAGTGGACACAGATATAGAGAACAAACTAGTGGTTACCAGTGGGAAGAGGGAAGAGGGGAAGGGCAAGATAAGAGTAGGGGATTAAGAGGTACAAACCATTACGTATAAAATAAGCTACAAGGATATACTGTACAACGTGGGGAATATAGCCAATATTTTTTTAATAATTCTAAATGCAGTATAACCTTTAAAAATTGTGACTCACTGTATTTTACACCTGTAACTTATACTGTACATCAACTATACGTCAATAAAAAATAAACATTTAAAAAATTGTTTTGATTTAACGTCAGCATTCTAATCTCCCTTTCTCTCCTCTCTCTGGGGCTTTCTATCTGGCTTGGCAGGTTTTGCCCCATTCTGCCTCAGGCCCGCCCTGCTGGCATTTTGCCTGCACTAAGCAGCAAGGCAGTGTGGCTTTCACGGACGTTGTTTGATTTCAGCTTCCCACATTAACCTACCTCCCCTGGGCCTGACTTGTCTGGTTTCAGAGCTGTTAGATTTCCTCATTCACACTGCACATTTCTTGAGCCTGTCTATGATGACTCCTTAGAAATTCTTCTTGGCTTACTGATGAGTCACTTAGACTATGTCTGAGTTTCAAAAAATGGTTCTGACAGAAGTTTTCAATCCACCTACACAGCTGTGTGATCAGTAAAGACCCAGTATTATCAAATAAACAGAAAATAACAGCTCCCTCTGCTTCTGGTCTCTCCCCTGCAAATTCACCCCAAGGCTGTCGCCAGACTACTCTTCTTCAAGTATAATCATGACTATTTCCCCACCTTCCTTAAGAGTAAAGTTAAATGTCTACAACCTGGCCTTCAAGGCCATCAACAACTGGGCACCCACTTGCTTTTCCAAGTGCCCCTCTTGCTCTGCCCTTTATACATAAGCGCAAGCCCAGTGTTGGCCCCCTACTTCTGTGTGAGCTTTGCCCTTGACCTGAGATGTGTGCACTTGCCCAAATCTTACACTCCAGCTGAAACGCCATGTGTTCCGTGAAGTCCGTCTCAACCATCCCTGCTGTAAGTCATCTCTGTCTCCTTTCAGTTCTCACAGACCTTATCAGTGGGTGTCTCCTAACCTTAGCATCTTCTACGTCACAGCCTAAGTGTCTGTGTAAGGTGTGTCTTCTAAACGGTAAGCAACATGTGGGCAAAACCCTCCTCTCAGTCATCTTTGCATTGTCACCATGCTCACCCCGAGTGACTAACAATGTGCACATAGTAGGTATTTAATAACTATCTGTTGAATGAGAGAATGCCAATTTGTACCTATACCAGGCTGCTCTTTATTTTTTGACATGTCATGCTAATATTTTTATTACTTTTCCATTAATTCATATGTGAAATTGTGCTACAGTGGGGTTTTGCTAATTGTATATAAATACGCTATAAAGCTCTCCTTCATTCTCTACCCTCTAAAACCATTTTTTTTCATTGGAGTCTAGTTGAGTTGATAACGTTGTGTTAGTTTCAGGTGTACAGCAAAGTGAATCAGTTATACATATATCCACTCTTTTTTAGATTCTTTTCCCATATATGCCATTACAGAGTATTGAGTAGAGTTCCCTGTGCTATACAGTAGGTCCTTATTCAGGCTGCTCTTTTGAGTCAAAGGAATATTCTGCCAGTGTTTGGACCATCCCATCACTCTGTATTTACCAACCACAATAACAGGCAGGTGAGTCTCTGTAGACTGTGATATGACCTAAACATTATATGGTTATGGAGAATAGACATATGTTCTTTAATTTTCAATAATAGAGATGGGAAGAATATTTATGAGACTTCTGTATAATAAGATACTCATGGTATTTTGTGGAGTTTTAAAAATACAAAATAGCATAGTAACTGCCTATCCTTCCAAAGCTCAGCCCAGCAGACAGGTGTTGGTTGAGCCTCCACGAGGTAACAGGCACTGAGGACACAAAAGGGAGCCAGCTGCAGCCCCTGCCCTAAGATGGACAATGTAGCAGTGGATCCAGAACCATCCGTACCTGAAAGCATGTAAAACGCTGTGCTGCCTCTACGAAAAAGGCTGTAGTATCACAGACAAGGGAGCAGTTAAGTTTGCCCAAGGAGGGGAGAATATAGAGGAAACAGCCAAATGTCGCAGAAGAAGCTTTGGAATTAAACAGACCTATTTTCTAATCTTGGCTCTGCTGTATGCTAGTTCTTTGACCTTGGATGAGCTGCTTAAATTGTTGAAACTTGGTTCTGTAGCTGTAAAATGAGGATATGACCTGCTAGAGTCTCAGTAAAAATGAAAAGAGATGATGCATGTAAAGTGTCTGATATAGAATTTGGCATATATTAGCTGCTCAATAAATTTTAAAAAGGAAAGGGTGGGAGCATTTACATTGGGCCATGAAGGAGAAGGGTCTCTCTAGGTATAAAGGTTGGTGTGTCTTTGAAATGGAAAGAATGTATGTCTAGAGTGTTGGCCAAGACTTATTTGGGGGAGATCCCCGATATACTTCCCCTCTTTAGAACCTTCCTCCTCAGCCTTGCTGAGCAGTCAGTGGACCCAAGACTCTTTCTCTCTTGCAAGTTGAGTGGCATCACAAGGAAACCCGTCACTAGGGTGGTTAACAGCACACGCTCCCAGACTCCCCCCACCCCACCCCCACCTCCTGCCCAAGTCTCATTCTTTCATTTATTTATTTACTAAATGCCTACTATGGTCAGGCACTGCACTAGTGCCTGGAGACAGCAGTAATAAAACAGACACAGTCACTACCAAACCTAGAGAGGAAAACAGATGTAAAATACACAAATGAAAAAAATATACAATTGCAACTCGTGCTAAGTGAGTGATATGAAGGAAGCAGAGTATAGTGACAATGATCGCAGCAGTCAGGTCTGAAAAGACAAAGTGGGCCAATCAGATTCTCTGCCTTGGCGTCTGGACTATTCCACACAAAGGGAGAGAAGCCAGAATGGAGATGAAGAGGGGCCATTTGGAGCTGCCTTACTTCCTGGCTTTCCTGCTTCTTTAACTTGTCCTGAAGTCTCATGAGTCCCTACCACATCTTTAGAGTAACCTCTTTTTCACTTGCACTAGTCGGAGAGGTTTCATTTTTCTAGAACAAGTAGCGAGTGCCTAGAGGCAACATTAGTAACTAAGGCTGAAAATAAAAGTAATAAAGCCAGATTACTAATCCAACTGGCAAAGGGGAAAAATGGGCGATTTTAAAGATAAATCCCGATAGAATGGGAATGACATTTCAGAGAAGAGAGGCCCACAAGCCTTGTTCACAGACCTCATCTAGCACTCATGTTGCCCTAATTATTTACTTATATGACTATCTGCCCCACTGGAATGTGAGTTTGTAAATGACAGGGATCATAGCTGTATATCTACAGGACCTAGAACAATGGGTGGCATTCAGTAGATGATTCATAAATGTTCAGATAGATGAATGAACAAAAGGAAGTAGGGAGTCTAGTAAGATGATCATTGAAATATTACTTTTATTTATCCAGGGTTTTTTTCCAGTGCATCTCTGTAATGCAGCTTAACATATTATATGGTAGTAAAAAGTATTCAAGCCCAAATATGTATGAAGTGCCGCCTAGGTCCCAGGCACTGCTGGTCCCAGCCTTGAGGACCTTGTAATCTTGGAGGTGAGCTTAATCTTATCCCCTACAAGAAGGACAGCAGTCAAACAGCCTGCAACCTCCTTTTTGCACCAGTGAGAACCAGAGTTATTTATGGGTTGCCGTTCCTGCAGCTCTGAAAGGAATTTTATAATCAGCTTTGGTCACATTTCTCAAATGCTGAGCCGTTCAGAGATGCCTTAAAAACAGCTCATGTGTGTACGTTTCGCTTCGCTTGCTGGGCCACTAATATTATCTACACTCTAATGAAGGCAGTTCGCCTATGAATCTTCTTGGGGAAGAAAATATTCTTTGCAGACCAGTACCTTTGCATCATGGATAATTCTATAATTTAATTGCCTTTTCTAACATCTACTTTCTGCCAGTAAAAAATATGCAAGAAGTCTTGTCATGTTCTACTTGGCTGGCTTCTGGGGAATTAACACCAGGCATATAAATCAAAATTAACTTTTTTTTTTTGGCAGGAAACCAGGATTAGAAGGAATAATGAAGATTTGAAGGTGGAAAAAAAATGCAGTTTTCACAGAATCGTGGGAAGTTTAAAGTTGAGAGAAACTTACAGATAGTCAAGTAGAGTGGCTCCTCAAACTTTAAAGTATATTCACCTGGGGATCTGATTAGAATGCAGATTCTGATTCAGAGGCTTGGGGTGGAGCCCGAGAGTGCATTTCTAATAAGTTACCAGGTGATGGAGACGTTGCTTGTCCAAGGATGTGGTGACAGAATAATAGCCCCCAAAGCCAACCACCCCCTAATCCCCAGGAACCTGTGAATATGTTAGGCTACTGGCAAATTAAGGCTGCAGATAGAATTAAGGTTGTTAATCAAATCACCTTGAGAAGGGGAGATTATCTGGATTATCTCAGTGGACCCAATATAATCATGAGGGTCCTTATAAGTAGAAGGAGGAAGAAGAGAGTGTCCGACTGACTCACTGTGAGAAAGACCTGACCAGCCATTGCTGGGTTTGAAGATGAAAGGGGGCCATGAGCCAAGAAATGCAGGCAGCTTCTAGAAGCTGAAAAAGGCAAGAAAACGAATTCTCCCCTAGAGCCTCCAGAAAGGAATGTGACCCTGCTGACACCTTGGTTTTAGCCCAATGAGACCCATTCAGACTTCTGATCTCCATAACTGTAAGACAGTAAATTTGTGGTATATTAAGCCACTACGTTTGTGGCGATTTGTAATAGCAGATCCCATTTGTCACAGCAATGGGAAAATACTACAACAGGCCACACATTGAGGAACAAAGTCTACTTTCTTCTTCCTCCTAATATGGAGCCATCTTTCCCTGTCTCAACAACTATCCTCTTTTTAAAAAAATATACCTTCCAGAGTGCGGCTCTCCCTCCCCCAACTCTCCCTGACACACACATTTTGAGGGAATTCTAACCATTCATTCAAAGCCAGATTTCATGATAGAAAGTGAGATGAATCTGTGAGATGAATCTGACACAGTGTTTGCCCTCAAGGAGCTGACAAAACCATAGGAAAATAAGGCAACGTCATAAATAACAACTAACTCAAGGTCATTCTGACAACAAAATCCTCTCTGAGTCTCACCTGTTCTCTATTTTTTCTTTCACTACCCTGGACAGGTTCCCTTTGCCTTTCACCTGGACTCTGGAAAAAGCCTTCTAATTGGACTCTCTGGCTTGGTTTCTGCTCTCTCCAATCCATCTTAAAACAATCATCACACAATTCATCTCCACAAAGTGACTGAGTGTGTTGACTGATGGGAGAATGGAGCTGGCAGTGAGAAAGAATTTGAAGAGAGGAAAGACAGGAGATAATTTATGAAACAAAGTCCCAGAGGAAATGAAAGAAAATGGTATCAAAATCCATGTGGAAAAGTAAGCTTTGGAAGGGAAGGCAGATTCTTTCTCTTTCTCAGAATTCTGAGGAAGGAAGAAAGGAGAGAAAGGTAGAGTGAAGATAGAGAAGAAATTTGAGATCGTGAGGAGGAAAATTGAAGGAAGGTATTTCCTCTGAGTGAGAGTTTTAGAGTTTGCCTTAGGGCTAAAATGTGGAAAAAGGTTTAGAGCTGCCTTATGAGAATGTGATAGGAAATGGCCTAGATGAATGAAAGAGGGCCGAGCTGGAATGAAGGGCCACTAATGCCGGATGGCATGGATTTGTCATGGAGCCAACTGGTGTGGCTTTCCTCAACAAGCCAGAGGTAGAAGCAGACAAAAGGAATGATCCAAGGTTATGAACTCTAAGAAACATTGTGGTAGATCTTAGGACTCGGGGATACGGCGGCTGAGAATCATAAGGTAGATGATCAAGGCATCTGTGGGCAATGAAGGGGGATGATGAATTGGGAGACTAGGGAGAGACTAAGGGACAAGAGATCCTGTTGAGAACACAGAGCAGATGCTCAACAGAACGAGAGGATAAGAGAGGTCAATGATAAGAATGTGGCCAGAGAGGGGATGTTAGATGTTGCCAGTCCTTGGTCCTGGTTCTGCCTTCTGGTGTAATCTTTTCCCTAAAGACCAGCCCTTCATTTTTTGTTTTTTTCAAGGAACGAATGTGTTCCTCAGAATTCCATCTCCTACGGAGTAAAGTTATGCTCTTCTGTTTTTCATAAGCTGTGCTTCCCAAGCTTTCACCACCCTGGTCGAGCTCCTCTGAGTGCATCCTGGTGAAATGTGGTCCTATAAATGAAGTACATTGTTCCAGAGGTGTTTGGATCAGAGCAGAGGATTGTGGGACCTGCACCTGTCTTGGTGGGGCCCTACTTACCATTAAAGGAATCTAAGATGGCATTAGCACTTTCAGGGCCCTCATCAATTACCGGTTCAAACAGAGCTTACTATGTTAGTAACACACCCTGGGTTGTTTCTGTGACAAGAGTCCCCCATCCTATACTTGTATAGTGACTAGAATGCAATGGTAGGATATTGCATTCACCTTTATTAAATTTCAGTCTGTAAGTTCTGACCCATCACTCCAGCCAGCTGTTAGCTTTTAGAACCTTGCTTTCTGCCATCAAAAACAGGGAATGCATTAGCCATTCCTTCCAATTTTATATCATTTAAAACATTAGTTGCCATCATTGGTATCTTATCCAAATTGTTGATCTGAATTTAGATGGGCCAGAGCCAAGTACAGAGGCCAGAGTATCACCACAAGAACTTCCCTCAGAGTTGATACTGCTCTCTTAATCCACATTCACTTGTTTATTCATTCATTCAGTCAGTCACAATGAACAGACTATGCTAGAGGCTGGAGTGTAGCAGTGACAGATACATTCCCTGACCTGCTTTGGAGCTTATAGTCTAAGAAGGCAGATGTTTGATGAGTGTTACAGAAGGGGAGGTAAAGATGAGTTGGGCACCTGTAACAGGGGGACCTATCCTAACCCAGAGAATCAGGGAAGCCCCATCTGAGGACGGAAGTTTGTTTACACTGAGAATGAAGGGTAATAAGACCAAGCCAGGAGAGGGAAAGGGGAGAGGAGATGGAATATTCCAGGAAGAGTATACAGCATCTACTCACGGACAGGACTGAGTGACTGGAAGCACGTTCAAAGGAATGAAGACCCAGGACTGTTGGAGCATTACACGTTAGAAGGAATGGGATTTCAGATGAAGCTCTATCAAAAAGGCATGAGGCAAAGTGTGCAAGGCTCTGCAAGCCATCTTATGATTCTGTGCCTTATCCTAAAGGTAGCCATTGGAGGGACCTACTCAGAGGAGGAGTGTGGTATTTGCGTATTTAAGAAGATCACTGTGGTTTCTATGTGGATGAGTTGGAGGAGAGCGAATGGATGCCAGTTAGGATTCTAATACAGTATCGAGGGGAGAGAAAGTAGACCAAGATGGAGCAGTGGAGAGAATGACTCACAAATTACTTGGGGGGAAGTGACTGATTTGTGTTGCGAGGAATGAGGAAGACGGAAGATGAAGGAATCTGGATGACTCCCGGGTGTCTGGCTTGAGCATTTTTGTCGATAGCGGTGTCATTTCCTGAGAAAAGAAGTAGTGGTGAAAATGGAACCTTCTGCTTGAGGGGGCTGGGAGGCATCCATGTCCAGACACCTAGAGAACAGTCGAATCTATGAATCTGCAGCTCCAAGGACGAACTGAGCCAGGGATACAGATTTGGGCATTGTCAGCATCTAACAGTGGTTCTCAGCCCTGGCTGCAAACTGGAAGTCACCTGGTGAGTTTTAAAATGTACCTACATCCGGGTCCCACCTCAAACAATTAAATATGGGCCTGGACATTCACTATTTTTTAAAGTTTGCCTAGTGGTTCTAATGCCCACTCTGAATTGAAGACCACGAGTGAGAGATATAAGGGAAGGCTTGGAAGCTAAGGGATAGTGTGGAAAGAAGAGAAAAGAAGGTGGCTACTAGGACAGACCTCTTTTTAGGTATAACTGCTCACCTATTAACTAATTTACCTGCATGTAAACATCCACGCCTCTGTATTATTTAGGCAACATCGTCATTTAAAAAATATCAGTTCTAGTTTGAACAGTTTTGATTTTTGAGAGGGTATTTCAGTTATTTATTGCTGCATAACAAGTCACCCCAAAAGTCTGTGGCTTAAAACAACAATCAATTGTAATTTTTCAACGTTTCTGTGGGTCAGGAGTTCAAGAGGAGTTCGGCTGAGTGGGTCTACCTTGGGGTCTTTCATGCAGACAGAGAGAGCAGTTGGTATACTGGGGGGGGAGGTGCAGCTGAGGTCTGGCTGGCCATCTCTCTCTTCATGTACTATTCTCAGGTCTTCTCTATGTGGTCCTTATGGGCTAGTCTGGGCTTCCTCAAAGCATGGTGGCCTGAGAACAGTCAGATTGTTTACATGGCTGCCCAGAGTTCCAACACAAGTGTCCCAACTAGTGAAGAAGAAGCTCAATCACCCACTATGAAAGCCACAGAGAGTCACTTCCTTCCACTATCCCGGTCAACCAGTTCCAAAAGCCTACCCAATGTTAAGGGGAGGGGCTCAGACCCCACCTCTTAATGGGGGAGATATTTTATAGCCATTGAAGAATGGCTCAAAGGGTTAAAGCAACAACAACCCAGGCTTCTTTCCATCAATTCAGAGTGTATACTTTCTCAAGTCACTGAGCATTTGAGGGCAGAAAAAAAAGCAAATTAATGTAACAGTTACACTACTAAATGAAAATTGATAGCTTAAAGAAGTTATATAACTTCTCTAATTCCTAGAAATAAGCCCGATAAATTGATTTGTTGAGTATCTGATACTTAAATGAATGTTTCTCCTATGTAAAGAACTAGTAAAATTAAAATCAGATACAGTGTCTTAAATGTTTTAATTTAGTCCATGACACATTTTTCATATCAGAATTCTCATCTTTAATCTGGCACATGTAGGTTTGACGTATATCTCAAATGGTTGCTATTAGTAGCAGCTGCCCTGCTAATCTATATTGAGACAAGCAATGGATTTAATACACATTTCATTCACTTAGCTACTATCATGTATTCAGTGTATACCTGCACATTCTCCATAACTGTGCTTTATTCTTCTTCATATTTTCCCAGAACTACCAGTTAGACCTGCACATAATTTTGAAAAGGGTGAGCCTCTGAGTCCATTGGAAGTCTATTTTCAGCCAGCCTTTTATACCCACACAGTATTAGGACTTAGGTAAATGTTCTGTTGAGCTATTTTCTCTGATGAAATCCATATCTGGATTTATTAGTGAAGACAAAAAGAAAAAGGGAATTTTATTTTTACAAGGCATTTTGTTTTTGACATTTTAATCAGAATAGTAAGATATTTTTAATTTATCTTCTGCTTCTAACTTAGAATATTCAGTAAAAATATTTCCTCACTTACTTTGGAACTTAAGGTGTTCACTTGAGGGGGGAAGCTAATTATTGACATCTGCTCTCCCTGTGGGTTTTTTCCCCCTGCTCATTCACAGAACTCTTCAGATACAGAGTACCATGAAGGTACAAGTCACTATTACCCTTTAATCAATATCAAATAAGGGAGTTAGTTACCTCTTAGTCAATACCAGAACAAAGGAGTTTGGTTAATCTCTAAATTATACCAATCTTGGGTATTTCTTCACTGTGGCATGAAGGAAGGAGGCCATCTCACCACCATGGAAACCAGGAACATGCTCTCTCCTTAGGGGAAGTGTTGTTGTTCACCCACATACCATTTTTTTATTTTAACAGGTCTGACCAATTTAAAAAAGCATGGTGATTTAAACATCAGTAAACATTATGATCTGTTTGACCAGATCTTGTTTTCCCAATGATTTTATGAGCTTGTTTGCTTTTTCTCTAAAGGCAGTAAAAAGGGTTAAAACTAGTTTGTGGATTCAGCCTTAGCTGAATAGCTACAATTACAATTTGAGCCAATAAAAACATCAAACAAGCATGAACAAATGTCCATCATGGATGAGTAGGTAAAGAAAATGTGGTATATACATACAATGGAATACTATTCAGCCTTAAAAAGAAGGAAATCCTCTCACATGCAACAACACAGATAAACCTTGAGGACATTATGCTAAGTGAAATAAGCCAGACACAGGACAAATACTGCATGATTCCCCTTATATGAGGTATCTAACATAGTCAAACTCACAGAAGCAGAGAATAAGAACAGTGGTTGTCAGGGGCTGGGGTAAAAGGAAATGGGGAGTTGTTGTTTAATGGTATAAAGTTTCAGTCATGCAGTTTAATTAAGTTCTAGACATCTGCTGGGCAACACTGTGCTAGAGTTAACAACACCACAGTGAACACTTAAAGAGAATAATCTCCTGTTAAACACTCTTACCACAATTACAAAAAGAAAAATGTTAACTTTAAAGTATATCATTGCTCCTCAATCATCATTTCAGTACATTTTTGTTGATAGTTATCTTCAAGAACTGAGCAGCAGAGTTCTGAAGGGTCTGTACACAGGGAGGCATCAGAAATGACATACCAGTGAACCATAAATGTACCTTATAAATAGTTTAATCAAAATTTTTTTTTTTTAAACAAGGAACTGAGTATGGAGAGGTTGTGTACCACATTCAAATTGAGGCAGTTGATTTGTATCAGGACTAAGGCTGCCCCCAGGTTCTCTGATCCGTGGTACAGTCGCCTTTTCAGTCTTTTATGGGGCCTGTGAGGTGGAAAAGACCATGGATTCATCCAATATTAGAGCTGGAAAGGATTCTGGAGATCTTCTACATAAAGGAGACCCCTCATTTGGCAGATAAGGAAACTGAAGCCCGGTGAGGTTCCACAATGTACCAAAGGACACACAGTTTTTCAGTAAAATTAATGCGTCCCTTTGTTTCCTTAAATGTGGTTAGAAATAGAGTACACTTCTGATAGAAAATAAGATTCCTAAATTATCCTTTGCCCTAGAAGTTAAGACGACCCCCTATACTAGTGGCAGTATGGCTCATCTTGCTAAGGGAAGGGAAATTCTAGAGTTTGTATTTTAATTTATTAATTAACAGAGGTTCTTGAAATTTTTATTAAAAATTTTAAAAATCTCATGCTTTTCTCTTAGATGATTGAATTCCAAAATAGATACTTCAATTTCCTTTTTAAACATAAAATTTTGTTATACTCTCAAATATTGTGGTGGCACAGAAATCTCCCTCTGTGGGAAACAGAGTTGACTGACAGCCTAGCTACCACTCCTCTGGGTCCACCCAAGCCACACTCCACCCAGGATGTACCCAGTCAATGGCTCAGGTAGGCGGTGCTAGTGAAAGCTCATTTCTGAGGGATATGGGAGTTCCCCAGCCGGGGAATGAAGACTCCCCATTGACCTGCACGAACCTTCTTAGAACTGCACTGCCCAGGGAGACTCTTCTTACCCAATTTTTTTTCCTTCTCCTTCTTCTTTCAACTATGGCAGACCTGCATGCTTGGCAGTCTGTAGACTCTCCCTGCCTGCACATCCTTCCTCCCCTTTCTCTTTTACAAGCACCTGCCTCCACTGCTTCCCACCCCCAAGGCACCTCTTAATCATCTAATCCCACCTTGGCCTCTGCTCTTGGAGACTCAAAAGAACACAAATATGCTTTTTCTAATTACTCCCGTCTTTTCCCTACTGACATTCTAATGCTTGTCCCGACACAGGGAGGCACGCTCATTTCCTTCTCCTTTCTTCCTACTGGCTGAGAATCACCATTATAGAATCTTGGCTCAGTTATTTGACTAAATATTGATTAACAAGTATTTTGGGGACATAAATTCTATGATATTACTATTATAGGAGCTATTGAGTACACAAATAAATTAAAAATCCATTTGTGCTTATAAGGAGCTTGTAATCAAGTTGTGGATAAATCACAGAGAAAAAGTGGTTTTAATAATAATAATAATAATAATACAAGCAGTATACTGTTAAGTGGTGACTCAATCAATCTACCTAACTACCTATCTAATCCATCTGGACAGATTTTTAATGCTCAAGGTCAGAAGAGAAGAAACCATTGCAGCTTTATCATTTTTTTTTAAATTTGTAAAAATTGGATAATTTAATGTGAAGGATCATTGTGAAAAATAACTAGAATATTGGTAAAGTACACATAAATTCCAAGGGATTGCCAACAGAGGTAACTTTTTTCCTGTCGCCACAGGTTTTGATTTTGACATGCTCTTGTATTGTTTAGCATTAACCCTCTACCTTGTATGTAACTCTCAGCCAGAGTGCAAAAGGGGCTATGATGAAAGGGTGGAAGCAGGGGGGGGTTGGAGGGCAGGAGAAGCAGAACAGAAACACTGTGAATTCCGATTGTGTAGCTTGGGAAGAAAAACAATGTGATGCTAATCCTACAATAGTAAATTTCTTCTTATCTGCAGAAACTGATGCTGACATTTCCATTTATTCATTCAGTTCCTTTAGACTCCTTGTCAGATCTCTTCTAGTTGCCAAGCAACAATAACAGCAGTTCTGTACATAAGCATTAGGCAATAACTATTGTCAACATTTCTCCGTTCTTTGAAAGGGAAATTTAATGACCCTTTCCTATGAGAAAATGATGACAAGAACCTATTCATGGTGAAACCTAAAAGCTGTGTGTGTGGTTTGTGTTTTTGCTGTTTGAATCCAAGGGCTGGGCTAAACTGACCTAAACACTCGTACAGAATTATGAAATTCAGATTCGCTCCAAAGCTTGCATGGTTTGGTCTTTAAAAACAACTGCATATCATTAAAACTTGTCCCACATCCCATAAAATGAGTTCACTATTAAATGGAGTTAATATTTTAAAGATGCTTGATGATGGGTTTCTTTTGTACTTTCTCTGATCCTGTTAAAAATCTCTTTCATCAAACTCTTGGGTTTTTCTGACAGTACTCCCCCACACAAAGATTTGAACCATATTTTGGTACTTTATAAAACATGTCAAGACAGTTACAGGAAAAAATAAAATAAAATGGGACATCTGTCCACCTGTTGAGGACAGACTCCAGGACACAGAGTCTATGTCAGTCACCTGCACAAATGTTGAGATGGCCCCTCCCTGTTCCCACTGTGGACAAAAGGCTCCTCTCCCCCTGTCTAGTCCTCCTCCTCCATTTTAATGAGTCTATATGATTATTGTTTACAACCCAATTTACCTCCATAACTTTAACAGCTCAAAAAGCTATTCATAATAAGTGGCACATTGCAGCGAGGATATTATAGACTAAGTGATTCCCCATTTCCATATCATCATATTTTCTAATCCCACTTATTTTTTGTGAGGCTCAGCAATAGCTATAAAAGTTTGAGAAAGTCAAGTCCAGTTTTATGTTCTTTTTCTCATGTGGGCTTTTTATTGTGTTTTCTTTCTAATCTCAGTTCTATGTGAATTTATGTTTTGAGTTACTAACAAAAACATTAACTCAGGCTCCTTTTCCATTTTTTAATTGTAAAATACACAGATGAGCTCCCCCAGATCCTTTACAGTTTATAGGATTAAGAGCTCATAAAGCAGCTCTACTTTTATTACTGTATTTGATGATTTTGTCAGGTAGGTTTTGTTTTCATGTCCAATCTACAGATTAGAAAACTGAGGCCCAGAAAAGTTAAGTGACTTGCTCTAGGCTGCTCAACTAGTAATCAGGGAGCTACTTATCTCTGCTACTGTCTCCAAACTCCAAGCTCCTTCCATGACTTTACCTTGCTGGAGATCACTTCCCAAGCATACTTGGTTCCCTACAGTGGCTTAAGGATCACTTTTTGTTGGAATTAGTTATCAGACCATAACTAGACATTCAGCAAATATTATTTTGTAACTCCATTTGTAATCCCGTTTTACAAACCAGGATCCCCTTGGCTTTCCATCACCAAATTGTACTGTTGAATTGTATTCTATTTAAACTGAATTATAATAATGCATGAAAATATCTGACTGAAAATGTTATTTTGTGCATACCAGTTCCAATAATTCTTTCTTACTCAGTTGAGAATTACATCTAAAACTTTATAAGTCAATTTAGCTTGGTACCCTAGTGCTTCACATGAGAATAATGTAATAGTCACTACTGCGCCCTATCCTTAACTCATCTATGAGGTTCTAGTGTTAAATTTCTTAAAAAAAAAAACACGTTACTTAGAAAGGAGCTGTAGAAATTGAATTGGCCCTAAATATAGGATCCCTGATTAGCCTGAAGATTTTGTTCTGGTATCTTTCCTTAATAAAATGAGATATGGAGATTTTTGTCTTTTTTTTTTTGGAGGGGGTACAGTGGGATATGACTGGTTACTCACCAAAGGACCTCATCTGTTATTGGCAAAACCTACCTGAGACCACCAGTATTTGATAACCATCTCATAAAGATGCTGCTTTTCTGCAGAACCACAGGTAGTCAACCTAAGTAACCTAAGCTTGTTTTTAGAAGCAATTTAAAACTTGCTTTATTTAATAGCAAAGAGAGTACTAAAATGAGATGACACTTCCATTAACCTACATTTCAGTTTTCAAGAAGGCTTGAGGTTTTGCAAAATATCATGAATGGGAAATTTGTCCCTAAAGAACGTAACGATTCAAGCAGGCGTGTTCATTCATTCATTATCCATTCATTTATCTAACTCGAACTGGGGTCAACTAGGTGTCAAACCCAAGAGTACGAAGATGAGAAAGGCCCAGTGCCTGCCCCCAAGGAGCACACAATCTCCCTTGGGGAGACAGACCCCTAACCATCATGGTATGGAGGCAGAAGGCAGAGAGCCTCACTGAAGCACAAAGGAGAACAGAGGAAGGGCCAATAATTCAGGAGGGGCAGGAGGGCAGAGAAAGGAGCCATCTGAAAGACTTCCTAAAAGGGAGGTGAGTGAGGGTCTGGTCCCCGTGGAGGATGTCCCAGAGAGAGGAAACTACCTTTGCAAAGGTCTGGAAGCAGAAACATTCATGGTCAGGACGGCTGTGTTGAAGGAAGAGTAGAGAAGTGGCTACTGATAAAGGTGGAAATGTAAACAGGGTGAGCTCACACAGAGGATGGATGTCACACTCCTAAGGAGATCAAACTTTGACTTCAAGGATATTTCCAATTTAAATCCTTTCAGTTATATAGTCCAATAATATAGAGATACTTTAAAAGAGGCACAAAGAGTATCAACTGTCAATTTCAGCTGTCTTGGATATGAGACCTTAAGTTAGGCTGCATGAGGACAGAAATGATTCTCTCACCAAAGCACCTCTTCCTTTCCAATTCATCCAATAGTGGACCCACTAGAGATAACTGATGAACTCACTTCACTGCAAGACTTTTACTAAGTATTTAATTTCCCACAGTGCTTGACTGGCTAGTGTATAAAAACACCACACGGATCTGTTCTCACATCTCTAAAAGCTTATAATTTATAACTTAAGACATAACAGTTATTATTCTTAATTTTCAGAACTAAAATGTCATTGCTGTGTGACAGATTGGGAAACAAACTAATCATAAAAAGGCCATAAAAGCTAATCACTAAAGGAAATAAAAGTACGAAAGTAAAGCAATGTAAAATTACAAATGATCAGAATTTTCCGTTGTTTATTATGATTTATTTTATTGAGCTGAGAAATCTATTAACCTTTTGATACGGGAAGATGGAATTTACTAACTGAGTTAGAGGAGCTTTACTTCCATTGTCATGCAGATGGATAATATTTACAACTTAAACATCACCCTCTTTCAAAACGATGCCAACATTTTGATAAGTTACTGAAGTGCAATGGCAGAAACACCATCTCCTGTTACTCTCCCTACGTGTATGTGACACTGGTCACGACAAGTGGATGAATGTGGAGCCTGAGCCCATGCACGGAGCATTCACCCTGAACCTCTGTGGTCTGTGAGATCACGGATCGGACTCCTTCCCCATTTTGGCTCGAGGCCACCTCTGTTTTGAATAAGACACTCTTATCTGCTGAGCCTACCATACTGGTCTGTCCACTGGCCATGTTTTGCAGGGAATCAATTACTATGACTCTGATTCTTTCAAGTGCTTTTCCTTCCCATAACCCAGCTTTAGCAGCTGTTCAACCCATCCATCAACAGATATTTGGAAAGGGGCCAATATATGGTCAGCACTGTGGTGCCGGACCCAGCTTCTCAAACTGGGAACACATAGTCTCACCCGAGTGTATGACTGTGAGCCACAGAGAATATGAAGCCGCAACGTAAAAGGGCCCAGACTTCTGCTACTGTTTGCTCAATGGTCAATAAGCGAAAACAGTTCTGTATTAATATAATATATGGAATATATTTCAGAATACAATGGATAAAAAAATTGCATCCAGGGCTTCCCTGGTGGCGCAGTGGTTGAGAATCTGCCTGCTAATGCAGGGGACGCGGGTTCGAGCCCTGGTCTGGGAAGATCCCACATGCCACGGAGCAACTAGGCCCGTGAGCCCCAATTACTGAGCCTGCGCGTCTGGAGCCTGTGCTCCGCAACAAGAGAGGCCGCGATAATGAGAGGCCCGCGCACCGCGATGAAGAGTGGCCCCCACTTGCCGCAACTAGAGAAAGCCCTCGCACAGAAACGAAGACCCAACACAGCCATAAATAAATAAATAATTAAATAAATAAACCCAAAGTTTAAAAAAAAAAAATTGCATCCATTTTTAAGATCACACAGAAGACTCCAAAGAAATTATATGTGGAAGTTGGTTTTGACCATGTCCCAAAGTAGCAAGTTTGTTCTTCTGAGCCCTGGGGTTATTTTGGTGGAAAACTCTGGGAAGCAGTAATACAGTGGAAAGAGCGTGAGCTTTAGAACCAGACAGAGCTGAGTTTGAATCCTTGCTCTTTCATATTCCCTGAGAGTCTGACTTTGACCAAATCACTTTATCTCAAGCCTCTGTGTCCTCATCAAACAGAAAAGTTATTTAATATGAAGATCTATAAAATAAGTAGTACAGCAGCTGGCAAAGCTGGGGGAGGTTTTAAAAATATACCATACCAAGCCATGTTCCTGCTTAATTCCTTTCAACGGCTTCTTTTGCCCTTTGAATAAAACCCTACATGTTTTTGTCTCAACTTCTACACCTTTTGGGGCACAGACCCCCTTTGGCAGTCTGGTGAAGCCTCGGGGGTCCCTCTCAGAATAATGTTTAAATAAAACATACATGATTACAGAGGAAACCACTCATATTGAAATAACATTAAAATATTAATAAAAAATTTTATGCTACAGTAACGTACGTGCTTCTCTGTCAACATCAAATAACACAATATAGCGGCAGGTTCTGTAATTACAGTAATTGTGAAGTAGTGATGAACAAACAGCTTTTCAGGATATCTGCAACAAATGTAATTTGATATGAAGACACCTATGATTTCTAGTTGTGAAAGTCATAGGTACTCCCGCTACTCCTATGGGTTGTTTTTCTCCCTTGCCTATATTCATGATGGAAGGAAATGCTAAATTTCATTTAGATATGAGTAAAGATGAAAATTCATTTTTTTTTTTCATCTAACTTTGTGAAACCCTGGCTTCCACCCCTGGATGCTGTGGAGGTTGAGGAAACAGGTGAAGAGTCAGTATTCTACCAATTCTGGCGGCTGGCGTACTCTCTGCCCTCATCTCCCATCACCATCCCTCTGCCTACCACACCCTGGCCACACCGGCCACTCAACCACTTGCTCTCCAAACACGATGAACTTTAGTCTTCCTCAGGCACCTGCTTCTGCTTATCTACCTGGAATGTTCTGTCCTTGGATCACTGCATGGTGTTTCTTTCCTGTTTTCTCTGTCTCAGCTCAAATATCACCTCCTCTGAGAGGACTGCCCTGACCAACCCCATCTAAAGTAGCCACCTGCCCGTGCCACCCTGCTGTATTTTCCTCATCGTAGACATCACTGTATGAAATGATCGTGTTCATTTATACGTTCTTGTGTTTACTTTCTGTTTCCCTGCCTTAAAAAACAAGCTCCACGGGAGCAGGAAGCTCATCTACACGCTCAGTGCCGCATCGTCAGCATCCAGAACAGTGTTTGGGACGAAACAGGAGTCTGATACATCTTGGCTAAAGGAAAGAAAAATTACTGAGGGTTCCAGTAATGTTACTTCTCTCATCCTTCACTCAGGGTTTTAGGCACCGTGGGGATACAAAGAGATGAAAGACAAACTCCGGCCCTCAAGCAGTTAGCCTAATGGAGGCGGGAGGTGTCCCTGTGGAAGGCTGGAGGGAGTTCCAGGTGAGGCTCTGCTGTGCGACCATGGACAAACCCCTTCTAGGGCCTCAGCTCCCCTGGTGCCAGATGAATGGTTTGGACAAATTTAACTCCCTGGTCTCATGGGATCTACAGTGTATGATCATTTAAGAGCTAACAGTGCAAGGGAGCATATACGGCAAGGGAGGGGTTTTGACCGTAAGCGGAGAAAATTCACAGGGGAGGACAAGACTTGGAAGGGTTCTGAAGTACAATCAGCCTCCAACAAATAATGAGGAGGGGGGATTTTCAGAGTCATGAACCCTCAGCGTTGAAAGAAACTGTAAAGGCTACCCAGCACGACCACTAGGGAATGCTTTGGATATCTCTACGAGGCTGTTTCTGGAGATGTAGCATAATACCCCCACTCTTAGATGGAGCCCAGCATGGTGGTTAAGAGTATGAACTGTAGAATGGCACTGCTGGGTTCAAATCCCAGCTCTGTTGCTTCCTAGCTATGTGACCTCAGGCAAAGTACTTACCTTCTCTGTGTCTCAATTCCATCCTCTGTAAAATGAAAATAACTACATGGCGTTATAGTCAAGACTAAATGAGAAAATGAATATAATATGCGGAACACCCATTTAGTAAATGCTACTTAGGATTCTGTGGAATGGTTTTCTCGTGTGTCAAGCTTATTATGTAGTCTCCCAAACCATTTTTCCCTTCTTCCATTATAACTGAGTTTTTACTAGCTAGAGACTACAGTATCCAGTTTGGATACTGCAAGCCAATATATAACTATATCTTACCTTTTCCTTGACATTCACATGAGTATTGAGCTCAGCCATCTTGCTTCTAGTGGAATAAGCCCTACCAAGAAGGGAAAAAAAAAATGATTACCTTTAAAGTTTTAAAATTGATTTCTCAATGTGTTATTTTTATGCTCTCTTCCACTATAGTAAACAATTTCATTCAGCCATAATCATAAATACCAATTTAGAATATAAAAATACTTTCAAGCTAAGCACTTGTCTTAGATATGCTCTAAAAGCATGTTATGATAACTCCAGACAACAATGTAAAATATTTTATTCATACTGTACCAACATGGAAAATGACAAACACAGATGGGTATGCACCTAAACTGTGTTTCTTATTATGTAAAAGAAAGGTGGTCAAAAGCGGTGAGAGGAGGAAAAGTGTACCTATTTTAACTAAGCATTGTCATCACAATCTTTACTGTTTCAATGTTTTTATTAGTCTCTAGTCAATATAGCAAACATTGATTGAGTCTTTCCTGCATGTATGTAACTACACCAAAACACTCCAGGAAGAAACAAGAGAAATGGCTCCAGATTAAAACATAAGAAACACATAATAGTTTTTAAACTTGTGTTTTCACTTATCAATATATGAACATTCTTCCAGATCAACACATATATACCTGTATCATATTTTTAATGACCATAAATTCATGATCTGTAGTCTCAAATGTACTCTTAAAACTGCCCATAACCCTTCTGTTTTCCTAAATTCTTTAGGTTTTTGGCCTTTGGTGTCCAATCTTCTTTGAAAAGTAGCCCACTATGAGAAGATCTGTATTCTTAATATCAAGCTGTGGTGTTTTTCTTCTTCTCATCTGGTCTAAATCTTTTACCATTATTATAGAACCTACACCTTAAGTCTTTAATAGTTTCAATCTCTTTTTGAAATAGAGCATAAATGACTTACAATGGGCAAACAGATTGGTTCAGAAGTTAGCAGCTAGACAGGCCGAGATATCAATATATTACCTATTTGCATGTTTAATGCTTTTTGTCAATCAAGAACCACTGAAACTCTTTCTTATATCCTTTTTGACTTTGGCTACAAAGAGTGTATCTAGAATTGATACATTTCAGGGATAACTTGCAAAAATTCTCTGATTTCTCCCCACCGTTTTCTTTTAAGCCTAGGTCTTAAATAAAGCATAAATTCAGATCCATTACCTTTTGTTGATTTAGGATGACAGCTTGGCAATATGTAATCTTAACTCTATTACCACTCAAATAGGAGTCCATATACTATTATCTACTATATTATTAAATATTAGAAACAGTACAATTTTATTTTTACAAGTTTCCAAATGACATTGCCACTGATACATGCATTTGGGCACGGTGACAGGGGAGACCCTGCATACTCAACCCCCAGTAGGACAGCTCCTTCCCATATACTCTGCAAAGAGTGCCCATCCCACTGGATACACCTTCCATTTAAATAACTCTTCCCAATGGTAAATTCTATATCCTCTGCCTTGGCATAAGGGAGACAGTAAATAATGCTAGCTGGCAAATAATGTCTGAATTTCATTCTTATTATTCTTGCCCCTGAGAGTTACTAGTAAAAGACATTAGGATTATTTTCTGATTATCCATAACAGTGAATAGAGACGGTATGTGAAGTATAAGGACAAATAATCAGGTGTTTTTGTTTACAAGCCATAGATGTGAAACCTTTGATCAGTCATCACAATGCCTGCAAGATAGTCTATAAGCATGATATCTGAAGACATTTGAATGGTTGATTTTCTTATTCAAATGGAAGTTCTGGCATTATGTAAACATACACTGCATATACATAGATTTTTCTACATGTGACAGTGTATGCACGTGTGTGAGAGAATGAGGATGGGGAAGACAGAGAAAGAGACACAGGCTGCAGCTATGGAGTGAGGAAGGCTCAAAGGAGACAGCAGCACTTGGGGCAATTTGTTAAGATGGATCTGAGCCACAATTCCTCTCATTAGACTGGATTAGCTACATCTTCTGGACACATCTACTCCTGCCATTATAGATGTGTGAAATCTGATAGAAAAAGCGTTTTGTTTTTGTTTTGCTTTGATGTCTAGGATTTGGGTGTGCAGCATTTTCTAAAGCTGGAGTGTTACAATCTATAGAGAAATCAGGGAGGAATTCCACAGAGGACAGAAAATTTCTGAGATCTGAGTAAGTGGCAGTAACTGAATGGTGAGCTAGATTCATAGGAATATATATATTTCCTTGGCAACTCCCTTTCTCATTGCTTTGGCGTCTAAGTCAAGGAAGACTCTTCTTTGGTTGTGATGCCAGTAAGATTGATTACAATATTATTTTTTTTGTGGAAGGAAAAGGCTGGCTGTGAGAGTAGAATGGGGCTATTACAGGTTTCTCAGATGGGAAGATAAGATAAAAATAATTTGTAGGGAGCTCTTCTTTGTCCATTTTACTCTTTCCCCCCCCCCCCCTGTGTGCTATCTCTACAGGCAATTCCTTCCAGCTGGATTCCTATGGTCTTTGCACATCAAGGCTTTCCACTGGCTGGTATGTAACAGAGAGATTGGGAAATCAGCTACAGCTCCAGTTATGGAAACTAAATGAAAGATTTCAATATAAATAGAAAATAAATCTGATTTGCCTTAAGAATTAAGAATTTAAGTGGCTAGATAGTTAAATTGGGTTCTATTGATAAGGAGAAACAACAGGGACAAGGTTGACCTTCAGTGTCAAAGGCCCTTCCTGAGTGTCCACACCTCAGATTGGCACTAGCCCTTCCAGAATATTCAGAAGCACACCTCGCCCTGGCATGGCATCACATGCCCATTACCTTTCCTCTGACTCCCTCGCCCCTAGGAAAATGAAACTGTGCTGTGCCCCTGTTCTTCTGGGATTCTGTTCTCTGCTATGAACTATATCGGGACAGCCAGATCCATTTAATCTGAATCTTAACTGCTTAACTTAAATAGTTAAGGAACTTTTCCTCTAAGAAACAATATATTGTCACCTCCTCCTAAATGACAGGCCCAGAGTTCAGCAACTTGAAACTCCATCCCTCAAAGTTGCAGACCCCCTGGGTTAACCCGAGAAGCCTTTGATGCTGTGAGTGAGTTGACATGTTTGGGGCCAACGGACCTCCTATTTCCTTCTCATCACGCTTGGTCACCATGCTTGATGGTCTATCTCTAACATAGCTTGATCTCGAGAGCTTTAAGTCCATAAGAAAGGTACAACGATCTCTGACTTCTTGGGGAAGAACCTGGTTTCTAATTCCTATTATCACTACAATTCTTCTTAGAACAGACCAATTACTGGGGCCTAACTATTCAAATCCACACATACATGTCCCATGCATATAAATAATCAATAGAAAATGAAGAAAGCCAGAAATACAAGTCCTGATATTGGTGCAACATTTTAATAGCTTAGGTATTGTTTGAAATTTTTTCCCTATAATTACACCTCAGTTTTCAGTAATAACATTACAAATATACATATACATCAACTAAGTTTTACATATATCCTAGAGAAAAATAAAGATCAAGGAAACTGTTGACTGAAATTTTATTTATGAAATCTCAGATTGATCTCTCACCTCAGTTTAGATATATGTTCTGTAGTCAAAAACTTATTAGGAAAGATGTCAATCCCAAAGAAAAGCATTTCACCATTTATCACCAATATATCATCTATACACATCTCCAGTGTAAAATTAATAATCCACAACTATAGTTACCATCAAACTGAACTTACTTATGCAAAGATCTTAATATGCATTAATGCTAGTCAGAAAATCTATTAGTTTGTAAAAAAGAGAAATATTCTTTATGAAAAATACACCTGAATAGTGCAAATTCCTGCACATACATTTGTTTCACTATTTCTAATTAATACAATTCAGAGGAGTTTAATATGTACCACAATCTGATCAACTACCAAACTTGGAGTTTAAAAAAGATATGTATATGTTTATATTTCTCATGCAATCATATAAACTATAAAAAGTTAAAACAGTATATTGAAATGCCAGTTGCTTTCTGATTTACCAATCTCCATTTTCCCTCCTGTTTCACTATGTAGACAGTAATAAAGTTTCACTTTTGTTTCTCTGAAACCTATTACTGCTCTTAGACTGCCTTTCCTGTTCTCAGGTGTCATATCACTTTTCTTGAAAAGAATTCAGAGAGCCAGAGGAAATACGTAAGACAAAATTTAAAATAATGATTTTAACAATTTTTTTCAAGGTCATTTATGCAAAGTTTTCCCATGATATATAAAAAACATAAAAATAGAGAATGCCAGTTGGTATGGGGGGGGGGGGGGAGATGGAGGCCAGAAAAAAGAAACTTCCTCGGGTCATTTTCTTGCAAAGTCAGATGTGAATGCGGCTGGTCTGAACCAGAATGTCCTGGGAGCGTAAAATACATCCTGGATTTCAAAGGCTTGCTACAGAAAAGGAATGTAAACTGTCTCAATAGATTTTTATGTCAATTGTGTGTTGAAATGATAATATTTGACATGTTGAGTTAAATAAAATATAACATTAAAATTAACTTCACCCATTTCTTTTTACTTTTTTAATGTTACTACTAGAAAATTTTAAATGGCCTATGTTGCTTACATCATACTTCTACTGGAAACTGCTGTCCTAGAGCAGTGGCTCTTAAAGTGGGATTCCCAGAGAAGCAGCAAGAGCAGCATCTGGGAACTTGTAAGAAATGTAAATCCTCTGCCCCTCTCCAGAAGGACTGGATCGGAAGCTCTGGGAGGGGGGCACAGCAGTCAGTGCTCTAACCCGCCCTCCAGGGCATTCAGACCCACGCAAACCAAACTGTGAGAACCACTGCTTTATAGTCTCTGGCCTGGGAATATTAAGAATGGGCCACTTCCTTGATCCCAATCACCACACGCAACAAACAGATTCTCCAGATGCCTGGATAGATAAATGGGTGGGGAGCTAGTTTCTTTAGGGAATGGTCTTTTCACCAACATATTAATAATAATAATAATAATATGGAGCACTTAGATTGTGCCAGGCACTCTGCTAAGTGCTTGACACATATTTATCCATTTAACCCTCATACCCCCATAAAGTAGAAACTGTGATTATCTTCATTTCATACACGTGAAAGCTGAGGCACAGAGATTCAGTAACCAACCCAGGGTCCCACAGTAAGTGGCAGGGCCAGGACTCAACCCCAGGCAGTCTGAAGCTCTGGAGCCCAGAGCCATTGTGCTGATAACACCTCAAAAGCATCATAAACAAGTCATGGGGCTCACTGTATATGAATTGCAGTAAGAACTCTGCAAGGAGAATAAAACCGGTCCCAGGCGCTGCCTTCTCCAGCCGGGCAGGCATGTGATGTATGCTTTGTACATTCGCAGGGCACACAGACTGCAGAGCAAAGCACTAGACTCTCACAGGAATGGGAGGGAATGTACCTGTTATAAAGAGATGGCTGTTTTCCTGCGGCTTCTGCCTCAGATGAGAATGTTAGAAGCTTCATTTAGTGGGCCCTTGACCAACAAGCTGCTTTCCTGGTTCTGCAATGTTGCCCAGAGGCTCCACGACATTCCAGGGTCTAATGTTTAACTACTCCATCTTTCTAAGTTAAAGTAATTAAAGTGTCTCTGTATTTGATTTTGGTACAGCCTAGACAGTGTTGTGATCACATAGATCCTGAGACATTTTCTCACGGCTGCCTCAGAGAGGAAGAATCGGGACTGATCTTGCAGGGAGGAAGTCAATTATGCCATGTGATTGGAGAAGTAGCAAAAAGCCTCTCCGTCAAAACAGAGCATCCCACAGTCTCCCAGAGAGCCAACTCCTAACCTGGGGAAACTTCTTAAGAGATGTGTACATTTTTACTCAGCTTATGGATTACTACCACCTCTGGAAGAAAGTGCAATTTCACACATTAATTTATTTCATTCTCTACTGCCATCATTTGGCCCTTAGCAGAGAGTGGTGCTCTGAGGGAATGGGAAACAGGACAGGGAAATTTTGACAGAGAGCTTGGGGAAGCCTGCACATCTGTCTATGTGGGCCACCATTTGTCCTGATGGAACATCTGAGTAAAGGTTCTAGATTGTCAGAGTATAGCATGAGGGCCTCAGGTATTCAGTTGCAGAAAAAGAGATTGGAGTTGTAGGGGAAGAAAAATAAGTTTCCCTCTACCCTTTGAGTTCTTAGCTGGGACCCCTGCAATAAAAGATGAATACGTGAAAAACAAACAGATTAACATGTATATCTCACATACACATGGGAGATACTCAGGGAAAAATGAAGAACTCCCCCGAGGTGGCCTAGAATTCAGGATTAAATACCATCTTAACAGGAAAAGCAGAGGGGAGAGTAAATGACTTTTAGGAAAGACGAATGAGCCCTTAGAAGAACAGATGGAGGTATGGTAGCTTGTGACAAAGTCTGCTGAGTGTGGTGTCCATTCTCTAGTCTCCCCTCCTGTGACGGAAGTCAACATCCTCCCTGGTTGGTGAAACTCCCGGGGAGGGAATTTATGACAACTGAGCTCCTTTTGGACGATCTGTCTTTAAGCAGAAAAGGGGAGTTCAGAGAAAGCCTCTTCCTGCATTTGCTGTTTTTCAAGTGCCCACACCTCACAATAATCAATACGCCAAAGCGGCATATTTGGGGTACCATGTCCTGAACCACCACTGCCGTATTTTGGGGTGGCATCTTCTCTAGCCGTCAGAGCACAGGACCTCTGTGGTCCTTTTCAGCTCTCAGGTATTCAAGTCTGTAAGGGCCCTGGGGGTGATGCAAGTACTTAGTAGCCAGAGTAGCTGAAAGCTGAAAATTCACCTTAAAAAAGATGTGGGTGCTGTCTCCCATGTACTAGGCTATTTCTCTGTAAAGATCACCTTTAAACTGGTCAAGGACTAACTGTCCAGTCCCCTAAGCACAGTCAAGGGCACTTACATGCCAGCTGGAGAGGGAAACAGTGCTCTCTCTATAAAACTGGGACTTTGCCTAAATGTATCAATAACGTCATATAGGTTTTCTGTTGCTTAACTCTTCCATTGCCTAATCTTCTCTGTCTTCCATTTTGTGTCCTCTTCCCTTTCACTCCTACCTTAGCTGTTCCTTACCTGGCCTTGTAATTACTGAGGTCTCTCGTAATCTAAGTACTTTAGCTCTTTCTTCTGTGGTTTAATTCCCACAGTTTAATAAAGGTTCTTGTGCAGTGCCTTGCTCCTTGGAGGAAAGTTGCTTTAATTATTGGGAATGAAGACACATAAACAATGAAACAGAGAATAGTGACTGAAATATGAATTTCATATGAAGACTCTTACCTAAACTTTTTTGTTTAATTTGAAGGGGGAAAAAAAAAATCTCAAGGTTGCATTTTTATTCAAAGACACTTCAGTGTACTAAACCCACTGTTAGAACAACTTCATTGAAAAGCATTTTAAGGGCAAATGTCAGGGAAAAAAATTTCACATTTAAAAGCCCTGTCTCTGCCCCTTTTGAAAAGCAGCGTTAGCCTTTGGTTTAGAAATGTCACTGCCTACTAAGTTCTTTGTGGGGGGAAGAAAGAAAATTGAATGTTTTCTTTAAACAGGTCATTAACAGTCAATACTTGCTCGAAAAATCCTGCTTCCAGAGGCAGATAAAAGCTTCCAATCACTTAGGATATCACTTGAGCACATCTAGGGCAAGATGTGCTGATGCAAGTTTCAGACCTTTATGAGAGAATGTCTTGACTCAACAGCCCCGAGTACTCGCGTAGGAAGCAGAGTCATCAGGACTGTGCACCCTTGGACACGCTGCACACACAGAGTCGGCCGGGAAGAGCACACCGCACACTTTACGGCAGGCCCGGCTTTGCATTTTCCATTTTAGAACCGGCACACGCGTATGAATGAAGATTAACCATTTTTGCATAAAGTGCCAAACCACCTCCCCAAGGCAGCAGAATGCAAATGGGCGGAAAAGAGCAAAGGACAGCTAAAATAAACGCGCAGATCTCAGGCACCGCGAGCACAGGGGGAGGGCGCATGGCAGGCTCTATTAGCATTCATCTGCGGCCTGATTTCTCTATTTAATTTGAAATTATTTCATTGCATAGGTCTCTGACAGCTCGAGAATATAAATAAATGCCTTTTTCTAAAAGTGACCCGATGTTGGCTCCTGGAAGGCTCTGCCTCTGATTGCTGGGCTTTCAAGCAAACATGTGTTTCCATAGAGATGTGGGTGACCCGGGGCCGAGGCAAGTACCCACTTGTATCAGCAATTCAATTATGCTCAGTTCTTTTAAGATGCGATGATGTCAGCTCAAGTCTTTAAAACAGGCCTATCCTCAGAGATGCCTCGGGAAAGGTGAAGTGGCCAGCGTTACAAGGTTCGGAAGAATAAATTCCACTCTCTCCAAGCATGCCATAATAGGCTCTCTCCCTACAGATCACACCGCCTTGCCCACCATCCCCTACTGCCCGCCTGCAGAACAAATCCCAAACTCCAGAGGGGTTTAGACAAAAGACTAAGCACAGTTCTCCTTCACACCCCTGAGCACCAAACTACCTCACACCAACTCCCCAAATGTTGAAAAGGAAATACCATGCCTTCTTTCTTTTTTTTCTTTTCCCCCAGCTCTTCAACCAGCTATGGCAATTCCTACACAAAGGGCAATGTTTTTTATTAGTATGTGACAAACATTTACTAAACACCTACAATGTGCTGGGCTCTGTGGGGAATGCTGGCAATGGTTACAAAATACCACTTATGCAACTCTTGCTGTATACCCGGCACCTTCCATGTATGAACTCATTTAATTCTCATAAAGACCTTATGGAGTATGTCAGCCCTCATTTTATAGAAAAAGAAATGCCAGCACAGAGAGGTGAGCTACTCAAGTCACACTGCCAGTAAGTGCCTGAGCTGAGATCTGAACTTGGACCTCCTGACTCCAGGGCTCCTGCCCCCAAAGAAGCTTAAACCCTCTGATGGAGACAGATATACAAGCAAAAACACAGAAAAGAGGAGGTGGGGAAGGAAATCAGCGTGTGGACTCAGGAAATTAGACTTGGAATTGACCTGCTTCAAGGCTCGGGGCAGAGCAATGCTGGTGCTGTGATCTGCCCGGCTAGCCAGTCTCACCCCAGAGACTGGGCTCACCAGAGGGTTAGAGGTGGGCTCGCAGTTAGAGGGGGTGGGCTGGAAGTGGAGGTTGTATATTTTTTTTAAAGTTTTTACAGCATATTTTGAAGGAAAACACTGATATTCATCTCCAAAGAAAACATGCACTGTGGTTCTGCACTATAGCTCTGGCCTGGCAAAGAGAAATCCTGACAAAACCTGGCAAACAAAAGCTCTACGTTCACAGCCAACTCTGGGCAAGCGTGCTCATCTGTCATGGAATAAACACCTGGTAAAGGAAGCCACCATCTCTCCTGAGGATATTCTGGTTTCAAAAATCTCTGTTCTAAGGAACTCACAATATTCCTGGTTCATTAAGCCAGAACCCTCCTAGTAAACATTTAATGGTTTTCTCAAAGTATTAGAGCAAGTCAGGTCCCTCCTACTTCCTTGAAACGTCCGTCACTGGCACTGGCTGAATCAAAACAGTCTGTGATGTTCTAACTTACAGGCACTGGCGTTTGCTGGGAGAGCAGTGCCAGGCAACTAAGGCAGAAGAGAACTACAGGCAGCCAGCCCCTCTCACGCCTCCTCCCCCCACCCAGTACTACTGCTCCTAAGCCTTTCCAACAAAATCCACCTCGACTCACTTGGTAAGGTGTCCTGGTGTTCCAAATCAGGGCTTCCAGCGCACGTCTTGACTGCCTTTCTCGATAGACAGATAAGCCCTGTCCCGGAACTGGCCACCTTTATCAACTTGCTTTTACTGCGTCCAGTTAAGTCATCTCAACAGCGAGGCAGCCACGTGGAGTCAGAGACCGGGGGTGGGTAGCAGGATCCTGGGTGTGGCCGAGGGGTGGGCTGGTGGCTGAGGCCACTTGAGGCTCGGAGGGACTCACCTACTTCGAAAATACTTGTTTCCTTTTTGTAAAACTGCCCTGTGCTTTTGCCTTCAGGCCCCTGGTAGCGAATGCCCAGTTCTTCATTCTTCTCCTCTTGGGGAACGCATAGCTGTAAGACTGAACTTGTGAACTTTACACGGACTGCCCCGGAGGCTAAGAGACAGTATGGGCTGGGACCGCAGTCATCGTTCCAAAGGTCAGTTCCTGAGAATGGGAGTCAGCTAAGGGCTTCTAATCTTCCAGTGACACCAGTACAGGCAGATCAATCAATTAGCAAACATTCCTAGCACTGCACCCTGAGCCTTACTCTCTCCCCTCCCCATTCTAAAACCTGTTCCTGGTTCTAGACCTAACCAGAGGCATCTGCTGGCTAATTTTACACTAAATGAATAATGTACTACTGTGTCCAGGGGTATATACATTTTATTAGGGGTCATGCCCTCACCCAAAGGAATGAAGTTTTCATGGTGAATTTCACCAGGGAGAAGCTAGTGTGAGGAGCATGGGAGTGGGGATAACCATTGTGGGGCAGAATGGAGAAGGCCTGTCAGGCCTATGCCACCTACAGTCACCTTAGTCCTATCTATGTTTGCTGGTTTGATACTTAAAAAAAAATTAACTCGTAAATTCAACATGTTCTTAGAAAGGCACTATTTCTCTTTAGGGTCAGGCCTCTCACCCACCATCTCGCTAACCACCCACAGGCAGTCAGCCCGGGAGCCCCTATAGCCAGCCCTGTGGCAGAGACATCTGCATTAATTACTGTGCCTCTGTCACCACCACACAGGATCTTGGGCCCCCAAATGATGGCAAACAGGAACCACTGCCCATTTCTGCTATTCAGATTCTTCCTTATCCTCTTATGATAGAAAATAAGTAATTACAATTTGCCAAGTTTGAATCTCAACTCTGCCTTTTACTGGTCTGGGGATTTGAGCAAGTTATTCAACCTCTCTACATCTTCATTTCCTCATAGGTAAACTGAGAATGATTATAGTAACTACCTCATGGGGTAGTAATTTGGATGAAATGAGTTCATATTTGTAAAGCGATTAAAACAGTGCTTAGCACACATTACGTGCTATAAAATAAATATAAATAAATAATCTCATTCGATTCCTCCATAGCTTATGTGGTTGCTTTCCCCTCCATCCTCATTTTGCAGGTGAGAAACTAAGGCGGAAGAAGTTATGGTCATGCATCTAGCCAGTGATGGAACTGGCCCTTGAAACACAACCTTCTGACCACAAGTTGCCCTCACCTGGATACACCTTTCCCTCACCATGGACACTGCCACCTTAAGGGAAGCCTAGGGCAATTCTAGAGAGGTGTGGATGGCAGTCCTAGGCTGAGGCCTGACTGCAGCACTGCTGAGATGGGTAGAGACTTCCAGGGCTCAGTGTCCTCAGGGCCATTTGTTTATCATGTTCTTAAAATTTCAGCACAGGCAAAAGTGAATCCAAGACTATAATACCTCTTCCTTGTAGAATGGCTCAGAAACCCATGCCAGGTCACGGTTTCCTGTCTTATGGCTACCAGATGTGGTCAGTGCTCTAGTGACCAAGTTCACAGCTAAGGTACTTGTCTTTAGAAGACAATAAGCAGTTATAACATGGAAAGAACAAAGTTCAAATAAGGTTTTAGAGCTAATAACAGAACAGCCTAAAAATTACAAAATCTCCTTTCCTACGTGCTGATTTCAGGTAATTGTATCAAGATGGATAAAAAGAGAGAATTAACATGATTTTAATGCCCTTGAATTTATTCTAACGCAATCACAGATAAAAAAACTCATTTTGGCCATTTTATGATATGGTCAAAATTCTAGAGGTCATATTCACTGCCTTAGTGAATTTTATTTCAATTTCTAGCTATAATAAAAAAATAGAAATTCATCACCTGAAATATATGCTGTTTTGGGGAAATTAATAACTGTTTTTAAAGTGCTTCAAATATATGAGATATTAATAGATTTAATGAATCACAAAAAGAATTTCTTCCTTTTAAAAAGCCTGTCTCTGATCAATTCCACTTCTCCTTTCCCTTTTCCAAAGTACCTAGGAGAGTGCCTTTGACCTTTTAAATGTTCAATAAAGACATGTGGAAAAAGAGGAGTGAATGTCCTCTCATTTTATTTTTCCTTTCTTGGTTTCAGTGAGTCTTCAATAATTTATTCCCCAGGTTTCAACATCTAGTACTGGAGTATCACTTTAAATGCCACCATTAAAACCAGCATTGTCAAATGCTGCTCTAACCACATCACTTTACACACCCTCCAATCCACTCCTTCTCCTCCTCCCCCCATATGTCCAACCCAGCAGTGTTTCAGTCATTCTCAGAGTCAAGGTCGAATCATGAGCGCTGAAGCCCTCTACAACCTCCTGTATTGGACCCCACGTAGCCCATGTCTTTAACCAGGTAACCTCCCCAACGTCTCCTACTTATTTTATTTCTTAACTCAGAGCCTTGTATTCAGGATAATCAGGTCACTAGGCTAGCCCTCTAGTTCCCCTGCACCAAAGCCTATGCTCTGTCTGAAAGAGATAGGCCGAAAATGTATCTTTTCTGTGGAATATGAGGGGAAAAAAGTGGTTTCCAACCCAAAGCTAAACACATTTAACCACTAACCTCACCAATATATACCCTGTAACTCCACCTATAGATAGGATTTTTATTGCTGTTGACACCCTTATGCACTCTATAGGTTCTTTGTAAACCTTCTCACGACCTGTCTGCTTATCCCTTTAGTTTACAGCAATCAAAGGCCTGCCTGAAAGCATACACCTTGCTCTGAGTCCCAGCCTGACCTATGGCTCAACTCACATTGGGGGAAGTTTGGAAGGTACCAAAGGCTTATGATGGTCTATAAGCCATAGCAATATGTAGTTTAATCTCTTCCAAATCATTTTTCTAAAGATTGAATGAATCGAAACTGGTTTTTGTACAGAAGTTCAAATATTGTACAGGTCTCTCAATTAAATATAATACCATATATTATTTCCCTTTGGAAGACTTTCTGTTAGTCATCCAATCTCCTTTAAAGCAGTTTTGAGGTGTAAATGTATTAGGTTTTGATCACTTGTCTGATGAAAAAGATCCATCTCTCACAGCCTTGATTCCATTTATACCCATTCTTGGCAGACCGATAGAGACAAGCAATCAGGGTTGTCTGGTTTTGTACACGAATGTTAAAAATTTCATTACCTAGCTGTAGAACACGTCCTTTGAGTGTGCTTTCCATAGGTGGAACTGCATGTGCAGGGGTGTCCCTGTGTGTGTCCCTGTGGGAAATAAGACTCAATGCCTATTCTTGATGCGTGTATATTGTGGGGCATGGGGGATGTCAGAGCCAAGAGAAATAAGAATCTTAAATCATTCTGAAATGACTACAACCATATTTATAAAAGGGGCTTCTCGATGGGTGAGATGGCTTTAGTTCAGGTGGGTTAATCAGAGAAGGCTTCTAGGAGGAGGTGTTCTTTTGCACTGCATTGAGGCAGTATTGCCAATGATGGTAATGCCATTTCCAGTAAGAGAAAGAGCAAAACTGAAACCTCTCTGGTGGAAACAAGTAAGTCATGCATGAGATCAGAAAGAAAACCCACCTGCATAGTGCACAGAAGTCATTCAACAAATATTTACTGGGCGTCCACTATGTGCCTTGACTAGGTGCAATGTGTTAACTAATTGCAACGCAGTGTAATTTTAAGATCGGCTCCTGAGGGAGATAAGGTTAGCAGGCAGTAAGTAATTAGATGACATCAGAAGGCAGTATGTGAAAAGGTGTTAATGGTTTGGTTTCAGTTATACACTTGTCCTGTTCATAATACAGCAAAGAGTTAACATCCTTCTTTCGTTCTCCTTTTAGCGAATGCGAGAGTTCCTGCTCATCCAACACCACACCAACTCCCCATCCCACCACACTGTCATTTTTGGTTACAAGGTTCTGAAACCAGACCCTATAGTCTCTGTTATTCTTGACATGCTGAATCAAACACTGAAGTTTTTTTTGTTTGTTTTTTTAGCTATTTTAACATAATTCTTTGTCCTTACAGTTTTATAAAAACATAAGCTTTAATCTGACTAATATTAAAGGCCCCAAAACAAATAAAAGCTATGAAGCTGAGTTTCACTTAGCTCTAGGAGAGAAACTCATAAATTACATTAAAGACTTCATTTGGTTTTATTTTTTACCTGGAAGATGACCAACAGCTAATATTATGTAATTTACCAAACTCAGTCTTGAAAAAGAGATAACCAGACACTGAAAAGACATTCCTGTTGTTTTACTAAATGCTTCTTTAAAAACAAGGAAGTCTTAAAGAGGAAAAATGTCTTTGAAAATTAATCTACTTTAAAAAAAAAAATCTATTTCTGAATGGCTACCAGCCAGACTTAACTTGGTTTCATTTTTCATTTCAAGCTTTCAAACAATATCTGACTAGGCAGAATGAGACCTTTCTAGATACCTCACGGAAGAATGGTGTAAGGACTGAAGAAACACTACAAAGACGACCTAATGGTCACAGTTTTACTTTAGTTTTTAAAAAATCCTGAAGCTACGCTGCATGATGGGAAAAAGTAAATTTAGCTATGACAAAGCATTCCCCTTCTTCAAACCTGTGAATAATCAGTTTCTTGCTTTACAAAGATTTCTCACATCTGAAAACACTGCCATGCCTTTAGTAAGAACTATCCTCTACTGAACACGTTCATTCACTCATTCATTCATTCATTCATTCATTCAGTATTCACTTAGCAAACACCTCTGAGCGCCTCCTCTGTGACAGGCACTGGCCTACATGATGGGGCTACAACAGTGAACCAAATGAAACCCCCTCGGGCACCACGCTGGATGATTTTATCTCTTTATGTCTATTTCCCTGAGTCCTCAGGATGCTCCTGCAAGGTAGGCATTATTATCGCCATTTTCTAGATGAGGGAACTAGGCGTACAGACATTAAGGCCAAGGTCCCAGAGTCAGTCAACAGCAAGGAGGGGACTCAGCCTCTGGGACTGACTCCCAAGCTTGTGCTTATTCCACTAGTCTGCTGCCATCATTTTGGTTCAATGAAAATAAAGGGAATCGTCTGAAAATTATTTAGCGGGTTCATTCTAAATTACAAACCTTAGTATTCCCTAGAATTAGAATAAAAAATGTAAAGCTGACTTGGTTAAAAAAAAAAAGTCAAATGGGGTGGAAAATTATTAATGGGAAGAAGAACAATGTTTTTAGATTTTGCTCTAAGATTGCATTTTGTTGATAATCACACTGTCCATCGGTCATAATGAGCCTATGTTAAATGAAACTCCCAAGACTTCCTCATTTGATCTATTTGTAAGTCCCATCTCCCCAATCTTTACTTTTGCAGTTGATTTATTTGGAACTTAAGTGTATGAGTTTATATTTGACTCAATTGTATCTTTATTCATTTGGCTAATTTTTCCAGTCTATTAGAGTTTCTTTTTTCTTTTTCTGGATACCAAATCTATAACTTTACAATTTTAGCTACACATTTCACTGTGGTCATCCACAATTTGATGGATATCATTTATGTAACTTATGCCACTAATTAAATAGTCTGGGCTTGAATGTCAGCTCTGCCACCTAAGAATGGTGTGACCTTGAGGAAGTTACTTCAACCCTCTGTGTTACTCATTTGTAAAGTGGAGATAAATATAGCAACTGCATAGGGATTGTTGTAAGGATTAGGTCCCATTTGTTTCTTTTATTTTTATTTCCATTACTCTAGGAGGTGGATCAAAAAAGATCTTGCTGTGATTTATGTCAAGAGTGTTCTTCCTATGTTTTCCTCTAAGAGTTTTATAGTGTCCAGTCTTACATTTAGGTCTTTAATCCATTTTGAGTTTATTTTTGTGTGTGGTGTTAGGGAGTGTTCTAATTGCATTCTTTTACATGTAGCTGTCCAGTTTTCCCAGCACCACTTATTGAAGAGACTGTCTTTTCTCCATTGTATATCCTTGCCTCCTTTGTCATAGATTAGTTGACCATAGGTGCGTGGGTTTATCTCTGGGCTTCCTATCCTGTTTCATTGATCTATATTTCTGTTTTTGTGCCAGTACCATATTGTCTTGATGACTGTAGCTTTATAGTATAGTCTGAAATCAGGGAGTCTGATTCCTCGAGCTCCATTTTTTTCCCTCAAGATTGCTTTGGCTATTCGGGGTCTTTTGTGTCTCCATACAAATTTTAAGATTTTTTTGTTCTAGTTCTGTAAAAAATGCCATTGGCAATTTGATAGGTATTGATTGAATCTGTAGATTACTTTGGGTAGTATAGTCATTTTCACAATATCGATTCTTCCAATCCAAGAATATGGTGTATCTCTCCATCTGCTTGTGTCATCTTTGATTTCTTTCATCAGTGTCTTATAGTTTTCTGCATACAGGTCTTTTGTCTCCATAGGTAGGTTTATTCCTAGGTATTTTATTCTTTTTGTTGCAATGGTGAATGGGATTGTTTCCTTAATTTCTCTTTCTGATCTTTTGTTATTAGTATACAGGAATGCAAGAGATTTCTGTGCATTGATTTTGTAGCCTGCAACTTTACCAAATTCATTGATTAGCCCTAGTAGTTTTCTGGTGGCATCTTTAGGATTCTCTATGTATAGTATCATGTCATCTGCAAACAGTGACAGTTTTACTTCTTCTTTTCCAATTTGTATTCCTTTTATTTCTTTTCTTCTCTGATTGCCGTAGTTAGGACTTCCAAAACTATGTTGAATAATAGTGGCGAGAGTGCACATCCTTGTCTTGTTCCTGACCTTAGAGGAAATGCTTTCAGTTTTTCACCACTGAGAATGATGTTTGCTGTTTGTCTGTCGTATATGGCCTTTACTATGTTGAGGTAGGTTCCCTCTATGCCCACTTTCTGGAGAGTTTTTACCATAAATGGCTCTTGAATTTTGTCAAAAGCTTTTTCTGCATCTATTGAGATGATCATATGGTTTTTATTCTTCAATTTGTTAATATGGTGTATCACATTGACTGATTAGCGTATGTTGAAGAATCCTTGCATCCCTGGGATCAATCCCACTTGATCATGGTGTATGATCCTTTTAATGTGTTGTTGGATTCTGTTTGCTAGTATTTTCTTGAGAATTTTTGCATCTATATTCATCAGTGATATTGGTCTGTAATTTTCTTTGTTTACAGTATCTTTGTCTGGTTTTGATATTAGGGTGATGGTGGCCTCATACAATGAGTTTGGGAGAGTTCCTTCCTCTGCAATTTTTTGGAAGGGTTTGAGAAGGACAGGTGTTAGCTCGTCTCTAAATGTTTGATAGAATTCACCTGTGAAGCCATCTGGTCCTGGACTTTTGTTTGTTGGAAGATTTTTAATCACAGTTTCAATTTCATGACTTGTGATTGGTCTGTTCATATTTTCTATTTCTTCCTGGTTCAGTCTTGGAAGGTTATACCTTTCTAAGAATTTGTCCATTTCTTCCAGGTTGTCCATTTTATTGGCATAGAGTTGCTTGTAGTAATCTCTTAGGATGCTTTGTATTTCTGCGGTGTCCGTTGTAACTTCTCCTTTTTCATTTCTAATTTTATTGATTTGATTCCTCTCCCTCTTTTTCTTGCTGAGTCTAGCTAAAGGTTTATCAATTTTTTTTTATCTTCTCAAAGATCCAGCTTTTAGTTTTATTGATCTTTGCTACTGTTTTCTTTGTTTCTATTTCATTTATTTCTGCTCTGATCTTTATGATTTCTTTCCTTCTACTAACTTTGGGTTTTGTTTGTTCTTCTTTCTCTAGTTCCTTTAGGTGTAAGGTTAGATTGTTTATTTGAGATTTTTCTTGTTTCTTGAGGTAGGCATGTATTGCTATAAACTTTCCTCTTAGAACTTCTTTTGCTTCATCCCATAGGTTTTGGACTGTCGTGTTTTCGTTGTCATTTGTCTCTAGGTATTTTTTTATTTCCTCTTTGATTTCTTCAGTGATATCTTGGTTATTTAGTAATGTATTGTTTAGTCTCCATGTGTTTGTGTTTTTTACGTTTTTTTCCCCCTGTAATTGGTTTCTAATCTCATAACGTTGTGGTCGGAAAAGATGCTTGATATGATTTCAATTTCCTTAAATTTACCGAGGCTTGATTTGTGACCCAAGACATGATCTATCATGGAGAATGTTCCATGTGCAC
Source organism: Balaenoptera acutorostrata (assembly GCF_949987535.1). Lineage (NCBI taxonomy): Eukaryota > Metazoa > Chordata > Mammalia > Artiodactyla > Balaenopteridae > Balaenoptera > Balaenoptera acutorostrata. The sequence goes on along the minus strand of NC_080071.1, from coordinate 59,090,134 downwards.
TTGAGAAGAAAGTATAGGCTGCTGTTTTTGGATGGAATGTCCCATAAATATCAATTAAATCTATCTGGTCTATTGTGTCATTTAAAGCTTGTGTTTCCTTATTAATTTTCTGTCTGGATGATCTGTCCATTGGTGTAAGTGAGGTGTTAAAGTCCCCCACTATTATTGTGTTACTGTCGATTTCCTCTTTTATAGCTGTTAGCAGTTGCCTTATGTATTGAAGTGTTCCTATGTTGGGTGCATATATATTTATAATTGTTATATCTTCTTCTTGGATTGATCCCTTGATCATTACGTAGTGTCTTTCCTTGTCTCTTGTAACATTCTTTATTTTAAAGTCTATTTTATCTGATATGAGTATTGCTACTCCAGCTTTCTTGTGATTTCCATTTGCATGGAATATCTTTTTCCATCCCCTCACTTTCAGTCTGTATGTGTCCCTAGGTCTGAAGTGGGTCTCCTGTAGACAGCATATATATGGGTCTTGTTTTTGTATCCATTCAGCAAGCCTGTGTCTTTTGGTTGGAGCATTTAATCCATTCACGTTTAAGGTAATTATCGATATGTATGTTCCTATGACCATTTTCTTAATTGTTATGGGTTCGTTTGTGTAGCCCAGAGTTCCTTTTCTTCTCTTGTGTTTCCCACTTAGAGAAGTTCCTTTAGCATTTGTTTTAGAGCTGGTTTGGTGGTACTGAATTCTCTTAGCTTTTGCTTGTCTGTAAAACTTTTGATTTCTCCATCAAATCTAAATGAGATCCTTGCCTGGTAGAGTAACCTTGGTTGTAGGTTCTTCCCTTTCATCACTTTAATTATATCATCCCACTCCCTTCTGGCTTGTAGAGTTTCTGCTGAGAAATCAGCTGTTAACCTTATGGGAGTTCCCTTGTATGTTATTTGTCATTTTTCCCTTGTTGCTTTCAATAATTTTTCTTTGGTTTTAATTTTTGCCAATTTGATTACTATGTGTCTCGGCATGTTTCTCCTTGGGTTTATCCTGCCTGGGACTCTCTGCGCTTCCTGGACTTGGGTGGCTATTTCCTTTCCCGTGTTAGGGAAGTTTTCAACTATAATCTCTTCAAATATTTTCTTAGGTCCTTTCTCTCTCTCTTCTCCTTCTGGGACCCCTATAAGGTGAATGTTGTTGCGTTTAATGTTGTCCCAGAGGTCTCTTAGGCTGTCTTCATTTCTTTTCATTCTTTTTTCTTTATTCTGTTCCGTGGCAGTGAATTCCACCATTCTGTCTTCCAGGTCACTTATCCGTTCTTCTGCCTCAGTTATTCTGCTATTGATTCCTTCTAGTGTATTTTTCATTTCAGTTATTGTTCATCTCTGTTTGTTTGTTCTTTAATTCTTCTAGGTGTTTGTTCTTTAATTCTTCTAGGTCTTTGTTAAACATTTCTTGCATCTTCTTGATCTTTGCCTCCATTCTTTTTCTGAGGTCCTGGATCATCTTCACTATCTTTATTCTGAATTCTTTTTCTGGAAGGTTGCCTATATCCACTTCATTTAGTTGTTTTTCTGTGGTTTTATCTTGTTCCTTCATCTGGTACAAAGTCCTCTGCCTTTTCATTTTGTCTATCTTTCTGTGAATGTGGTTTTCCTTCCACAGGCTGCAGACCTGTAGTTCTTCTTGCTGGTGGATGAGGCTACCTAAGAGGCTGTGCAGCTTCCTTGTTGTAAGGATTAAATAAACGAATACACATAGAGTAATAGAAAAGTGTTTGACACTTAAGAATTCAAAAGATGTCTCTTATTTGTATTATCTCCATCAGATTCATCATCATTCACATCGCTGATACAGAGAGATCTAGAGAAAAACACAAGCAGATGTCTATAGATCACCCCTGCGATCACATGGACCCATTCTTTAGCACTCCTTGGGTTTGGTTATGCAAACCTAGCTGTGAATCCACTTGACTATTCTGTTATTCAGTTCATATTTCTCCATCAAATCCTAATAGAATCATAAGATATTGTGAAAACTGCCTTGATGAAATTTATACACACTGAATCTACCACATTTTCTTCATCTTGCATTCTTGTTACTCTATTGAAGAAAATCATTTAGTCCTGCTTCACTTCCTTTTGGTGCCTAATGATTGCCTCTTTCTGAGTGTTCTCAAAAAGTTTCATAATAAATTTTAGAATTCTGCTGGGATTTTATATTTTCTCTTTTTGTCAATTTCCAGGCTTTTGGGGACTTTTCCATTCGTTGGAATGCCTCCAGTGTGGCTGGCTGGAGTGGGACAGTCACAGGCATGAGTGTTCTCAGGCTTGTGGATACAGTCTGGGCCAGGAGACCCCAATCCATGCCAAACAGCTAAGGATCTAGTGTTATGCTGCTGTGGGTCTCAATTCCCTCTTGTTCACATTTTGTTCTACCCTACCAGGTGGGAAATCATGATCCTCAATTAAAAGGCAAAAATAAGAAGAGATGAATAGTCTTTTGTTTTTCTCATCAGAGGTCCTATCCCTTTCTTGTTCTGTTTTCTACAAAAGTAAAACAAAAAGTCTACAATAAAAATAGTATTCTAGTCTTGACAGAAATTATAACTATGTCATTAGCAAAAATGGGCACAATACTGAACATCACAAGCATTCCAGTTTTCTATGTCTGGCTTATTTTGTCACCGTCATTTTCTATAGAATTGTTCCTTGCCAGCTTTTTAAGTCTCTTTTGTTGTTTTTAGAATTTTTTACATACTTCAACTCACTCTGGACTTTAGGCCTCCTGACACTATTCTAATGGGATTATCTCTCTCTTTGGTATTCTCAGTTATTTGCCTCTCCTTGCGTTCTTCTTGAAATGGTCTTTTATATTTTGAGTTAATTTGAGCATGCCCTTTGCAGCCACAGCCATTTATTTTCCTCATTATTTAGAACTTTCAAACCTTTAATTCAAATCATTCAAAAAATTGTGAATTGTTAGACTTGGAACGTGTGTGTGGGTGTATACATTATCTTTGATAATTTGGGAAACTATTCATGATTATATTATCAGAATTTCATCACTATTTATTGCTTAATTCATTATATATATAATGAATTGTGGGTGTGTATGTATACATAATTTATTGGGCATATGTAAGCTATGTGTCAGGGACTGTCCCATTTGCTGGGATACAAAGATAAACATGATAGATGCAGCCCCGCTGTCTTGAAGCTTAAAGCTTCAGACTAAATAGAGATGAGCGCAGGGGAATTATGACCCAGCCTGATACTGGATTTGAGAAGAGAGTTTTGAGGAGTCTCAGGAACACATAGAAAGGGCCCTAATCTAAACTTAAGGATTGGGTTTCTCATCTCCTTTGTCATCTCCTCTTTTAGGGTCTCAGACTATGGAATCACATCTACTTCTTTGACTATTTGAAATTTCCCTCCTAAAGTCTGCTGTATGTACATAACCTGCTCCTTGGTTATCACAAAAGCTAAGATGACATCACGGCTATAGTCTTCCGAGTGCTTGGCACATAGCAGACATCCAGTAAATATTTGTTGAATAAATGGATACACATTCCTTCCACTTCTATTTCACCAAGCAATCTCTTCTTGGTTAAAATTTGATCCCTAAATAGAAGTTTCCTTCAATTTCTTTACCTTTCTAAAAATGAAAATGTCAGTTAGGTAAATTGGTATCTGAGATATTTCTTCATTTAAACATGAATAAGACTTCTAGCGATGCCCAAAGAGTTTAAGTCTCTCCTCACTCCTACTAACTACCTTTGTGTCACTTTTGTATGCTATATCAGAAGTAAATTAGATCAATGCTTCATATGGTTGGGTGGTCTAAGTCCATTTATTCACTCAAAACTACTTATTGAGTGCTTACTATGTACAAAGGACTCTTCTGGGCACTGTATTCCTTCTTTCTTCCTTTTAACTTCTCCAACTGTGTGTCCTTTCTTGGGTCTTTAGATATGTACCCTTCTGCCTCCCCAAGAATGTCTGGATTTCTGCTCAGTGAGAACAACTCATTTTCCTTCTGTTTCTTGCCTGTCAAAAATTATGCCATGGACCAACCTTTTCTTAACTGCACATTAGTTAAAATGGGTTTCTCAATCTTTTGATAATGAAAACCTTTCTTATTTTCCTATAATGCTATTGGAAATATCAAATTAAGGATAGTAATTTAAAAAATCAGAGCTACAAGAAAAAGTACTACATTGTTTACAAAATAGACCCTTACCACCCACCATTAAGAATCACTGACCTTAACGATGGAAATAATTAACATTTTAAAAGAATATGGCCACATTTATAATATTCAGTTGATTATCAACATAATGAGTAACTTTCAGGATTTGAACTTTAATTTACTTATCCGCATACCCCATGTTAAGCATAAAAATTGGAATTCACTTCCAATACTAGGACATGTAAATATGAGCATTACTTTCTTAATTTCTTTAACCTACTTTTTGCAAAGTAGTTTAAGTAGTCTATAATAAAATGCAAAAGCTGTCCCAAATAAACCACCACAATTTATCTTCCATATGAAATAAAGATATACTCTTATTTTCTTGAAAAGTATAGATTTTCATCAAGGTTTCTGTACCAAGTATTTGAGTCTTTAAATCATTTTTACCGGTTATGATTTGAGCTCAGAGTTAACTTGTCAGTAGAGAAACAACAAATCCATTTGTCTTTGGTGTTTTCTTGATGTGCTGCTAACAGACTGTGCTCTGTCCACACAAGGTCATGGCCACCTGACTGGAAGCAGGCTTTGCTGAGTCAGGAGGTCAAAGATCATCATGGATTGCTAAATAAGCAACAATACATAAAAGTAATGGAGAGAGAGGAAAAGAACCCTAATGGTAATTAGCCTATAACCTAAGCCAAATACAGTTTTGTCCAAAGATAAAAGAAATTCTACATTGGGCAAGATAACTTTCAGTTAAAAACAGAAAATAAAATCCATTTGTAGTGAGTTTACTTAGAATATTGATGATACTGCTGTTTTAACCCAGCAGGTATATCATTTCAATAATATTGAATTGTGCAAGACTTCGTAGTAAGGTTAAGAAGTAATTTTTGAAAAAAATTCAGTCTATTTTTAAGTCTTGAATTAGTCATAATTACCAGGAAACAGAGCAAATTTTAGGAAAAATTAATTGCACCTATAGAAACTCTTAGTAAATTACTACTTCAGATTATTACATGTAATATATTAATGAAATATCTAAGCATGTTTAATTTAGTAGCAAGAAGTACTTGAGACATGGTAAGATTCTGATACGTATGATAATAAGCGTTAGGAATGTAGAAGGAAGCAACCTCCAAAATCTGTAATCTCAGATGCAATCTTGTAGTTTGGTGTGGATTCCCTCTTCAGGGATAACCTAGCAGACATCATGTGTGAGCTATTATAATGATTTATATTTCACATTCGTACTCTTACTGCTGGCATGTTAGTAGTTCTCTTTTTTCCTTTTATTTTCATATCAAATATTCCACACCATTAATATACGGTATTATATCCATTACCAACTCAATTTCATGAATAATCAGCAAAATTTGCAGTTTTTTTCTTATTTGATACCGCTGTTCTCATATAATGGTTTATTTAATTACCTTCAATTGAAATTATTAGTACAGCAGAAGATTTCATTAAGTCCCTCTCTAGGTAAAAACAGATGGACATAAGAACAAAAAAGTAGACATAAACAAAATTTATCATTTTCTCAGGCTTAAAAGGCTCCTTTTGGATGTGCTTATCGGCATAAATGAAGAGTATCTGGCAGAAAATAAACCCTTGAGTTAAGGGGGTAAATATCAACACAAGTACAGGTATGAATCTATTGACCATTAATGTATATAAGTAGATGAAGTGAAATAATCAATCCACGTTAAAGAAATGAATTCCATGGCAATGCTCCCAACTTATCATTTGCAAGATACGACTGACTGTTGATTTATGTTTTCTGGATGGCTAATGAGTTGCATTAGAATCCCAATATGTTCATGTTTGGAAAGAACTTCATATCATCTCAATGAAATTTCTCTTTTTAAAAATGAGGCAACTGAGGCCCTAAGCATGTAAAGAACTTGTCAAAAGTGGCACACTAGAAAGTGGCAAGGCCAAGACTTCAACATAGGTCTTCCATTCTCTATTCATTCAAGAAAATTTTATTGAGCACTTCCTGTATACATAGGCTTGTGCCAAGTACTAGGTAGAAGAGTAATAGTGAGTGAAATATGGACCCTGGCCTCAGAGAACTGAGTAGATGTGGTCACTCAGATTCTGGTGAGGGTTACCAGACAAATAAACAGGACACAAGTCAACACAAGCTATTATAGAGGAAGTACAAGGTTTTATTAGATCACTTTGACTTGGGGGTAGAGGGTGAGAGCAAATTACCGAGATTAGGAGGATCAAGGGAAGCTTCCAGTTGGATGTTAGAGCTAAGCTGACCCCTGAATTAGCCAGATGAATGGGGTACAGTGAAGAGGAAAAAAAGGGGAAGAACATGATCTCAGCAGAGGGACCAAAATACACCAAAGCACAGATACAAAAAAGATTCAGGGCTGATGGAGGTGTTCAGTATCCCTAACACTGAGTGAAGGGAGGAGTGATGAATCCAAAGGGAGAGAGGCCTGTGACGTAAGTAATGGAGCCTCAACTTTATCCTGAGGGGAGCAAGGAGTCCCTGAAGGGTCACAGCAAGGGAGTGAAATGGCCGGATGCATATTTCATAAAGAACTCGGGGGCACTGAGGGGATCAGATTGGCGTTAAGGGCAAGAGAAGACTGTGAGCCCTTGATTTTGGAAAGAGGATGTCCTGGTCCTTAGAAAGAACAAATGCCCTAATGATAAAGACATAAGCTTTCTGCTTGATCCATCGTCCATAGAGAAACTGTGTTAGCCTGAGTATATCACTATAGAGTCTGAGCATCTCTGAGGTCACAGAAAAAAGTCCAATGTGTGGACCTCCAAGGCTAAAAACTAGGCTTTGAAACATGGCCTCAATGGAAAGGTCCTGCCTAGGCAACCAGCTCGCAGCAGCCCCACACAGCAGTCACATCGCCGTCCCAGCCAAACCAGTACAGCCGCCACCCTCCCTGAGCCCCTGGGGCCTCAGCTGGAATTGGGGGTCATGATATCTATTTATCTATTTCATAGTGATATTGTGAGGATACTCGCCCTTCCTCAGCGGGGAGTGAGAGTAATAATATCTATTTCACAGTGATGCTATGAGGATTGAAAGATAACATATGTAAACACACATAGTTTTAGCACTTTAAGTAGTAGGAATACAATTCCATTGGTTTCTTTTCCTGTGATAATGCAAAAGCTGTTCTCTGTGAAAATAATCGACTCAACAAAGAGAGAAAAACCTATGGCCTTCACTTCATTTACACCAGGCTCAACCCAACTGACTTAATGAAGCAGGTCAGTGAATGCTACACTGTGAAGATTCTCATTTTCAGTGGAATTTTCTGTCATTAGAAAAAACAAGAATGAACACACACACACACACACACACACACACACACACACACACACACACACATTGTCCTTAAGTTAAAAAAAGAAAACAATGCATCTGAGTTCATTCTTCTTAGCCCAGGCAGGCTCTAACTTGGAGTGCCCCTCTGGCATGGCAGCCCACTTGGGGCTCCCCCCCCTCACTGGGGTGCTTGGCAGCTGGCCCTTTTCTCCTCCCTGCTATTGCTGGAAATTTCCTTCTCCATACACCCCACCAAGGTTTCAGACAGAGCAGAAGAGGGGAAGAGAATGGGGGGAGAATTGCTTAGAGGAAGGATCTAAGAGTTGGTGGTACCTGGAAGGCACTGAAAGAAACATCCCACAGTTGAAATATAAAATAAATACATGATGGTTTTCTTCGGTCAGTCTCCCAGGGCAATAGAAATAAAAGCAAAAACAAACAAACGGGACCTAATCAAACTTACAAGCTTCTGTACAGCAAAGGAAGTCATAAACAAAATGAAAAATAACCTGTGGACTGGGAGAAAATATTTGAAAATTATGAGACTGACATGGGCTTAATTTCCAAAATACACAAACAGCCCATACAACTCAATAACAAAAAAACAAACAACCCAATCAAAAAATGGGCAGAAGACCTAAATAGACATTTCTCCAAAGAAGACATACAGATGGTCAATAGGCACATGAAGGATGCTCATCACTGCTAATTACTAGAGAAATGCAAATCAAAACTGCAGCGAGATACCATTTCACACCGGTCAGAATGGCCATCATTAAAAAGTCTACAAATAATAAATGTTTGAGAGGGTGTGGAGAAAAGGGAACCCTCTTGCACTGTTGGTGGGAATGTAAATTGGTGCAGCCATTATGGAAAACAATACGGAGATTCCTCAAAAATCTAAAAATTGAGTTGCCATATGCTCCAGCAATCCCACTCCTGGGCATATACCCAGACAAAACTATAATTTGAAAAGATAATGCACCCCTATGTTCATAGCAGCACTATTTTCAAGAGCAAAGAAAGACATGGGAACAACCTAAATGTCCACTGACAGATGAATGGATAAAGAAGATGTGGTACATACATACAATGGAATATTACTCAGCCATAAAAAAGAATGAAATAATGCCATTTGCAGCAACATGGATAGAACAAGAGGTTATCCTACTAAGTGAAGTAAGTCAGAAAGACAAATACCATACGATATCACTTATATGTGGAATCTAAGATACGACACAAATGAACCTATCTACGAAACAGAAACAGACCCACAGACAGAGTACAGACTTGTGGTTGCCGAGGGGAAGGGGGGTGGAGGAAGGAAGGTTTGGGAGTTTGGGATTAGCAGATGCAAACTAGTGTATATAGGATGGATAAACAACAAGGTCCTACTGTATAGCACAGGGAACTATATTCAATATCCTGTGATAAACCAAAATGGAAAGGAATATGAAAAAGTATATTGGGTTGGCCAAAAAGTTCGTTCGGTTTTTCCATAAGATCGTACAGAAAACCCGAACGAACTTTTTGGCCAATCAAATATACACACACACATATATATATATAACTGAGTTACTTTGCTATACAGCAGAAATCACCACAACATTGTAAATCAACTATACTTGAATAAAAGTTAAAAACATAAAATAAAATCAATACATGATGAATCTGAGAAGTCTGTGAAGTCTCCTTAAAATAATAGGGCCAGTTTGAGGCTTGACTGTTGTCACTGAAATAATCAGAGAAAGAAGTCTCTCAGCAACCTCAACGTGGGAAAGTGCACTGAGGGCGCAAACCTTGACTGTCTGAGTACTGTCAAAGCCAGCATATGTCACTATGTTCCCTATGCTAAGTACCACTCACAAATGATTTTATTTAGTGCTTACAACAAACCTGTGACATAGATCATTCTATTCTTCTCAGTGAACAGGAGAGGAAACTGAGCGTATTCGTTTTCTACTGCAGCTGGAACAAATTAGCACAAACTCAGTGGCTTCAAACAACACACATTTATTATCCTACAGTTCTGTAGCTGCAGAGGAGGATCTGTTTCCCTGCCTTTTCCAGATTCTGTAGTCTCTCCACATTCCAGAGCTCATGTCCCCTCCCTCCGTCTTCAAAGCCAGCATGGTAGCAACTCTCTGACTATCCCATCGTCACATCTCCCTCACACTCCGACTTCAGCCATAATATCTGATTTTTTTAAGACCCAAGAACCAATTTTCCCCCTCATGAGGGAAATACAGCCCCTGTTGAGAATGCACCATCTATACAAACAGGAATAATAATACTGAAGTAGAACCTATTGTTTATCTTCCACCCGAAGCTCCCCAGTATCCCTTACCTCTGCTGTGTAGCGGCCAAGCAGTTTGGGTGGGACCGATTCAAGGCTTAAGCTTTGACCACAGAAATTGGCACAGGGCAGATACACACTAAACACTCAACAAATGAGAGTTTTTATTATTACTGTATTATTATTTCTACAATAAGCGATGAAGATGTTAAGATTTGTATACCAAATACATGATCAGGTGAGAAACACATTTTAAACGCAATTTTTAACATCCGCTGTGTACTTAAATTAATCCAATACTTAGGTAGAGCCGTATATTTCTTTTTTGTTCCTGGTTAAAATAATGGATGGCCCTGATCTAATTCCGCCTCGGTTTTTATTACTTTTCTTAATAACAAAAGCCAGGGACAAAATCAGATTTTGCTTCTAGCAGTTTAAATAGATAAAAATCCGTGTGACTGTCAAAATCCAGGTTGGTCTTGTCAGGTTAAGATGAAAACCAGGGTTACATTTGAAAAAGATGAATGTGAACACTAACAGGAAAAAGTGCCTGGCTAATCAAGTAAGCAAATATGACATGCGAGTCCCAGATGGAACATGTATAGCACTGTAGTCAGCAAAGTGTCTTTTCACCATTATTTTCCTAGAACATTCTTAAAATAATGCAGATCTTACAATGGGGTGGTAGCAGTAGTACAATTTTTTTAACTTAAAATTTTCATTTACTAGGATTTTAAAAGTTTTATTTTTACCACGACAGGGCTCAAGTATATGGTACTGCCCCTTTCGGAGAAGTGTAGCACTATCTTAGACTAATAGGATGATTTGCATCGAGGGGCGATAGGGCAGCATGGCTTTTGGAGCCTGAAATCACAGTAAGGAAGCAATGTGTGATCTGGGTTTTATATTGAAGCTATTTAGTCTGGAAACTTCACCTAGATAATCTATTTTAATTCAACCTAGATAATCTATTTTAATTCAGTTATACAGTAGTAAAAGACATTTCTGGAAATTAGCTTCAATTTCTTTCCTAGTAGCAGGAGAGGTATGCCTTATTGTTACCACCAGGCCTGAAATCCGTAAGGTTGCAACGCCAGGCTTATCCAAGAGTTTGGGCTTCTACTGCAGAGCAAGATTCTCTCCTTCTTTATATCCTTAGGTATTTTCTACATTGCTTACAAGTTCCCTAGTTGACATCATGGTCAAAGCATGTTTCTCTAGGCTAGCTCTACCAAACCAGAGGCAGAGCTAACTGTTGTCTCCCACATCCATTCTCTCCTTCTTCCTCTCGTAATAGAACTTCTAAGTCCTACTTAGGAATATGACCAACCAGCTCAAGGAAACAATTTCCAGCCTCCCTTGCAGCTCAGTGTGTTCATGTAGCTACGTTCTGGCCAACGGGATGTGAATGGAAGGGACACACACAACTTCTGGGCTGTACTCTTAAAAAGAAGGGCTGTGCTTTCCACTTCCTCTTGTCCCCTTCTTGCTGGCTAAAGCGTACAAGATCTTGAAATGGAAGCCACAAAGACAGGAGGACAGCGTAACAATATAGTAAGACTGGTCCCCATCACTGTGAAGCCTCCACTTCAGCCTGTACACAGACTGTTCATAAAGGAGAAATCAACTTTCACGTTTTTTAAGTCACTGTCGTTTGGTGTTTATCGCAGCAGCCAAGTCGGAACCCTAACTAATATTTAGTCAAAAAATTTCCTGAACTGACCTTCCTGAAATTTCCAGCATTCATATTTTTGGATTAAAAAGGTTTCCAGCCTAAAGACTTAGGTATAAATGTCCTAACACCACAAAGAAATCCGAAGGGACAGGTAAAGAGCTGGTTCTGAATTAGCATTGTGTTTTTAAAGCTGAATACTTGGGAGAAACACATGGAAGCACACAGAAAACATCATATCATCCTTATATTTAGTTTCCACAACTAAAGTGAAATACAGAAAACTGGAAAGGATACCGAGAGGTACCACATAGATGACTCAAGGTAAACAAAAGTAGGTCTATGATTGGCTTATTCAGTCATCAATCTAGTGGTCAGCTGAATATCACTGAATCAGACAGAGGATGGTGATAAACTGTCCCTTCCACTATGAAAAGGAAACCATTTTAAATTGAAACAAGAAAGCCTTGAAGTTTTGAGGGAGGTGTTCTCTGAGCCTACGGTTAATCATCTCAATTAGTTATTGAGGGCAGTTGTGAAATCTTTCTCTGTAGATGTTTAAAAACTGGACAGATTTTAATCTTCTAGAATGTCATGTTAGAGTTCTGCCCTATGAGGGCAGGCAAGAAGGAGTGCAGATGGACTCAATGACCTCAACAAAGTCCCTCAGCCAGGGACCAGATATGCTTCCAAGACATCTCTCTCTCTCTCGAGAATGACACAAAATTGTTTTCTGCTTATGAGCAATGAGAAGCAACAAGCTTTTGTTTCTCTTTGCTTTGTTTCTCATGACCACATGCCTTGACCTATGTCTTCCCTTCCACAATGTGCCAGAGACTGCAAAATTTAATAGTAGGAACAGCTTGGGTCGGGGCGGCATGCTGTGTGCATGGTGGGGAATGGGCGAGTGGAGCTCGGAAAGGAGTTGTATGATGTATCTAGATGAGACTGACAGCCACACATTCTTTTCAAAGAAACACACACACACACAGAGCACTCTTTTCTGTGTAATGAACTCTGGGGCAGGGCCACATAATGGCATATCCTAGGCCTTCAAGTACACAATTCAAAATCTGGTCAGCAGGTTTATGTGTTTTGCTTGTTCTTTTGGTAAAAGAGACGAGTGCTCTTTTTTAGGGAGATACATTTGAAAGAACAGGAAATCTTACTTATTAGGAGATCATAAAAGCTGAAGCAACAGTGGCATATTTATGAGGAGAGACCTCTCTCCACCTGCTACCTCCTTTCCTTCCCCCAAGAAGGAGTGGCCTATCTCATAGGCATATTTGAAAGAATAAACTGAGCCTGCCCCACTCCATCCCTCCCCCTCTCCTCTGTTAGGAGCCTCTGGCCTTCTCACCTGCTCTTGGGTGCAGCCCCTGGCTGGGGAGGAGGGAGGTAGAAAAGGGGCTATAATTGCCCACCCACTTTACCTGTGACTTGCCTGCTAACCCCAGGGGTGAAATATTAGCAAACAATCCTGGCCCTGATCTAAAGCCACATTTTCCAGTGAGCTTTTTTCAGAAATACAGCTGACATTTTGATCTTGCCTGATTTCTCTCTCCAACTGCCTGGCACGCTGTAGGGGATGAGTAAACAATTTTTGAATGACAGAATGAATGGACCTGGGTGGGCCAGTTTGCTGACCTCCTAAAACCCCGATGAAATTGTCCTGAATTTGAGGCTTTATATATTTTTTGATCATTCACTCTATTAGTAAAATGGACCCCAACATACGTATATTATTTATTTGTAAATGTTACACATGTATCTTTGTACTAAATATACTTTATAAAAATACTCTAAAATAGGCATTTTTAGAGATATGAAAAAATGTAAATATAAGTTCCAAGAGATTCTTCCTGTACCACGGGGTTATTTTGAGCACTCCACTCCGTTGCCTTCTGGTCTAGACTTTAAGTACTTAGAAGTTCAGAAGAGAAGGATGTGGAGGTCTGGAGCAGTCCAGACAGACTCAAGCAGTACAGTGCGACCCTGTTTCACACAGCTTTGTACTCCTCACCATGCACTCACTGTAAGGTGATTTTCAACTTGATGGCAGGTGCTCAGTCAGTATGTGTTCAAATGAATGGGGAGGAGATAGTGAGTGGGTGTTTATCAAGCTAGAAGGAGAAAGGGAGGGGTATCCCAAGTGAGACTTATCTTGGAATACCTTATTCCAAGAACAGACATCACAGAAATGGGATAGAGGCTTGAGCACTAGTACAGTGTAGAGTAGCAGGAAATAAAGTCAGTTATTAGATGAGAAAGAGAAGACAGAAGGCAGCAGGTTATCCTGAACCATGAAATCTAGGCAGAGATCATCTGGATCTAAGTGCTGTAGAACAAAATAGGATACTATTGAATGATTTTCAACATCATCATGGTTTCAACGTTTTATGAAGATTACACTAGAATTTGGATGCTATTCGATGGTACAAAATTTTGGATTTGGTCGGAGCAGCTCTGAACAGTCTAGAATGAGAGACCGTGAGAGTCTGACTAGAGGAATGAAGGTAATAATGGAAAAAAAGTATGAAACTAAAAGTCCATTAGAAGGAATAGGAATCAAGCATTGGTAACCAATGAGATACGGAGGAAGAAAGAGAAGAAACTAAATATGCCTAGAGATGATCCCACCATTTGGAAAATGAACGACCTTAATTGATTTCTTAAAATTTTTCTCTAACCTGAATTGTTATGGTCTAAGTAATCCCAGTGTGAGTTGATGTTTTTTTGCTCCTATTTAAAAGCTTGGGGCTCACCCTACAACCTCAGAGTAAAATTCTTAAACACAGAACATGAACTAAATCTTCATGAGTCCAAGGTACCTAGTTTGCTGGAAGATGCAATTTAGAAATGGCACTCTGCCTCAAAAAGAAAGGAAGCATCATGTTTGTGTGTATGCAGTTGAGAACTGCTGGTTTTCTGCACCTGGGTGAACAATCTAGTCAAAGACAACACTAGTAATAAGTCCATGACCTTTTCAGCCACATTTTTCCTTTATGTGAACTCCACAGTATTGTAAGCTACGGAGTTTAGCTCTGGAGTAATTTAGCCTGCTGAATAGTAAAAAAGATAGGATAGAGGAGTAGGTCATAACAATGCTGGAAGAGAAAGAAATCCAAGCATTATCACCAAATAGCTATAATTCTGTGGACAGGTTATATGACATGCCTATGTCTGTGCAGCTCATTTTTTCAAAACCTGTGTGCTTTATCCCTCAATGACTCATTCTGAAAGTGGTCTCCTAAGATGGTAAGAAATGACCAAAAATTACATAAAGCTCACTTTCCAAATAGAGTTCTGCAGAAAATACAGCTGCCATCTGGCCTTCTGGCTAACTTCACTTCTTTCCTTTCAGGCAGATATTATTTAATCCAGACCACATAGTTTGTGTGTCTAGTTGGTTCATGAACATTTCAGAACATGAATCTTTAGCAGGAATGTCTGGCAAGTGACAGAACATTAGCTGCTTGACACGAGGGCAGTTTCCTTGTCTCAGTGGTTAAGCAAGTCTCTCCCAGGCTCTGTGTGCTCAGGTGCCTTAAGCTATGAAGACAAACTGATTATCCTTGTCATTTCTCAAAGATGATGTCTGCAGTGCACTTTGAGACAGGTACTGCTCCTGTACATATATTGATGCCTTCAAATTAACTACAAAGACTTTAAAACCCAGTGCTAGTTCACGGTTAACGTGATGATGGTCTACTTGAATGTAAATGGATCCAAACCAAGTCACCGTACTTGTCATTTCACGCGAAATAGGAATAAAGTTTCCCTATTCTTATTATATAAAATACAACCTGTGCTTTAAAATTTATCCAGGGTGTATTAAAGTATGGAAAAAGTAATTCGGTCTGGGTTGGCTTTTCAAATCCTGTTTAAACGAAGAAAAGAGGCATTTAATAAAATAACTCACATCAGTTACATAGTTGCTTTTCCTCCTTGCCAGGTTTTTAGGCAGAAACTGCTGGTGTCTGTAACTGCCTCCCTGCCTCCAAAGAAAGTGAGAGGGTAAAGGAGTCACAGCCTGCAAACTCCTGCCCTGTTCAGACAGGGCAAGTCTTTTCAACACACTCTAGGCTTGGCTTCATTTTTCAGTGGTCTCACTTAAGTAGCAGCGCTAAAGACTGCGGCAGAGCCCAAAGCATAATTCTATAGATTCTGCCAATGAAATCGCCATCAGGAATAGTAGTAACCCATCACAGTGAGGCAGATTACAAGGGTCAACATACATCAAAAAAAACAAAAAAACAAAAAACCTGGCCATACAATAAAAGTGAATGGAAAAACTTACAACATCTGTCAAGAATGTTAGAAGATGATACATTATAGTTTTCAATAAATATTCAGGTAGAACTTTACACAATTCTAATCAAGAACAAGATTCTAGCAAATAATAATTCCACGATCCTTAAGGTTTTATTAGATATTTACCAAGTTTGTTTTCAGATTTTCATTTCCTATTAAATCTAATTGGTACATTTATCTTTCATTTGTATAATTCCATTTCCTTCATCATTTCTTATTCAGAGCATGATATCATGAAGGCAGAGAAGGGAAACTGTTTGTGTACTTTGGGAGGAAAAATAGCAATGTTTGTGATAAACCAATTTTTTTCCCTCCTTCTAAGCTAAACTCTTAGAATTCTTAACACATGGTTTTTTCTTGGAACCATTTTTACTTCTGGTTTTATGTAAAATGTGAGAATTTTCTATCTCAGGAAGTGGCATTAGTTCATCTCTTATGACGCTCCCATTGTATGTTCACTGCTAGTGAGACAATTTGTTTAGAGCCAACATTATTATTACTATAAATTGACCTGTATAGTGTACTTTTATGCATGTTTATCATTTTCAGTTTCAGAATTGTGTTACTTAGGCCCTGATCAGAAAGGTTATCACATGAAAATATCTAATGAACCTGGCTCTAGGGTATGGAATTCAAATATACTTTGTAGCTACAAATAATACCCATTTACTGAGAGTGGACTGACTTACTATAAGTAATTCAAAACCACAGATGTAAATATACTATCAGGGTTGGAATTAGGCCTGTAAACAGAGATATAATTCATGAGTTTTATTATTTAATCAACCATTACATAGATATTTCTAAGTCAAGTTGTAAAATCTTAACACTCAGCTGTAAGTGTGTTTTATAGGTACACGCTGTACTCTCAATCTCTAATGCTTATGAAATAAAACCCTGTCATCTAATTTTCACCCTCCAGGTATAAGGATCTCATAAAATAGCAGAATATCGAGGTCAGAGATGGTTTGAGCTTCTCTGAATTGTTTGCTGATCATCTGCAAATGTGTCTGCTTCACTATTTAAAAAGGCAGAGATGTGATCATGTGTGTGTACATACAAAACCCAGACATGTATAGAAATACTCACACACACAACGGGATATGGAAGGCAAGGAGAACTCAATTCTGAATTTAAATTTGCAGTTTCTAAAGTCCTGCTTGCAGCACCTCAAATATTTCAAGCTCTCTGAGTCCCAGTCTCACCATTTGCAAAGCAGCTGTGAAGAACAGATGTGTGTGGGGAAACCCTTTGTAAACAGTGCGATATAAAGCACTAAGCATACGTGAGAGCTGTGTGTTTGTGTGTGTGGCCACTGTAGCTTGACCCAGTTCACACAAACATACAAATGAACGAAGGTTATTTTCTTCATTTCTCTCACAGACATCTGGACATTTTTTTTTAAAAAAAAAAGGCTACTTGTAAGTCCAAATGAATAAAAGTAAATGGTATTTAAAAGACTCCTACCACATTAGAAAAAATATTGGGGTGTCCACCTGGTCCTGCCCAGGAGTTGTCTCTGGGGTCAAGCCCAACTGTGCCCATTGTGTTCAGCTTCTTCTTCCACTTTAGAAATGACAGTTTTTGCAGAGGAGCCAAGTTTTTCCACGGGCAGTTTCCATGGCAGTGCTGAAATGGCTCTGGCATTGAGGGGACGGGAGGGAGGGAGTGGAAGGGCAAAGAGGAGAAATGAAAGGGATCCTGAGAGGGGAGAGGTGGAGGAGGGGCAGGCTTTTATGTCTCCTGGAAACTTGTTTGTCAAGTTCTTGTAAATCAGGGATTGTACGTATATCCAACCATACTTTACTACAGTTTTTTAAAAAGCCATTCACGGCTGACATTTCCTAAATGTCATGTTTAGCTACAAAACACAACCCTGGCAAGACGTCAAAGGTGCTGGCTTTGTTGCTGAAATCTGGTTTCTTCAGTCACAGCAAATAACTAACAAACTTATGGCTATTTTCTCTTAAACACAAGAGCATCTTCTTGTGTATACCAGAAAGTGCATTAAAATTCATGTACAGACAGTTAAAAGTTATTTGTATTTTCTACAAACTACCCCCCAAGATGGGAAGAAAGGACATTAACAAGAATCCTTGGCACTACAATGTTCATTGCAGCACTATTTACAATAGCCAGGACATGGAAGCAACCTAAGTGTCCATTGACAGGTGAATGGATAAAGAAGATGTGGTACATATATACAATGGAATATTACTCAGCCATAAAAAGAAACGAAATTGAGTTATTTGTAGTGAAGTGGATGGACCTAGAGTCTGTCATACAGAGTGAAGTTAAGTCAGAAAGAGAAAAACAAATACCATATGCTAACACATATATATGGAATCTAAAAAAAAAAAAAAGGTTCTGAAGAACCTAGGGGCAGGACAGGAATAAAGACACAGACGTAGAGAATGGACTTGAGGACGCGGGGAGGGGGAAGGGTAAGCTGGGACAAAGTGAGAGAGTAGCACTGACATATATACACTACCAAACATAAAATAGCTAGTGGGAAGCAGCCGCATCGCACAGGGAGATCAGCTCGGTGCTTTGTGACCACCTAGAGGGGTGGGATGGGGAGGGTGGGAGGGAGACGCAAGAGGGAGGGGATATGGAGATATAAGTATAAGGAGGAGATATGGAGATATAAGTATACGTATAGCTGATGCACTTTGTTATAGAGCAGAAACTAACACAACAATGTAAAGCAATTATACTCCAATAAAGATGTTAAAAAAAAAAAAGGATCCTTGGCACTAAATAGCCTCCCACTTTGGTGAGGATCTCAGAGGCACGGCAGTGAGGCAGGTAAGCAAGAGGCAGGTGGCCACATGCAACTCTGCTGGGGCTGGTTAACTGCACCAGCCCTATAGCTCCATTGCCAGCGTCTCGAGCTAAAGCTGAAGTCATCTCATTGCATGAAGGTGAGGAACATCAATATCCGTTTCTACTAAGAACAAAGAGCCTTCACTAAAATGCACGGTGTTAGCCAGTGCATCTTCTCCTCTTTGGGACAAAAGAGGGGGTCTGAGCTAACGATTCACAGTGTTTATAAAATGACAGACGTAGGCAAACACTTATTCACGGTCAGCTAAGCTTCGGTCTGCTCCAACATGCCTTCCTGAAGCGACTCCTCTCAAAAACAAACTCACTTGGCAAATGTTTAACTTCGTTAAGTCTGAATGACATCAAGAGGGTACATTTCCAACGGATTCAGACATGCAAACTGTGGATCGGGCGTCTTTACCAAAGGCCCATTTTGATATTTGTGGAATGTTCTCAAATGGAGACAAAACCAGAGCGTGGCCAAGAAAATGTAAAAGCTGTCGTTTCCTACAATAGTGTGGTACATTTCTGTTTTAGACTCTAGCAGGGTACTTGTAAAAGTCACTGCTTCCATAACAGTTGATTACGTGTTTATTTCTCAAGAACAATGTGTCTGAGTGGCAAACACCTTCCGAATTATTTCTTTAGGGATAAGCTAAACTAAGTCAGATTTCTTTGTTAAAGAAGGGATGCAGTAAGACAAAGGGTGTTGAGATTTAAAGTCTGAAAATTTGGGGTCTGGCAGCTGTTGGGGGTGGGGGATGGTGAAGGCCTCTTGGAAGAGGATAAGAAGATCCAGGGACCACAGCCATGTGCTCTGGTTTTCCTCTTTAGGGGCAGTGACTTCTTTTGAAAAATGAGAGGTTTATTTTCCTAACAGGCAGTGAGGAAAAGCTAGGCAGATGTGTGTGGGCTGGTTCTGGCCCTTGACGAGCAGACAGAAATGATGCTGCCTTTACGTCTCACCAAATATATCCATCCAAACACATTTGAGGGACCTCCACTTGAGTTGCACACTCAAGATCCTAAATTTCAATGCAGTGCTGGTGCTGTTTTAGGAAAGTTTACATGGCCAAATTTCCATTAGCAGAACCGTTCTCAGATGTGGTTAGCAAATTACGTGGACATTTCCTCCCCCCCCCACCCCCCACCCCTGCTCCTCTAGATTGAAAAGTCTGAAATCAAGGTATTTTGAAAATGTTTCTGCGATTTGATCAAGGAGGTAGTTGATAGGGGCCAGATGTAATTCTTAGGGCAAAGCGAAGACTACGACCAAACAATCCCCTTCCTTTGAACAAGAATGCTCCCAGCATTTTAAAGACTGTCCCCGTCATGTACAACATGTAGATGCTCTTGTCAGTGTAGCTCAGGTTTTTGACAGCTAAAATTGGAATGCGGCTTTGAGCACTCACTAAAAAGCTCCCTGTGCAGCTATGTTTGTGTGTCAATGTGGGTGTTCTCCCCCAACCCCGCTTTTTCCGTGTTTTTTTTTTTCCTCCTAGAATAGGGGTTTTTGTGCTGTTAATCCTCTTGGAATGTAGCTCTTATCACCACCTAGATGAATTCATTACCCTTTTGCCCTCAATGCTCCCCAGGCCCAGGAGACTTGGGAACAAGAGAGCAATTGTCTCAGGAGCTGCCCCCTGAATTCAGGTGTGCCGGCACTGAGTTACCGTGCACCCGATTTTTCCTATAATCAAAAGGGAAGGGGAGAAATTAATCATGCTTCCCTCTCCAAGGGAGTGGGAGGAAAAGAGCCTTCAGGAACAGAGGCTGAGGCCCCCTGTCATGAAATCCAGCTATTCTAAAGCTAAAGGCTTAAAAAAAAAAAAAAAGGCAGCAGGTTCACAAGAGCGTTCTGTAGCTGTATCTGCACAAGGCCAGAGCAACTGATCAATATAGTGGGGGAAAATACTAGTTAAACCTGTTATCTGGGAGGATGTTTAAGAGACAGAGAGGGAAACATTGCTTGCTTGTGTTTATTTTTCTTAAACTTCTGCTGGTTATACAGTGGCATCAAAACCAAAATGTTCTGTACTTTATATAGACCTTGCAAAACTTATTTTACATCTTTAAGTGTACGTCCTTCTCTATCATCTTTAAATCCTGAGTTTTGCTCACACAAGAAAACAAACTCAGAATACAGATGCAGCGTGCACCTCTTTGGGTTGTAAACCATGAGGCATTGTAATGTCATCTAGGCAAGAGGTGCAGACACAGGAGTGCCTCCGTCTCTGGTTCTTCCTTCAAGCACATAAACATGAAACTGAGATGTACACTGAAACGGGCAATGACCCAAACCAAAAAGGTGGCCAAATAGACTGGAGAAGAGATATGAACATTCTTAATCCATTATAAGGCAATAGAAAGCAACCATTAATTGAACAATACTGAACTAGATCCCCCCTCTTAAAGAACTCTGTCAAAGGGCAGGAATTTCTAACCAAACTCCTCAGGTATTTCTAGAATACAGTATTCCCTGAATGAAGTCCACAGGACCACTTTACACTAAGGTCTACATTCCTTTTTTTTTTTGAATTCTTACAGCCATTTATTACTTTTTTTTTACATCTTTATTGGAGTATAATTGCTTTACAATGTTGTGTTAGTTTCTGCTGTACAACAAAGTGAATCAGCTATATGTATACATATATCCCCATATCTCCTCCCTCTTGTATCTCCCTCCCACCCTCCCTATCCCACCCCTCTAGGTGGTCACAAAGCACCAAGCTGATCTCCCTGTGCTATGCGGCTGCTTCCCACTAGCTATTTTACGTTTGGTAGTGTATATATGTCAGTGCTACTCTCTCACTTTGTCCCAGCTTACCCTTCCCCCTCCCCGCATCCTCAAGTCCATTCTATACATCTTCGTCTTTAATCCTGTCCTGCCCCTAGGTTTATCAGAACCTTTTTTTTTTTTTTTAGATTCCATATATATGTGTTAGCATACGGTATTTGTTTTTCTCTTTCTGACTTAACTTCACTCTGTATGACAGACTCTAGGTCCATCCACCTCACTACAAATAACTCAATTTCGTTTCTTTTTATGGCTGAGTAATATTCCATTGTATATATGTACCACAACTTCTTTATCCATTCGTCTGTTGATGGACACTTAGGTTGCTTCCATGTCCTGGCTATTGTAAATAGTGCTGCAATGAACATTGGGGTGCATGTGTCTTTTTGAATTATGGTTTTCTCAGGGTATATGCCCAGTAGTGGGACTGCTGGGTCATATGGTACTTCTATTTTTCGATTTTTAAGGAACCTCCATACTGTTCTCCATAGTGGCTGTATCAATTCACATTCCCACCAACAGTGCAAGAGGGTTCCCTTTTCTCCACACCCTCTCCAGCATTTATTGTCTGTAGATGTTTTGATGATGGCCGTTCTGAAGGTCTACATTCTTGTTAGCTATGTTTTCACAAGGCTGAAATGTCTTGTATCAAAATAAAACTCAATTTATAATCCCTCACTACAGGGATGGTGTGGGGAGGAGTGAATACAAGACTTTTCATGCCTCCTCTTTCAGTTTAAGGCTATGTAAATCCATCATGGATTCTGAATACAATATTAGAGAATCCCTTTGGTAACAATTATGCATGTCAGAACACCAGGAATAATGGAATACTAACTAAAATACATCAGGTGTTGGATAAAAGTTACTGACAGGCTAATATATTTATTTTTTAATGGAAAATTTTAGTCCCTGGTAAAATAAAATATGTGCCATTCATTTAATTTTCTCAGGATCTTAAAAAGCGTCTTGCCTTCACTGTTTTTATTGCAAACACGTTCTGTAGTCACAAAATCGTCTACCATACATTAAGTTTATTCACTTAACAAACACTTCTTCCTCTGCATTGCAGGTATGTACACAGTCGGATGAAAGCTTCCCGTCGTTGCTGGTTGGTGCATCTAAAAAGACAAACACCGAGAGATGTTCTGCGCTTCCTCCCAGCAAGTGTTCAGCTACAGAAGAAATATACAAACAAGCCTCTCCCTCGGCAGTTCTCATTGATTTCTAGCCATTGACTCCATAGTGGCGCATTTCATTTTCAAAACACTTTCATAAATGTGATTGGGAACCATGCTGGGAGATTAACTTTTGGTGATAACACAAAACCTGATAAGATTTGTTTTTCGGAAGGTTCTCGGCAGCGAAGGAACATATGGTGCACTCTTTGCTGAGCATAACTCCTTACACCCGAGAACTGAGATTTCCTTAACTCATTCTATGTATTGCTGAAGGCCAAGGTCCTCAACACTCCAAAAAAAAAATTAACTGCACTCAGCCCTGGTCAGTTACTATCTACTTGGCTTTGGGTCCACATTAAAACCTTGTATTAAGAGAGAAAGAAATAAAAAAGGTATAAGCCCCAAAGGACAGCAAATGGGAGAGGAGACAAAAATGGCTGAGACACAACAATTCTGAAAGATAGAAAGCAAACAGAGGAGTGGTACCTGACTCAGCAGAGGCAAGTGAGAAGAATACAAAGGAGAAGCCAGCTAGTTGGGCCCCAAAGAACCCCCAGGAAGGCTAAGGGGGACAGATCCACCCCACTCAGAGCAGCCCAGCAACCATCCCTCCCCAGCCCTGTGGGACTGAACCCAAGAGGCTGGAGACCAGACATTACAGAGGACAGTGTGAGGCACTGGGCTGAAAACAAGGGGCTGAGGAGGAAGCCTGGACAGCACGTATGAGGCCTCCAGCCCTGCTTCCATTCAAAGCTGAGGATGGGGGCTACCCTTAGACCCCTAGGCAGGAGGTGTGGCTTCCATTAGTGGCAGATTGAGTGGCCACAATAGGAAGATCTACAGATGTTGACATTTGGGGAGGGAGCAAGGTGGCTTCTAACGAACTGAACTGGCTGAAAGGAATGAATTCCTGTCCTTCAGCGGTTGGATGAGACTAGCAATTAGCAAAAGACCAGAAGGAGAGGTTTTGAGGATACCCAGGAAAGTCTAGGGACTACTGTCATCATTTCCTTGACCTGGACATCAGGAACCTTGGGTTTAAGGTCCTGCCTGTGTCCCTGACTCTTCCTGTAGCCTTTGAGTTACTTTTCCTTTCCAGGCTGCAGTTCCCTCATTGTCAGATGAAGCGTTAACAGTCCTAGGGTCCTGTCATTCTGAGATGCTCGCTCTTCCCAGCAGATCCAAAATGACAGGCAGAGTCTCAGGGGTCTCTGGCATGGTGCCATGCAGCCTGAGGCTTCACTGACCTCTCGGGGTCCTTGCAGCTCCCACAGCAGGTGGTTGCCATTCCTGGATGTGATGCAATGACATTATCCTTCCAAAAAGGCTGTTTTCAACAAGCTTGCATCCAAAGGACAGGACAGGACGCTAAGGCACTTACGATATGCCCGTATCCACTCTCCAGTTTTCCATATAACAAAGTAAAAGCATTGTCAGGTGCAGCTAACCCAAACTCAACTGCTTTACTGTCACACTTTTCTTTTTTTCTTAATGAAACTCAGGAGAAAAGAAAAGAGTGAAAAACTCAACACTCCTCCCTCTTTTCAAGGGGCAACTCTGAAAACAGAAAAATAGTTAACATTTATTGAACACTTAGGACAGGTCTGAGGTACTGGGCTAGAAGCTTTACATGTCTTTTCTCACTAGATTCTCAAATACCCCCATTTTACAGATGAGGAAATCGAGGCTCCAAGAGCTTAAGTCATCTACTGGTACACGTGGAGGGGCCAATGTCAAACCGAGGTCTCTAAACTACAGGGGCCACACTCTTGTTCCTACTCTCTTCGGCCCAGGTAGCCAGTCCCCTGGACACTGCAAGAGAGCATTCTGCAATCCAGCCTCCAGTGATGTTTCCAGTAGCTTCAAAGGATTGACATGATTGGCCCTTCTGCTGAAAAGTTAGGAGGCATTCTGAAAAATTAATACTGGCTTCTGCAAGAAGCAGCCTTGCCCAAAGCTAATTGAAAGCCATCTCAACATTTTCAGAACTTTGGCCATAGTCATGTGTCCTGTGGCATACCGTGTCCCATCATGCAGTAAATCACTTCCAAATCACATCTACATGTTCACTCATACAAAACAGCAGACCACGATATTTTTTGTCATTGCCCAGTAACTCCTCCACCTAAACTCAGAGCACTGGTATTATGGTTTACATAATAGGCAGCTTGCTGACATTACTATTTTAAAGTATCGCTTTTTCAGGGTTTATCACAAGTCATTTTAAATTTCATTTAGCTCTAACTTGTTATATAACTTTATGTTTGGAGACAATGTCCTCTGCTGCTTCAACGAGCTCTATTGGAAAATACAATTATTTGGGGTCTAAAAATTTTTTTGGCAAACTTTGATTCTACCCTTTTAGAAGGCCATAAATAGGGTGGTAATTACAAAGGGAAGTTATATGGCTTATTGCAAGACATTAATCTGGAAAACTAAAAGATATATATTTTGATATTTAATCTGGATTTATGGTATGGCCTTGAGACTTCAATTTCATTTACCATAAGTGAACCCAAAGACCAAATCATTATTCAGTGTAACTCTGCAAACCAAATGATCATCTACCTCATTATTAGAGACCAGAACTCAGAGAAGAAACTGGCAAATTTGGTGGGGTGGATATTTGTGGTTTGGTCATCATCCGGTATCTACTCACTCCCACTTCTCCTGGCCACGAAAGCTCCATTTTGCTACCTCCAGAAAGGGTGGGGAGTGAGGTATATGACCCAGGATGAACCCATCAGCACGTCATTCCATATGTCTCAGTTATGGGTTCGACAAAACCCCAAATGGGCACTCAGGCCAAAGAGAAGCCAATCCAGGGCTTTGCTTAAGGCTATTAGGAAATTGGACTTTCTTTCTGCTAGGCTTGAATGGAAGAGGATGATGGAACTAAAGCTGCCTCAGCCATCTTGTGAACACGAGCTCAGAGAGGAGAGTACACAAAAGAACACAGAGGAAGCAAGAGTCAAGAATACACAGCCCAGTCAACCCCCGCCAAAGAGGTTTCCTGAAAGTCCCATCTAACGATCTCTCCATTGGCTACCCCTAACTGCAAGGGAGGCTAGGAAATGCAGTCTTTTGGCTGGGCACGTTATGCCCTTGAATAAAACCAGGGTGTGCTACTAAGGAAGAAGGAAAGAAAGGGTATTGGAGAGGCAATTGGTAGTCTCCTCTGTGGCCTGTTTCGGTTGGGTTTTCTGTGCTCACTATAGAAAACAGAGATTCTATATATGTAAAGGAGTCTACAAATTAGAGAGAAAGTAAAAACACACAAGTGTTTGATTTATAAAATCTTTCATTAGGGTAACCTGATTCTCCTTTTATAGTAGATTCATTTGAAATCATTACTCAATCTTAAAATATGGTATCTACAATTAAAAGTGCAGCATCAGCAAGCATGTGCAGCAGCCCAATTTTGCATATTCAGTGTAGTTACTGAAAAAAAAAATGTTGCTAAAAATGTTAAATATCCTAATCTCTTCTTAAATTATAGGGATAAATCATACTACATATTTATGAGTTCACTGTCTCAAGGCAGGAATTTTTCTGTTTCAAATTATGCCTTAGAATTCTATAGGTTAGGTTAGAAATGATAACAAATATGGGAATCTTTGAATTGACATTTAGTTCTCAGGCGATAGCTTTAAAAACGAGAGAAGCAGCTGCTATTAAGAATTTTTTTTCACTAGTCACAAAGACATCCTACATTAGAGGATATACAGCATGTCAAAATGAGATGCTCTCTGAAATTATTTAGTGTGGCACAAGAAAAGCAAGATAAACAAGAAAACAGCGTTTATTGCACCAAGGGAGATAAGAGACTGAGGAGTCACAAGGCTGGATCGTTAACAGACACCCTGCCTTTGGTCTAGAGTCATGTAGGCAACAATAAATGGCCTCTGTAAATCATTTTCATATAATTTCAGAACTGGAAGGAAGCTTGAAAATCACTGAATTCAGCCCTCTCACTCTACAGAGGAGAAAAACTTGGACCTAAAAAAACTCTAAGGTTCTACAAGTTCATGGAAGAGCCAGGATCAAAATACAGTTTTCTTTCCTAACTCGTGGCACAATATGCTTTCCACCAACTTCCATTCAGAAGTTACAGAATTAAGAAGTCAACCTGCCAGATGTGTACTGTAATTTACTTCTATGTTGACTGTGAACTCATTCTGAAATTGTATTTTTACACGTAGGAGGAACTGATTGTAATACCATGACATCTGCCAAGAGTGATTAATGAGAAAAATATATGACATCTCGCCTCACTGAGCTAAACCAGGCCCAGGGTGTATGGACATACAGAGGCCTTCCTTGATACCAAAGGAAGAGGCTGAGGGGTTGTAAGGGTTAACAGCTGGCGGGACTTTTATTTTCTAGTGGAAGTTAATTCTCTGTCACTCTTTCCTTCAACTGCTTCCCACCTACTGCTGAAGTTCCCCTGAAACACTGAGCAGTTCCCTGCAATGTGACCCTCACCGTAAGCTCTCCCCAAACATTCAAAGCTAGGGTAATCAACAAGTGATGGAAAAACTAGATCATTTGAAGGTCTCTCTCCAAAGCATCAGAAGACAGAATCAAGAAAAATCTTTCAGAGTGGGCTGGTTTGAATGTACTACAAATAATAAGATGAATCCTTCTTATTAATACACTTTCATCACATGGCAGCTTGTAATTATGAAAAATGCAGGAAGTCCCCCACTCAGCAGTTTCTCTGAACAAACCAAGAAGGTATAGACCTAGCATTTGGGAGTAGGAAGAAACCCCAGAGATGGTCTAATAAGTTGAGTTCCTTCGTTTTGCAGAGATTAGGAAGAAAGCTAATGATCTCTGCTAAATCAGATGCAGGAAACAGCAGTTACTGTTCTCAAATCATGGCATATTCAGCTGAAGTATGTTTACAAATACATTCTCCTGAAAAGCATGACATGAGGTCTCTAGAACCCAGCATTTTCATATGGCTTGACTCATATTTTCCTTTTTTCAATTAAAAATAAACTTTGTTGGTTCTTTCTTATTAGAAAAGCAGTATACGTTTAGAGAAGGAAATTAAAGACACACAAAAAAGAAGAACATTTGAAATGCTCATAGATCTTACTACCCAGAGAACCACTTTAAAAACCCTTAAATATATTTCCAGGTCATTTTCTAAGAATATATCCATATATTACCAAAATGTGATCATTCTGTGCATACTTATTTTTTTTAATAATAGGATTTTATCACTTAACAATATATGATGAACATCTTTTCATTATCAGTATTTATCTATATCATCTATAGTAGCTGAACAGTATTTCACTATTTGTAACATAATATATTTAACTAATCTGTTATTGTTGTACATGTAAGCAATTTCCTATTTACCCTATTATGAGCAATGGTGTGATTAACACCTTTGTGGCCAAAACCTTTGCACATATCTTTAATTATTTCCTTAGCATAAATTCCTAGAAATAAAACCTTCTGTGACAAAACAGTGAACACATTTTAAAAGGTTTTTTAAAAATACATATTGCCTCCACAAATTGAGTCAATAATTTACTTGAGTTACATGCATATCAAGTGCTCTGATCAGTTCAGCACTTCATGAAGAGAAACCATATAGGCTTGGATTGGTGAAGTGTAATAGATGTGCTATTATCTATAATTCTGATGAGTGTTAACTGCAAACACCTTAATCAATTAGAGAATTGTTTCTACTAGAAGCTCTCTCTTTATATACCTCCAGTCATGGCTGACTTATACACTCCATTTTGACTCTTTCTTTGGAATTTGATGCTTTTTTTCCCCTCCTGTGTAAGTACTCTTTTTACACACTTACCAATATTCTTAAAGAAATTCTAGATGTTTAGTCCCTGGCAACATTCTTGTGGTGCACTGATTACATGCATCAGCTAGAAAATCTATCATCCAAGTTATGCTCCCAATTAGATGGCAGAACCAGTTTGCAGTTTGACATTTTAAGGAAACGATAAAAACAACACCTGAAGTTCAGGCAAAATTGACAAGTACCTACAAGACTAAAGAGAGGAAGTAGAGTGTGTTGTCAGACTGCACATTGTACTTTAAATTTTTTATTTATTCATTTTTATTCTACCTGGTTCCAAAAAGGACTTAAAGCAGCTTTTCTTTTTAAAAGTATCTTCTAAATTGGACATTTTCACATCACTGAGGCTGCCAACTTCTTTCCTAACATAAGGATATTCTTCTACCATGACTGCTTGCTATATTTGAAAACTGAATGGCAAGGATATTGTTCTTATACAGAAAAGAGGAAAAAATAACTCATTATGATCATGACTCCTGCCTGGAAGACCCTCCAAACAGCATGCCTTAAGTATGAAATGCAAGTCTCATAAGAAACCAGGAAGAACTACATTTCTAGGATGTATGAGAGCTCCAACAAATCACAAAAATTCAGGCCTTTGGGGATTCACTTCTCCCAAGGGACTGTAAATACACAGATCTCCAGCATCTTGACTTGTGAGAACACTATGAGACCCAAAAACACATAGGGGGGCCTGAGAGCAGGGAAAGCCAGGCTGGGCATCACGGGGAGGAGGGAAGCTTCCACCTCCCCTGGACCAGCTGCAGGAAACACCCATCTCCTGCTCGGCTTGTCCTTCTGAGTCTCCTCTTTCTGCTTCTTCCCAAGTCCTCCCTCTCTTCCAGCACCACCCATCAGACCTCTCGGGGGTCTGGCTCTGGTGTCCTGTCCCACATTTTGAAACATGGGGTTTTTCAGCCCGTGGTCTTTCTATTTTTTTTTTAATAAGGAAGTGGAGATCCATTGTTTGTTTGTTTGTTTTAAATAAATTTATTTAGTTTATTTATTTATTTTTGGCTGTGTTGGGTCTTCATTGCTGCATGTAGGCTTTCTCTAGTTGTGGTGAGCAGGGGCTACTCTTCGTCATGGTGCACAGGCTTCTCATTGCGGTGGCTTCTCTTGTTGCAGAGTATGGCCTCTAGGCACGCAGGCTTCAGTAGTTGTGGCGTGCAGCCTCAGTAGTTGTGGCTCGCAGGCTCTAGAGCGCAGGCTCAGTAGTTGTGGTGCACGGGCTTAGTTGCTCCGTGGCAATGTGGGATCTTCCTGGACCAGGGCTCAAACCCGTGTCCCCTGCATTGGCAGGCGGATTCTTAACCACTGCGCCACCAGGGAAGTCCCAGCCCATGGTCTTTCTAAATCCTCATCTTTAGACTCGATTTCCACCTCTCTTCCATTGGCCTAAATCTTGCCTGATATCTCCTATTTCAGGGCTGCGTGCTGAAAAGCATGGTCCCAGACCCCATGCTATACACTGAAGGACCCTTCATGACAAGTACTCGGTATGTAGTAAACAGAAGACTTGGAAGAAAATTAATTTTGCGTGATTTAGAAAAAAAAGGGAGGGGTGTTAAGTGCTACATTAATGTTAAAGGGGTTAAAGGGAACGAATGTCATTGAACTTACTTGGCATGTTAAAAGTGTTATGCTGAGTTTTGCCTATGCTCTAAATACTCCCAGATGCTACCATTTAGGAATAAAAGGATCATTTTCATTGTGAAACCTGGGGTTTTCTGAAATTTCAAAAAAACCCCTCAAAACAAACACGCAGTGTTTCATCTGAACCAGCAGTATATCCAAGGAGCAAGGGCCAGATTCAACAATAAGACCCACCTAATAGAAAATATCTTATCGACAGCCCCAAATTAACCCTGATGTTTTAGCATTTCACAATCTACACTGGGCCCTTTCAAATAATCATTTCATTTGATCCTCCCCACAATTTAGTAAGGTAGGTGTAACTAGTACCACCTCAGAGATGATAAATCAGGCTCCCGGGGGTTACATGATGCACTCAAGGCATTTAGGCAGCTAGTTCAGTAGTTGAGAACGTGGGCACTGAGGCAGACCCCCGAGGTTCAAGTCCAGGCCCTGCCCATGCTAACTGTATGAACTTGGGCAACTAACTTGTTTTCACTATTCCTCAGTGTCTACATGCTAAAACACAGACAAATAACAATACTACCCGCCTCACAAGGCTGCTGTGAGGATTAGTTGAATTAGTACATTAACGCGGTTACAGAATTAGTCAGTCAGTCTGCGGGTGCCTGCCACACAGTCAGCACTTAAGAAATGTTCACAAGACTCAATTCCCAGAGCTAAGTGTTTTAAGGCCAGATGAGGAATCCTTATCTTTACATTGCTTCTATGATTCATAATTTTATCAGTAGAGAAATTAGCAATTTCTCACCAAAGGAAAAGACATGTTAAAAGGAAGCCTTGAACTGGATACAATGACTCAAGAAGGAAGGAAAGGGCAAAAGTTCAAGTGTGCCTTCTTAAAAGAACCCCATTTATTTTTGTTTCCGGAAACACACTGCGTACCATTTAAGTACTTTCAGTCATTTTGGAGCACAATGAAAGGTCAGGCTAAATGGAAGTAATATTTGTATAGCCCATGGTGACTGTTGGGGTGTCTGTTTCCCATGGCCTGGTCCTGGGTCCACTTCGAGAGCCGCGGAGAAAGGGGCTGTGCCCCCCCCACCAGCCCTCCCCCCACCCCTGCGCCCACGCCACACGAGCTCTCGGGTAAGAGAGGAGAACAAAGATGCAGCTGGCAACGCTGGAGTGCTGGAGAAAAGAGCAATTTCACCCAGGGAAGAGGGCAGTGGGAAATGGGCAGAGGAATACTACCAGGACACATTTTCTTGTTTCTAGTTTCTTGCAGCCATGGAGGCAAAAAAGGAGGCTGAAGAGCAGAGAAGGTGGTGCTGGGAGGACAGAGAGGAACAGAGAGACCGACCAAGACACGGGGATGGCAGAAAGAAAACGCAGGTGGCTGGAATAACTACCGAAAAAGGACCAGCCTGCAGAAGATACCAAAGTTCTGGAAAAGTAGGCATGTCAGAGGCCCATAAAGGGGGCCATATAAGGCCAGGAATGAGTGATTTCTCAGTCCTATTCCAGTGCCCAGGAGGGACTGGGAGATGACCACAGTGGGGCTCTTAGCCGTCATCTATAGATTGCAGTTGTGATGCAGGTTGAGGTTCCTTCCTAGAAATCACACCACCTTCTAAAGCATCTTATGAAGCGTGCTTCTCCTAGCACAAGTGTGGTCTGGAGGGTTCAAAAGTCAAGTACAATGTGAAGGAACCCAATTAAGGAACTCAGGGAGTCTCTGACACAAGGGTTACATGTGAAAAAGGAAATCTCACTTGAAACAGGAACATATTCAGCATGAAAACACAAACTTATGGACTGTCATTCAGCCCAGAAGTTCTGCATGTCACAAATGTAAAAATAATGATTGCATTTGTATAGCACTTTAAAGTTTACAAAGAATGTTTATAAAAGTCTGTCCCACATGGATGCTTTTCATGCCCCAACATGACATGTTCTTCACATTATTATGAGTCCCTAAGAACTGGCTTTATGCTACTGCAAATACTTTTTTTAATCTATAAATACTACTCATAGAATTTTATCTAATGTACTATACATAATAGGCAAACAGTGGGTTCTAGGTACTGAATCTATTCTAAAATATCTACTACTTTCCCAGAATGACTAATTAAATATAATTTACATTACCTGAACTAGGTGTAAATATTGCAATACTCTGCACAGACCATTAAGCATATTTCATTAAGAGAAGTTTCTATATTTCCAAACCCTCAGATATTCTAAAGGGGTACTATAGGTGAAAGACCCCTCAAGGGTCTTTAAAAACAGCTCTTGATAGCATAAACAGGAAGCCTGCTATAAGGTAATGAAGAATGATGGAATAAAAATGATTGTGGCCTATTTCCACAAAGAAGCATGGAAAAAAGAAAACAATCTAATATTACTCCCAGCTTGCTGAGTTAAAATGAACTGTTTTGTCATTAGGCAAGTGTCTTATTTACTCTTTGCCCTATATACAATAATAACGTGTTGTTGAGAGTCAAGAGTTCACATTAGCATTTTTTAATTTAGGAAGAAGGGGAAATTGTAAACCCTAAAGAATAGTTTTCCGGTTGACACAGTTGAGCATGCCTGGAGGGTGATGTGTACTTTGTACCCAAATCTATATTAAATGTTCTATCCTTGAGGGACTTCCCTGGTGGCGCAGTGGTTAAGACTCCGCCTGCCAATGCAGGGGACACGGGTTTGAGCCCTGGTCCGGGAAGATCCCACATGCCACGGAACAACTAAGCCCGTGCGCCACAACTACTGAGCCTGCACCCTAGAGCCCGCAAGCCACAACTACTGAGCTCACAGGCCACGACTATTGAAGCCCGTGTGCCTAGAGCCCGTGCTCCGCAACAAGAGAAGCCACCACAACGAAGAGTAGCCCCTGCTCGCCGCAGCTAGAGAAAGCCCGCGCGCAGCAATGAAGACCCAACACAGCCAAAGAAACAAAAACGTCCTGTCCTTGAGATACAAAGATAACATTTCTGACCCACAGTCAGCAGAGCATTCATTTTGAGGTTCTTTCTCTCAGCTCTGACGATAAATTTGTGCTGATTTACCCTCTTTCGGTCATCTGGTTTCCTACATTACTGACAGCATACATTTGGGAGACAGCTGCCTGGCGTTGCAAGAGAAGTTGCAGCTTGGAGGAAGGAAGTGAAGCAGCGAGCTAACCCTTGGTCTTGGCACTGGGTGCTTGCCAACTGATGTATTAAAAGCAAAATTCTATAAAGTTGAAACTGATACTGTCAGTATGGTAAGAACTCTGCAAACCTATTTACATTAAGAAAAACTGTGATAAGCTAAAACTTTTCACTGGATATGCTAACTTCTGGAGTAAATTAAGCCTCCTGGAAGGTTGTATCAGTTCCTTTTATATTGCTGAGTATTCAGGTTGTTCCAAGTTTTGGTTTCTCCAAGCCCTTATTCTCCATCATACTGGAAGGTCCCAGTCTACTAAATTTGGATACTGATTCCTTGATCAGAAGTAATGTGGCCCAGAGTATATCTGGCCCAATATATAAATCACCAATATACATATCACAGAAAGACCTACCTGAATATATTCCTTCATTCAACAAATACTAATGGAACATTTCTTATGTATCAAGCAGTAGTCACAGCACTGGAAATACGAGAGAACAGAACTTATAGTCAGCCGGTGGTCTACCATGGGGCTAGCTTTATATATCATGCACCATTTTGCTAAATCTTTGAGCAGACCATAGAGAAAGAAGAAGAAAAGAGAACATCAGCTCGTTAGCAGAGAGCAGGCTTAGAGGACAAAGCCATGTCTCTCCTACTTGTTGATTTCCTCTCCCTAACTCTTTGTCACTCTAGGTGAGCAACTGCATGCCTCTTAACTGGCTGCCAGAGCCCTCTTCAAGCTCTCTTTTCAGAAAGCTTTGCAGAAGTCTTATAAACAATTTTGCTATTCCAGAAAATGTTCATGCTCAAGGTACTCCTTTGAAAGAAAAGGAAAATTCCTTTGAGATTTCTGTCTCAGTAACTAGGAATGCAATTAGGCCTATGCTTGGCACTTCGTTAGTTCCCATAGCCAAGAGATCTCAGGGTTAGGAGAACAAAGCTACCAAGATGCTTTAGCTATTGACTATGGCTGGCCCAAAATTCAAGAGTTAAAGCCTGAGAATGTTTTACCCCTTTACTTTAATTTCCCATTTAAGTAACTTCCAAATACCAAAGCTTAGAGGACCTAGAAGGCAAAATCCTTTCCACTACTTTATTGAAAAATTATGTATGCTGTGATTTATTGCTAATGCTGGTCTTTCAAAGCATTAGTCAGGACACCTGGAAACCTTTGGACAACAGCTGCCAATACAAGTTTAACATTTCATGGGTCAGCACTTAAAATCTGACAAATAATAAATCATCCTTATAACCTAACCAGTGTGAGGCACTAGGTTGGCAATCTATTGAGAGTTGGTTTAAAAAGTATAAACCACAGATTACATTATAACTCAGCACTTGGGAAAATGGAGACTGGGTAAAATAATGATTGTTGTTACCACTTCTCTTTCTTCGGTGGTACTCTTTCTCTAAGAAAGAACTTTTCTTTTTACAATAAAGATACTTCACTGTCTGTTAACAACATAAAATTTGGTTATTACATTATGTGTATGTGCTTTAAAAACAAAGAATTTCTGCACTCATTATAGCTATATAGTGAATGTTCCAAAGGGTATGATACTCTATTTAGGACTTGCCAGGCCAATATTTGACAGCAATATTTAACTTGTTTTGGAAGATATGCATCGATTTTTCACAGATATAAACATTTTCATCATTTCCATTATTAAATTATTATAAGTAATTGCTTGAGCCCTGGTAGAACAAATGTTATGTATCAAATACCCACTGGTGTGAGGAACAGCTGGATACATCTGTCTAGAAATGTCTGTGATATATTCAAATATACTTTAATAGGGTCACAAGAGAAAATTAAGGTCGTTTAGTGGTATGATGACTTGCCTGTGGTACACAGTCTCTGTGTACCTCTCTTACCTTCTTTCCACATTGGCATAAAATTTTAGGTCAAGTCAGGCTGTCAGTGAAGAGAGCATTGGCATTAGGAATCCTAAAATTCATTTAATGCCTTCTTTCTAACCAGAGGTAAAGCAGTAGCTAAAGGTGGAAGTGGAGTCAAACCTTAGAGAAGCAGCCTGGGCAGAAGGACCCCTTAGGACCTACAGAGAATTTTCAACATCTAATGAAAGTGATTTCAACTTCAGTGTTCACCTCAAGAAAACTATGAGAAGCCCAGACTCAGTTAGGTGCATTGACATTTACTGAAGAAAATGCTCATATATACTTCCGTATTTAAATTTCTTTGATTCCTTTTATTCAAACCCCTTAAAGAGAGTTGAGTCATTAGCAACTATAGAAACATTAATACCAGCGGTAGGCAGAAGCTCACAGGGATGCCTGATTTCCTGAGATGGCCCAGACATGCAGGGCTAGAGCTCCCAGGAACCTTGTCCATCCTATGTGACCTTTTCCCCTCACCTGAGGCTGACTGGTCAAAAGGCGGTCATCAACCTAAGTTGGATAAATTAGGTTCCCTCTTCTTGGAGCCTCAGACTTTGAACTATGAACCCCAGCAGGTAGACATCATCAGCGCTCCATCACACTGACAGCAATGCCTTAGAGAAGAGACCACAATGCCCTATGTCGAGTCTGCAAGGCCTTCCCTGGTGGTGGCCCTTCGTGCAGTTTGAAGGTTCTACCATCCCTTCAATGCTATAGATGCCCCAGGATCCTGCCAATAAAACAATTCAAAAATAATTCTGTTTTGGTTTAGGCTAGCCAGTCAGTTTCTGTAGCTTCCAATCAAAAGAGTCTTGTAGGTTAAGGACGTTAGTACTTTAATAAGAAGCTACGTTTTGTTAAAGGTGAAGTAGAGGGGACAGGACCTTAATTCCTTCTGTTTGTAGGAAACTCCATTTTACAGATGCTCTCACATGTGATCACTGTCAGGGTCAGGGAAGGGTTGCTATTATCCCCTCAGGAGAGAGAAAAGGCAAGGACAGCTCAGAGAGGGTACTGCCTCTGTGCTGTGGCCTGATTGCTGGCAAGTGGCAGAGCTAGGCTTAGAACCAGGTCTCCTGAATGCCGGTCAAGCACCCTTCCCACTGCACCTCGGTGTGTATGTATATATGTAATCATAAAGGAATCTTACAGGGAATATAAGCAAAACAGAAAAACAGAGCTATTCTGAGTATATACATCTTTTCATTTTTTCCTACCCAACTCCAAACCAAGGGCTTGGGGAAAGTCTTAATAAAGGAAAAAATATAAACTATTGCCTTATGATGATATTTGTCAATAAAAACATTAAGACCAAGAAGTGCCTCTTTTTGACACGGATAGTAAGTTTACCTTCTCCTACACATTTTAACTATTAGCAGGGAGCAGCCTTTGAACTACAAGGCAGCAGTGTCCAAGGTATTTTCATCTTACATGTTTGAACAAAAGAAGTTTGGCTGTTTGTTTACGATTCATATATATGTATTATTGTACTAACTATATATAATCGTTTGTTACGATTCATATACATGTATTATTTTATATACATTATAAAACATAAAAAGATAGAAAAGAATGACAGAATTGATGTACTATTTTGCTAACCATGATGTCTCAAGTCAAATACACCTAGGACGAGATTCATGACTAATTAACCACAGTGGATATAAATCTGTACGTCTTCCAGATAATTTAGAATTTTGGTGGCCAGCTTCTTGCAAGATTGGATTAGATGAGCACTGTCATTACCTCATAACAGGGCTGACAGAGTTCATGTTAGACTTCAACATTTTCTTGTTGCTTGCAATATTAAAATTATCTTCAATTTATGGGAATTCTTTGTAGAATCTTTTTAAGACTCTGTGAGGTTTTGTTAAAACTAAAACATAGAATTTGTAAATACAGTTGACCAGGCATGATATATTCCACAAAATAACCAAAGCAGATGAGCCAGAGGGGAAGCCACTGTGAAGAGGAGGCCTCACCTCCCTCCTTCCAGGTGATACTCGACCATTTGACACGTGGACCCAGGAATGACGTCAGTGCCAATATAGTCACCATCCGTTATCATAATGTTTCATGATAATAAAATGAATGTAAATGAAAATTCTAATCAATGTCTTTCTCAACCAAATGAATCTTCTCAAGAGCTCCCTGTGGGTGCATATCCTATTTTGGAGGCCACTTTGCCAGGCAGTGAGGCAGTAGTTTACTTCTAGAGCCACTTATAATCACAGGAATCTCTTGGCCTAAAACTATGCAGGACAAGGATAAACCAACCTGGGTTGGAAAGAGTTTATTTTGCCTTTTTAAAAACTTTTAAAATTATGAACTCTAACCCACAACCAGAAAAGCACATGAAACATTAATGTTTGATGTATATACTGTGTATTACCCATGCAACTGCCAGCCCCTGTCAAAAACCAGAACATTGCCAGCACTCGCAGGAGCCCCGCAACTCCTCTCTCTCCCCCAGCATGCCCTTTAGAGGGAACCACTATCCTGATTCTTTCAGTAATAAATTCTTGGCCACTTATGTCTGTAACCCTTAGCAACAGAGTTTAGTTTTGTCTGTTTTCACACTTTACATAAATGAAATAAGATTACTATGTATACTTTGTATCTTCTTTCTTTTAACATTATGTCCTAAGATGTATCCCTCTTCTTGTGTGTAGCACTAATTTATTCTTTTTTCATTGCTGTATAATATTCCACTCTATAGTTATAGAAATCATAATTCCTTATGATTACACCACAGTTCATTCATCCATTCTACTATTGATGGATATTCTGTGTTTCTAATTTGAGATGAATACAAATAATGCTGCTAAGAACAATTTACATCTCTGGATGTACACAAGTGTATATTTCTCTAGAATACACAGACAAGTGCACATCTGTGCATGCATGAGAGTGGAATTGCTGGATCGGACCTTAGTTTCTAAAAAAAAAAAAAAAAAAGTTAAGAAAGGTAATTCTAGTGAATCACTTGGAAATCAATTTTAATATAAACTAACTCTTATGTAGCCATGAGCAAAGCTCATTAAATTACTAGATTTATCTTTCCCTAGACTTTCACTCCTGCACACTGACTAAATTTGAACCAAGACATTAAATGCATTTAACTCTATTAAAAAATAGTTTGAAAATTTCCAGTGAATTTACTGAAGCCAATACCCCCAAATCTCCTCTCCCCGCCACATATATATTTTTTACATACTGTAATTGCATTTTTCCTTTTAATGAGGGCCAATATTGTGTCTACTGAGAGAACAAAATGTTCACTCAAATTTTAAAGCAATTTTGCACCAAAAGGTTTCAAGTTAGCACTCATATTGATCAAGCATGGAAAGCCAAAAATGTTAATCCTGAGCTAAACTGAGGAGTACAAATACAAACAATTGAGATTAATTCCAACCTCAGAGTCTCCAATGTTTCACTACCATCATGAGTGACCTCCAAATGGACTACATAAATGGGACATACTTAGATGACAACATTGTGGCACCAGCAAATCTGCTCCTCAGGCTCCCACTGTCTTATTGACAAAAAACATAACAACTAGCATCTATTATAATGCCAGGCACTGTCTGCATATTAGTTCTTACATGCAATGCCTTTTTAATCCTTAAAACAACCCTATGAGATAGGTACTATTATCCTTCCCATTTTACAAAAGGAAACTGAAGCCCAGAGAGGCAAAGTAACTTGACCCAGGTTCCATGGCTGTAAGTAGTTGAGTTGGGAATCAAACTGGTTCCTGATGCCTCAGTTCACACTCTACTGCCTGGCAACATGGCAGTTTTGTTGTTGTCATTGTTGTTATAATTTTGATAACAAGAAGAATAGTTCTTTAAGACCAGGGCAAATGTGTGAACCAAAGGGGGAAAAAAATCTACGTACGTTTGTTTTTATTGGAAAATTTTGTGGAAATGATGGTAACCAAGCAACTCTAATTCTGGGAGAACTAATTAAGAAATGAATTAAGGGATTCGATGGATACCCAAATTAGTCATTAGAGCTTGAAGATCTGGAGTTCTGGTCTAAATCCAGCTTTGGCACTTGCATCCAAAATAAACATGACCAGATAAGTACCACAGCTCACAATTAAAATGGATTTATATGGCTTATGCGTCCACATGGGAGAGGTCTCTTCCTAATTGAATTCGGACACCTCTTCAGTTACTGTGGGTTTCATTTGCCATCTCCCTGTTCTTTTGTGACTGCCAGCAATAGGATTATGCTGAGGGAGAAATCATTTCAATCAGTGATGTCTGCAGAATGAGCGTAAAAAGATAAAAGTAAAGCCTTTGAACTATAATTAGAAAATTCCTTAAGTGTGCTCATGTGACATGTGTTTGAGACTACGACTGACTGGCAAGATGAGTTACAGAATGGATGTCCAATGTCACTGTTCTGGGATAAGCAGCCAGTAAAACTGGTGTTCCAGCATGGGACAACCGTAAACTTTCTCAGGCCAAAACATTCCTGCTTTCTACCTCTAATATAATTAGTGACAGACAGCTGGAGGCATCTCATTCTCCTGACAAAAATATGATCAGAATTGTTTTCAGTTGGTACATCTTTCCATCAAGCTGTTTGTTGCCTTCCAGCAGAATAATCAGAGTTTCTGATTATCTGGTACGTTCCAAGAAAACAGGAATTGATTGTGCCCTTGCTTGTCTGATGGGGAGAAGGCTGCCAGAATTTACATAGTAACTCTTCAGTTGCCTAATGGAAAGAAAAACTAAGCTGTGTGTGTGTGTGTGTGTGTGTGTGTGTGTGTGTGTGTGTGTGTGAAAGAAAAACTAAGGGGTGTGTGTGTGTGAGAGAGACAGAGAGAGACAGAGACAGAGAGAGACAGAGAGAGACAGAGAGAGGAGGAATCCACCAGTAGTTGCCATAATAATTCTCTTTGAACAACAATAAAGAAAATGTTTTCGTGGTGATTCAGATTTCAGATATGAGGAAGTAAAGTATTCTATTCCATTCACGGAAAACAACCAACTCCCACCAACGTTAATGGCTCTTCTCAAAAAGTTACAGTCATCTTACTACTGAAGTTTCAGGGTTATGTAAAAAGAATCAAGTTTAAACATTCATGGAAACATCCAG
Source organism: Balaenoptera acutorostrata (assembly GCF_949987535.1). Taxonomy (NCBI): domain Eukaryota; kingdom Metazoa; phylum Chordata; class Mammalia; order Artiodactyla; family Balaenopteridae; genus Balaenoptera; species Balaenoptera acutorostrata. The sequence goes on along the minus strand of NC_080071.1, from coordinate 59,049,995 downwards.
GTGCAATAAGACCTCATTATTTTGGACTACTTCAATTTGGAATTTACAATCATTTGACAGGATCTAGACCAGAGATGATCTTTTCACAGTGAAAAATGCCTTGCTAAGCAAATTACTTTAAACAAGCAAGACTGCTGGGGGGAAAAAATAAAAATAAAAATATTTTTGTAAAGTATGAGGAACGAAAAAGAACAACATGCTTCCCCTCCAACAAATACTTGTGATGAACCCAGTCAAATACCAATAACTGATAACAATAATAATTACCATTTAACTGAATGTCGATCTTACATAGTCCACTTTACATACATGAGCTAGAAATATCCCAACAACTCTGCAAGATGGGTATAATCATCCCCATACTAAAGGGAAGAAAACTGAGGCTCAGAGAGGCATGTGACATGCAGAGACCGTACAATTACTAGGCAGCAGAAGCAAGATGCAAAGCCAGGCTGTCTGGCTCAAAAGTCTGTGTCCTTCCACTCCCACTCAACGCTGAGTGAGCACTGACGACTGCGAGCCAGACTTCCAGACTCACTGGCCCAAGTTCTTCAACAGCAGCAAAAATGGTTATCACTTCAAGGAGGGAAGGCCAAGTAGTCTGGCCCCAGAGCCCACCACTCTTAACCGTAATTCCTTTCTACAACACAACGATCTCTATAAATAAAGACTTTTTTCCCCTGGTACTCTGAGGTATTTCGCATGCATGAAACTACAGAAATCCATAGAAACGTCGATGTAGGTGATGAAGGTGGAGAAGGCACAGGTGGGTGGGGGAGGATTGCTTTCAGTCCTCTGCTCCTTGCCTCCATCCCCCATCCCTCATCCCCCATCCCCCACCCCATCATGAGCGACTTGTCTCTTCGGTCTGTACACCTATACAGGAGCACTCTGGTGCTAAAATCCTGAAAGGCTGACAGACTGTGACAAGACCCGTGGGAGTCAGCTGCAGGTGCAGGGGGCAGCCAGCCATGTGGGCAGCAGGAGGACACAGAGAAGGGAGGGATCATCTCTACTTACCTGGGAATCCGCGGAGATATTCCTGACAGTGGTCAGGGTCTGGAGTGCTCTAGGAAAAAAAGAAATTTGGGAAGTCAGATCTCACATTTCAAAGCCACACCACTCATCTCCCTCACACCCACACCCAAGCACAGGCTCTGGAGTCAGGCAGACAAGGAATTGGGTCTTACCTGTGACTTAAAGCCTCAGTTTACTCAACTGTAAAATGGGGGACAATATCAATAATAGTAGCTTCCTCACAGAGATGTTGGGAAGACTGGATAGTATATAATTTGTGCAATGAATTTGGCACACACAGTAGTGATATTTTGATAACCACAACAGCTAACATTTATTACTTTCTTACAAAGTGCTTGGCGTTGTTCTAGGGCTTCAATGGGTTAACTCTTCGATACTCTGAGGTAGGCACTATTACCACTGGCATTTTGCAGATATAGCAAATGAGGCACCAAAAGGTGAAAGCACCTGTCTCATAAAAATATACAAGGCAAGTGAGGGAGCTGGGATTCTGTGACCATCTGACCACAGGGCCTAGACTCTAAACCACAGGGATATCCTGCCTAATTTATCACAAATAAATGTTAGTTACTGTTATTATTATTATTATTGTTTCTGTAATGATCTCCTTTCCAAAACATAGCCTGTAATATCCACACAAGCCCAGGGAACTCACCATTCAGCTAGTAACCACTTAGGCACAGAGACAGGTGCTGGGCTCCTAAGTCAACCAGGCAATCACTCACTAAGCCAACAATCTCTTCAAGTGTTCCCTGAGAATCCCTCCGCATCCGTTGCTCTGTTAAGCACCGCGTGGGGCTTCAAATGCTCTGGTCACTGATCCTGCAAAGTCAGCTCAACCTCCAGGAAACAACCGGGGAACGAGGGAAGGAGGGAGCACCGGGAAGGACGGGACAGGACCTCAGGACGCTGGATGCTGTGCCTGGCTTGGTGCCACCTCTCTAGGTGACCTTTTCCAAGTCAGCTGACCTCTCCGGTTTTCATCTTTAAGTGAGAGGACTGACCTAGAGGCTCTTAAGCCCTGAGATTCGAATCCACCATTCTATTCTGACTCTCTTGTAATCAGACTACCTTTCCTCTGAACAGTCCATTTCTGCGAGAATATATTGTAACCCTTCATTTCTCTAACACACTGACTGAACACAATGCCAGGCACTGTGAATAGTGCCCAGGATTAAAACACAAGACAAAGCCTACACTTTGTAATGAGCTCTGAGAGCACGATGAAGTCTTACCACAGGAAATCTCGGCAATCGGAAGACCAGGGAAGAGGGCAGCCCTTAGGACACCTGCGCATGCCCGGTGGGCCGCCATCGGAGCCCTGGGTGTGGCCCCGAAGAACTCTGCACCAATCTTAGGACCCAGGGTCCCGGTGTCCCAGGTGCCCAGCAATCTGGGAAGGGGATGCCATGCTAACCTTATGGGACAGATAAGAATGTCTGTGAAAAATAAGGCAGAAGCCTGACAACCTGGGAGATGCTTGAGCTGAGGGTTAGGTTTGTTTTCTGAAAGTAATAGTGTTGTGTGCAATAAACCAAAGAGATGAGAACTCAGCTGGCACTTAATTACTTGACTTTCTTCACTTTGATAAAGTATACCAATGGCCATTTTGATAGCGATCTTTTATGTATGTGTGTGTGAGTGCGCATGCGTGCCTGCTTCTTTGCGAAGCACTTCGACAAAAGATGCTACCGACTTTACATCACACTTAAGATATATTTGCTTTTACAGAAACTCCTTGGAGGGAAATAATTCAGTGAGTATAATACTTCCATTAAAAAGAAATTGATTTTAAAATGTGCTTTTCAAACTTTTGACAAAAACAATTCTTTGATTTTCTGTATGTACCACAAAAAGGAAACATTGTTGTGTGGACAATGTAACAAATAACATGAGTTGTCAAATGAGACATTAAACATTTATTGATTTAATTTTTAATAAAGACTTTTAAACATAACCCAAAATGTCCATCAATCTTTGACATGGGAGGAAGTAGCATTTTGGTAAATTCCATCTCCTACCACAATTGAAGTCGCAGAAGATGTTTATGGTTCTTAGAGAGGGCAATGACGGTATTCTTTACAGGATGGTCAGATATTTGCAGCATATAATTTTAGAAGGCACAAAAAGGTAGAACATAAAAATGTATTATTTTGACAGGTATTTAGGTAACGGATACACCCTCTTTGCTATGTCTCTACCAAAGTACCCAGTGCATGGGAGTCTACAGAGAATTTAGTTCCTAAATTGGCTCCAAAAATGTTTTAAGCAATGGCAACATTGTTAGAGAACATGAATAAACTTCAAGGATGACAACTCCGAGGAACTCTTGGATATATAAATTATAAATTATAGCTTTCTTAAGCCTAGAAAGAAAAATAAAATAAAATTTTAGTAGCGATCATCCCCGCTACTAAGTGATTTTTTTCTTCTTTATAATTCTGTCTGCTTTCCAAACTTCCTATAATGAGAACGTGTAACTTTAACAATTTGAAAAAAAAATCTTTTTACACTCAAAATACCTGATGTAAAAAGTGAAAAGGCTTTGGAATCAGACAAACTTGGGTTCAAATCCCTGCTTATACCCTTTCTAGCTTGGTGCCCTCAGATAAGTTACTCAGCAGCCGAAGTTGAACATGAAATGGAAATAATAATACATGCTTAAAGCATCATTTTGACTACTAGAGGTGAGATATTGTAAATGCTTAGCACAGAGTAGGAGCCCAATAAATGACAGTCACTCTTCCATTTATAGTACACAGTCAAGAGAAGTTAGGCTCTTCTGATAACAGTAAATAAATTTGCTGGTGTTTATAAATTGATGCTTCAGGCCATTTGTTTATGGAAACACTGAGTTTTTACTACGTAATTTTCAGAAATTTTCTAACAATTAAAAGTTCAGAAAAAGAGTAAGTAAGAGGCTTCCACCTCACTCTCCCTTTCATCACATTGATTAGATTCCTACAGTCTGAGACTCTTGGGTTTACTGGTATTTGCCACTTTGTGGCTGTGTTCAGAAACCCTCTGGTTGGCATGGGAGTTGGAAGAATGGGTTACAGTGAACCCTTTAGAGAAAAGAGAAAGAAACCACAGCTACCACAATCAAGATCTTTTCCATATTGTCATTCCTTATGATGAAAGTGAGCAAAATAAATTATGGGATTGCTTAAATGAAGGGTGAGGGACTAGATCAGAGATTCTCTGGCTTTTCTTTTTTTTTAATGGTAGTTATGTTGATATTTTCATCCTATTCATGTGCAAGTAGTTCAGTCAAGTAGGTTTATGATAAAATACATGTACTTAACAAAATATGGCTGGTGGGGGTATGTTGCCCTTGGTTATATGTTGCTGCACCTGACTACAGCAAGAAATATGGATTTAACTGGCTTTAATATCAAGTCAAGTATTTGTTGACACATGGAAATGAAAAATATTAAGGAAAAGCTTGATATATAGGTCAAATTCCATTTCAACTCACTCCAAGGGACTGTCCAAAGTCTTCTGCTGCCCTGAAATTGTGTTCTAAATGATGCTTGTCCCAGTCATAGATAACAGGACTTCTCATTACAATGGGATTTGCTACATAAATGAATACTGGTATAGATTTTTAGGCAGTACAATTTATTGTAGAAAGTACAGCTCAAAAAAAAAAAAAATCATTACGTACTTAACCTCTCCCTCTCTCTCAACCCTGGAGGCATATCTTGCTTTCTACCTGAGGTGTGAACTGTTCTCTCCTTTTCAATGTTTGATTGCTTTTCGTTCCTCTCACTTTGCCTAGTACAGAGCAGACGCTCAAAAAATAGCTGATGAAGAAATGAGCTAAATGAAATGCGGTACCAAAGCAAATAAGGGAAATTCAGAATAGTTTCCTGCATAGAAGGAGAAACAAAATTTAGAAATTGATTCAAGATGAGTATGGCAAGCAGTGTTAGCATTCCCAGCTAGCCGGCTCAAGGAGTCCGGGGCTCCGCGGGCCCTCTGTTGGCTCCCTACTGCTAAGTGTTCGTGGAGGTTTGTATAAAACATCCAGCACTTGGTTTACCAACACCCCGCCAATCTCCGAGGAATGCCACGGAGACATTTCAGTCATTAAGTACCGGAAGCACCTTCATAAGGGTCCCACATTGAGCCCAAGCTGGGGTGGCCAATGAACAAATCCTGTCCTTTTAAAGGACAGAGAGAAAGGGCCACCACGACCACCTGGGAGGCAAGAAAGGGCAGGAAGGTTAGCCGGCAGCAGCCCCGGGGGAAAGGGAATGAGCGCAGCCCCTGGGGTGGGATTGACTCTCTGGCAGCCAGACTTAAAAGCAGTTTCTGAGCCCTTGCCTACATTACCAGGGCTGGGGGGAAACCACAGGAGACTTCAGAAAAGTATGCGTGATGTCCAGTGTCAAAATTCCTAACTTCTTCTCTTTCATTCTCCCCTTTGGCAAAATGATTGCTTTAATAATCAAAGAGTTTCCTATAATTGTTTATAATGCAACCCTGTTGGAATATGCTTTTCTATCTGATAGTCTCTCATTGTGAGCCTTTTTTTAGTTGAAAGCTAAAATAATGCATCAAATATACAAGTTTTGCTTCTATCTTGGAACAACAAAATAGACCTAAATGGCTATTTTTATAAAGGTCTGTACTGTGTTCAAAGGAACCACCTACTGATGCCAAGGGCTTCCTTCCCTCATCGAGGGTTGTGCCACGGGAGTGAGTAGTTAAGCTCTGAGAGATGCCAAGCTCGCTGGGCGCTGGGGGCTTCCTGGGCAGAGAAAGGGCCTGTCCCTTTATTATTGGATAGAGTATAAGCAAAGAGTTAGGAGGGAGGGTCTGATGAGGTTAGCCCCAGGAGTGGTGCCTTTTTACATATATTTTACAGATATTCCCATTATTCATTTGAAAATATTTTAAATGGTAAATCGGCTTCTCCTTGGGAGGCATGACCTGTGGCCATTAATTAATAACTTGGGAGCTAACCAGGAAAGCACTTTTGAGTTCACCCACCGGTTTGCTCAGTGCATTTAATCCTCCCTATGACCTTTGTGCAGGAGTCATTATCTCTGTGTGGGAGCAGAGCGAGCCGAGGCTCAGAGACAGTAAAGCACTTTGCCCAGCGTTAGAGCGAGCGCTGGACGGGGCCACATTTCGGATCCAATCCACAGATTCACAGCCCATCGTCTTGTGCACGGTTCTAGCTACTCACTAGCCGTGCAGCAAGCCCAAACTGAACTCGCTGGGCCCTTCCCACCTGCAAACCACGTTGGGGCACATACTCTCCACGGGCCAAGCCGGTGGGCGTGCTGTGTCGATACAAACCTTCTTAGTCATTGGGCTACGACGGACACCGTTTCTCCCTTGTAAGAACTAAAATGACTGAAGGAAAATTGGGACGCTTCTAAGGCAAATGTGTAAGCTCAAGGGCTATGAAAATTCAAGAACTCAAAAACCAAAGATAACTTTCTTGACTAGACAAGAGTTGGGTATAAGCTCTGCAACAAAGTAGCTCTTGGATAGGAGATATTACTACTAGGGGTTTTTTTTCTTTCATTTTTACTAAGAACTGAAACCTACAAAATGACAAACCAGGATTACCCTATTAAAAGACAACTTCAATTGCTCCTTTGTTCTAAGAAACTGTGTGTTGGGTACTGACTGGCAATACCTTATACCTTGATTTTCATATTAATTATGCGTTTTTCCTTCAAAAATTGACTGCCACACTACACGCTGTGAGTCAGATTTGAGAGCTGCCAAGATAAATGTTCCGAATGGCTGACTTTTTAAAGACAACCTGTCAGTTCACCAAATAATTCTTTGGGGGTTTGTCCCAGTAAATGTTATGTCTCCCCTATACCTATACTTATACCTACAGCAATTGTTACAGCCCTTTCCTGATGTAGCATCTTACAACTAAGGCTAAAGATTTTTACTTTCAACCCCTAATATACAAGTAATGAAACTTATAATCCCTTTTGACAGCATCAATTTACTTTGGCTGTTATTGTTTAATTCCTATACTGATTTGTGTGAAATACTCTGATTCCTAGGGAGATAAGTAATTCTGGCCTAGTCCCTCCAACTAAAACAAAGATGACTTTTGTGTTTTTGACTAAATAAATGTTTTCTTCCCTGAGGTTTGCTTTCATCAAATAATCATACCAATGTTTGATTTCCTTTAGTTAGCACCTTATTTTAATGAGGCTTGATTCCAAAACATATAAGAACGTACGCACACAAGAGGTACTATATTGAGTAAGCCAAGAGTTCCAGCCAAGTGTCCTATCTTTTATGTGGCACCAAGTGACATTTTGTGAAAAGCACAATGGTAACTATTCATTCCGCCAGCCTTAAAAAGATAGGCATGAACTGCCTGCCAGAATGGAAAAGCTTAAGCTTTGAAATCAGACAGCTGGCTTCAAATACCATCTCTACCACCACTATCTCTGTGACCTTGGGCAAACTACTTGTCTCCCCTCAGAGCTTTTTCATCCAAAAATAGGGGTAACAGATGCACCTCAACGGGGTTGTGGAAGAGTTAAATGAGAATTTTGAGATTAAAAAACCAAGCATATAACCTGGCATATTAAGGAGATACTAAAGAATTGATCATTTTTTTCTGCCTCTCTGTAAAATGCCATTAGTAATTCATTGTGTTGTCTACGCACAAAAAAAAATGTAAAGGATATTAACTGTGGTGCTCTTTATGACAGCAAAGAACTGGAAATGGTCTAAGCATAGGGAAATGATTACATTAAGGTATATTCATATATTGAAATGTATGCAGTCATTCCAAATATTTCTCAAATAATGTTTTTTGACAAGAGAAATTGCTACCCTAGAATTTAAGTGAGGAAAACAGACAAGAAAACCTGTATAATAACAATAATAGCTCACATTTACTGAGCATTTACTATGAGGCATGCACCATGCTATGTACTTTACATTCATTATTTTATTAATTCTTACAATAAACCTACTAGATACATACTATTATTATCCCTATTTTATAGAAGTAGAAATTGAAGTTTTGATAGTTTAAGCAATTTACAGTCACTACATGAGTAGCATAGCCAGGACTGAAATCTCCAAGTGTCTGATTCCAAAGCACTTTTAACTACTATGTCACACTGATTGCTCAGTACAAACTGCCTAGGTCCACCATGAAGCTAGTTTAAACACACACACACACACACACACACATATGCACATACTCACAACCGCACATACATCCATGTCTGGAAGGAAAACACACCAGATACTAACAATGACAATCTCTGGGTGGTGAAATTTTAGCTGACTTTTAACTCTCTTTTATCCATTTCAGTATTTTTTCCAAATTCAACGAGTATGCAATTATTTTTACAGTCAGCAAAACGTTTTTCAAAAAAAAACTTGTGAGAGTATTTTGTAAAATCTAAAGCACTACCAAAGAGTAGTATTTTCATGAAGCAAGAGTTTATTCCTTGACTTATTACAGATTTGAGTTCCTCGTGCTACTATTCTTTCAAATTATTTTTTCTTTCCATCGAGTCCAAGGTAAAAAGCGTGTAAAAGGCTATTTTGTACACGAGTAAAACAAAACATAGTACACAAACACCATATGTATAAGTTACAGACATTTGATATTAATATAAAAGTCAAAGAGTTTGTGTGAGAAGGAAAAAAACCCTCTTTGAATAATACAGGATTTTCCATTTAGAGAAAACACATCCATTAGTGACACGATGCCATCAGTGCATTCTCTGTCATGGTCACAGTTAGTGAAACTGTCATGGAGCCATTTACATAGACTCCAGCATGCTATTTGGACATGATTCAGCCTGATTACTGTCTGTCCCAGGAGATGTGAGTATAATGATGTGCTGGAGTGACACCTAGTATCACCTAAGGAGTGATTTCCTGTCCCACCACCAATTAGTTTCCAAAGCAATGATTCCATAAAGAGAACTGAATGATACACAAAAAAGCAATTCCTTTGAACCAAACAAGTTCATGTGAATTGAAATTATAGGTGAAGTATGAATTTACTTTACAAAATTATTTTTTAATAAATTAAAAATATTTACATATGTTTTTTAGTAAACTTTTCAAAAGAAAAATGAATGCAATCTAAAAGTTACTCCAATTCATCTCGTTTCATTTCGTAATATAGTTCTATGACTGGCAATAAGTGGATCAATAAGGATAGTGTCACTAAGGCATCTGACTAAGTCTTTCCTAACTGTATCCTCTTAGACAGCTTGGGGGCAAGAAAGTAAACACGAGTGCGAGATGATCAAACTAGTTCAAACAAAGAAACAAAAAACAGCTAACAAAATTCATGTATGGATGTCAAAAAGTATCTTGTAGAAAGTCACAGGGCTCTCTCTTTGGCCTGTCTTGGTCCACATTTTATCAATGACAGAGGAAGTACCTTTCTCAAAAAGTGTAATTGACAAATAAGTGAAAAATGTACCACTGAGAGATTGAAGTTTTAGAAATTAGAATTCAAAATTGTCTTGATGGAGAGGAAAACTGATTTGCCGAAAAGGGACAAAATGTAACGAGAATAAAGGTAAAGTCCCCTACGTGTGTTCCCAAGGTTAACTGCACGGATACAGAATACGGGAGAGCTGGCTCTGTAGGGGTTGTCCAGAAAGAGACTGGGAAGTTTTATTTGGCTTTGGATATAAACTAACAACGTGCTGCCCCTCATTTAAAATGGAGGCCAACACAGGATCTGACTAGATCAGCAAAAGAAGGTGCCCTGGATGGGGAGTTAGCTGTAGCCGTGTGTCCTCCGCCACCCAGAGAACTCAGGAGCAGGGTGTTGAGTTCAAGATGCCTCGCTTTTAAAATGGCACAGGGAGGGGCTTCCCTGGTGGCGCAGTCGTTGAGAATCCGCCTGCCAATGCAGGGGACACGGGTTCGAGCCCTGGTCTGGGAGGATCCCACATGCCACGGAGCAACTAGGCCCGTGAGCCACAATTACTGAGCCTGCGCGTCTGGAGCCTGTGCTCCGCAACAAGAGAGGCCGCGATAGTGAGAGGCCCGCGCACCGCGATGAAGAGTGCCCCCGCTTGCCACAACTAGAGAAAGCCCTCGCACAGAAACGAAGACCCAACACAGCCATAAATAAATAAATAAATAAATAAATATTTTAAAAAAAATAAAAATAAAAATAAAATGGCACAGGCAGAGTGGTGGGCGACCAGAGTGTTAACAGGATGGCGAATCTCAGCCAAAAGAACTGGGACCACGTAAGCCTGAAAAGAGAAGACTTCGAACAGGAGATACAATAGCGATGGTCAAATATGTGAAGACCTACCACACTCAGGTGCATGACTATTCTGTGGCACTCCGAAGGGTGATAGGAGATGAACAGGGAAGCTACAGGGAGGCAGATTTCAGTATCTGATGTGCATGATAATGAGTATTGGTCCAACCACAAATGAGACAAGGTCCAAATCTAAAGGGGCTCAAGATCTAGGAGCACTGCAGGCTACCGTGGGCAGCAGTCCTCAGTGTCACAAAACTGTGACCACCTCATTCCTGGCAGGGTTCGAACGGCAGCTGGCTGACTGGGATACTGTGGAAGGGATTCCTGCTTCTGGGGGGACCGTCAGACCACAGCATCCACTCTCTCTTTCCAGTGCCCACCTTCTATGCTTCTAATTTCACATCAGTAAATTTCATGAAGATACTCAGTGCATTTATGTAAGCAATAGCTAAATATGCCTCGCCTTAATAAATGAGAAATAACTATAAATTTAAAGACAATCCAGGAGATTCAGAAGGTGAAATCCTACCAAAGTTTGGAAATGATAAATTAATGTTGTCATGACAACCTTAGTTGATATCGCCCATTGCAACTGCAACAGTTCTTGCTCTGGGACTACCAGAACAATAAACGAGTTTATATATTCAGTGCCACAAACCAGTACTAAATACTATTTTTAATGCTTTTATTTTTAATTTTAGAGGTAGTAGGTTTATACTCTCTCCTTGAGTATTCTCAGGTTGAATATGACACTAAACCGAGGCTGTGGTATTGCAGTGGGGCGATCGAGATTACATCAAGAGCCCAGGAAGTCACTGGCAGCCCCCTGCATGCACTGAATCCAGTCCACCATTCAGACGTCACAGGAGAAATGAATGAGAAAGGACAAAGACCTTCTAGATCAGGACATTAGCAGTCACAGTAGCCAGCATAACATCTTCCACTTCCCCCTTTAAAAATTATAGGATTGCCCACATTCCTGTAATAAACACAGGTCGATCATAAGTGGCAGTATGTCAGATCAGACTATCTTACTGCTGTTTATGGGTTTTCTCGGTTATGTATTAGCAAGCACTACAATATAGGAAAGTGAGCCCTCATTGAGAACAACACTGCCTCCAATCAAAACCATTCTCTCCTGAGTATACTAAAGCTTTTCCCCCTTTCTTGTAAGCAACAAAGGCTACAATAAAAGAACTTCCCAAACACCCACAGTTAAGGAAAGAATGGCTCCTACAAAGTAAGTGTGAAATCTGTCCCTGGTATCTAATTTGTATATGAATCTTCCTTTTCAGGGTATTTTAGTGGCTTCCTTTATCTATAATTTATCAGCAAAGAATAGAAATAAAAGTTTATTTTGATGGCAGTGCACCTGACTATTCAGAGACTCAAAAACTTGCTTTGTTTATTCTTATATTACCCTGGCAGAGGATGTAAACATGCCTTTTTTTCCGTGGCTTCATGTTGTATTCATAATCCCAGACGAATATTTTCACAAATGCAAACCATTAGGCAGCACGGGCCTTAAGCAGAATGTGAAGGCAACTTCCTTCCGGTCCTTTTTCACCCAGGGATGGCTGAATTCTGGCCCTCCTGGCCCAGGTTTCTTATCTCCTTCTTATCAGTCTCAGGGAAGGGTCTATAAAATCATTCAGTCTAAGGAGCACATGTCTGACCAGTTTAAGTTACCACTTTCATAGCATTGCATTTTAGGCCCTGATGCTGGGCACTTTATACCTTGTTTTATTTAGTCGTAAAAAATCATAACAGGGCTTCCCTGGTGGCACAGTGGTTAAGAATCTGCCTGCCAATGCAGGGAACACGGGTTCGAGCCCTGGTCCAGGAAGATCCCACATGCCGTGGAGCAACTAAGCCCGTGAGCCACAACTACTGAGCCTGTGCTCTAGAGCCCGCAAGTCACAACTACTGAACCCGCAAGCCACAACTACTGATCCCACGTGCAACAACTACTGAAGCCCGCATGCCTAGAGCCCATGCTCGGCAACAAGAGAAGCCACCGCAACGGGAAGCCCGCGCCCTGCAACGAAGAGTAGCCCCCGCTCGCCGCAACTAGAGAAAAGCCCGCGCGCAGCAACGAAGACCCAATGCAGCCAAAAATAAATAAATAAAACAAATTTTAAAAAAAAATCATAACAAGGCAAGTAGGTATTATTAATTTCACTCCATAAATGAGAAAACTGAGGTTCAGGAAGATTAAATAATTGGCTCAAGTTCATTACAGCCAGCCAATTACATGAGTCAGAACCAGGCTTTTCAACTATCAAATCAAATCTGTTTTCCTTCTCTTCTAAACCATACTGGTCTTAGGAAAGAGAATAGAGTTCTTATCATGTAGGCTTTTGCATATTAGAGAGCAGGAAAGAGAGAGTGTTGATATTTGCAAAGCCCTTTTGAGTAGAATGGATTCTGAAATCACACCATAAGGCAGCCACCTTTCTTGCCCACACTTAAGACCAGCCTTCTCACAGGGAACAAAGAAGCGGATGTACCATAATTTAGGAAAATCAGCCCTATACTTGCCTTCCCCTTCCCCTCCCAAGTTGCACATGTGGTACAAATGGGACCCAGAGACCAGTGGGGCAGCCAAACAGTGTCTGGTGTCAGGGGTCTGGAATCAGGGAACAGCCAGTATCCAGGCAAGCTCTTCAATTCCACAAATACCTATTAAACTAGCTGAGTTTCCTGCCCATTGCTGGCAGGTGTTAGTAGAAGCTTGAAAGGGACCAGCAAGCGCTTACTCTAGGGCTTGTAGATCAGAGGCAAGACTACTGGCTTAAGAAGGCTTGGAGATATGTGATGGGATCCTTACCCAAGGCAATCTGAGATTCCTACACAAGACCTCAAATCAGGGACTTGGAAATGTGAGAGAGAACCTGGGGCACAAAGTGAAAATGTGGTACCCAAGAATGAGACAGTTCTGGCTTCCCAGGTAAGGCCAGACTGCATGGTCAACCCAATGGAGAGTCACTCGGGTGCAGGTGGAAAGGAGTTGTAGCTCCTGCCAAGCGCCCGAACTGGTCCCAGATCCTGCAACTGGGGGAGCCATCACCACACCAGGGTGGTCACCACTTTCTCAGGCCAGTCTCTGTACAGGTATGACTTTCAAACTTTTATTTTTAGCATAAGAACCTTTCCTCCTACCAGAATCTTATACTAATGCCTAATATGTAAAAGCAAATCAAAACAACTGCCCAGGGGCATTCTTCTCAGAACCAAAGGGCTCAACAGAACACAGCACACAAACCACCAGGAGAGAGCCGCTGAGTCCCACTGCCTATCAGAGTCACTGGCACCTGATTCCGCTGAATTTTTCCCGTGATAGTCATGGTTTCTTGCCATCACCTCCAGGTTTCTCCCTCCTGCTCCATCCTGGTAAGCTCTGCTTTCCCATCACTGGTTGGCTTTTCCACTTGAAAACAAAGGTCTGCATATCTCTTAGGACATATTATCTTCTGGGTCCTTGTGACAGCCCGTGTACCTTCCTCAAGCCTTCTGGGCCAAATGATCCACAGACTGCTGTCCTCAGTGTCTTGAGGCATAACTGAGGAGTACTAGTTGTTGGGCACGTCATTTTGTTTGATGCACAATGGCTTTATCGTGTACATATTATTGAGGCCCAAGACAGTGGAGGACCTGGGACTTCTCCCACTGGGAAAGGGTCCATGGCAGGATGGGGGAATCTCAGAGACCTAGGCGTGGCTCTTGGTGTTTTGTCTGTACCTCACAAGCAAGAGGCTTCCCGGGACTCCACTCGCCCTGCCCTTGCTCCTCCCGTCTACCTCAAGTCCTCCCTGTAGCACACGGTCTCCCTGTTTCCCTCTCCTGATGGTGACTGGGTGGGCCTGGCGAGACAGGTGTGCCAGACTCGTGATTTTAGCCCCGTGCACACTGTATGAAGGACTCCTGGCTGTAGTTTTCACAATCTGTCTCTCTGATTCTGAATCTTATCTAAAGCACTTTAATATCTGTGGATTTAAGAAACTGAGCAACTGCTGCTTCTCTATACCTGTAGGGCTGACTTAGTCATTCAAAAAGCTCCTGGGCTTGGCTCATACAGGATGCATCTCCTGGGAACAAGGAGATGTTCTATAACGATGCTGTCCAAAACGACTATTATGCGAGCCACACAGGTAGTTCAAAATTTCCTAGTAGCCATGTTAAAAAAAAATAAGATAAAGAGAAACGTGAAATTAATTGCAATAATATATCTTATTTAACCCATTATATCCAAAATGTTACTGTCTCAGCATGTAATCAATAAAATTTGTTCATGAGCTATTTTGCATTCCTCTTTGCATACCAAGTCTGAACCCGTGGTGTATTTCACACTCATAACACATCTCAGTTTGGACTAGGTGCATTTCCAGTGCTCGGCAGCCACAGGCAGCTAGTGGCCACGGTACTGGACAGCACAGCTCTTCAATCTCTTCTCTGTTCCCAGCCCTCCTCTCGTTTCTCTCCTGTAACAACTCATTTCCTTTAGTAGGGATGCTGTGGGCAGGGGTAGTCAGTGGGGACCAGGATCATCAGAGAAGACTTTGATACACACCCGAAGGGAGAGCCCACATCACAAAGGAGCTTTTGTGCCAGGCTAGGGAGCTTAGATTTTATCCTGGAGAAACAGTGACTCCGCTGAAAGATTTGAAGCAGCAGAGAGTCCATGATCAAATTTGCCTTTTAGAAAGGCGGCAGTGTGGGGAAGGGGTTGGAAGCAGGCCAGGCAGAAGGCAGGGAGACCAGTTACAAGGCTACTGCAGTAACCCTCAAGAGAGTGATGAGGGCCTGAACCTAGGCAGTCGTGGTGGTAATGGCCTAGAGAGGTGAGCGCAGATTCAAGGGTTTGAGAAGACAGTTTTTACACAGCTTAGTCATCAATGAAAAGTAAGGGTTGAGAAAGAGTGAGATCCTAGAACAGCTCCCGGAGTTTAAACTTGGTCAAGTGGGTTTCATCAATTGAGGTAGAGAACCCAGAAGGAATATGCTGGCTGCAGAAGTAGAGTTCTGAACTCCCTGAGTTTAAGACACCTGGAACAGATGTCAGAAGAGTTCAGAGTTGCAGATTTAGGAATCGATGGCATATAGGTGGTAGCAGAAGAAAAGAAGAGGTGAGCAGAGTGTTGAAGGGGGGAACCCTAGAGGGTACCGAGGTCTGGGAGGAGGAGAGGAACCAGCAGAGAAGTCTAATGCAGAGCAGTTGGGCAACAGGAAAGACATCAGGAAAGGAATGACTCAGAAAACAGGTGGGCAAGGTTTCAAAGAGTAGTGGTCAGTAACACCAGAGACTCCTGGCCAATGAATCTGGCGGTCTGCAGGACAGACATGGCCATTACGAGAGGACAGGGCTGTAGAGGGCTGGGGAGGTGGGGGTGTAGCGTGAGGACATGTTCTTCAAGGAGCTGCCTTCTTAGCCCAGGAGGGAGATGCAACGTGACCAGACCGACAGGGAAGGGGCCGCAGGGGTTTTGTTTGACTTCTCTTGTTATTAAAGAACGAAAAGGCTTATGAATGCTTATGCGACAAGGGAGAAGGCTGGTTGAGACCCTGAAGGAAAGCGAGATCACGGAGCAAGATGCCTGAGGAAGCAAGAGGGGATGGTGTCCAGACAGATGAGCCTCTGACTGGAGGAAAGTAAAAGGTAGAAAAGGAATGAGGAAGAAGGCCCTGCCATTTATAAGGAAGATACAACGTGACCATTGCAAAACTACTTTTCTTTATTTAGAAATATATGTGAAATATAATTACAGGTGAAGGCTTTTTTTCTTTAATAGTACTACACATCATGTATAAAATCGGATAAACGCTGAACATAGAAAAAAGTCACTAGTTTTCTGGAGCTCCAGACGTGTGGTCTTGGTATATTACCAAATCTTTCACATCCCTTTGGACTTGGCCTCAACATCACCTCAGGGGACGTTCATCACTGGGAAGAGCCACAGCGTGGTATATAGCTGGTGGCCTCTCTGATTGGTCGGTGTCTGTGCCAAACTGATAGGTAAATATTTCCCGTATCACCACGAATTACCCTAAAGGGTGGTGTAAGAAAAAAGCCACCGATCAACTCTGCAGATTGATCAAGCTATGTAACTTCCTAGAGCCCCCTCCTTAAAAGGATACATAATCCCTACCTTGCAAGATAGCTGTTAGGTTGAAATGAGATGATCACTAAGTGGTGGCCATCATGGTGATGACGATGATTGTATTCACTTTGTTCTGAATTTCTAGGAATTGGGTGCTGCTGTTAATGAATTAGTGCTTGGCAACAATTAGCATCTTGATCCCAAAAGGAGAATTAAAGACTCAATCCTAGCGTTAGGAAGGGCCCCTAAAAATCCTAATGGCCATCTGACGTTTGCATCCTTTCTTCATCCAGTACATATTCAGTCGCTGCCCTCAAACTGCCTGGGCTGACACCTGCTGTACAATGTACTCACTACTCAACCTTCCTAGGCTTCAGTATTGCCTGTCAGTAAAATGGGGGGGAGGGGGGCAGTAGCACTGCTTTGACGAAGAACAGAGATGATGCATGTATTGAGACATTGCCTGGTATATGGTACAGCTCATGCTTAAATACATTTAATCATGGGGTCTTACCACCTCGTGAACTAGCACAGTCCATAACAGGACCACCTGCCTTATACTGACCCCAAATCTGTCTCCCTGAAACTCACACCCATCGGTCCTAGTTTTACAATCCATGGAGTAGTTACACAGAATCAGAATCTGGGAACTATAACAGTATGTTTACTCATTTACTGAGCTCTGCTAGGATCACTGGGCAGTGTCCCACAGATGGCTGGCTACTTGGGACCACAATCAGTGCTGACCTCTTCCTATTTACATTACTATGAAAGTTTCCATCTTCAGTGGTGTTTCCATACTGCAGGAGACCTCTTCAAGCATTCTAAGCCAGTTGGATGCTACCCAGAAACGCACCAGTTATACTGCTTACAAGACTTATTTTGCGCTTTATGTCATGGTCAGTTCAGCACTTGGCACCAAAGTACCTATTTCAGGTCTCCGTATCTCCTTTAAGTTTCATTACTGAACATTGCAGACCACCAGTACCCAGGAGAGTCCTAGTGGCATTTCAGCTTTTGAAGCAGTGGTAGTATATTAGAGGACTGATGTTAGAGTCAAAACACCCTGGAATGCCTCGCCTGTGTTCCTGCCAACCCTGCTGCCCTTCCCTCATCTCTATATTCCCAATAATAGCTATTGAAATCTGACCCAAAGCCTTTCAATAATCAGCTCAAATAACTGTCACTCTAGGAAGGTCCCCATCGCCCTCCAACCTGAAGGAAATTTTCCCTTCTGAGCTCTCTTAGACCTTTGTTTCTGAGATACATGTGTTATTTCTCCTGCTGGACTATAAACTCCTTCCCGGCAGAAACAGTGCCTTGTACAAAGTGAGACTTATTAAAAGTTGAAAGAACTGAATTTTGTCCTGAATACAATATGATGGGTGTGGCAATTTTTCCCTACCTCACTTTTCATCCCTAGATGGATCCCCAGATGATTTATTTTTTTAATGTACAAGAAGCTTTTAAATGAAAAAGTTGGGTAGCTCTGCAATACAGTCTTGGATTTTGGAGCCGATTAGCTGAATATTTATAAAACTGATAACTCTAATTGTTTTATGTACAAAATACTGGCATAAGGCCTCAATCCTTTCATTTTTGCTAACTAATGGGACCCATCACTCCACCTTAAAATAATGACAGCCTCCTTAATTCTAACTCACAACTGCCAGCCTCCATCAGTACCTCAACTCTGGAAAATGCCAAGGCCTCAGAATCCTCACAGCTGATGAATGGAGAGGCTGATTAGAACCACTGAAGAAAAATGGGGGAAAAACTCCTTGACAGATGCCTCCTTCAAACTCTTGTCCCTTTTATCCAATGTCAACATTAATTTCTCTGTTAACAAATATTTATTGAGGTCATGACTAGGTGTCAAGCTGCAAAGCTAGGCTCTGAGGACATGACGATGAGCAGTACACAGGCAATATCAAAGCCCATCTTTAAAAAAACAAATTCACCTTTCTAGTTTATTGATTCTATAGGTCTACTTATCAAGGGCTTGCTATGCCCAAAGCTTGTAGATGGTTCAAAGATAGCATACAAGGTACATCAGTGCCCTCCAGGGACTTGCAATCTCGTTGGGAAAGCAAGAATTGTGAACACAATCGTATAAGAGAGTATCTATTGGTCTAAAGAATGATGTAGACAAAAGGGCAGAAGAGGAAGAATCCAATGAGAGTAACATGATTAGGGCAAGCAGACTTAACTTGGAGATTGTGCTTAGGTCAGAGGAAAAAGGAAAAGACATTCTAAAAGGGAGAGCATGAACAAAAGGGTACAAAGTCATCTTAGAAGGACGGTGAGATCCAATTAGTAGGAATAGAAGGTTCACGTTAGAAAAGTAGAAAATAAGGTTGGTAAGTAAAATTTGGGCAAGAGTGAGGTATATTCAAACCAGGTTGAGGGGCTTCCCTGGTGGCGCAGTGGTTAAGAATCCGCCTGCCAATGCAGGGGACACGGGTTCGAGCCCTGGCCCGGGAAGATCCCACATGTTGCAGAACAACTAAGCTCGTGCACCACAACTACTGAGCCTGTGCTCTAGAGGCCGCGAGCCACAACTACTGAGCCCGTGCACCACAACTACTGAAGCCTGTGCGCCTAGAGCCCGTGCTCTGCAACAAGAGAAGCCACTGCAATGAGAAGTCCGCGCACCGCAATGAAGAGTAGCCCCCGCTCACTGCAACTAGAGAAAGCCCGCGCGCAGCAACGAAGACCCAACGCAGCCAAAAATAAATTAATTAATTAACTAATTAATTTAAAAAAAAATTGACAGCAGGTTGAGATGTTGGACCAAAGGTGGTGGGAGGGGGAGGGGGCATAAAAAGAATTTGAACTAGTGGAAAGAGCACTAGCTTTGGAATCAGACAAATCTGAGTACAACTCAGACTTCCTGTGAGACAATCCTTGGATAAGAATTCTAAGGAGAAGAGGCTTTAGGAAGGTTGATATGATGAAGTGCGAAGCATGGGGAGAACTCAATTACAGAGAAACGGGATGTAGCAGATTATAATCATCCTAGAATAGGGAGGGCCGAGGGCCTGGGCTATCGGGGTGTGGGGAGTGAGGGATGCCAAGGAAATGTGGGAGCTGGCTCAGAAAAACTCTTACAAAGGAAGAGTTAACAGGACTTGGTGCCCGATTTTACTAATGGAATGAACGAGAGAGAGAAGAGTCAGGGATGGTTCCTAGGTCTCCAGTCTGGGTGATGAAGAGAACGTTAACAGTATGAAGGAAAGAAAAGTCTTTTCAGTGTGAAAGGAAGAAGTTTAGCAGAGGATATAAAAAGTTGATAAGCATGCAGCCGCTGGCCTAACAACAGGACATCAACCGTGAAAACTATTAAACAGGTGCATAAATGAGAATAGAGTTTGTGTCAGGACTAGAGAGAAAGATTTGTATGTATAAGGGTAAATAACACCATCACATTTAAGAGTATTTTTATTAGAAAATAAAAACTCTAGCTGTTAAACAAAAATAATGGGAAGGATATAAATAGTAGACAGAAACGCATCCTCACAGATTATTTTTCTTAGTTATGGTACTTAGGGAATCCTATCCATTATCACAACACTGAACGAATAAACTTCTATAGAAATTCAACATATGGCCTATTTACATAACAAGCATCACAACTCCAAATTAGCCATTTTGATGTGTCAAGGAAATAACACCTTCATAGCAGACTACTTCAAAAAAATGGAAGAAAAAAGAAAAGTTTGTTTTTCTTTTATAATTATGTGTACTGGGTTTTTAACTGTTTCTATCGTGAAAATCACATTCTAATTGTGTGATTACACTCTAAGACAGAACAGTGATGGAATGAATTGATTGGCTGAATTATGCACGATCATTCAGAGATCAATAAATAGACTCCATCACTTAAATCTGCCCATATTTTGTATCTGCCCTCATGTCCTATGTCATGCTTGTGAAAGCAACTGTTCTGTGTACAAAAATTATAACAGCCATCTGATTCAATTATCACAGTCAAATAACAGTAAAGGGTCTACAGAAGATGACTGGGAAAGAAGCACAAGGGAGCAGTGAGTTAGCAGTATCTGTCTAATACAAAACCCACTCCACTCTAATCATATGGCGAGACAGGTGGTAGCAGCTTAGATCTTACCATGAGCAACCTCAACTTCTTCCATTTATCAAACTGTAACCAAAAGTTCTTGTCCTGCCTCATAAGACACTGATTAAAGCTGTGTAAAGGTAAACAGGATGAAGACCACCTAGGTGCCTTCAACACAAAAGCCATAAATGCATGTTCATTGATAACAACAGCACAACTCTATGATCAGAGGCTGAGAAACTGATAAAACTTAGAACCAGAAATGAAACATTTCTAAAGCTTAACTTCTGATGGAAAGTATTTCCATTTGCACGGCAAAGCAGGTCTTTGAGATGCTTCCTATTGGCAGCGCATCAAAGACTGAAATGGTGTGGCCTAAGCATTTTCTTTTCCTGATCATTACAGAGGTTGCCCAAGCAGCCTCACAAGCCCACAGACACCTATCCCCACAAAGGCCACTTGAAAATAAGTGCAAGCACAGAAACAGTCAACTGAAGGCTTTCATTAGGGGGCTCCCTAAAACAAAATGAATACAAAAGGAGTCTTGATCGTTTTGCCTAAGTAAGTACTTTAAACTAAGTTGATTCCTAGAAAATTATTTAATATTTTCAGAGCCAAGGATTAAAGAAAGAAAGAAAATTTCCAATTAATGTACTCCTTCCCCAGATGTTGAGTTTTTTTTACTATCCTCTTAAATATTCCCTGCATTCAAGTGATTGTATTTTTATGCAAATTATCCTTTGGAGCTAGTCGTGTGTGTGTGTGTGTGTGTGTGTATTTTTAAAGCCACACAAAGAATCGTACATATTTTTTGTTCTGCTGCCCCATAAAATAGATTTTAACAAACCTTGAGTTTAATCCAAAACTCTAATTAGAGACTGCAGCAGTATTTGCCTTGTCCAAATAGAAAATCATTCCCAAAGTTGATTCTTCCCCACTTAGAGCTCCAACAAATATTTTCATACACAGATTTTTTAAAAACACTACAATTACTTGATAAAAACTGCCCCCACCCATACAACATACTGCTTTCTGGTTGACACAATTTTATAAGGCCAATCAAATACTTTATCCAGAAAGCAACTGTAGACTTCACTTTCAGAGTATCTTTCAAAGTCACTGTATTTGTTACTTGAATATTCTTTATTTCTTTTCCAGAATGAAGCAATTTCTGACTTCCTGTCCCTTCTTTTCCCTGCCATATTGCACATCTGCTTTATCTCTAGATAACAAAATCAATCATAATGGCAATGAATCGTTCCTTGAAGACAAACTAAACCGGTCATAAAGGTTACACGACCTTACTCTTTTAAATACTGGCATTAAGCCTCTTCCTCTGCATAGGTTCTAAAATTTCAGAGTCGTTCTTTTCTTACTTGCAAGAGGACTGGTAAAAGTTTTTAATGTAACATTTTTTAAAATGTAAATAAGCAAGTGAAAAATATTACACATAATATTTTATGTAAAGAAAGAGACTGTGTTTGAAGTTCAAGGTTTTTCACTAGCTCTCAAGCTGCAGATTCTGTAATACACTCAAAGGAAAATGCTGCACAGAAAGAATCTTTACATGTCAGGTCTCCAAAACCTTGGCATCTGCTAAAACCCGGACTGCTGGGAATTGAAGGCTCAGGAAGTTCACAAACACACACACCAAACCCCCAAGAGGTGGAAACCTCCAGTTGAGAAGATGGGAGGTTTCAGTCGCATCCCCGTCCAGGTAAAGTCTCAGCCCTTCACCTCCTACGTCTGCAGTAAGTATTAACTGCCGAACAGAGTGGGAGAGAGCGGGGCCGATCTTCCAAGACTCGGAAAAGTCGAGCGTGTGGAGAGAGCGGGAAGACCCTCTCGCATCTCCGGAGCCACCGCTGTCTTGGGCTCGGGCCGCTGTCGGCCGACTCCGGGTCCGCCCGCCCAGACGCGGCAGCGCGACCGCTTCGTCCCGCGGCCGGGTCGCTCGGCATCTACTCCTGTCACGCCGCGGGCAACTGCAGCGACTTTGCCGGCACCAGGGGTCGCCGCATCCTGCTCCCGCCTGGCGCCCAAGGGGCGCGGGTTTCCCCGGACCCGCGGCCCCCGGGCCGGGCGGCGATCGAGGGCGAGACGCTGCCGGCGGAGGCGGCTCGGAGCGGGAGGGCGGCGGGAAGGGGTGGGTCTCCGTCCACCAGGCGGGTGGAAGGGGACGCTCGCGCGGGGGAGGGCAGGCGAGGGACCGCGGCCGATTCAGATCCGGGGCGGGCAGGTCCACGTCGGAGCGCGGCGGCTACACGCTCGCCCCGGGCGCGCGAATGTGCGCCGCACCCGGCGCCTCCTCCCGCCCGCCGGCTAGCTCGCCCGCGCCGGCCCGAGAAAGGAAGGACGGCGACCTCCGCGTCCGGTCCGCGCGGCCAGCCCGCGTCGGCGCCGAGCGGGGGGCCACACCCAGCGCCCCGGGAGGCGGCTGGGGCTGGGCGGCCCAGGCTGCGGATCGCGCGGCCCGGGCTCAGCCACCGTCCCGGCCGCGCAGGCCCCGCCGCGTCCGCCCGAGCCCCGCGTCCCGGCCCGGGCCCGGCGGGCTGGCGGGGAGGGTGTCCCAGGCGGCGGCGGCGGCGGCCGGGGATCCCGGGCTTACCTCTGTGCCGAGCGCCGGCCGCTCCGTCCCGGGCCGGGGAACAGGGATCGGGGGCGCGGTCGCCGGTGGAGGCGCGGCGACGGTGGCGGCCCCTGCGGCGCGGAGGGCGGGCGGAGCAGGAGCCGCTGCCTGGGCCGCGCGCCGGCCGGAGCTCGCCCCGCGCAGCCGGCGCTCGCGGCGGAGGGCGCAGCCGGTTCGGCCCCCGGGCTAGATTCCTTCACTGACACAACTCCGGGTCGGCCCGCTCCACGCAGGGACACTCCCGCCCCTCGTAGGCTGCCCCCGCCCGCCGGCCGGCCGGCCAGCCCGCCCCTCGGTGTCACTCACCCGGGCGCACACACCCCGAGCCGGCGCCCCTCGCTCCCGCTCGCACACACAGCGCTGCTCACGCCTCTCTCGGGTTTTGTATCCGCTCACACGCACGTTCTGACACAGATCCCTTCCCTCCACACGCCCTCCCTAGCTCCTTTCCCACCCCACTTTCTAGAAGAATCCCCGTACTGCTTCCGCGCTTTGCTTGCCCCACACCAACCTCCTCGCCTTTCCCCGAACCCCCGCCTCATTTAAACGGCCCCTGTTATTCAAAGGTTTTGCCACACCCCGCACGTGTTGCAGGGGAGGCGTCCTCCCGTACCCAGGAGAATGAACTTTGCTCCCCCCAGCACCGTCTACAAATGCAAGATGCTTCTATTTTTAGAAAGCACGGATGCTTTCTGGTGCTGAGCCAAGCTCAAAATGTAAACAAAGGTAGCCGATTCCGAAATGACCTGAAGAACCAGACGCGGAAAAAGTACTGGGTTTGGTTGGGTCTGACCTTAGAAACGCGGCTAACCGGGAGTATTCCGGCTCCTCCCTTTCGCTGCCTTTCAGGCTGCAGGACGGGTTGCTCTAAACGTGTGTGATAACCAAGTTCCAGATAGACACCGTGGGCACCAGCCCATGGATTTCTGCCTGGGAGTACAGTAGTCGGGAGAGTAAAGGCAGTTTCTCAATCATTATTCATGATGGAAGCACTTTAGATAACACACCTCTTCCAGAGGCAGTAGAGTGAAATGCAGGCAGCTCTCCAGTTTTGTTTTGTTTTTTTTCAGGGTGACTTAACCTCCCTTTTTCTCAAAACCAATAACTGTTTCTCAGAGGCTCCTTGGATGTCAAAGCCCCTTGCAAATACGCAGGACGGAGTTACTTAACGCCTCTCACTCTCCAAACTCTAAGGGGCCCCTGAGTGTATAGCAGAATGGTATATCATCCGATGTTCAGGAATTCATAATTTGAAATTAGATACAAACACCTTTCTGGTAAAGTTCAAATGTTCTAACATAGTGTGCCCCTGTGGACAAAGCACAGCCCTAATAAGGGATAAAGGAGCCGAAAGCCAGGGAACCTATTTTCTTTTGTGACTTGTGGTGGCGGTTCTTGTTGCACTGGATGGGTGTATGGGTCATATAATTTATTTTAAAATATTTGTAAGTGCTTTATAAGTATTAACTTATTTAATCCTTTAAACAGTCCAATCAGGTAGGTAGTATTTTTGAACTTTTTTTATAGATAAAGAAACTGAGGCACGGAGAGGAGAAATGTTAGAGGGAGGGTTTGAACCTACACAATCTGTAACAAACTTGTAACAATTTGACTTGGAATTTGATGCACTGTTTAGGTCCTCTGGCAAAATAATTCACTTAAGTTTTGGGGAGTTTCTCCTCATAATTAGAATTCCAAAATGAGTAATAAATTATTGTTTTCCTAGGAAGGGCTTTGGAGAGAACATGGAACTCATTCTTCATTCCTTTCTTCTACCACTTCATTACTTCCTAGGACTCCAAATCTAATTTGTTTTGTAAAGACTGAAAGAAGAAAGCCTTCAAGACCTGAATATGCCCAGAGGGAAGAAAGGGTTTTCAGAAGCCCATACATGGCCTTTTACCTTTAAGGGCTACTTCCCAGTAAGTAGGTAGTAACCACAAGAATAACTGGTGTGTACATTGAGAGTGAAAATATTAAAGCATTGAATTTGATGAAAAATAAATAAATGGAGAATGGATGTATAGTAGTAGCCACTGTACCACAAACTAGACTAAAACTAATTTTCTACTGGGAATGGAGTGGAGGCCTAGTCCAGGAAAAGACAATTATAAAGTAACTAAAGAAAATAATTACAACTTTCAAGGGTTATTAAGGGACCTAGCAAAAGAAATCAGACTTTTAAAAGTTTATACACAGTGAGTTTCAAATAAAACTTAAACCTTTTGCTGTTCAAATTAATTTACTCTTAGGGAAAAAAAAGTGAAAACTTTCTCGGAGAGAGGGTTTATTCAATAAGCATGTAAAAATTTCTTGGACATCAAATAACTAACAAAGCAGTATTTTGATGAGTTAAGCATAAAGGATTTTTAAAATATATGAATTACATTCCTATAATTACATGGAGATATAAAAATCCAAAGAAATAAAATATGAAAAAAATATGTATTGGTGCTGGCACCAGATATTGAGAATTTATTCAAAAAATTACGTTATTTGAAATTTTGATCAGAAGGTTATCTGTATAATGCTAACGTGACTCTTTTTCAAAATGATTCTCTATGATTATAATCCGTGAATCTCATTTTACTATTTTCTAAGCTAAATGGAAAAGTGAAAGTCTTTTCTTCAGCAAACAAACAAGAATCGTAAGAGTAGACATTTTCTGAGAGATGAAAAAAGTATGTTAGTTTGTATATTATAATATTTCCATATAGGTATTTTTAATCTGTGTCTACTGCTTTCCTCCATATTGTCACTTACACCCTTTATCTGATGTGCTTAATTGTAAGCATGGGGGAACAATGCATATCCTGCAATGAGGCTGACCTCTTCCTTGAAAGATTTCAGCAAAATGCCATATTTCCTATTTTCCATCTCCTAGATTGTCCTGATTCTCTAGCCATGGCCGTTCAGAGCAGGGTTCACATTCATGGAAGCAGCTCAGATCCCAGAAGCCAGTTTTAGGCCATGGTCAATTGTCTTCATCAGAATTTTGGCATCCGAATAAGTATGGAGACAGAGAGTGATTTTTAGTTGCTAGGCTCCAGACCACTGACCGCTGGGCTCCAGGCCGCTATCCAGACCTACTGGAAGGCCTTTCATCTAGAGATCCTTGACTTTGGCTAGGCGCAGGGACTGGGTACAATCTGGGGGATCTCCCTTTGGGAGGAGTTGAATGTGTTCTGTGTGTGTGAGTATGGTGTTCATTAGAGCTGTTTACAAATATTCCAGCTCTGCTTTCTTGAAAGCATATGGTAGGATTGCGTGTCCCCAGCATACTGAAGTACAGGGTAGCTCTGCGACTTGCTTCAGCCAATGAAATCAGCTCTGGGCAGAAGTTAACAGCTAGTGTGTGTATCACCATGTTCTATTTTGCCCTGTAGCACTGCAATCAGCAAGGTGCCGGGTAGTGGCTGCACCATTGGACTGCAGTGCGTGACGATAATGAGCAATGCCACCCCTGCTGACCTTCCCTTCCTGGACAGGAGTACGAGTGAGAAATAAACCTTGTTGTTTTAAGCCACTGAGATTTAGGGGTTGTTTGTTTCTGCAGTATAATCTAGCCTATTCTGATTACAAGTAGCGAGGAAAAAAGAAACAAATAATTGCAGGGCATACTGTGGCAGAGAATGGCTAATAATTCCACAACTCTGTTTCTCTTTTCTCCCTGGTGCACAACTCATTCACATTTCTCAACCTCCTATGTAGTGAGGTGAGGCCGTGAGACTGAGTTGCGCCCAGTGTAATGTAGATGAAAGTTTTGTGCTCCACCTTCAGTCCCCAACCGTGGAAAACCTCCTGCATGATCTCTCAGTCTCCGTCTGCCATATGGAAACGAAGGGTTCTGAGACTCCAGAGCAGAAGTCAGCAAACTTTTTCTATAAAGGGCCATATGGTGAATATTTTAGGTTTTGTGGATCATGAGGTCTCTGTCATAACTATCTGCTGTTTTAAAGTAGTCATAAGCACTTTGTAAACAAATGGACATGGTTGTGTTCCAATAACACTTTATTTACAAAAACAGGCAGTGGGTCTACGTGTCCTGCGGGTGGTAATTTGCTGACTCCTTACCTAGAGGAGGGTAGAAACACAGGATGGAGGGAGCCTGAATCTCTGAGTCACTCTATGGTATTTACTTGCTGAACACACACATTGAAATGTTATCTGAGTGAAAAAAGCAGCTTTCTGATGAGTTAAGCATAACTAATATGCTATCTTATTCCAGATTCCAGAAAACATTCCAGATGGATTAATAACCTAAACAAAGAAAACTATAAAATACTAGAAGAAAATGTAGGAAACTCTTTTACAGTATTGGTTATCTTAATAAAACTAGTTAGAAATATCATGATAAAAACCCCAGAAACTAGAACAGAAAAGATTAAACAGATTTGACTACAAAACAAATAAACAACCCAAACATTTCTATACAGTGACGGGTACCATAAACAATATTAACTAATGGGAGAAAATATATGCAACATATATACACAATAGGAAAGAGTTAATTTGCAAAATAACAAATAGCTTCTAGAAATCAATACAAAAAAGAGAAGCAGCAAAATAAGAAAACAAACACAGGATATGAAGAGGTAATTTTTCAAAAGAAGGAATATGTGCCAATAAGCATATGGAAATATATTCAACCTCATCAATGATCAGAGTGTAAATAAGAACAAGACAGCAGTTTTTACTTGTTAGATTGGCAAAGAAGTGTTTTACTATAAGGTGTTTGTGAGTGTGTATAAAAAAATAACAACTCTCATACTCAACTGACTATAGTATGAATTGATAAACATTTCTGGAAAGCAATTTGCAGTATCTGTAAATATTAAAAATGCATATATATTTTGACCATGCATTTCCACTACAAGTAGTCTATCCTACAGAAATACTAAGTGTGCAGAAATATATTTACATGTATGTCTATATATATGTAAATACTATAATACAAATATTATAGTATTATTTGCAAGAGGAAAAAAAGTTAGACTCCACCTCAACATTTATGAACAGAGGAATTGTTAAAAAAATGGAGTGTATGTACACTGTGGAATAATAAATAACTTAAAAACCAGGGAGCTATGCATGTGTTGACATGGAATAATGTTCATGATATATTTTTGCGTGATAACAGCAAGTCAGAACAATATGTACAGTACGTACTCTAAAAAGAGGGGAAGGAGGGTGGAAATCTACGTATCTTAAAGGATATGCACACTGTTGACATTGGTAACCTCTGGGGTAGGGCTCTTCCATTTTTAACTTTGTATACTTCTCTTTTTCCCTTTGTGTATCATTTTTATAATTACAATTTCTTTGAAAAGTACAAGGACAGAAGAGAGACTGAAAAAAAAGCCCATTGTGGACCCTGGCCAACGCCGAGAGGTTGAGAGATGGATGGGCAGAGGAACAAAGACTTGTTGAAGACTTGCTGAGGCAAATCCAAAGGCATGAGTCACTCCCGTGGAGTTCCAATGGCAGCAGATTGAGTGGTTATGATCTGGAACCAGGGTTCTGCTTGGAAATTTTCCAGCAAAGAGGAAAACTTGGGGTGAGAAGAGAAAGGATAACCTTGCCAGCCTGAGGGCAAAACATGTTGGAAACACAAAAAACAAATAATGTCCCTTGGCTGAACTTTCTTAGTCTATACAGGCACTAAATATTAGGTAATCTTTTCACTTCTTCAGATTTTTTTTTAGGTTGAAAACCTTCTCTTCTCAGAAGCTGAAATGAATATATACCTAATAGAAGAGGTTCTTTTTTTTTTTTTTTTTTTGGTTTTAAAGGTTACATGTCACTGTGTATTCTAGGAAGATAATTTGAGGTTCATTCAACCTTAGTTGTGCCAGCAGGAAGACAAATGGCCCCAGTGTGTGTTATAGGTGTACAGGCTGTCACTGATTCAGGATGCCTTCATTCATTCATTCTCTGATGTGTATTAGCATTTTCTGTTGACCAAGAGTAGTTCTGTCACAAGTCTGATTAGTAGTGATGGAACATCTTGTATGTTTATTAACCATTTATTTTAAGTAATGCCTTGTTGATGTGTTACTTAAAAGAAAGTTTTATTTTATTTCTTGGATATAGCTTGGACTCTAAAATTCCCCATATTATTGTATATTACTTACCTTATAAACAAAAGCCCACCGGTGCCGCTTTTGGATACCACACCAGAGAGGACAAAGGAAACTTGTTGTAAACCCAAACCCACTATTTAAAGAAATCTCGCGATTCCTCTGGGTCACAGCATAGGAATGAGCCAAAGGCAGATTCAGGCATTTTTCTTGTTGGTTGTACTCTGAGCACTTTTGCCCAGATCTTCACACATGTGGGACTGGCCTTGCCTGGCATGGAACCTGAGACGTGGGGGTATGCTGTTAACAAGGAAATGGTGCATTAGTTTGCTAGGACTTCCATAACAAAGTAGCACAGACGAGGTGGGTGGCTTACAACAGGAATTTATTGTCTCACACTCCAGACGCTAAAAGTCTGAAATCATGGTGTCAGCAGCGTTGATTCCTCCGAGGGCTGTGAGGGAAGGATCTGTTCCAGGCCTTTCTCCTTGGCTTATAGATGGCTGACTTCTCCCTGTGTCTCTTCACATTGGCTTCCCTCCATATGCATCTGTCTTTATGTCCACATTTCCCCTTTTTAGAAGGACACCAACCATATTGGATTAGGACTCACCCTACTGACCTCATATTAAAGACCCTATCTCCAAATGAGATCACATCCTGAGCTACTGGGGCTTAGGACCCCAACATATCTTTTTTCTCTTTTTTCTTTCTTTTTTTTTTTTTCAGGGCAGGGCAGCAAGGACAATTCAACAACAACTGATGGCGTAATAATGAAGTTAATAGTAAAAGTGGGGTCAGAGCCTGGCTCTCTGACTAGTTACCTAGGATTTTTTTATCAGACTCCGCACCTCTGCATTCCATGCTGTCTTCCTGCCCTTTTCCCTGGGTTCCTGTTGATTCCTGTGCATTTCTCTAATGTAATAATTAGGTAATTGGGCATTTATCTCCCTGATGAGACTTCAGCACTAGCTGTGAGCAGGGACCATGTCTTTTGTTCCTGTGTCTAGCACAGTGCCTGACCCAGACAAGGTGATTGAATGAATAACAACATCTATCTTGTAAAGAGCGCCGGTCCACACTGCCATTCGTCTTCCGGATTGCACAACTAAGTATAAGTGAATCTAGACACAGCCCTGTGAAACAAAGTGACATGAAAACTTGAAACATTTTAAAATCCTTATTAAGTATATTGTGGCACATTGTGGATAGAAGCTTACAGATGGGATGGTGGAATAAGGAAGTCCAAAATGGGGGAGTCCTTACATGCAGCTACTTCATGAGTGAAGCAAGTTCAGCCAAAGGATACTGCGCCCTACTTACATTAATAATGAACTTTAGATTTAAAGTCTAAGTTAAAAATTACAGTTAGAGAAAATGGAAATACTTCTGTGGAGATTATTCTATGGTTAATAAATAGAGTTCATGAGGAAGGCCTATGGGAATTGTGTGTTTTTAAAACCAAGAGAACACAGAACCAAGTCAGAAGGGCAACTTAGTAACAGTCTTCAAGTGGAAACACAGGGATGTCCATGAACTTTCCTGTCTCTGCTGAAGACAGAACCAGAATAGTTTATGCCACAGCATGCAAGGGTTTGGTTGACTATGAAGGAAGCATTTCCCAATAGAATACTAAATATCCGGGTGGCTTGGATTCCAATACAAGCTGTGGTTTTACATCTTTCTATCATTTAAATGAAAACTCCTAAAATACATCAAGCCAAGGTCTTTCACTTACTGGCCACGAGACCTTGGAAAAGTTACATCATTTCGCTGAGAGTCGGCTTCCTTATTCATAAAATGGGTTTAATTTTTACCTCAAAGGGTTATAGGAGATTGAATATGAAGCATGTAGTACAGCTCCTGGCACATTGTAAGCACTCCAGAAATAGCATAAATAATGAACACGGAGCAAATATTAATTAATTAATTAATTAATTAATACATGTCAGACACCATTCTAAGCACCTTATGTGCTATTTCATTTTGGTTTCACAACGATCATGTGAGGTAGGTGGTTTTATTTCCATTTTACAGGTGAGAAACTTGAGGCACACAGATATTAAGTAACTTGCCCCAAATCATATAGTCAGTGACAAAGCTCCAATACAAATCCAGGCAGTCTGTCTCCAGAGCCTGTGTGTCTAGCCACTAAACTAGCAACCTCTCTGTGTTTATAGCAACTAAATATTAGCTCTTTTAAAATAAAAAATTGGCATGCTCTTTAAAAATTCATAGTCTAGTGGTCCCCAGCCTTTCAACATCCTTTTTATTATTGTTTTCCTCCCGTGTTTTGAATGGTTTTATTTACTACAATACTGCAATGATAAGTAATAATTTATTTTTCATTGCTATTGATGGAAGAAATATGTAACAGAACTCCAGATCAATATGAAGTAACAGCATGATCTTACAAGAATCTTGTCAAAGGCAAACAACTTGATATTTTGGTTGGCTCATGCAGTTTTATCACCGCACAGTTTGTACTAGCCTCTCTGAAATAACTGTAATAATTAACTGGTCCTCTTTCTTCCACTATGAAGTTCATAGACGTTAATATTCTGTGATGAGTCATCTATGATACTGATATATGAATTCCCTATACTGAAACATCATAGTAGGTAGGTTCCCCCCCACAAATGACTCCTCCATGTGATTAAATGCATTCTGAAGACACAGATGTACTACATTAGCATTCTCAAATAGTGTGGTCAGTAGTTTTGGATACATCTAGTTAAGGTCCCGAAGGTATTTTCAAAATATATATTCCATTATTAAATGTTAAAAGTGAATGTTTTAAAGTAGGAAACAAAATGTCAAATCCCTGGATGTAAGTGGGTATGAAAGGGTTCTCTGCAGCTGGGGGCTAAGGTAGACTGAAATCTGGAGGATCTGGAACTAGAGCTGTCCACTGCGTGCATGCGTGTGTGCATACGCGTGTGCAATTCTGCAGGGGCAATTATGGGGAGAAACAAGCAATGGTGTGCTAGTAAACCACCTTTAAGAAGGGGAAAAGGCCCCAATTGTAGCATTTGCCAATTTCCATATTACAAATACTCCTACCATGGCCAATTTCAAGGTACCAACAGTTTGACAACATTATATATTTATATTTGTGTTTATTTTATCTTAATATATATTTATATTTTTTTTTTTAAATTTTTATTTATTTGTTTGTTTATGGCTGTGTTGGGTCTTCGTTTCTGTGCGAGGGCTTTCTCTAGTTGCGGCGAGCGGGGGCCACTCTTCATCGCGGTGCGCGGGCCTCTCACTATCGCGGCCTCTCTTGCTGCGGAGCACAGGCTACAGACGCGCAGGCTCAGTAACTGTGGCTCACGGGCCCAGCTGCTCCGCGGCATGTGGGATCTTCCCAGACCAGGGCTCGAACCCGTGTCCCCTGCATTGGCAGGCAGACTCTCAACCACTGCGCCACCAGGGAAGCCCCTATATTTATATTTTACAGTTGGCTCTATCAAGCCAGCATAAGCTTGCTCCATCAAATCCCTGGAGATGAACAAGCTTGTTTATGAGTAGTCTCAGGATGGAGCCTGCAGATGCTACTAATGAGAATGAGTGCCTGACAGGGCAGGTGAAGGAGAAAGTCAAGAAAACAGATTTTCTAAGATGAAGTCTAAGACTGAAGACTTATAGCCAGAAATGATTCTGAGCCAAGGAGGCCACAAAGAGGAGAAGTTCTGGAAGGTAGCAATCTAGTTACCAAACTGGGGATGAAAGGCTTGGATGCAGGGGCATATCCCAGAGATGATGACTGATTGGACAAGGAGGAGAAGGGGGGAAGATGCTGCAGTATAAGTAGGGTGAGGATCCGCTCACCTCAGACCAGATGTGTTTCCGTACCGATTGAAATCCTGATATAGCCAGGTAATAAGCCAGGTACTCAGGAATAGGAAGCAGAGGGGATTTTGTTCCAAAAATTCTAGTACAAGGTGAGGAAGAAGGAGGAAGCACAGTTCCTGAGACTAGGACATAAGATAAAACCTAAACTAATGGGACTTCCCTGGTGGCTCAGTGGTTAGGAATCCGCCTGCCAGTGCAGGGGACATGGGTTCAATCTCTGGTCCGGGAAGATCCCACATGCCGCGGAGCAACTAAGCCCGTGCGCCACAACTACTGAGCCTGTGCTCTAGAGCCCGTGAGCCACAACTACTGAGCCCATGTGCCACAACTACTGAACCCCACGTGCCTAGAACCTGTGCTCCGCAACAAGAGAAGCCACTGCAATGAGAAGCCCGTGCGCAGCAATGAAGACCCTACGCAGCCAAAAATAAACTAATTAATTAATTAAAAAAAAAAAAACCCTAAACTAACAACCCTACTCAAAGTCAACTTCTCTGAAAGAGAGCTACTTAAATCCAAATCTGAAAGGCTTCCACCAAGGATCCCCTTTTGCCCGTAAGCCACAAGCAGGAGAACAGATGGTCTACAGATAGCGATCAAGTGCTTGCAGCTGTGAGCAGAAAAGGGCCATCTCAGGGCAAGGGAACAGGTAGGTCATTGTACTTAAGAGTAAAGAGCATTGGTTGTGAAGAGTTCAGACATTTCAGTATAGTTCTCGGCTGGAAACTCAAACCACATTTAGCTTCTCACAGCTTGGCGACCAAACTCTCTAGGCTACCCCTGATCTGACAGGACAACCCTTT
The DNA here is from genome assembly GCF_949987535.1 of Balaenoptera acutorostrata. Lineage (NCBI taxonomy): Eukaryota > Metazoa > Chordata > Mammalia > Artiodactyla > Balaenopteridae > Balaenoptera > Balaenoptera acutorostrata. Next base: position 59,016,158 of record NC_080071.1, on the reverse strand, counting down.
CCCTGCCCACCCCCCATCATATCAGAACCAAATTTCTGGATGCTGAAGATGGTGAGAAGCAGAGGGAGTGTGAGGAAGTGGCAATGGTGGACATGGACCACTGTTTCTAACAGCATGAAGTAGAGAGACGGAGCTAGAAAGAAATAAGTGACCTAAGGGTTTGAGTGAAGGGGAAAAAGAATAATGAAGTGATGACTGCCATGAATTCTGATCAAAATTAGGAGTATGATTGTGTTTATCTGGGGAAAAGAAAAAGCAGAGAAATAAAAGCTAGAAGTCTAGACATACAGACGTCATCTTTTCAGTGCTCCAGTGCCCCAGTGTGCTGTAACATCCTGAGAAGGGACAATTCAAATGTCCAACTGCTTCTTTTCTGCCTCCTTTATAATAACCAAACTGAAAGGTGAGACTATTACAGCACTGGTGTCTGGCTTCTTCTCTGCAATGACACACGGAGTGTCTCTCTCCAGCAAGGTCACTAGAGACTTTCTATTTGCCAAAATCAGTTCACAGTGTCTACTCCTTATCTTCCCTGGCCTCCTCGAGTGATCTGAAACTGTCCTCCTTGTGCGAACACTCTACTTCCCTGTGCTATCACTCTGAGCTCATTCAAGCTCTGGGATGGTCTCTGTCTGGTCTCACACTAGGGCATCTTCTTTCTCCTGCCTCTTAAATGTTGGTACTCCCAGTGTTCTGTCCTCAGTATTTTCACTCCTGAGTCTCTACTCTATTTCTAGATGACCTCCTCCATATAAGTAATTTCATTTGCTCTGTACAAATGATAACTCCAGTATCTTTATCTTCGGCTCACAACTCTGTCCTTGGCTCTAGACTTCTAGATCCTAAATCTATGTAATTATGTCCCACAAACAATTCCATTCCACAAGTCCAAAATTAGAACTCTCCAACAACTTCAAAGGCCTTTAGAGTATAGGAGTTACAACTCATGCCTATTTTTATAGCCTCAGTGCATGGAGGGTTCAGCAAATATTGTCAAATGACAATATGGCTGGATATTTTCAACAAACGTATATTTAAATTTCATTTATTTATTTAATATATTACTGAGGTACAACTGGTATACAGTAAATTGCACATATTTAAAGTGTACAATTTGATGTTTTAACATGTGTATACTTTTTACCACAGTCAAGATGCAGAACAAAGGCATAACCCCCAAAATTTTCTTCTTTGTGCCCCTCTGTGAACCCTCCTTCTGTCTTCCCTGCCCCTTCCCACTGCCAGACAACCAGTGATCCAATTTCTGTCACTATACTAGTTTCCATTTTCTATAATTTTATGTAAATTATCTCATATGTTATATGCTCTTTTTTTGGGCTGGCTTATTTTGCTCAGCATAATTATTTTAATTGTTCTTATGCCTCATGTATCAATAGTTCATACCCTTTTATTGCTAAATAGTATTCTGTTATGTTGGTATATCACCATTTGTTTATTACCTGTTGATGGACCTTTGTGTTGTTTATATTTTTAGCTATTACAAATAAAGCTGCTATGAATCATTTGTGGGAAAGTCTTCGTATGGCATATCCTTTCATTTCCTTTGGGTAAATAAATAAGAATGGAATAACTATATTATATAGTAGGTATATGTTTGACTTTATAAGAAACTGCCAAACTTTTCCTAATGTTTTGTACTATTTTACTTTCCCACTAGCAGTCGGTGATGTTCTTATTCTTCCACATCCTCAGTAACATTTGGTATGGTCAGTGGCTTTAATTTTAGGCATTCTGATAAATGTGAAGTGGTATCTCACCGTGGTCTTAATTTGCATTTTCCTATTGACTAATGATGTTGAGTATCTTTTCATGAGCTTATTTGCCATCCATATATCTTCTTTGGTAAAGTGTTCACTTCCTTTGCCCATTTGAAAAATGTGTAATTGTGAGTTCTTTATATATTCTGAATATAAGTTCTTTATCATATATATATAGTTTGCAAATATTTTCTCCCAGTCCATGGCTTGTCTGTTTATTCCCTTAACTGTGTCTTTTGAAGAGCAGAAATGTTTAATTTTGGTGACGTTCATTTTGTTCTTTTATAGAGTGTGCATTTGGTATCACATTCAAGAAATCTTTGCCTAAACAGTAGTCACAAAAATAGCTTATATTTTCTTCCAGAAATTTTATAATTTTAGATTTTATAATTAGGTCTATGATCCATCCTGAGTTAATTTTTGTATATGGTGGGAGCTATGAATTGAAGTTCATTGTTTTCCATGTGGATATTTAATTTGTTGAAACACATATACATTTAAACAAACTATAAGGGAGTCTGTCCTTATTGTAAATCAGTGGAAGCCTATACTTTAAAATTTTTAAATCAAAAATAATGTGCCAGGGACTTCCCTGGTGTTGCAGTGGTTAGGAAATCTGCCTTCCAGTGTGGGAGACGGGGGGTCGATCCCTGGTCAGGGAACTAGATCCCACATGCAGGCCGAGACTAGGAGTTCTCATGCCACGACTAAGGAGCCCATGAGCCACATCTAAGGAGCCCGCAAGCTGCAACTAAGACCCCCTGCAACCAAAATAATAATAATAATAATAATAATAATAATAATAATAATAATGTGCCAACAGCCCAAACTGTTTGCCTAGTTTTTAAAAACATACTCTTTACTTATTCTATTTTCAAGGTATCTCAACTTTTAAATTTTTAAAAATTTATTTTATTGAAGTATAGTTGATTTACAGTGTGGTGCTAATTTCTACTGTACAGCAAAGTGATTCAGTTATACATATATATATATATATATATACTCTTTTCATATTCTTTTCCATTATGGTTTATCACAGGATATTGAATAGAGTTCCCTGTGCTATACAGTAGGACCAACTTTTAAATTTTTATAGTAAAGGAATAAGTCGACATTTATGTCTTGTGTCCTATTGGCTTATCAGCTTATCAAGTTTGAGTTCTATTAGCTTGCTTTGATCCACATTGTTCCTAGGCCTTTCAGGGTGGGAGAAGAGTAATGGGAAGCAGGGTAGGCAGGAACTAGGGATAAATGTACCTCATTGGTGCCTCATTAAAACGCTCATAACTCTGAACTGGCACATTAGGGGGCCTCCAGGATTATTGCATGAAGCATCTTTTCTGTATGGATTCTGACCCAGGAGAGAATGGAATACTTTTAACAGTATGTGTATGTCTGTGTATTTTATTAGGAGGCAGGAAGAAGATGGCTGATTACAGATCTTGTTTATTTCAGTTTAGTAGAGAGAAGTCCTGGGACAAACCCATCTTCCTTCTTTGGAATGGCCCACCAGAGTTTAATAAGAAATGACTCAAATATCTAGAGTGGTCTGTGAATTCCTAAAGCCATTCTCGGGCTGGAGATGACAAATGGACATCCTCAACCTGCTCAGTGCAGCTGCGAGGAACCTTATTGTGGGTACTGGGAAATAATTTTGACCATTAAAAAAGTATCCACTTTTAAAAAATGAGACACAATTTGTCATTAGCATCCTAAGTCTCTTCTTCACTTCTCCTCCTGGTAGTTTCTTCTCCTTTTTAGGTATTGAAGCCTCTCATGCTTTCGAGTGCTCTCTCCCTTCCACAAATCTAAACCTGCTCATGATTGATGATTATGCCTGAATGTATTATGTTAACAGGGATACTTGCACATTAGCAGAGGACCAAGCCTTAACCAAAGGACTTTTTAAGGTTGGAATGCTAGGGCTCAATAAGCCAATAGAAGAGGTATATATTTAGGTAGCCATTTAGGCTAGGTAGTGGACATATGTAGATATTGTGTTACTTCCAAGCATTCATTTTCTGCTATCCCATTCTTCATAGCCCCCAGTGTCTTTGGGAAGTCATGAAGTTCCATAAAAACTGAGCCCACCTCTAACTTCAGCTGTAGAACATTGACCAATTAGCTCTTTCAATGCTCCTGGCCCTTGAGATTGGTTCACAGATGGGAATATTGCACGAGCTGGTTCAGTGAGAGTGACTCTCAAGACGTGTGGAAACTACCAGAAGTTTCTTCTCTATTCCTCCAAGCACTGGATTGTAAAATTGTAAGGACTGAACTTGCTGCCACCAGGAGAGGAAAACTTCTATCTGAAACTTGGAAATGAAGCCAACACTGTAGATGGCCGAAGGGATATTCAATGAGAAAAGTTCTTGGTGATGTAATTGAGCTGCTGGACCAAACTTCACTTGATTACTTCAAGACTGTTCCACTGTGTGAGGCAATACGTTTCCTTTTTCTTTTATGGCTGTCACTTAACTGAAAGAAAGATACAATGGGGTAGCTTAAGGCTGCAAGGAACTGAGATCTGCTCAGGTTTCCTCAGGGTTATGAGGATAAAGTGCAACGCCTCAGCAGGTCTCCTGACAAACTAAAAATTGGTTCAAGAAACAGATGAGCTTGAGCAAATCTAATTTTTTAAAATCTCCTCAGAAATTAGTATCTAACCTTATTCTGATACTCTACTATGTTGATGATTTAGCTGCTTTCCGGTCCAAATACTACCAGTTACCTGATTCTCTTCTACTCTATTTCACATTCATATTTGAGTCCAGTCAGTTGGTTACAATTCCAGAACCCCTCTCAAACATCACTGGCAAATGTAAATATCTGCTTGGTCCACTCCACCCTGGCGGATAATCAGGTGGAGGGTTAAAAAGCATGGTGAGGAGGGATGAGGAAATCTTCAGCTGTAGGCTGTGGGTGTGGAAGTCACTCCAAACTTTCTCAGGAGGGAGTCTTGTTAGGCACCGTGCATGGGCTGTACCAGACGGTGTGCTTTCTGGAATCCCTACACTTGTGATGGGTACTGTGAGAGAGCTGGAGGGGCCAGGGAGCTGAGAGTTGCCAGGGATCTGACCGTGTGTGTAGGAACTTCTGGAATGGTCTTGTTGGCAATTCCTATGTAATCATATGATAAAAATGATGAAATGTGATTTTGACAAAAATCACATGGGAATGTAGATGCCAAGGTGATGTGGGCGGGGTCCTGACAGTGTCTCATATGATTCTATCAACCAGCTTTCCTGTCCTTGTCTTCTGATTGGGTTCAGTCAAGAAGGAGCCATCGTGAAAGGTGGAAGAGATGGAGGAGAGTAATATTAGGCTATTTATGCCCCTGGCTCCCATCCTATGGGATTGCCTTAGGCTGGCTGTGTCCCTCGACCAAAGGTCACTACTCTGCATTCTGAAGATCACAGCTCCTCTCAAGGCAACCTTTTCTATATGAGTCTCTTTTTGTGGTTTCTGGTAACTGTCCCCTGCCCTCTGTTGTTACCAGCTCTGGTCTGGCACTATCTCTCTTGGTTCCTCTATATCCTTATTGCACCCTTATAAATAGTCCTCTGCTAAATAAATCTCAGTTTTGTCCTAGTTTGTGGCTTATCTATTCTTTTTCTTAACAGTGTCTTCTAATGAGCAGAAGTCTTTGTTTTTGGTGAAGTCTAATTTATCATTTTTCCAAAGCAGTGATTGTTTTTGCATCCTAAGAAAATGTTGCCTCTCCCCAAATCATGGATCCAGTTTCCTGGATTCTCTTCTAAAGCATTATGATTTTAACTTATATATTTACATCTCTGATCCATTGCAAATTAATAATTGTGTACAGTGTGAGCTAGGGGTCAATTTTTTCCACATATGGATAATGCAGTTATTCCAGTGTCCTTTATTGAAAAGACTCCTCTCTCCATTGAATTGCTTATATTGATATGGTTGGATTTATGCTACCATTTTGTTATTCATTTTCTGTTTGTTCTTGTGGTTGATTTGTTCCTCCATTTGTCCTTTTATGCCTGCTTTTGGATGAATCACATATATTTTAGAATTCCATTTTAATCTATCTATGGCTGTTTAGCTATACTTCTTTGCATTAAATGTTTTAACTAATTTCTCTAGCAATTACAAAATCATTCTTAACTTTTTATGACCCTCTTAGGTTATTCTTTATTATTTTATGTAAAATGAGGAAACCGTGCAATCATAGAGCTTGCATTTACCCCCTTTTTCCTTATGCTATAATGGCCCTATTTATTGCATCTCCATATAGTATAAGTCCCGCAAGACAGTGTTATAACTTTTGCTCTAAACTGTATGAATTCTTAAAGGTTGAAGAAAAAGAGGCTTTTATAATTACCCAGCTCTTTGCTATTTCCAATGCTCTTTATTCCTTCCTGAGGATCCAAGTTTCCATCTAGTATCATTTCCTTCAGCCTGAAGAATGTTCTTTGTATTTCTTGTAGTACAGGACTTCTGATGATGAATCGTTTTAGCTTCCTTTTCTTAAATCTGAAAATGTTTTGATTTCATCTTTATTCTTGAAGGATATTTCCACTGGATATAAATTTTTTTTCAGCACCTTAAATATGTCACTCCACTGTGTTCTGTCCTGCATTGTTTCAGATACAAAGTTAGCAATAACCTAGATGAAATGTGGTAATTATCTCAGGCTGCTTTTGAGACTTTTATTTTCTACTTTTTAGCAGTTTGATTATCATGTGCTGGGTGTGGGTTTTCTCATCTGGGTATGGTTTTCCTTATTTTTATTTTGCTTGACTTTGCTGAGCTTCTTCAATCTGTAAATAGTTTAATCGCTGCTTTAAAACTCTTGTCTCCTAATTCTAATTTCTGAATCATTTTGGGTTTGGTCTGTATTGATTGTTGTTTCTCTTGAGACTGAGTCACAATTTCCTGGTTTTTATATGTTGGGTGTATTTGGCTGTATCCTAGACATTGTGAGTATTACATTGTAGAGACTAGATTGTAATAATTCTTCTGAAGAGTGTTGACTTTTTTGTTTTTGCTCATCTGGGTTTGGTTTATCAGGCAATTGACTTGGCTAGACTCAAAGTTCAAACTCTGTTCCTTCGGTGGCAGTTCAAATCTCAGTTCAGTTCTTTTATTGTTATCTAGACTTGAGGGGCCTGGCAGAGATGTGTGTAGAGTATTAACTCCATCTATCTAAACACTTTCTGGGATAATTCTGTTATTTTCTTGCAGCTGTGTTTCTCTACACTCTGTCTTCTGGTTCTTTAGGGCAGAATAACTTTGAGTTTTCTATCAGAGTTCTAGCTGCTCTGCAAGGTGCCAACTGCAGCCTATCCCTGGGCTAAAAGCCATAACAATGGAAAATTCACCGTATTCCATTCTCTTCTTCCAAGCATTTTCTCCCTTCCAAAATCTATCTTCTTTTATTCACTCTCTAACCTTCAGATTGTTATTTATTATATTTTTCCTGGAGTTTATAATTATCATCTATGGTCTCATAGGGGCTTACTCACCTATTTCTAGAAGCAGAACCTCTTACTTCTTGAATTTTTGGAATGTGTTCTCTCATAAAACAGGCAGTTTCTGGATTCATGCTGCAATAACTGGATCACTGTGAAATTCACCTACCTAACAATGTTTTGTATATTCTATGTTGATTTTCTCACACATTTTCTCTCCAAGTTGTCCAAGTTTTCTGTTACCACTTGGTAGAGCCATTTCATTCTCCAAGGGGTACTTCCCAGTTTGCATTTTTATGGGCATCCTATTTATGGCTTTAAGGGAATGCTGTTCAGTACTTCTTGCATCTGAATTCTCTCAAGGAATGCCATTCTAGTTTGCTCCCTGAAATCTTGAGTCTTTATCTTTCACATTTCTTTTGGATCCCATCAGCCTCTCAAGGGCTAGCCATGACTAAAACATCACCTTGTTTTATACTCCCATATTTATAACAGGTTAGACTTTCCATACTTTATAGATTGTCTGGCCTCTAGTGTATTATTTTTCTCTTCATATCTTTCTAGCCTGACTACTAAGATCCCATTTTTCCCAAGGAAATTTCTTTCTTCCTCCAGCTTAATCAGCCTATATTTCTTTATTTTTCTTTTACTCCCCTGCTGCTCTATTCAGATAGTAAGACAAAAGCATGTTTTAATATTATCTTTTATCTTCATAAAAGAGATACTTGTACATGTATCAAATAGTCAAATAATATTACAAAGTTTAACAAACACCAGCTGTTTCTTACCCACCTGTTTCCCAAGCCTTTTCCCAAAACCCCTCCCCAGAGCAATCACTTTGAATTGTTTTCCTTCTTTCTTCTGGTGCTGTCCTCTATGTTTCTACATAATATGCTTAGACTCCCATAGTCAGTTATTTATTGATTCTTTTCACCCTGTATGTACTACTGGTGTAGTTTGGGTGCACCCAGAGCAGACCTGAATCAAAGACTTGAGTAAAATAGTTTATTGGGAGGTAATCCTTAGAAGTACAGGTAGAACAATGGGGAAATGAGACAAAGAAGGGCAAGGAGCCTAATAAAGTGTGTACTATCAAGCATATTGCCATCGTGGACACCTAGGACTCAATCCTACTGGGGAACTCTGGGAGATAGTGTAGAAGATGCCTTGGAATTATTCGTGAGGAGCAAGGGGCTGAGACAGTTGTCCTTCAACTCTATCAGTCATTGACTGAGGGGTTCAAGCAGAACCCACTATCTGTCTGCACTTTCAGCGACTCAGTATGCAAGTCAAGTAGATTCTATTGGTCTGAGAAATCCATCAAAGAGTTGCAATTGCTTTCAGTTAGATGCCATTGAGTAGCACGCCTTGAAATGGGCAGCGCCAAAATGGCAAGATGATGTGAGTGGGACTCCCCTAGCATATTTGTATCAGTCGGAATTCTCTAAAGAGACAAAACCAATAGATGGGGGGTGGGGGTGGGATTTATTATAAGGTATGGTCTCACGTGATTATGGAGCCTGAGAAATCCCACAATCTGCTGTCTGCAAGCTGAAGAACCAGGAAAGCCAGTGGTGTTGTTTTAAGGCCTGAGAGCTGGAGAACCAATGTGGTAGATTCCAGTCTGGGTCTGAAGGCCTGAGAACCAGGAACACCAAGGGCAAGAGAAGACCAATGTTCAGCTCATGCAGAGAGCAAATTCAACATTTTGTCTTATTGTTCTCTTCAGTCCCTCAACAGATTGGAGGATGGCCACCCACGTTGGGGAGCTCTGTGCTGGCACAATCCCTTGCACTTTTCCTATACTCTGCTCCCATCTTTGTACATTGTCCCTTTGTAAATATACCCTCTTCAAATTATCCTCATTTGACTGTGCCATCTGTTTTTTTGTTTTGGGACCCCAACGGGAGAATGTGGTTTGAAACAGCAGCTGAGCAGTTTTGAACTGGACTACCTACTCAGCTCCCTGACACAAGTATAAGATTCTCCCCCATGGAAGGCAAGCCCCTTCTTGGCAGAAGAGGATAATTTGTTTTTCCTGCGGACTCACCATACCAAAAGCAGAAAGAACTAAGCTAAGAACAGTTCTGTTCCTTTCCCCAAATTCATCAGTTAGATACATCACTCCTCCTTCCTTGAGGTGAAATGAAGACAGACACTCTCTTCCCATTACTTTCAAAGAAGTGGACTTTATGGGCCAAGGAATGAATGCTGGGAGGAGGAAGAGAGGATGGTTTCGACAAGTCAGTGAATTTGAGTTCAGCAAAACCTGCTCATCTGATGCTTTCATACTCAGAGTTGTGGGTTTGTATCCGGTGTCAAAACCTGGTAGCAAAGGGAAGTGGTAGTTGAATTGCCAGTTTACATGCAGCAGAGATCAATTAGAAAAGCGAATTACTCATGGTGTGTGACTAATAGTAAAATAATAAAGTTACTCCCATCACAAGAGGGAATGCTTGTGATCTGTATTCTTACGATTACTGTAATTTTAAAATTTCTTTCCTTTGAATGTCCTTGGAACTCACTAGCCTGTGAACACGAAGGAAATTGCATTTATTAATAATATTTGTCAAACTTTTGAGTCCCCGCTTGCACTGCTCCCAGATCTCAGCCCCATCCTCCAATGGAATCTCCCTGAACTCCCCCTGCCCCTTCCTGGGAGTCCTTGGGTGGTATCTCAGAGTTGCTCAGTTCTTCTGACTCTGCCTTTGTGAGGTTGGTGAGGGAGGCATTTGTTTGCCAGCCACTTGGAGGAGGCAGGTTTTCACTGCTTCTGCTGCTGGTGTCCTTGCTGACGGCGCCTTGATACTGTCTCCCAATGCTTTCAGGGTCCCCGTGCCACCGAAGTCACCAGGTGCTCTGGGGGAAAAAAAATGGGTTGAATGATCTTCTTCCCATCTTTTTGATGTCTTTTGTCCTCTGGACTCCAAATAGTACTACATGAACTTCAAGACTCCCCAGATTCTTTGGCCACTAAACAAAATACCATAGACTGAGTGGCTGATAAACAACAGAAATTTATTTCTCATAGTTTCTGGAGGCTGGAAGTCTAAGATCAATGTGCCAGCAGATTTGATGTCTGATGAGAGCCTGCTTTCTGGTTCATAGATGGCTGTCTTTTTGCTATGTCTTCACATAGCAGAAGGGGCTAGGGAGCTCTTACAAGTCACTTCTTATAAGGGCACAAATCCCATTCATGAGAACGCCACCCTCATGACCTAAGCATCTCCCAAAAGCTCCACCACTTAATACCATCACATTGGGAACTAGGTTTCAACATATGAGTTTGTGGGGGGACACAAACATTTAATGTCTAGTACCTGGTTTCCAAAGCTGATCCAAGATTTTCTCCTTAGATAAATTTTCTGACCCTGAAGCAGCCTGATTGGACAGGTTATGATAATATTCCTGGATCTGGGAGATTGCAAAAACCCAATGGTCAAAACAATACTGTTTCTTTCCTTCCTCTTCCATTCCCACTCTTCCTTCTAGAACACACACATTTAGTACTTAAGGATGAGGTTGACAGTTGTACAGATTGTAGCCTGTGTAAGTCGCACACTTTAGAGTTGTGCAGCTCACACTCACACCAAATGGCCCTGTTAGTATTAAAACCATTATTGCTGACCTGTTGGGTATCTCCTTACGGCTCTAGCAATCTATTCCTTTATTAGGCACTACATTAAATAAAACCAGTAGCATATAACAATATAACTCAAAGAGTGGACCATGGGAAAAAGGAACCCTCCTGCAGTGTTGGTGGGAACATAAATTGGTACAGCCTCTATGAAAAACAGTATGGCCATTCTTTAAAAAACTCAGATTAGAGTTGCCATATGATCCAGCAATCCCATTTCTGGGCATATATCTGGAGAAAACTATAATTCAAAAAGATACATGCACCACAATGTTCATAGCAGCACGATTTACAATAGCCAAGATATGGAAGCAACCTAAATGTCCATCAGTAGATGAATGAATAAAGAAGATGTGGTACATATATACAATGGAATACTATTCAGCCATAAAAAATAATGAAATAATGCCATTTGCAGCAACATGGTTGGACCTAGAGATTATCATACTAAGTGAAGTAAGTCAGAAAGAGAGAGACAAATACAATGATATCACTTACATGTGGAATCTAAAGTATGACACAAATTAACTTATTTATGAAACAGAAACAGACTCACAGACATAGAAAACAAACTTATGGTTACCAAAGGGGAAAGGGAGTCGGGGGGGATAAATTAGGAGTTTGGGATTAGTAGATACAAATTACTATGTATAAAATAGATAAACAACAAGGTCCTACTGTATAGCACAGGGAACTATATTCAATATCCTATAATAAACCATAATGGAAAAGAATATGAAAAAGTATATATATATATATATATATATATATATATATATATATATATATATATATAACTGAATCACTTTGCTGTACACCAGAAACTAACACAACATTGTAAATCAACTATACTTCAAAAAAAAAAAAATAGTGGACCATGGACTGACAGCAAGAGCGTTACCTGAGAACTTGTTAAAATGTAGGTTCTCAGGTCTCACCTAGACCTACTGAGTCAGAATCTTTGGGGTTTGGGCCTGAGAGTCTGTGTTTTAGCAAGCTTTCTAGGTGATTTTTATGTGGATTAAAGTTTGAGAAGCACTGGCCTATAATCTACACAATTTCTTCAGTTTGGTTAAGCTAACAGGAGTTGAATGTAGGTGAGAGATAACAAAAGTATATAATCGTGTCCATCTGATGCCCCCAATTAAACCTCTTGGAAAATGGGGCCAACAGGGAGTTTAAAATCAGTTACCAGCCACTCTTATCTTGGCCTGCCTCTAACATCAGTATCAACTGTAAAAAGGGAATGGTGGGGCTTCCCTGGTGGCGCAGTGGTTGAGAATCTGCCTGCTAATGCAGGGGACACGGGTTCGAGCCCCGGTCTGGGAAGATCCCATATGCCACGGAGCAACTAGGCCCGTGAGCCACAATTACTGAGCCTGCGAGTCTGGAGCCTGTGCTCCGCAACAAGAGAGGCTGCGATAATGAGAGGCCCGTGCACCGCGATGAAGAGTGGCCCCCACTTGCCGCAACTAGAGAAAGCCCTCGCACAGAAACGAAGACCCAACACACCCATAAATAATAAATAAATTTAAAAAAATAAAATAAAATAAAATAAAATAAAAAGGGAATGGTGATGATGATAGAGAACTTACTGGGCTCTTGCGAAAATCAAATGAGAAACTAATGTGATGGTTCTTTCCTCCCAAATGTCAATAACTGTTATTAATAACATAAATCTTTTGAGTCACTTGAATCCCATTTATTAAATTTCCACTTTAGTAAACTAAATGGTATGCATCAATTTCTCATAATGCCAACTTTCAATCAATAAAAAAGCCACTGACATTGCTTTTGTAAATTTTAATATTTGAAAATATTTATTCATCTTTTATCCATGTTTTTCTATTTATGGATAATTAAAGAATACCTTCTTATACTATACCTTCCACAAATTGCTCCTAGAAGGGGCAGGGTTTGTTTTGTTTTTTCCTTACAAGGAAGGATTTTTAAAAGTATTTTATCTTGGTAACTATTCATTGCCAATCAGGATAAAAGAGGTTTTACCCCACTAATAATTACTATTTTATGGTGACATGCTTGGTCAATTTCAGCACAATTTTAAGGTACAAATGGATCTACTTAAGTGCTATTACTTTTTTTTTTACAGTGAGAGAACATTTTATTAATAAAACAAAAGTATTCTCTATGTATCTAATCATAGAAAAAAGATATTTGCCAAGAGGTTAACAGATGATTTTTGTTTTCTCCTCTTGGCTTATCTGTGTTTTCTATTTTGGGGGGGGGGGAAACATCAGTTACACAGATTATTTTATTTTATTTTATTTTTTTGAGTTTCAAATTCTGATGATCAATTTTTTTTTTATTGGAGTATAATTGCTTTACAATGTTGTGTTAGTTTCTGCTGTACAATGAAGTGAATCAGCTATATGTATACCTATATCCCCTCCCTCTTGGACTCCCCTCCTACCCTCCCATCCCACTCATCTAGGTCATCACAGAGCACAGAGCTGAGCTCCCTGTACTGTACAACAGGTTCTCACTAGCTATCTATTTTACACATGGTAGTGTATTTATGTCAAACCTAATCTCCCAATCCGTCCCATCCTCCCCTTCCCCCCCGTGCTGTGTGCACATGTCCATTCTCTACATCTATGTCTCTATTCCTGCCCTGCAAATAGGTTCATCTGTACCATTTTTCTAGATTCCACATATATGCATTAATATATGATATTTGTTTTTCTCTTTCTGGCTTACTTCACTCTGTTTGACAGACTCTAGGTCCATCCACATCTCTACAAATGACCCAATTTCTTTCCTTTTTATGGCTGAGTAATATTCCATTGTATATATGTACCACATCTTCTTTATCCATTTTACTGTCATTGGACATTTCGGTTGTTTCCATGTCCTGGCTACTGTAAATAGTGCTGCAATGAACATTGTGGTGCATGTGTCCTTTTGAATTATGGTTTTCTCAGGGTATATGCCCAGTAGTGGGATTGCTGGGTCATACGGTAGTTCTATTTTTAGTTTTTTAAGGAACCTCCATAGTGTTCTCTATAGTGGCTGTATCAATTTACATTCCCACTAACAGTGCAAGAGCGTTCCCTTTTCTCCACACCTCTCCAGCATTTATTGTTTGTAGATTTTTTGATAATGGCTATTCTGACTGGTGTGAGGTGATACCTCATTGTAGTTTTGATTTATATTTCTCTGATAATTAGTGATGTTGAGCATCTTTTCATGTGCCTCTTGGCCATCCATATGTCTTCTTTGGTGAAATGTCTATTTAGGTCTTCTGTCCATTTTTTAATTGGGTTGTTTTTTTTGATATTGAGCTCCATGAGCTGTTCGTGTATTTTGGAGATTAATACTTTGTCCATTGCTTCATTTGCAAATATTTTCTCCCATTCTGAGGGTTGTGTTTTCGTCTCATTTACGGTTTCCTTTGCTATGCAAAAGCTTTTAAGTTTAATTAGGTCCTATTTGTTTATTTTTGTTTTTATTTTCAAAGTGCTATTACTTTTTTAATTGCTATTTTTGCTGCAGACTCGTTAAGAATTCAAAACTTGAATTGGAAGGAACCTAAAAATGTCTTACTTTATGTCAGTGGGGTCTATTAGATATCAATGAAATGAAATCCATTTTTGCAACACTCAAAGAAGAACATATCACACCTAATGCAAATCTGTTCTCAAATTTCCTAGAAAATAAGCTGAACAAAGAGAGGACTAAATAAAATGTAATTTTAATATTGAATTAACATGACAGAATAGGAGAAATAGAGAGTCAAAATGCTGAACACATTTTTAGTTATCCAGGGTAGTCCAGGAGGTTTTATTTTAATTATACACTAGAGGTAATGTTTTTAGGGAGTTCAAATAAATACTCATCATTCAACTTGACCTTTAATTAGGCATTGAAAACCTTCTGCAAAGGGAAGGAAACCATCCAACAAAATGAAAAGGTAGCCTACTGAATGGGAAAAGATATTTGCAAATTATATATTCCATACAGGGTTAATATCTAAAATATGTAAGGAACTCATAGAACTCAATATCAAAAAACCAAATAATTCCAATTAGAAAGTGGGTAGACGACCTGAATAGACTTTTTCCAAAGAAGACATAAAGATAGCTAACAGACACATGAGAAGATGCTCAACTTCACTAATCATCAAGGAAATGCAAATCAAAACCATAGTGAGATATCACCTCACACCTGTCAGAATTGCTATTATCGAAAAGACAACAGGGCTTCCCTGGTGGCACAGTGGTTAAGAATCTGCCTGCCAATGCAGGGGACACGGGTTCGAGCCCTGGTCCGCGAAGATCCCACATGCCGCGGAGCAACTAAGCCCGTGCGCCACAACTACTGAGCCTATGCTCTAGAGCCTGCAAGCCACAACTACTGAGCCCACGTGCCACAACTACTGAAGTCCGCGTGCCTAGAGCCCGTGCTCTGCAACAAGAGAAGCCACAACAATGAGAAGCCCGCACACCACAACAAAGACCCAATGCAGACAAAAATAAATAAATTGATTAATTAATTAAAAAAAAAAAAGACAACAAATAACAAGTGTTGGCAAGGATGTGGAGAAAAGGAACCCTTGTGCACTGTTGGTGGGAATGTAAATTGGTGCAGCCGCTGTGGAAAGCAGTATGGAGATTCCTCAAAAAATTAAAAATAGAACCACCATACAATCTAGCAATTCCACTTTTGGGTATTTACTCAAAGAAAACAAAAACACTAATTTGAAAAGATTTATGCATTCCTATGTTCATTGCAATATTGTTTATCATAGCCAAGATATGGAAGCAACGTGTCTATTGACAGATGAATGGATAAAGAAGATCTGATATATATAATATATGTAGTATATATATAGTGTATATATATATATATATATAGTGTGTGTGTGTATATATATATACAGTTTATATACACACACACAATAGAATATTACTCAGACATAAAAAGGAATGAAATCTTGTCATTTGCAACAACATGGATGGATCTAGAGTGTATTATGCTAAGTGAAAAGAGGCAGAAAAAGACAAATACCATATGATTTCCCTTATATGTGGTATCTAAAAAACAAAACAAATGAACAAACAAAACAAAACAGAAACAGACTCATAGATAAAGAGAGTAATTTGGTGTTTGCCAGAGAGAACTTGAGAGGGGAGAAATAGATGAGAAAGATTAAGAGGTGCAAACTTCCAGTTACAAAATGAATGAATCACGGGGATGTAATATAGAGCATGAAGAATAGTCGATAATACTGTAATAACTTTGTATGGTGACCAATGGTTACTAGACTTATGGTGATCATTTTGTAATATATTTAAGTGTCAAATCATTATGTTATACGCCTGAAACTAACATAATATTGTACAACTATACTTCAATTGTAAATAAATAAGTGAATAAGTATTAAAAAAATCTTCATGAATTCATGAAGAATCATCAGACTTCTGTTATATCCTCAAAGTTCATTACTTTTCCTTTGTTTTACTATAAGCTTTTAATCTATAAATAAAAGAGAGAAAATGTATGAAAGTACCTAGCATAAAAGTTAGCATATATACACATAATAAATGTTTGTTTCCTTTCTTTCCCTGTTGTATAATAAACTTAAAGAAACATTAAATTTCTGGTCACATATTTATCTTGGCTTTCTCTAGCCATTTTTAAAAGAGCAAGTAAATATGCTTGGAAAATGGAATTAAAACTCTAGGGAAAATTAGAGCTATATGAAGACAAAATCTTTTAAGTGCTATTAAGTGCTTAAAATATTACATAATCACATGAATTAACGGTAGGCATTTTAACTTGAGCATAGTTGTGTGTATGTTGTTGATATTCACATTTTTAACTACTACTATTTTCAGGCATTGCAAATCCATGCATAGAATTCAATTCAGAGGGAAGCTAGGAGCCTCAGATGACAGATGATTAAGTCAAAAGGAATTCATATTTAAAATAAAAGTAAAAGAACTTCTTTAACTATTTTTAGATCATTGGCAGAAATTCTAACCAAAAGAATATTATTAAAATGATTAACCTTGCAGTCTTGGAATTATGAATATGTGCTTCTTCCAATTAAAAATGTTAGACTCATACAAAATGGTATAAAGATTCAATTGCATAAACCTACAAGTTAAAAAAAAACAAAGTTATTACTACGCAGAACAGCTGTTACATATTAATGAAATTGGACTTTATGGGTGTTTGTGTGTGAACATGTTTATGACACAAATGGATCATAGAATGTTCAGCTTTTCTAAATTCAGAAATGTTGGGCCAGTTTTACTCCCTTCCAAAGTGAAATTAGGGCTCTCAAAGATTCCAGACTTGAATACAGGAAATGAAAGTTCCTGAAATGCCCACAGAATAGGTACCAGATGGAGATCGGGGTTACCAAGTATTTGGGGCAAGGCAGCGCAGAAGATTATATCCAAGTAAGTGACAAAATGAAAGTTAACTGAACCATTCAGTAAATGCTGTAGTTCATTATGCAGTCTAACGTACCAGTACTGTCTCGTCATCTTCTCTCTTTAATCATTTAGGTTGGAGTCTTCACTAGGGCCATAAGGGATTTTAGGTCAATCTAGTTTGATCTCTTTATTATACAAATGAGGCTCAGAAAGATAAGTGACTAGTTCAAATCACAAAGGCAATAATAGGAAGAATAGGGTCTTGAACTCTGCTCTCTCTGTTCTCAGCCCAGAGCTTTCCCCATTCTTTCCCAAGGCCTTTTTCCAATATTATCAGCATCGCAAGTGCTGCCTGAGGGCTGAAGTCAAAGCTTGTCTCTCCCTTTGGTGTTGCAAACAGGGAGGGATTCCAGTCCTGCCCATACCCGCCTGGAGGTTGAGACTGGTCCAAGTGAGAAGTCCTAAGGAATCCTTGGAACGTGGAAAATAACGTCTTTGAGGGTGAGTGTGTGGTGTGTGAAGATACACCTGAAAAGGAGGCTGGAACCACTCTGTAGGGCCCTCAACTGCCAGGCTACTGAACTTGAAATTTATTTGACCTGTCAAGGAGTACCTCTCCTGGTGTCTAGCACAGTGTAGGTATTAATGTATATTTGTTATATGAATGAATGAGTCGTTAGTAGTCTGTGAGCTGATTCTGGGACATGTTCTGGCTCTGGTACTCCCACCCTGCTAAGTCATTGGCTGGGTGCAGCCTAGCGAAAGCATGGTCTTGGTGTAAATTCGGCTCACTGCACTCCTCCCTGCAGGTTCTCTCCTAAAGGGAGATCTGAGTGGCACATGTCCATGGCCATTGTAATATTATTTGAGTCTGTTTACATACAATTAAAAAAACAGACAAGCCAAGATAGTGGTTACTTTTAGGGAGAGGTAGTGACTGGAATGGGATACAAGGGGGACTTCTTCTGGGGTGCTGATAATGTTTTATCTTTTAATCTGGGTGCTGGCTACACACCAGATATGTTCACTTTTTGAAAATTCATTGAGCTAACACTTATGATTGGGTATTTTTCTATATTGTGTAATATTAACGTCAAAGGATGAAATAAAAAGATTGCTCGCTAAGCTGAAAAGAAAAATAATATTGAAGATTTTAATACAGTAGACAATAACAAAGAATTTGCTGGAAAATCAAATATTTACTTCAAATATAATAAAAAGAAAACAGTTGGCCTAGCTTCTTGTCAGGGCTTGAAATTGAATTAAAATGGAACAGTGTAGACTAGGACGGGGAACAAGCCGGCAGAATCTGGCAAATCTGTAAAGCTTCTCAGCTGGGGGCGGAGGCAGGGTGGGTGGGAAGCGGGACCTATAAATGGAGACCAGTGGTGATGGGTGAGGGCAAAGGTCACCACGAAGAATGACCAGGCAAGGTGTGGGATCCCAGAGGACAGAAAGCATTAGCACCCAGAGAGCCAAGTTGGGCGGGAGAACAAAGATGTATTTTGTGGTCTACTCATGGCATGCAAGCGTTTAACACATACTTTGTCAACTATGGGACTGAAAAATGTCAATACATAGACTTGAGGCATCAGCTCAGTTGTTTGAATTATGAGATTGGATTTCGGGTCCAAGGCTAGTTATCAGGTAAATGGATGAAACTGCTGACCCATTAATTATACTAGTCCTCTGCTCATCGCTGATTATCTTATGTCCCTGGTAAAAGGAGGAAACATATAACAAACACAGCAATTGCTTCCATGCATAAGGAAAAAATGACCGCCTTATAAAAGATATTAAGCTTGAAGTTGAAAAAGTGGTTTACTTGTGGTGTGAAAATATTGGGAGGTTCTATGTGACCCTGATCAAAAAAAAAAAAAAAATACGAAGCTATAAAGGCATTTCCATTTTCTCGATTTTAGGAATATGAGAATGTCTCAGGTCATCTCCCTCCGACATTGTTTTAGACAGGGATCTTGTCTTCATCATCTTTGGACGCTCAGTGTGTGGCACATGATGGATTTTCTATAAAGCCTTGTTGGAGGAATAGTTTTTTTAAAAAAATGAATGAACAAAGAGGTCACTGTGTCATCAGTCTGGTCTTAGTGAGTAAAGTGTACATGAAATCAGAGGTCACCGGGAAAACTTCTGTGTACCCTGGTAAAGCGAGTGGGGACCTGTTAGAGACAAGTTAGGACCACCCTCCCACTAAGAACTGGGTTAATGACACAGGGAGAACAACCTTGACATTCACCTTAAAACAGCACCACTTTTTTTGAGGCCCTTGAGGCCATACTTGGGTCAGACTTGTCTGAGCCTGCTGGTGGAGACCTGATCCAAGGTTAGAAATTCATGCAAGGGCTGTTTGCAGAAGAAATTTCTGGAGCTCATCTTTAAGTAAATTGCTGATTTACTATAAATTCTTGAGTTCAAGGTGTACTGAAAAAAATCCTGTGTTTGTTCAGTGCTTTATTTATTTCAAATCTCTTTTGCACATATTATTTCTTTAGCTCATCATAGCAGCCATGATGTCTGTAGAATGGATTCAATTTTTTCCATAAAGGAAAATGGAAAAAAAGAATGTTGTATTAGTCAGTGTTTTCCAGAGAAACAGAACCAATAAACTTAAAAAGAGAGAGAGAGAGAGAGATTAAGGACATGAGTATGGAGGCTGGCAAGTCCCAGCAGACTGGAGACCCAGATATGAGCTGATGTTGCATTTCAAATCTAAAGGCTGTCTGTCTGCTGCAGAACTCTTTTTTGCTCCAGGGAGCAAGTCTTTTTGTTCTATTCAGGACTTCAACTGATTGGATGAGGCCCACCTACACTACAGAGGGCAATCTGCTTTATACAAAGTCCACAAGTCCACAAGTACAAAGTCCACAAGTACAAAGTGCAAAAGCACTTTCACAGAAGCATCCAGAGTAACATTTGACCACCTATCTGGACATTGTGGCCCAGCCAAGTTGATACATAAAATTAACCATCACAAGAGTCCTAGACTCCAGGACTTGCTCAAGCCTATGGATTTAATTAGTCAGGATTGTTTCTAAAATTCTGGGCTTCTGACATTTAGTCCCCATGAGAGACTTACTGAATACTAGAATTAGGTGACGGTTTTTCATTAATTCTGATGTGGGAAGCAAGAATGGGAAGGAGCTAGCTGGTAGTCAGAAATATTAGTTACTCAGTAACTGCTGAAAGCAAGAATCAGACCTCAGGACGTCAGGAACCATGAAAAACCTCAGTCTTCCTCAAATAATGTTATGTGGAACAGTATAAAATCACAGAATCATAAACAAACTCAAAGCAAGAGAAAAGAAACTAAACCATCTGCTAAATTTAGAAAGACACGCATAGAGACACAAGTCTAGGTCTGGAGTGAGGATTTCATTATGATGATGTCTAGTACAGATGTGAATAACCACGGCCTAGGGCAGGGGTGGGCTGACAAGGAACTGGGCTCAACTGGGAGGCTAGTCTATTCCGGGAAGGCTGATCTACATTGGGGCGCAAGTTTAAGCTTCCAGACTACCAGACAAGTGAAGAAAGCAGGATATCAAGTAGCACACAGTTCTTTCCCTTCCACATATGACTCCCCAGCCCTCCTCATGTTGGCAGGGGTCTCTGTGTCTCACACAGCTCAGCCAGAGGAACTCCCCATCATGATGAGTGTGTGATCTGTGGCAAAAATTCATATTCAAACCCCATACACCTATGAATTGATGAATCTGGAGGTTTTCCTGTCACAACGCTGGGCAGTAAATTCTTATGCACTGCACATTCTCTCCTATGACCTGTGATAATGAAGAATACAATCTGTATGAATATTTGAAGACCTCAGATAATCCCCAAACCTAATTTTAAGTTAAAAGCTTTTTAAGTTTTCAACTTCCTATTTCAAGAAACGGCTGTTCTTTTGGTCAGTTCTTCCTGCTAGCCCTTCCTTCACAAATCCAAATGGAAGCAAAACGGCCCACACAAATGTGTGCCCTGTTTCTTACATCCTCAAAGTATCACTGAAAAGTTGTATATGAACTGTGCATTTTAAATGCACCCCAAAAGAGGCAACTTTCAGTTTAAAATCATCCTGCAGTAAAGAGTCCTTTGAGGGCTTCCCTGGTGGCGCAGTGGTTGAGAATCTGCCTGCCAATGTAGGGGACACGGGTTCGAGCCCTGGTCTGGGAAGATCCCACATGCCGCGGAGCAACTAGGCCCGTGAGCCACAATTAATGAGCCTGCGCGTCTGGAGCCTGTGCTCCGCAACAAGAGAGGCCGCGATAGTGAGAGGCCCGCGCACCGCGATGAAGAGTGGCTCCCACTCGCCGCAACTGGAGAAAGCCCTCGCACAGAAACGAAGACCCAACACAGCCAAAAATAAACATAATAAATAAATAATAAATAAAAATTAAAAAGAAAAAAAAGAGTCCTTTGATTTTACAGTACTCGTGTCCTAATTTAGCACCCTATGAGGTTCTGATTTTCACAAATCGTATTTACATAAAGTAGACAGTATTAATGGAAAACGGGGGGGGGGAAATACAAATTATTAAGCACACACTAAGTGCCAAATATGCTGGACATGGCACAGTCAGTGAGAACGAGATGTGTTGATGACTCTGCTTCCAAGAAGTATTTTGCAGCCTGACACCAATGCTGAGGATGGACATGTTTCTAATGAAAGGCAAACTACAATATTTAGCACGGTTATGGAAGAGTAAACGTGCGACTGCTTAAGACAGAACAATGAATCACGTTTCATTTCCCTGCCTGAACAAGAGAAGCAACTCTTTGTCCTGCCTTTCCTTCAAGCTCAGCAGATGCTGGCTCCCCCCAAAGATAAAGCATTCTTTGTGTGCTGTGCCCTCAGCTTCCCTGGGTATTGGATGGCAGCTTCTGTATGCAGATGCTGAAAAAATCTTTCTGGGAGTGTTGACATAGTATTTGTCTCTTGAGCACATGTTTATTTTTAGCGGTAAATTATCAGAGCTTGTGAGGCTGAAACCTCAGCTACTTTTTGCATGCGTTTTCAGTAGCTGAATTCCAGACCAGGGCACCACAGACCGCCTATCAGCCATGACGATGATTTCCAGACCTCATCCTCCCATCTTGCCAGGTAACTGAAATTGATTAATCACTTACCAATTTAACAATGGTCAGTGAGGGCCCGTAAAATGCTTATTTTCAGATTATTCATAGTTGGAAGTCTATTTATTCATCACAAAGAGGAATGAGAAAATATTTCTCTTTGTGGAGGTAGAAACCTTAGATCAGTGATCTCAATTCATTGCTCAGCACCTGCAGGGAGTCAGAGCAAAGAAAAATGGTCAAGTCCCAAGACCTGAGGGCAAACCGTTCAAATTGCTAATAGGGAGGGGAAGGCTGCCTTGGTTGCTTAGGATTCCAAGATGCTGCTTTCAGTAACATCCTTGATACTGAAGGAGAGTGGCAGGGATTGCTCCAGATCTTTTTGGAAGAGACCTGGGAAACACAGTGAACTCATACCCAAGAGAGGTGTTCTTCTGGGCACAGAAAATGAAGAGCAGGGCATCTACACCAGGCCCTCTACTTTGCATCTCGTTACCCTCAGAGATTTAAGGCTGCAGCACCACTCACTGCAGGGTTTAAGGATATTATAGATTTTTTCTCTTTTTAAAGTCAGGACTCTTGGGTCCAAGAAACAGATACTCAATCTAACTTCTTATACTTTCAACCTAACTTCTCATACTGCTTCTTAAACTTGCAGTTACATCAAACAAACAAAACCCTGAAAAAATGAGTACCTACAATATGTTTTGCTTATGTCTATGTGTGTTTGTTTCCTATAACTGAAAGTTTAAGAAATATATCCAAGAGTTCAAATGATGTCATCAGGGTCCTGTTACTCTCTCCATGTCTTCGCACTGCTTGTCTTTGCCTGTCTTTATGCCACTTGTACACTCTTTCCATATGGTGGGCAATTTCAGTCTGTGGTTAGAAATCACAGTGGAAAAAATAGCTTCTCCTGCTGTCCATGTATCAATCCCCAAAAATGGATTCTGATAGGCTCTACTTGGGGCACAGGCACATCTCTGGACCAATCACAATGCCTTAAGGGACATGATTGGATGATCTGAGGAGTCATGCACTTATTACTATGGGCAATGGAGACAGGGCTGTGTTGAGATTAATAACTCCATTGGGATCTCACCGTGTAAGGAAGGGGTAGATTCTTCAAGGAAGGGATGACGATAAATTTTTTAAATGTCTACTACAACAGATAAGTGATCCATAAAACTCTAATGGTCTTAAAAATAAATAGGAGATTGCCAACTGTTCCTCCTTCTCACTCATGCTCTTCCTCTGCCATTCAAGGCAGTCCTTGATGCTATGTTAAATGTATAGACTTGGAATAGGTCCAAACAAGTCCTGTGCTATGTATTAGCCTACAACTGATAAACCATAGGTTGTTGCTACTTTCATTAAACCTAATTCTTCTTTTACGATAGCATGTCATCCAGTGATGTTTGATAGACCAAGATAGAGAGAAATATGAGCTTCTTGGGAGATAGAACTTGGTTTCATTTTATCTTTGTTTCTCCTATAACAATGAGCACTGTGTCTAGCACATAGAGGCCTCACATCACTGTTTGCTGAATTGAATCAAGTAGGCAAACATGTTGTCTGGGGGTTTAATAGGTCCAATAGCCAAAGAACCTACATCCTCTGAGAACTTCTAGTTCCCCCAAACTCTTCCATATCAAAAATTTGATTTTTTTCAAAAAGATTCCCTTTAGCTAAAGACCTTCGAAGAGCCTAAGCAGATAACATATGAGGTCAGCATATTGCAATAGCTGAATTTTTAGAGTTAGACCTGGTTTTTAAATTTCCAATGTCTTGAAGTATAGAGGTTTCTAAAAACATTAAAAATAGAACTATCATATGACTCAGCATTACACTTCTGGATATTTATTTGAAGAAAACAAAATTTGAAATTTTGTTTGAAAAGATATATGCACCCAACCCCCATGTTCGTTGCAGCATTATTTCCAATAACCAACACATGGAAACAACCTAAATGTCCATCGATGGATGAATGGATAAAGAAAATGTGATATGTACACACAATGGAATATATTTAGCTGTACAAAGAATGAAATCCTGTCATTTGTGACAACATGGATGGACCTTGAGGGCATTATGCTAAGTGAAATAAGTCAGACAGAGAGAGAGACAAATACTGTACGATTGCACTTATATGTGGAATCTAAAACAAAATAAAAAATATAAAAGGCACTGAGCTCATAGATATATTCCGAGAACAGGCTGGTGGTTGTTAGACGTAGGGAGAGGGGAGGTGGGAAAAATGGATAAAGGGGGTCAAAACATACAAATTTCCAGTTATAAAGTAAAATAAATCCTGAGAATGTAATGTACAGCATGGAGACTATAGTTAATAACACTGTATTGCATATTTGAAGTTGCTGAGAGAATAGATCTTAAAAGTTTTCATCACAAGAAAAAATTTTTCTAAGTATGTATGGTGATGGATGTTAATTAGATTTATTATGGTGATCATTTTGCAATATATACAAATATCAAATCAAATTATGTTATATACCTGAAACTGATATAATATGTCAATTATACCTCAATAAAAAATTTCCAATTTTAATAAAATTTCCAGTAAGTTGGACTACCATGAGCAAGTTATTTAATCTCTTGGATCCTCAGTTTCCCCTCATTATTATCATCAGTGAAATGGCAATAACAATACTTACCTCACAGATTGATATGTGGAATAATGGAAATAATATTTGAGAAATCTGGTACCTAACAAATGGACAGATATTGTGGTTGCTGTTGAGGGAACAGAGACAGGTACTGATAGATGGGCCAGAAGATGGAAGAAGTACTTAGGGTGGTAAAAGGTTGGATGAGAAAGTTGAAGGTCCAGAAGAAACAATTCATTCACTTAAGACTTGCCCACAACAATGTATTTGTGTTGTGGTGACTACAAAAGCTAAAATCACTGGTGGAGAGGATGTGTCTCTTAATCAATTAATTTCCTGCCCATCTTGCATCCTTGGGGTGCAGCCCCTACCTTTGGTCACAATATTATTTTTATCACCATCTGGTGGTATCATAACAAAATTGCAGGGATAGCTATCAAAGTGAAACACCATCACCTGAGAGTAGATGACGAAAAAAACTAATCCCAGAGGTGAGAACAGCTCTGAGGAGGCAACACCATTCAATGACATTTTTATTAAACCCAAAGACACATTAAAAACTTTACTAGAATATGAAAATTTCAGAGAAATAGCTTAGTATTAAACTTTTTTTTTTAATGTGTTACTGGAATATAAAGTCTCTCCAGAGAAACCTCCCACCACTAATGACTTGTGTTGAATTAAGTAGTGTTATACTTGAGAAAGTTTTACCTTTCTCCCAATGCAAATCTATTTAAAGGTAAGCTAAGCTCAACTAAAAAAAAAAAAAAAAAAAGAAATCCCAGAGTAGGCCTGCTGCTAATGCTTTATACATCCCACTTACAAAAGGACTGGTTGGTATGATGTTGTATATTGATAACTGGTAGGCCTGTTGTTATATGTTGATTATTTCTGTATCGGCCCAACTGGAAATTATGGGTTGTGTGGTTTTCAGTACATAATCATTTGTTTTTAGTATGAGCTATGTGATAAAAACTTATAAAAATTTGGAATTTTCCTAATTTTGAAAGTGTTTTGTACTATGATTTTAAAAAGAATAAAGTCTAAAATAGTATGGAAAAAATTCAGTCCCATATTAGACCTCTATGGACCTGCACATGGTACTAGGATTGGCTTAGGGCTGCTTCTAGCTCAGGCTATCTGTATGGCTGTCTATTCTTCCTTCCTACAGGTCTAAGAGATCTGTCTGGTTTCCTCTAGGGAAATAAGAAAGGCATAACTCAGGTAATGGCAGAGAAAAGTTTTTTAAAGGGTTAAAAAATCTTACATTCCTTTGGCAAATGTCCTTGCTTGATAATTCCTGTTGGCTCTTCCTCTATGCCTGATAGACTTCTCACAATCAATATAGCTAAAACTCGAGTTAATCTTTTCCTTGCCAAACCTATCAATTCATCATTGATTACCAAACTATGCTGATGGCACTATTTCCACCCAGTCCACCTGACTAGAAGCTTGAGTCACCTGTGACTAGTCCTTGTCCTTTATCTCTATATCAAATTGATCACCAAGTACTTCCCCAGGATATAGCCAAATGGTTTCTTGGTTCCATTATCACTGTCACCGTCTGATTTAGACACAACTGTTTTTCACTTTGACTTTGGTAAGGGTTCTCCATGGCTTCTCTCCTTCCTTCCCTACACTCTTCTTTCCCATTTATTATCCATGGAACAGAAAGGTTATTTTTACAAAACATAGATATAATCATTCACCCCCTTGCCTAAAAAACAAAAGACAGTTATCCAAGATTTTTGTTGATAACTTTGGTCCATGCAAAATCTTTTCAATATTTAAGAAAGAATTGAGAATCATTACATTAATATTGCAACAAAGTTTATAGATAGGTGAAACTTAGTGAAGCAAGATCAGCACAATTTATTAGAACTTAGCCTAGGAAACTGTCCTTTATTACATTGAGAGTTATATCAGAATCCTGTTAAGATCATGACTTCTTATAGAGATATATCAATCTCTATCTGTACCTCAAAATGGAGACTTAAAACATTAATCAGTTAAAAGCTAAGCAGACTATATTATTAAAAGTTGAGTCATTTTTCTATTCAAATTAATTACCAAAATTACATTAAAAAGTGACAAAGATAATGAACTACCACTATTCTTAGTTAATTCCAACAGACCATATATACATGTAGCATGACATGTTATGCAATATAAACAATTAATAAACAATGTATTTTTTGCCTTCTTACCATTAAAAAATGTTGTTAGATATACCCAAAAGGTTGTATGTAAATATATGTAAATTACCAGATAATACAATAAACAACAGAAATCTGCCACCCACTCAAGAACAGGAACACTAGCTATAATTTCCATATATCTGTTTGTTCCTTTCCTATATAGCTCCCATTTCTCCTGCAAAGGTAACCCAATCTGAGACAGCTGTGGTACCAGGAGTGGTTGGAGAAAATGGGTGATAAATTGAGATTTTGAAGCTGGATCATAACCTACTTACTGGCAATGAGGTCCCCATCACTGAGGTAGGAGGAGTAAATACAGTACCTGGCCCAAGGTGGCGAGCCATGGTTAACATTCTCACCACAGGTGAATTGGGATGGTGTACTGGTGGGGTGTAGAACATTAGCTGGTGTGACATAACAGGCAGCTGAGAAGTATGTGGGGAAATGGTAACTTTAAGGGCAATGAGATTGGATGGCTATTGCTACTGTTGATGCCCTAGAAAAAAATGATGAAACACTGTAAGTGATGAACAAGTAATTTGAAAAGCTTGGTATGAAAACAGAGGGCTTCCCTGGTAGCTGACGAAGGGCTCTCATAAAAGAAGCCAGATGGACACAATTATTGTAATGACTGGCTAGATTGGAGGGACAGCCAAAGGAGACTACCCTACAAAGACTTACAGAGAAGGGTAATAGAACATGGCATTCTTAGACGCGAAATAGATGGGCAGCTGACAAGGGTACTACTCAGTTTTTACTATCAGAAAAAAAACAAAGATAAAGGAACAAAAGACTAAGGGTAGTAGCCCCAGTAAAAAGTCATAATCTTTTGCTTAATTTCTGTACGTGCACCAGTTTTCAAA
Organism: Balaenoptera acutorostrata; assembly: GCF_949987535.1. Classification (NCBI taxonomy): domain Eukaryota; kingdom Metazoa; phylum Chordata; class Mammalia; order Artiodactyla; family Balaenopteridae; genus Balaenoptera; species Balaenoptera acutorostrata. The sequence goes on along the minus strand of NC_080071.1, from coordinate 58,988,125 downwards.
CTTAGAACCTAGAAAGTGAAGAGAAGACCAGGTCTCCAGGAGGAAGAACTAAGTACGCCATGGCGAGTATACGTGGTAGTGACTAGCCCAGAGCTTCCCCACAGGGACCTATGGCCATTTACTCTGGTAACTGTATATTTGGGAAGGGCAGTACCCAAATATTCCTAGGACTATTGGATAGGTGCCATCATGGCCTATTAGCGTGGAGAACAGTAAGGCCAGGTAATGAATGAAGCCCTGGCCAAAGTCAACTTACAGCGGGTCTCCTGGGTTCATGGACTCACCTTGTCCATAGTCATTTCTTTGATCTCGGAATGTATAGTTAGAATTCCTATGCATGGCAATTACTATACTTCCCATATTGGATCTTTTGCCTGTGGGGAAGGCAAAGTGGAGGCCTCTGAAACTGCTTCTCTGGGGGTGGTAGTAGAGATTGATGTCACTTTTAAGGATCTAAAGCAGCTTGGGAAACTTTCTCTTGAAGGGCCAGATGACAAATGTTTAAGGTTTTGTGGGCTTAATGGTCTCTGTTGTAACTACTGAAAGTTGCTCTTGTAGCAAAAAGTAGCCACAGGCAATATATAAACAAATGGGCATGGCTGTGTTTCCCCAGATATGGTTCACTTCTGCTGGTGGCCTCGGGCTCTGTGCAGGGGACCACTTCAGCCTCCCTGGGGGTCTTGGCTAGCACAAGGAGTCTCAAGTTCCTTTTACTCTTGCCACAGTGGGCCATGCTATTGTCCAACCAGCCTCAGTAACCCTGTCCCTTCCAGCTGCCCCAGCTCCTGCTACTTCTACTCTCAGGTGATCTGGGGGGAGAAAGATCTCTGAACATATCCCCTGTCTCTTGTGAAGCCAGTCATGTCTCAGTGTGCCTTCAAGAGGATTTAGCAGCAAGAGGGTCCCTCAGAGCATCTATTTAGCCATAGTGATGAAAGTGATGACCTTTGTTTTAAAAATACAATAGACAAGGATTTATTAGGCCAAATGTGCGAGACCCTGTTCTTTTACTCCATACATGTTTACACACATGTAATCGAGCATGACTCTGATAAAAGTTTTTTGAAGCTAACTGTGTGCTTTAGATAAATATTTTCTGGAAAATATTTTACCTTTTAAGTATGGAAAATTTGAAATGTCTACAAAAGGAGAGATCATGGTAGAATAAGCCTTTATGTACTTTTTCATCCAACTTCAACAATTTTCAATTCATGGCCAGGCTAATTTCATCTATGCCCTCCTCCTTCCTCTTGATTATTCTGAAGCAAATCCAAGACAGCCTATAATTTATCCATAAATATTTGAATAAGTATCTCTAAACAATAAAGACTATTTTTCAAAAACATAACCACCTAGAGATTTGACAATGATTCCTTTATGTCATCAAATGTAGTAGGGATATTAACCCTTTGTGATATCAAATTTTTTTCCAACTTTGTCAATTGTCTTCATACTTTGCTTATAGTGTATTTTTGCCATTTAAAAGTTATTTTTGTTTTATATAGTCAAATACATCAATCTTTCCCCTACTGCTCTGGGTATTTGAGTTCCAGTTAAGAAAGTTTTCCCCATTCCCAGATTTTAAATTCACTCATGTTGTTTTCTTCTAGTTATTATACTGCTTTACTTTTTAAAATAAATTTTACCATTTAAAAAAATTTATTTATTTTGGCTGTGTGGCACGGCTTGCAGGATCTTAGTTCCCCGACTAGGGACTGAACCCGGGCCATGGCAGTGAAAGTGCTGAGTCCTAACCACTGGACTGTCAGGGAACTCTCTTTACTTTTTTACATTTAAGTCTCCTATCCATCTGAAAGTTATCCTGGTGTTTGGTATGAGGAATGGATCCAATTTTACATTATTCCTTGTAATTCTCCAATTATTCCTAGTAATTCTCCAATTATTCCTAACCATTGACTAAAACATACATTTTCCCCTCACTGATTTAAGACGTCAAGTTTATCATACATTATAATCTCATACGCAATTGAGTCTATTTCTGCATTTTCTATTCCTTTCCGTGGGTCTTTCCCTCTTTTCATGTGCCAATACCATGCAATTTTAATTATAGAGGCTTGGTAACATATTTTAATAACTGATTCAACTACAGCTCCCCTACAACTGATCCTTTTTAAAAGATTTTCCCCTGCTATTCTTGCTTGTTTTTTTACAAATGAACTTTAAAATCAGCTTAAAGCCCTCATTCTTAATAGATATGGTTTTTACTAAAACAGAAGTATTTTGCTAGTTAAGTTATATTTACTATCTTACTTGCCTATACATAAATCAATATTTCTCAATCCACTGCAGTGATATTTATAAAAACCATGTATTACATAATATTGTATCCCTTATTTTGAACAATTTCTAGTATTTGTCTTTGCACTAAGCTGGAGAAGACACTAACAGAAGCTGAAGGTAGCTCACTAATGGCCTCTATGCAAAATATCTGGTTGCCCCAGGTATAAGTAACTCTCATTTCTCTAACGTTTAAATAAATCCCTCCTTGTTGGAGATCATGTCCTTTCAGAGGGATAGCACAGTGCTGGTTACTTAGTAGCTGCTTAGTAAGTGTTAGTTGGCTTTTGCATGGCAAATACACATTCTCATTATATTGTTTATATTTATAAAGAACTTACCAGAAGCAAAGTAGGGTGCTGAGCACTGTGCAAGGCATAAAGACGAGATGAGACTGAAGAGTTTACCTTCAGTAACTATCCCACAAGGCCCATAACCCAGAAGAGATGTGTAGACGAATGCTACGGAAAAAGAAAAGAAATGAGTTCCAGCTGGAGGACTGAGCAACAAGTTAGTATGCCAGAGTCTTGTTTGTTATGAGAATTAACCAACTAAGAACTCTTACCTATTGGGGAATCAGGGTAGAACTATCAGTTTGTCTAATTGGTTTGCATGAAGAGAAATTAATGCACGTTTCCATGTAAAGCAGTCAATTTTTTCCTTCCACATTTACTTACTGTCCTGTAGATATGCCCCAGAGAAGTACATATTTTTGGCTGGTGAGAAGGTAATGAGTTACTTGTAAGTCATTATTATAAAGAAGCTATTAGTCCAGAATCATATTCAGGAAGGATTCCTCATCTGGATGCAAGGCACACCATTACCTGGTTAAGCCTTGGGAAGAGTTGATGCACCCTGATGTAGGAGGGAGGGTACGGCTCGGATATGGCTTTAGACTGCAATGTATTTCTGACTACAAAACAAAATGACATGAGCTGTGAAGGACCAAGCGAAGCAGAGAAATCGGCTCTCTAGGGCTGACCCGTGAGCCCAGCCAACAACCCCATGAGCTCCCTTTTGCTTTGTCTTTGAACAACCTCATCATTCCCTTAGCTGTGTGTCCAACAAAGGTTGTCCAGCTCTTGAACCTCTGGTGTGGAGGTGTGAGGTCTGGGACGTTTCATGCGGGAAGAAGTGGCTTCTGTGGACGTGCTCTAGGGAGGCACCCAGGTAGAAGCCTCTTCGGGCATCCCACTGAGCCCCTAGAGGCTCTTACCGTGCCCCCTACCCACCCTGCTCTCAGCCTGCTGCTGATTCTGCATTTGCCATCCATTCACTTCAACTCGTGGGAAGGTGGGCCCTTCAGAAGAGATGCCGAAAGTAGGAGAACAGCTGTGAGGGGAATCCCTCAATGTTGGGCATGCCCTTGCCCCAGAAGATGAATTCCTGGATGGTTGTCAGGCAAACAGGCAGAGACACATCTCATACTACACTCTTTAGAATAAAAATATCATTTTATTTAAAATTTTATAAACCCAGCTGTGGTTAATTTTATGTGTGATCTTGACTGGGCCATGGGGTGCCTGGGACCCTGACTAACGTACCAGCCTTGTGATAGCATTGCTCATTTTGTTGAAATGTTCAGTATGACACAAATGGTACAGACACAAATGATAACCTGATTCATTCTCTTACTACATCCTTGGGAGTGTTATAAAGAGTCAGAGACGATGACTTCGCCAAAGCAAAAAAAATCTGCGGTTGTAACTGGAAATAGATGATAAGACATGTGACTCACATGTTAATTTCTAGTAAACCATATTGCATCCTGAGAAACACTCACTTTCATGTAAAACAGAATCTTTTGCTTTCTGTATCTTTGTGGAGATCTGAAAGAGTTTCTAGTTGTCATTTCGAGAATTTTTTGAGGCACATGAGGTAGGTGTCATTACTAAAATCTCACTAGATTTCTCATTTGAGTTTTGTCAGTGATACGTTATCATTCAGACAATATATATGCCATCAAAAGATACTATGGGGCTTCCCTGGTGGCACAGTGGTTAAGAATCCACCTGCCAATGCAGGGGACAGGGGTTCGAGCCCTGGTCCGGGAAGACCCCACATGCCGCGTAGCAACTAAGCCCCGGGCACCACAACTACTGAAGCCCGAGCGCCTAGAGCCCGTGCTCCGCAAAAAGAGAAGTCACCGCAATGAGAAGCCCACGCACCGCAGTGAAGAGTGGCCCCACCTCGCCGCAACGAGAGAAAGCCTGCGCACAGCAATGAAGACCCAACGCTGGCAAAAATAAATTAAAAAAAAAAAAATACTATGGCCAGAGTGACTTAATAAAAACTACAGCATCCCGTGGCCCGATGTTACTTAGTGTATTATCCAAAAAACCCCACAGCCTAGCATCCAAAGGTAATTAAAGAGCCATTCACATCTTTAATTGTGTTTTTCAAAGAACTTTTATCATCCACTCATTGAATGGTTTTACTTTATGATCTAGTCCACAACCTTTAGAAACCTTCCTGAGGGTCTTTCTTCCTCTCCAGTTTTCTCAAACACCAAGAAATGAGGAGATTCTCATTCTTTTAACTTACTCCTCACCTTCTCACCAGCTCTCTTCTCTGTCTGTGTCTCAGCCCCCATGGCCCTGGTCTCCTCCCCACTTCCTCGTACATTTCTGGCCCTATTTTGCTCCTGTTCATTTACCCAATTCTGACTCTTAGAATCTGGAACCTGGGCTGGCCAAGAAAGAAGACTATTTGTAAAGTAGGGGAGAGGAAGAAGTTGAGAGGACAAAACTGTAAGTCTTTTTCAAGATGAAATCTTAAAATGCTGATCTTTATTTTCTCTCATTGTCACACTTAGAGGTAGCACTTCACGTCAGCCAGGGACAAGAGCCATATTAGCTGTCGCTTCAAGATCCTGGGTATGTTTCTTTTTTTCCTTTTTCTTCTTTAATTGAAGTATAGTTGACTTACAATGTTATATTAGTTTCAGGTGTACAACATAGTGATTCAATATTTTGATAGATTATACTCCATTTAAAGTTATTACAAAATAATGGCTACATTTCCCTGTTATACAATATATCCTTGTTGCTTATCTATTTTATACATAGTAGTTTGTATCTGCTAATCCCCTACCACTATCTTACCCCTCCCCCTTCCCTCTCCCCACTGGTAACCACTAGTTTGTTCTCTATATTTGTGAGTTTGTTTCTGTTTTGTTATATTCACTCATTTGTTTTACTTTTTAGATTTCACGTGTAAATAATAACATAAAGTATTTGTGTTTCTCTGTCTGACTTATTTCACTAAGTACAATAACCCTCTATGGTACATGTTGCTGCAAATGGCAGAATTTCATTCTTTTTTATGGCTGAGTAATAGTCCACTGTACGTGTGTGTGTGTGTGTGTGTGTGTGTGTGTGTGTGTGTCTCCCCACATCCTCTTTATCCATTCATCTTTTGATGGACACTTAGGTTGCTTCTATACCTTGGCTATTGTAAATAATGCTGCTCTGAACATTGAAACATTGGGGTGTGAGGTATGTTTCTTTTATCCGTAGTTGCCTGCACAGTAGCTCTGGATTGCCCATCAGAAGAAAGCTGGCACATCTCTGAGACTTTACCAAGCTCCATCCAAACTCTCTTGTGTGTTTGCTCATCCTTTTCAATGATCCAAGACCCTTGGACCCCTCCTCCTATATACAGATGGTGTCAGGCATTGACAACCAGAGGCTGTGTGACAGAATGGAAAAAAAGCCTCTGTGCTGGTGCAGGGTTGGACTCCTGTTGTACATACTACTGGCTCATTTTATCTCCCAGGACAACCCTGTGGTATGGGCAGGGGCAAGTATGAATATTACTCTTCTCATTTAATAGCCCACCAGGCTTGGCATTTCTGTTAAATGTTGGTGAGTGCTTCAAAGCAGTAGGGAGAGTTGTTCAGACTAACTGTAATTTTATTAACTCACATTAAGCATCCTGGATAGTTTTTCCATTTTTATACTAAAAAAAGTCTATATTCAGATATGAAGTAAACATCTCTTTTTTTTCCACTAGAAATCACACACTGCATCTTTTACAAAGAAAAATATTGAATTTATAACCATACTTATACTGTAATCATTTCCTGTGATTACTTTTCATTTTTATGCTAATATAACTAGAATTTATGTAGTGCATTATTTTTCCATAGTGCGTGTATTCTGATAGATACAGAAAAAGGAAAAGCACCCAAAAACATATTCTGAGAAGAGCCATAAATATACATTTTCATCATCCTTATTAGAAAAACATTCTTGGGGCTTCCCTGGTGGCGCAGTGGTTGAGAATCCGCCTGCCAATGCAGGGGACACGGGTTCGAGCCCTGGTCTGGGAAGATCCCACATGCCGCGGAGCAACTAAGCCCGTGAGCCACAATTACTGAGCCTGCGCGTCTGGAGCCTGTGCAACAAGAGAGGCCGCGATAGTGAGAGGCCTGCGCACCGCGATGAAGAGTGGCCCCCGCTTGCCGCAACTAGAGAAAGCCCTTGCACAGAAACGAAGACCCAACACAGCCATAAATAAAAATAAATAAATTAAAAAAAAAAAAAAAAGGTTTAACTCTAAAAAAAAAAAAAAAAAAAAAGAAAAACATTCTTTATTCTCTCTTCTCTCTCTCGCCTCATTAGAAACAATCCATAATATTTATATACATTACATAGATTTATAAATAGATTTATTTATAGAAATAAAGTAGATATGGACCTTAGTACACTAAAGAACAAGTCATTCATAGATTTCTGTGACTCTCCTAAATTTACAGCCTGTTCAGATACATGACCTGACGTTTCCTTGGTCTGTGAGGTTTTGGGAGACCATTATGCAGATTACAAACTCACCTCTTGGTGAACTGATTGCTCTGATTGACACAAATTATCTTTGGGCAACAATACGTGTCTAAGGGGGGTGCTTAAAGGCATGACCCTTGACAGCCCAAGGAATATACCTGAGATGAAAAAGGAAGAGACCTGGCCATAACAGCTCAGATGTCCATACTATGAACATTGGCCAAGCAAGGTTTCTAGAGACACCCCATGTCTTATGAGATGGTGGCGGGGCGGGGGTAGGGGAAGGACAAACTAAATGGCAGGTCTGCGTCACACTGAGGAGGTGGGATTTAACACCCAGTTGCTTGGCATTGTTTTCTCCACTTAAAGTTTTAATTTAATAATCAGCTTTGAGTTCTTTTTCTGACCAGGAAAAACAAATCAAGCTTGAAATCTGTGGAAGTGTTTGCTTTCCTCATGACAGAAGCCCAGCAGCCTTCCTGTTCTAGGTACATTTATGGAGAGCAGCTACCTCAGGGAACTGAGTTTGTCTCCATTTTTTAAGGGACTGAATAAAGATAGATATGATAGAGAAAAAGAAAATGATTATTTTGGGTTATTAAAACCCAGGGAATTTTGAAAATTGTGTGTCAGTGGCTATCAGTCAGAATTTTTTTAAAAAATCTGAATTATGCAGAGCAATATTTCCTAAAATGTGTTCCCTAGGATAATGATCTGATAAAATATTCTGGGCAAATAAAACCTTCCATATTTTCTCCCTCTCTTAGAGATTCACAAAAAATTACATTAATACATTAAATGCTAAGAAAACTTCTTGGAAAAGAAGAACAAAGTTGGAGGTCTCATACTTCCTGAGTTCAAAACATACTACAAAGCAACAACAATCAAGACAGTTGTGGTACTAGCATAAAGACAGACGTCTGTACCAACAGAACAGAATAGAGAGCTCAGAAATAAACCCTTGCGTATAAATGGGCAGATAGTGTTTGACAGTGGTACCAGGACCATTCAGTGGGGGAAAGGACAGTCTTTTCAACATATGGTATTGGGAAAACTAGACATCCACATGTGAAGAATGAAGTTGGACTCTTAACTTACATCATACACAAAAATTAACTCAAAATACATTAATGACCTAAATATAGAACCTAAAACTATAACACTCTTAGAAGAAAATATATGGGAAAATCTTCGTAACATTGGATTTGACAATGATTTCTGAGTTTTTCTCCATTTTTTAAGGGACTGAATAAAGATAGATATGATAGATATGATAGAGAATCACACCAAGACTGATAACGATTTCTGAAAAGAGAACTCAGATTGTGCCGTGTTTGAGACACCAGCAGGGTCACCCCTGCCATTGTTCCAGTCATGGGCGTTGGCCTTCCCTGGACTCTTCTGATCTCATGGGCCTGTGTCCATCCTGAAGCCCCCCAGGACAGAAGCCCATGATGCAGGGCTGCTGCCTAATTGCTTGCTTTCTTGCATTGTTCCCCAAAGCTCATGCCAGTTTCCTTTCTTGAGGGGTCCATCCCCCTGCATCTCCCGGTCTTTGCACAGTGTTGATTCACAGCAAAGTGCTTCAGCATCTGGAAGGCGGATCATATTTGAAAGTATTAAGCAACGTGCATGTCATTTTTCTCCCTTGTAAATTGTGTCCTCTGACAGCCACGGTAGCTCCAGGGGAGGGATGGGAAATGCCCTCAGAGAAGACGGATCTGACCGGAGCTGCTGAGAACACTTATAGTGCTTTTGTGAAAAGTAGAAAAAGGACCTTCTTGCTCTAGACACAGCCCAGTGCCAGGTCGCCTGCTGGGTGAGCAGAGGACAGCCTGGATTTCGAATCCTGCCACATTCTGTGTGACTGCCCATGGTGGCCCCTGATGGAACATAGGGCTAAACTCTGCTCAACTGGAAGAAGGAAAAAAGTAGCTCATCCTTCTGGTCCTTAGGGGGCTGGGGGGAGGAGAAAGACAGAAGTAAAAGAAGCACCAGCCATGAGTCCTGATCGTTCCTTGTCAGAGAGAAATCCCAGAGGGTGAGGCATTTTGGATAAGTTCAGGGGATAGCCCAAAGAAGGGGATATTTACCCCCGTTCCTATTTGGGACTCTAGGAGGATACCCCCTTGCACTCGCTGTACTTGTACTTTGTACTTTGTACCTTGTACTCGCTGTAAAGTGATGGCACAGTGTGGCTGGGCAGAGGAAGACTGTGCTAGCATTGCGCTGCCTTTGTGCAGCGTTGCAGAGACCTGCATGGTCTGTCAGAGCACCTGGGGACTGAGAGTTTGGCTGGGCAACCTGCCAGGGCGAGTCACCACAGCAGGGACATGGTGACCTATACAGAGCGCCATCCAGGGTGGCCATCGAATGGAAGTCACAGCCAAACTTCAGGATGTCTTAATGCCAGGGAGATACTTGGGGTGTGTAGACAGCAGAGGAGTGGGTTATCCCCTGATTGAGCCAAGGCAGCCACTGCCCATTCCCGAGTCCTAGATCAGCACCCAATGACAGCCGGGTGCCCCGCAGCCAGTGGACAAGGGCTAAGAGACTGGGCAGCAGGCAGACAAGTCTGAGCCCTTGACGCCCAGCTCTGAGGTCCTCCTTTCTCCTGCCACTCGGAGGTAACACACCCTCCTTCTGTTTTCCTGGACCAGGAGTAGGACATCTGAAAGAATAGCACTTGCCTGATAAAGATTGATTTATCTAAAGAGTCTAAATATTTAAATGATTGGATGAGACAGTGTTGACTAGGCTGGAATTTCATGTCGTCCTCCTTATACAGTGGGACAGGGGCTTATAAGAGAGACTGACTCAGCTCTAGGAGATAAAAAAAACCATTTTTTCCTTACCTGCATTTGTGGAATTGGTCCCAACTTCACCCTCATTCCATATCCTCCCTCTAGCCATCATGTAACATGAGTGGAAACTGGAAAAGCTGAGGGTTGGGGGACTTGGCCGAGAGCAAACATCTGGTTGGTGGTGAAGCTTGGACTTGAACCCAGTTCCTCTCATCCAAGTCTAGTCTCTGGAGGTTCCCTCAAAGGCCATGAACATGCTGACGCTGATCTGGGAAGAAATGTTCACCCAAGTGTCAAGTTCCTCAGAAGCTACCCTGCCGGTTTACAGGCAAGTGAAATATTAAGGAATGGCTCCCAGGAGAAAGCAGGAAAGGAGCAGGGGAAACAGGGTGGGATGGGAGGGAAGCCAAGCAGGGCCATGACTTCAGAGGCAAGCCCAGCCTCAGCCTGATCATATGTAAATTACCCCTCAGACGTTGTCCACCTCTACGGAAGGGATCTAGGCTTTCACACTCAAGCAGCAGTCAGGCATGCCCAGGCACTTCTGGTTTTCTGTACATGAACCCAAAGGAACTCCAGAAGCCCAAGGGCAGTCCCCTGAAGAAGGCTGCTGGTGGACGTGGTCAGAAGCCAAGCCCAGAAGGGGTGGTGTTGGTAAAGAACAAATAAGAGGGGGCTGAGGAGATCTGGGATGACCATGGGAGCCCCCGACAGTGTTCTCTCTCTCTCTCTCTCTTTGTTGTTTAAGGCTACCAGCCATCCTTTCTTGGGAAGAATAGTCCTTTATTCCAAGGTTACATTCTTCCTGCTTTTTTGTTATTAGTGTTGCTCCTTTTAGGAAAACCTAGTGATTGTGGATAATAAGACACTGTATTATTGTTTTAATGTCTTACTTGGGCAATAAAAGTTGGCCACTGTCTCTTGGTTTCCCAACTTATTTTTGACATATTACTGGTCCATGAAACCCCAGAGTCTGGGAACCACTGCAATAGTTCATGTCACTTTTCTTTTTCAGTTGGTTTCCAAAGTACTTCCTAATCATCTCTGTGTGATTCAAAACAGGCAACTAAAACAATAAAGAGTTTGGAATCCAGCTCAGTAATAATTGTGTAAACACTGCTTTTCCTCCCAGGAGGGCCTCTGCAATCATCAGCAGTATGCGCTTTCCCATGTAACTTGAAGGCAGGGGGGGGGTGAGGGGAACACTGACCCCGAAGGAGTGTCACAAAAGCCACCTTTGCCTCACCTCTCCATGAATCCTAGGCTGCACAAGTCTGGCTGAGGTCATAGGTGGGAGAGAATCCTTCAATCTCATCAAGAAATCCCTAGAAAATCCCCAGATGTGAGTGTGTGTGTGGGTAGCCATGTGCTGTAGGAGACCTGGAGAACGGTGAGGAAGGATAATTGTGATCAGAATGCAGTTAAATGTGAAAATTAGGAGTCAGTCGGTCTGTGCCTGTTCCTGCTCAAAGAAATAAGTTGCATCACCTAATATTCTTCCCAGTGACAAATTCTAAGAGCTGAAAGGTTTTTTTTTCTTTCCCTCTACTTTACCAAGAATGACTGAGTTTTCCATTTGGATAAAGCTTCATGCGTTTCTCATCTGCCAGCTGAAAATTGCAAACAAGAAAATTCTGTTCTTTGGAGCAGTTCCTGGAGCAGAGGAATAGTTTCAGTTGATCAAAAGAATTTATAGTGTCTGAGGCTTTTTACTTTGAACTTTAAGAATCAAAGATTTATTTTTGTAAAAGAGTTTGGCTGATTTTTCAGTTCAATTATATACTACTGACTCTTGAAAAATGCATGACAATCAATAAAGGTATTCTAATGGTCTCATTTTAATGAGTAATAATCAATATTTCTATTTTGATTCCATATGATCTTATAAAAATTTTTATTTTAAAACTATGGTTTGGGATATAATTAGATGTCTAAGATTGATTTAATGAATTATTATTATATTCAACTAATATTTATTTGTACCAAGTATGTGCTGGGCACAGTTCTAGGTGCTGGGATGCAGCAGTGAACAAAACCGTTAAAGTCGTAGTATAGTAATTGCCAAAGAGTTAAGCTGGCATTTCCTGTGAAATTGCCTTTGAAATAAAGTATTTTCATGGGGGCAATCCAATGTTATATAATGCAGGAATTGAAAGCTAACAACAAATATAGAATTGCTATTACTTTGTCCCTAGACTAAAAAAGAAAGTTCCCCCCAAGGCAGAAAAGATCACATTTTAATACAGGTGAAATCTTCTCTCAAAATAAGTAATGCATTTAAATAGAAAATAATTTTTGAAGTTCAGAAGTTCCCACGTCTTTAAGATTTAAATATCTTAGGAGTCAGGAAAAAACCTGGATTTCATTAGCCAGATGAGGACAGGGAAATCATGTCAGAAAAGCCCTGATTTCCTTCCCAAGGTGACTTGTGGATTATCTAGATAATTGTCTTAATTCTCAACCTTGAAAGATGACCTGAGAGATAAGCTAGATCACGTGAAACTTATTTAGTGTCATTCAGTTCTCTGGATTTGTTAACAATGTAAGGAGATTTACCATTAACTGCATCAAGTCACCAAACCAGGGGTTGTGAATCTGTTGAAGTATGTCGTGCTGAAATCTACAAAATCCCCAAAGAATTCCTTGTCAAGGATTCTGGGTGGACAAGTGATCAAGAGAGAACAGGCAGGCTCCTTTCAATGAATGACACTCTGGAATATGATCTATAGCTTGCTACATCACACTGATGATGCTTCTTTTTCCTCTCTAAATATATATTTAATCTGTTGTACTATTTTGCCACATGATGCCAGTAAAGGGTCTTTCCATTAAATTTTGGAGAGGGCCAAATTCAGTCTATAGAGGCCTTTCTAAATAAATATGGAGTTTTATAAGAATAATAATGCTTCTCTAACCTAAAGGGATCTGCTCATGAGTGATTACAAAAAAAGCCTCACAGTTATTTGTTATTTGTTAAATTCCTTCTTAGGTCCTAAAATTTAACTTAACAATAGTATTCGCTGTACATTTTCCATATACCAGACATTTCCCCAAGTACTTTACATGCATTATCTCATTTAATCTCCATAAAATCCTATAATGTAGGTACTCCTGTTTTACAGAATTAATGGAGGATTTGGAGAGGTTAAACAAATTGCCCAAAGTCACCTAGATAGTAAGGAGAAGAGTCAGGACTGGAACACGTCCACTTGATACCACACTGATGCTACCAGAAAATGATGTCAAATTCCAGGATCATAAGCCAATTCCTGGTAACTTGGAGAAAGTGATGGGAATCTCTTCTCCTAGAGTCGTTTCCCCCTTCCATCCCACCCATGTAGCATTACGGCGCTATTGTGCCTACAGTGTGAATTTCTCAGTTAAGTAAACACTCACCTAGCCAGCTGGATCCCACACCTAGCAGCTTCCTCGAAGGAATAAACACTCGCTATTTATAACATTAATTACCCTGTGCAGTACAATTCTTTGAGGAAAATGTATGATGTGTGCTCAAAAAAGCATTTTTTCCCCACACAATCTTGTTAATCAAAAGAGTTGGCAAGAGATCATAAGAACATCATAAGCCTTGCACAGAATGTAAGAAAAATAAAAATACAACTGAATTTAAAGAGGGTGTGTTCATTTCAGAGATTGTTTTTGCTTCTTAATGATCATTCTTCCTTCAAGATCGAGAGGCTGTGTGTCTGATGAGGATAGTCCTATTCTGTCTCCAAAGGTTACTCTTTACTTCAACTTTCCAAGTGACCCTATAATTAGAAAATAACATTGTGAGACAAGAAAGAAGCACACATATCATTTTAAAGTTTTGCATACCTGTGTGTTTAGAAGGGTTTTTTTTTCTTTTAAGAGTAGAGATTCAGAAGTAAACTTAGAATTTCTGAGGCAAGTCGTTTTTAGAATTTAAATATTTTTGAGAGAAAATTGAGTTCAGTATTAAGACAGATTCATAAAAGAGAAAGCAAAATTGAATCCTTGTTTTTCAACTCACTCAAGATTCAAAATACCTAAATATTTATAAACTACAGCTGATATTTCTATAGGCAGTCATCTTCAAATTTTAAAAATATGTAGATTTAGAGAATAACATATTATTCAATAATAACTTGCAGGTAAACACTTGCCTACTTCAAATACATTCAAATTTTCCAGCAAAGATACTTGTATCTAAAATTTAAACCAGTAAATGTATACTGTTTTAAAAAAATAATCCCTGGGCTAATGATTAGTGCTCACAAGTGTGAGCACAAAGTGACTGCCAACTACCTGTGACCTCAACTGTATCACTTAACTCCTCAGAGCTTCATATGTGTCATTTCTAAAGTGATGAGCTAGATCTAATGGGTCACAATCCACTATTAGTCTGAGAAATCAAGTTATGTGTCAAAAGTAGTGATAAAAAAACATTAAAATCAAAGAGTAGAAAGTATCTGCATCATGCATAGGAGGAAAAAGTATTATTTTATGTAACTTTTGTTTCAGATACACACACATGTGTGGTGTACTGGGTTATGATGTAAAATGTATTTTATTCTGTATGTCACCGTCAAAAAAGTTTGAGAAATGCCGAGGGAGATAACTTCCAGGGTGCCCTCTAGTTCTGACATTCTTGACATTCTTTAGGCTTGTTGTGTAAGTGATAGGGTGGCAGAGATTGCAAACAAATTGTCAACCCTAATTAATGCTCCCTTCCATATCACAAAGTTGTGGCTGTGCACCCAGGGACTATAATTCCTAGCTCCTGTTCCAACCAGGTGAGACCACACGACTTGTTCTTGCCAGTGAAGTGTAAACAGAGTGATAACATCACTTCCAGGTTGAAGGCAAAGGAGCCCGTGAGTTTTCTCACGCTTTTCTTCCCTTTCTGCTTTGGCTCAACACAAACATATCAACCTTGGGAACGCTGTGTTGAATGAAGATGGTGGAGCCGGAAGATGGAAGGAGCCTGGTGCTTCAAACACTGCTTGGAGAACAGCCCTTACCTTTCAGGGACACCTGTTTCAGTCTTCACATGAGCAAGGAATAAAATTCTATTGATTTGAGGGCCGTTATACATGTTGAGCGTCTGCTTGTCAGGAGAATGTTACTCTCACTAATCCAGAGACATCCAGCGGCTGGAGGTACTGAATTACTGGTATAGTTTCCTTATGCTGCATGTCAAAGGCCTAAGAGAATATGTGTTCAGTCATTTTGTGTTTTCATAACCCTTTTGACCAAAACTGTCTGGACACAGTTTCCTCTAACCATCAGAAAGTTAGAGGATAGACAGAATAGCCTTCTTCTGCTGAGACAGCCTCTTAACAGCAATTAGAAAAATAATTAGGAAAATAAAAGATAATATATTCCATCATCTAAAGAAAATCATAGTAGGTTTAGTTGAAAACAACATTTCGTTTGTCTTTTTTTAAAGTAATGTTTTCTGTTTCTTTGATCCTTCATAGTTTACAAAGCACTTGTATGTATAAGATACATCACTTGATTCTGTCAACGATCCTGGTGGTAGGAAAGCAAGAATGAATTGCCCCATTTTACAGATGAGAAAATAAAGGCTTTGTGAAATTAAGTGATTTAAGGTTTGTACCAAGAGTAGCGGAGCCAGCACCTCAATGCCACAACTTTAAAGTCCAAATCCTTTTCTCCTCTGAGGTCATAAAGGGCTGGGTCTTGTTTGTTTCCAGCGCCAGCCTGGAACGTAATAAAGATCTCATACTGCTTCCCCTGGTTTGGTCTCAAATACCTCCTGTCTTTGCAGTAGGAAGAAGCCTCTTTTTTTTTTTACATCCAACAAGGGGCATTGACAGCAGACCTGAGAGCTGAGTCATTTAAGGTCATGTTAGAAAGCAAAAAGTGGAGTGGTGCACATTTTGCTGATTAATAAGAGTAGTTTTTGGATTTAATGACATTTAAACATTTTTGCACAGTTTTCCAGGGAATTCAAAACTCCTTTGGAATTACAAAATTTGTTTTAAGCCGCATAATGACAATATACACAGCATTGTTAAGCATTAAATGAAATAAAAAATATCCACAACTATTTTTGCATGTTTAAATATAGGATGGTGTAAAACAGAACAAAATGCGCCTGGATTTTCTGGGGGAAAAAAAGTTCTTATCAATGAAGCGCCAAGTTGTAAGCAGACGAACAGGCTCTGTTTTACTTGCTTTCTGTAGCCTTGTTTACACTTACTGAGGTAGCTGTTGAGGAAAAACAGAAGAGCTTTTGATTTTACCAGTTGAAAGAACTTTTCCAGAAATCACAAAAATATTAAACACTCAGCCCCACATAACTATTTCAGAAATGGTATTTTTGTAGCTATGTATAACTAAAACCATTTCCAAAGCAGAGGTCTCTGTAGGAAATTTCAGACCAGTGTTTCCATTATTAAATATGTCTATGAGCTGAAAAGTTTCCTAGATCCAAACCTGGCCTGTCTAGTTATTTTTGGACACAGTGGCGTCTCAAGCTTGCAGGGAAACGTCTGCAGTGTTCTGCTGTGTCACAGGGTGACTGTAGCACAACCCAGAGACCATCTTCTGAGGAGTGGGGAGCGGCACAACTGGGCTTCCACTTGGGGCACGTCTTGTTGGGGAAGAACCAGAACAGTCTCTGGATCCATTCTTGAGAGTGTGAGCCGAAGTTCACCTGAAAATGTAACAGCTAGAGTTGGAGGTAACTCAGCCCACTGACACAGGAGAGTCTGAGGTGTCTGAAAATGGTGGCTGGGAGCTTGGCACTTATTGCAAATGTTTTATAACTGGGACGTCTCTCAAACTGGTTCATAAGGAAACATGCCTTTCATTGTAGAGCAATCTAGTTTGGTGATCAGTGCAATACATGTAAAAACCAAATGTTCTGCTCTGTTTTTAGATTAGCTCAACTGATAAAGCATTCTAAAAATCAGTTATTTTGTGTGTGTGTCTGCGTGTGTGCATGTCTGTGCACGTTAATAGTTTCTTCCAAAGATCAGGGTGGGAGAGGCACATTCTTTGGTTTAATGCCTTGATGTCTACAATGTTTCCATTTTGGAGACTGAGTTCATGTGGGCTGGGCATCCTCTAAGAGACTCCTTCTTGAATCCCGAATTAAAAGAAATTACCAATCCAATAAACGTATGTTAATTACCTTCACATTCAATAATTAAGGAGGTGGAAAATACCACTACTCTGAAACCATTCTATACGCACCGATAAAAGATTCAGACTCCTGGTCATAGCACATGCAAAATACAGCTCCCAGCATGGTGCACAGTTTAATGAACACCTCGGCTGGAGCTGACTACATCAGGAAAGGCTCACATCAGACAGCAGTGTTTACCAGAGTACATTACATGTTCATTGCAATGATTAGAGGAAAATGGTTTTCTAGACATGCATTTGCTACAGGAAAAAAAAAAAAGCCAACATTAGCTTCTCCCTCTGTACCAGCCTTTTTATTTTCCTATTAACGTGAGCAGGAAAAAGAAGTCTTATCAGTAATTTTGAGGGGAGAAGGAAAAACATATTCTATTCAGCAAGGATTCTGAACTTAAGAGAACCATGATGGATGTAGTATGCAGACGGGTTGATTGTTCGTTCACTAAAAACAATTATGGAATGCGTTCCAGGCCAAAGGCAACATGAGAGGGGCTAAAGAGATCTAAACATAAACTTCTAAATTCCTGCCTTTCAAGAATTTACAATTTAGAAAATGAAACAGAAGAGACCACGAACATCTCTAAAATCAGGCCCAATGTGAGATGCTTGGTGTTATAGGAGCAAAAAAAAGAGGGAGGAATAATTCTGGGGATGGGGGAGATTTTAAGACAGATGTAGCAGCTGAGCTGGGCTTGGAAGGATGAGTGGGATTTCAGCTGGAGAATTACAGGGAGGGCAGAAAGACGTTCTGTCTACAGAGAAAGAGGGAACAAAAGCACTGTAGGGGAGGAGGTGGGGTGTGCTGGGGACCGGTGGGTAACATCATGAATGGAATCTGTGCCTGGGGAGGTGCAGTGGGAGACAGGCGTGGCAGGGAACAGGAACAATGATAAAATTCCTTTAAAAGTACTTTATAGAGTCAGGGTGTTGCCACTGCCTCCAGGGAAATTGCATTCTGCACCTTACACACCAGCCGAATTAAGGACATAATTGGTTGTTTTAAGTCCAATTATATTTAACTCAGTTGAAGGTAAGGATTATGGATTTTGATATTACTTATGATGGGGTGTGCATAATAAGGCCTTTGATAGAGGCTAAAACAATGATGTAAAGCAGAGTGTTCTGCCCCTCGGCTAGGCAACAAGAAAGAGATGACAAAAAATGAGAAATGAGCCAATTAAATTACGCAAAAACATCATGCTTGCAAAGAAACCGAAAAAATAAAATCAGTCTTTGGGGTTGTACTTCAAAGTCTAATTTTCTTTCCCCTTTAACTTCCTCTTACTTCATTAGGATTTTTTTTTCTAAACCATTTAGTAATTGGATTATGCTCAGAAAAAAAAAAAAAAAAGGGAAAAATGAATCCAATGACTAATCTTAGGAAGGAATTGGGGTGACAGATTTGATTCAGTATTTGTTATTTCTAATATCAGTTTCTTTGCTGGGAGAGGGTGATTCTTGTGTCCCTCCCTCTCAGAAGATAATTCTAAAGATTACATTCTGTTCCTGATAAATAAAGATAACAAACACAGATCTAACCATATGCAGCCCAAGTGAAAGAAGAGAGGGGTAAATTATCGCATATTCTTAAGAGGTGTAAACAAATGTCTTAGAAGCTTCAGTTTCAAGTGATACTTTTTTTTTAAAGGCAGGGTATTTTAACAAAGGAAGCAACCCCAGACTCACTGATTGAAACCTGTACACAAGAGTTAATCCTGTAAAAATTACTTTCCCAATTTTTCTTATGTGATACCTCATTGAATATTATGTTGAAGGTGGTGGATACATGTTTGTTAAATAAATGAAGGGATTTCACTTAAAGAAATGGCATATAATTTGGATAAGTTATCTAAAGTTTAATTGGGTTTGACTTATGACCTAAAAATTGGAGCTCTTAGAGAGATCTTAGAAGGGGAAGAAGTACAAAATGAAAAGAAAACGGTGGTGGTGGTATTTTACCTGTCTTCTTCAGTCATTCTTATTTTACAAAATAGCTTTATTATTTATTTTCCTCATTATTTAAGTATGCATGCTCAATGCAGCCCTTCAATAAAGTTCATTCCATTCTAGAAGCATTTCACTCACCCTGCATTGCAAGAGCATCTTTTTCCACTTTGCAGGAGGCTTCTTAATGACACACCACCACCCATGTAACGGAAATTTCAGTCCTTTGCTGTGACTCAATAAATTCACTGATGATTAATTTTAGCCCAGAGAGAGTTAATTTTTCATTGAAACAAAATTTCAAATCAATATATTAAATTTCTTTCTTAAGAACCACATGGATTAAAAATTAAAGGGCAAATTAATGATCTTTGTTGACCCACCTCCTAGAGTAACAGAAATAAAAACAAAAATAAACAAATGGAACTTAATTAAACTTAAAAGCTTTTGCGCAACAAAGGAAACCATAAATGAGACAAAAAGACAACCCTGAGAATGGGAGAAAATATTTGCAAATGAAACAACAGACAAAGCATTAACCTCCAAAATATACAAACAGTTCATGGAGCTCAGTATCAAAAAAACAAATAATCCAATTAAAAAATGGGTAGAAGACCTAAATAGACATTTCAGCAAGGTAGACATACAGGTGGCCAAGAGGCACATGAAAAGATGCTCAACATCACTAATTATTAGAGAAATGCAAATCAAAACTATAACTGGGCATACACCCTGAGAAAACCGTAATTCAAAAGGAGACATGCACCACAATGTTCATTGCAGCACTATTTACAATAGCCAGGACATGGAACCAACCTAAATGTCCATCGACAGATGAATGGATAAAGAAGATGTGGCACATATATACAATGGAATATTACTCAGCCGTAAAAAGAAAAGAAATTATGTTATTTGTAGTGGATGAACTACTATAGTAGTGGATGGACCTAGAGTCTGTCATACAGAGTGAAGTAAGTCAGAAAGAGAAAAACAAATACCGTATGCTAACACATATATATGGAATCTAAAAAAAAAAAAGGTACTGATGAACCTAGTTGCAGGGCAGGAATAAAGAGGTAGACGTAGAGAATGGACTTGATGACATGGGGTGGGAGGGTGAAGCTGGGGCGAAGTGAGAGTAGCATTGACATGTATACACTACCGAATGTAAAATAGTTGGCTGGTGGGAAGCAGCCGCATAGCACAGGGAGATCAGCTCGGTGCTTTGCGATGACCTAGTGGGGTGGGATATGGAGGATGGGAGGGAGGCTCAAGAGGGAGGGGATATGGGGACATGTGTATGCATATGGCTGATTCGCTTTGTTGTGCAACAGAAACTAACACGGTATTGTGACGCAATTATACTCCAATAAAGATCTATTAAAAAAAAAACCCACTCCTTGCTAGCATGTATCAATCCTCAAGATTCTTAAATATTGAGGCATGTGATAAAACCAATTGAGTTTATCGAAACGGAAAATTAATAGCCTCTCAACCACAAGCATTTAAAATTTTCTGAGTGGTTTAAAATGATGTACATGTTTAAAAATTCTCATAATAAATATGTTCAGAGACCGTCACCTCATCTGGTCTCTGCCATCCCTCATGGTTGAAGGAGGCAGGTGATGGTGTCTTTGGAACTTTAGAATAGCGGAGAGCATGTGAATGGCAGTGGCACAGCCGCAGCAGGCAGCGTGCTTGTGAAGGTCTCTCTGTCTGAACCATCCGCCTAAGTGGTTTCCTACAGTCCACGAAATGCATACATGCGTGGTGTCTACATCAGATAATTTTATATCTTGTGGCTTACATGAGGTCTGGAAATGGTGGGCAATCTGGAAAAGCGACAAATCGTTCAAATGCTGGAAGAAAGATGGCAAAGGCAGAGCTATTGCACAGTCTGTTGGTTTTAGAAATGAGGATGAATGTCTACAGGGTGAGGTTGTAGGAGTGTCTGCTTAAAGGCTGGAGCCTCAGGAAATCCAAGTCACATTTCTTTCTCCTGCTCTTTTTAATCCCTTCCTGACCCTTCCTAGACAAACGTTCGTGATGTGAACATTTTTCCGTGACCATTATTTCAGCCACATTTTGAGTGCTCTCCACTAAGAATTAGCTACCCTCTCTGCTAGGGAACAATGGAAGCCAATGAACTGTGGTCATATCCTTGTAAAGCTCTGAAAAGATGCGGATGCCTGATGTGCAGAGAACTCTCATGTATAACATGTTCTTTTCTTCCTCTAGCAATCCTATGAAACAATTAGGGTAGGAATTCTTTTTCCTTGGTAAGTACTTTGTCGGTAAATGTTGGAGCTGAGACCCAAACCCAGGTCTTCTGATTACAAGCTCATTGTTATACTAACAGGGACCTCTGCTGCTCACACCCCCCTCCATCCTAGTGCCTACTATCATGTCAGGCACATCAGTAAACTTGTTCATTTATTTCAAGTTAGTTCTTTAAAGGAAATTATCTTGTTTCTTCTCTTGAATAATAGTAAGAGATCTTGAGGATAGGTACTATTTTATTTAGATTCCCAGAAAGAACAAGAAGGTCCACTCAAGAAGCTTAAGGATAGGTTTTAACAAAATTCTCTTTACAGAGATGTGGGCAGGGTAAAAAAACTCCAACAGGGGATGGTGAGGCACCCAGGAATTAGCAGGAATCCACATCCTCCCTAAGCCTGAAGGGGAAGGGGCGTGCTATAACTGGAACAGAGTGCAAAGCGAGTCCTTGAGAAGGAACCATCTAAGAGAAGCTGAGGACATAAAGGAAGGAGCCTGGAGGAGCCTAGGAGAAAGCAACCACTGCCTACACCCTTGGACTGACAGAGGCTTGGGAGTGTGGGGCAGGAAATAAATACTCCAGCATCTGTCTCCTCCTGCCCATTGACCTACTATTATTGCCTCTAATTGGATGAACCTACCAAGGCCAGGGGCCGAGTGAAACTGTCCAAGAAGTCAGCCTCCTGGGACTCAGAACGGGGAAGAGATAGTAGACAGTAGATCTGGAGAGGCAAACAAAGAGTCCTAGCACAGGAAGATAAATAAATACTTGGCGACTGGAATGTTTTCTTTATTCCCTTCACTTTTATACCATAATTTACCATAGACCTCCTTCCTCCTTCTTTTCCTTACAATCAAGATGCCCGTTACTTACTTTTGTGTTTTTCTGTAGGAAACACAACTCAGCACAATGTATATATGTACATGTACACGTGCATGTACGCACACACAATTAAAAGGCATAAAGCATATTTTTCTTTTTTGCTCAGTAGAGCCAACTTAATGAATGAGTAGGGTCTGTGGAATGGTCTTGTGAAACAGCTTTATTTTCTTACACCACAATATTCTAAAACTGTTCTACTTGCTCTCCTTTTTCCATCACTCAAAGATACCTAAAGCAGACACCATCATTTTTTCCAGTCACTTCCACATGTTAATAAACAGTGCTATTCTCAGGTATTAAAAAGTCCAGCTTCATCTAGATCAAAATCTCTCATGTCTCATGCAATCTAAAGCTTCGCCTCTGCTGCCAATACCTTCACCTGATCCATGGTTGAATCCCTGCAGAGGAATGGAGGACACAGGGGTCCTCTTTTGTCTTTTTGGCCTGAGTTATCTGGCTCTGTGTGGCAGAGGTCTAAGTGATGGTTTTCTGTCCTGGGGTTCTTTGGTGACCTTCTTCTCTCAGAGCCTTCCACTATACCCTTCCTGGTTGCCCATGGCTTACCCTCCAGCACCACTGTATCTCACATGGAGGGGCGCAGTGCAGTGACTCACAGTTTCTGCTTCTGGCAGTACACTTCTCACAGGTTCAGGGATGAGGTCATCCCAGGACAGACCATACTGGGCTACCTGTTGTGATGGCCACTCTTCTCCATGTGAAGCACCAGGAATATTTGCCTTGACACACTCTGGAAGTGTAGACTACTTCTACTGTAGCCCTCTGTGCTCACAATCTTCACTTCAGACTTAAATTTAAGTGAAAAGGGGGTGTGAGTCTATGCCCTTCAAACCTCATGGACCCACATCAAGCCCCCTGAGAGGTATTCTTAAATCCCCTTCTCCTTTGAAGTGGCTGGGGAAAGCACAGCCCTCTGACAAATCTCTCCTAAAATACTTCTTTACTAACCTTCTCCTCACTCTTACCTTTGAGACTGAGGCAGAAGAGCCTAGAAGTCATACACACATGGTTTGGAACCTTCATGAGGATATGTGAGCACTTAACAGCTATTGCTCTCAGCCTCAATTCATACACTAGAAAAGCTGAATTTAGATTCCTGTTACAATCTTAGTATTGAGTAAATAGGAGAAAGTAAATTCCATAATCTCGCCCCTATAGCGACGTTATCATCTTAAGTATTCTATTCCTACTCTTTTTCCTACTCCAGGCCTATTTTATTTAGTTGTAAACTCAATATTGCGACCTTTTCCCTAGGTTTTATTACCTTTTTGGTTACAAGCACTTTTCATATACCTATATGGCTCATCTAATAATTTAACAATCCTTAATTGAGTACCAATCATGTAAAGGCACTGTGCAACCACCAAGAATATGGTAGGGAAGAAAACAGACATTATAGGTTGGTTACATTCTATAAGGGCAGTTAGGCATTAAAGAGATAATCACAAAAAAGTATAATGAGTTGTATGATCATTTAACATGTATAACTAATATTTTATCAAGTGGATAAGCCATATTTTACTTAATTATTTCCCTATTGTTTCATTTTCTGAGCAATGTCATAATAATGTAAATAGTATTTTCCATATTCTGAATCATTGTATTAGGCTAGATTCCAACAAAGATTAGGCACAGTGTATTTTTTACTTAGCTTGAATTGAAATGCTTGTGTTTTGAGGCTCCTTAAGCAATTTGACAAACATCCATATAAAGCACTTAGAACAACGTTGGGCGTATGGTAATCACCCAATACACACTAGATACTATTACTATCATTACTATTCTTTGAGATAAGTAGAATTATCTTGAGACGTTGTGACTCTTTTTATGAAGAAAATATATCTCATGGTTCCCTTAAATATAGCATGGGATATATATGCACATATCCCATGAAAACAGAGCAAAAATTGCAGGAAATAGAAGTAAAATCAGACATTTCATTTAAATCTCTTTGGTATCCTTAGACTTCTAGGCTAGTGCTTTTCCCCCTGACTACTCTAATTTCTCTTTGCTCCAGAGCTAAGCTGATGGCATTCTAGAGTTCAAGATAAGGATCAGAAAATTAAGTTCTTCAGTTCATGATCCCATCATCGTCTGAATTTCTACCAGTTCCTTCTATGTTATCTACCACTTCTTTATGAGGTTTTTGAGAGAATATTTGTAAAGCACAAAATAGAAAAACATGCCTGCCACTGGAAGCAATATCCATATTTTTGCACATAACTCATTCATGCTTGCGTCATTTATTATTGAGTTTATACTCTGCATATGGATGATCTGAAAATGTGAGCTATAAAATATATCTCTCTCTTATCTCAGCTTCTCCACTGAAGCCACAGTGCTCTTTTAAAAATACAAATTGACCATTTCAATCCCATGATTAAAGTGTGTCTTCAATGACACACTTCAGGTGAAATTCAAATGCAGTCCAAGATTTAATGTGCTAAGTTGTCTGATAAAAACCTAGGAACTGGGAATAGGAGGGCATAAGAGAGAAGTAAAAATATTCTAAAAGTCATATTCTACTGAAGCAGGAGAGAAACAGAAGGGAAAGAGAACTTATCAATGAGGAAACAGTGTACCATGTTGGTGAAAAGAGTATTTTGTTTTCAAATAATAAAAGAATTAGGTGAGTAATGATGAGAAAAGGATAAAAGAAGTAGCAATTAAATGGAGTAGAAAAATATTGTGAACTCACCAGGGAAAAAATGTAATGAAAAGCAGTTTGATCAAATCAGAAAAACAGGAGAAAAAGGAAAAGAGATAATATAAAATAAATATAAGATGGAATAAAATCAATTACATTAGTGATGACAGTAAATGGGCAATAAACCTAATTCTCCCATAAAAGACAGAGACTATTAAATTAGGGCTAAAACAAAACTCAGTGATGTACTGATTACAAGAGAATCACTTACAATGAAGGATAAAAATAAAGGACTAGGGGAAGAAATACCAGGCAATTGCAAAAGAAAAGAAAAGAAAAGAAAAAAAACCCCAGAAAAGATAAAAAGGAAAGCAAGAAAGTACAAGGATAATATTAATATCAGACGAGCTGGAATTTAAGGTTAAAAGTGCTAACTAGGACAAAGATGCAAATTATACAATGATAAAAGTCACAATCTGTGAAGAATTTAAAATACTTATAAACTCATATGCACCAAACAACCTAAAAAATAGATAAAGGAAAATCTATTGGGAATTCAATGAAAACAATAAAAATTATAATAGGAGATTTTAATACATTTCTTTCAAAATTGGGTGTATCTAGGACAAAGCCCTCAGATTTTGCTCATATTTCTTCTTCTGTCCAGAATGTCTTTATCCTAACTCATCACCGGGAGATTGATGCTCACCTTTTAAATTTTATTTTGGAATCATATTTTCCATGAAATTTTTCAATTACTCCTCTCTCCTGATAGACTTTACCACTCTCCTTTGGATTCCAATGAATTCCTTACATACATGTACCTAATACAGTTCTCTGAGAGAATTCATTGGGGCATTGTTTTGATTTACTAATAAAGGGGTTTCCACCCCCACTTCACTGAATTTCTTCTTCTGAACCCTGATCTTCCTCTGGCCAAGTCATCAAACATGGCCCCACCACACCCAAGGGGTGGGAAAGAGCAATTGGGAAAAATAATCCAATTTACCACAGTGTAGTACCAATAAAGTAGAAATGTTCATCATAGTATGTGCTCACTGAGAGGCTGAAGACTGCCTCCAAAGGCATAAGAGAGCTTCTGAAAGTTCTTCTGCTCCAAGAGGATCATGCAAGTGATTGACAGGCTTGTAACACCTGGATGAGGAGGACCCAACAGAGTGTGGACTGAAGACCTAACTTGTCTTATTAATGCCAGATGGAGGTGTGGCCATGCCTGAGAAACCAAGCAATTGATTAGTCACCTTGGCAGATGCTAGCACAGAGTAGAGAGTGGCTGCCAATCAGATCCCTCTTCCTCCTCCCACTATACCAGCTATGTTAGTTCATGAGAAATCAGAACCTCATGACCTGGAGAAGAAAAAGAGGGAAAGGGAAAATCTGGAAGCAGACCTCGAAACAACTGATTTTATCTGGAGATGACTAAATTAAGGAACATGCCATCAGACAGACAGAAGCTGAATCCAGTTAGCCAAAAATAAATTGCATTTGTTCTCATCCAAGTTAGTGACTTGAAAATATCACACCTGCCACACAAGTTTATACCCTTGGCGTGGCGCCTGGTAGGTAGTAGAGGCTCAAAGAATGATTATTTATTTGAATGAAAGATCAAATTATAATTGAATAATTAAATTCTAAAGGTTCTTATTTGTTTTTGGAATTTGGATAAATCATTTGTCTTTTTAGACTTTAAAGATTTGCTTTTATTTGTTTATTTTTTTGCTTTTCACTTTAAAGAGAATGGTTTGAGACAGTATATTCATCTAGATGTTTGATGTGATTGAGATATGGTTATTTTGAAACTAATGCATGTAAAAGAGAGACCAGAGGACTATTTCCTCAGTGAAATCCATATCCGTTGATGACCGTCTTAGATCTGTTCTCAAGACTCATTCATTGTTACTCGGGATAGAGCCTTAGTACCTTGGAATCCATTTTATTCTTCTCTATGAAGTTAAGAATGAAGTAAAATAGAAACAGTAAAACGATCTCCTACCACATCTTCAGAGGCTTAGTTATACACATGAGCAAACACAGAAGTACTTATCTTTGAAGTTGAACTAACAATTTAAATTTCCTGATGACTTGTGAGGTTGAACACCATTTCATATGTTTATTGGCCATTTGGATATCTTTGTTTGTGAAGTCAATAACCAGTGTTTATACTGAGTTTTCTGTTTTCTTTCTTCTTGATTTGTAGGAGGTTGTTTTTTCTTTGTCTTTTTAAACGTTCTAGATTCAAGTTCTTTATGTTAATGATACTTTCACAAGTTCTATATCTTGTTCTATAAACAGAAGTTCTATATTTTAATAAAGTCTAATTTATCCATCTTTCTTTTATGCTCAGCACAATTTTTGTGTCCTGTTTAAGAAATTTTGCCTACTCCAAGGACACAAAGTGTTCTCCTATGTTTTTTGTACTCTCCTTTTAAAGTTAGTTTTCAAATACTTAATTTTCCACACTGGTCCTGTTGTCACCTTTTCTCCTTCTTGTACTCTTGTGGTGCAAGAAAGATGGCTCTATTACACTTCCAGTTTTATAAGCTTGGAATCTGTGTGTATTCTAAATCAACACCATCACTAAATATTGAATCTCTATGTGTAGAGTGTTGCACAAGAGTGACATTTGACTTTAAATTTTGGGTGTGAGTTTAAATTTTTCTCTTCTTTGAGAAAAACCCTTGAATTCTTAGCAATTCTCTTCCCTCCCAGTGTGCTGAGATTTTTATGTGATTTTATAGTTTATTGTTCATCCAGAATGCCTATCCAAATCCAAAGAACACAAAACCACACTGAGCTGAAGCCATGTTTTCCTTAAGGTAACTGAGGAAGCAAAAGTACAGAAGGATACTAACTCCAACCCAATGAAACTAGGCTCCAGGCCGATTTTAGCTCTGAATGTGCCTTTCCTCATAACCATAAAAAAAATATAAGTAACGATCTTGTTACTGTTAAAAAAGAACGGGAACATCAAATTTGTTATTCTGTAAGATATCACCTGGTATAAGCTCCATCAAGGGCTTAAAGTGTTATCTTTACTTCGACTTCATGGTTTTAGATATAAGCTATATTTTAGGGTTTTTAAAAATTATTTTATACTTGGGAGAAGATATTATGAATGCTGGTCTCTGGGATGAATCCTTATGGGGGACAAAAATAAGTAGTTTCTCTGTGAAACTCTTCCAGAGTTTCATTTTGTTTCAACAATTTGACCAAATATTATATCAGAAAAATAAAGCCATTATTTAAGCATCATTTTGAAACTGCTATAAGATTAATGAACAAATTTTATGTCCTCTGCCAAACTTCATTTTCTCTACAAAATGGAAAACTCTAGGAAACTAGAGTATAAAAAGAAATATAACTGGCATTAAACTTGAGAAGGCCTGCAAATCAAGCAAAGTCTGTTTAGAAAGCTTTTACTCTCTCATTTTGGTCTGTTATTATAGGAGCCCGACACTAGTTCCACAAATGGCATTACAGTCTCAGTGTACTAAATAGCCATAACTATGAAATATGCCTACTTAAAAAAAAACACACACACAACTAATGCTTTCTTCCTACTACAACATTCTGATTTAGAATGAATTTTGTTCTTTGAGGTCTAGGAATAAAAACCCAGATTCTCTTTTAAGATTCAGCATGTCACTTCTGTCAATCAATTATTCATCCTCTGCACATTGAGCGCTTATTTTGTGTCAGGAACTGTACTAAGTATTGAGATTATTAAGATGAATGAGCTATGGTCTCTGTCCTTCAGGATTTTACAGTGGGGAGAAAGATAAGTAAATTGACAACTATATTACATGATGCAAAGTATTATGGAGAGGAATCACAGGGTATAAGTACCATCAAAATTCAACATGGCACTCAGAGAAGACTTCTGTAGGAGGTGGTATGTGCGCTGACAATCGGTAGATGAGTTTGATTTTGCTAATTGAAGATGAGAGTAAACTAAAAATAAAATACACAAAAAGAGCCACAGATAAATGGTATTACACTTCAAATAATGATAAAGAAGAATCTTTGTGGGGAATGGTAGGAAGGAAGCTACAAAGTTAGGTGAGGAAGAGATCATAAGGCTGTGTTTAAGCTTAAGGACTTAAACTTCTGGAAATAAAGTGTAGAGAATAAAACGCTGCAAAGAAGAAAAGTGGAAGAGGAAAAAAATGTTATTGGATTTGGTAGCACTGAGATCATTGGAGAGTAAATCAAGGTCATTTCAGTTGGATAATGGATAAGGTTAATGGATTGCCATGGGCAAGAATCAACGAGAAGTGCAGACACTGCAGGATACCTCCTTCTAGAACCTTGATTGGAGGACCAGAAATGAAATGAAGTTTGGTTGGCTTGTTGTGGTTGTTAGTTTGTTGCTTTTTTTTTTTTTTAACTTTATATTGGACAGAATTTTAGACTTCAGAGAATTTCCAATAGTGCAAATAATTCTTGTATACTCCTCACCTATGTTTCCTAAATGCTAATATTTTATCACATTTTACACATTTGCTCTCTCTCTCTCTCTTCCTCCCTCTCATTATATTTTTTTTTTTTTTTTTTTTTAAAGGATTTTCTTATTATTTATTTATTTATTTATTTATTTATTTATTTTTGGCTGTGTTGGGTCTTCGGTTCGTGCGAGGGCTTTCTCCAGTTGCGGCAAGCGGGGGCCACTCTTCATCGCGGTGCGGGGACCGCTCTTCATCGCGGTGCGCGGGCCTTTCTCTATCGCGGCCCCTCCCGTCGCGGGGCACAGGCTCCAGACGCGCAGGCTCAGCAATTGTGGCTCACGGGCCCAGCTGCTCCGTGGCATGTGGGATCTTCCCAGACCAGGGCTCGAACCCGTGTCCCCTGCATTAGCAGGCAGATTCTCAACCACTGCGCCACCAGGGAAGCCCTATATTTTTTATTGAACTGGTTGGGAGTGAATCACAGACATGGTGCTACTTTACATCTCATTCTTCAGTGTATTTACTAAAAAACAAGGATATTCTTTTACCTAACTACAACACAATCATCAAAATCAGGAAATTAATGTGGATGCAGTATTATTGCCTAATCTATAGACCTTATTTAGATTTCGACAATTGTTCTAATAATGTCCTCTATTGCAAAAGAAAATCACAGCTCATGTGTTGCACTTAGTTGTCATGTCTCTTAGTCTCCTTTAATCTGGAATAGTTCATCAGTCTTTCTTCATACTTCATGAAGAATTTGCATTTTCGGAGAGAATAGGCCAGTTATTTTGTAGGATGTCTCTTGATTTGGCTCAGTCTATGTTTCCTCCTGAATATATTCTGGTAATGCGTTTATGGCAGGAATTCTGTAGAAATGATGCTGTGTCTTTCTCAGTGCATCATATCTGGAGGTATATGTTGTTGATTGGTCCTAGTACTTTTCAATCATTTGGCCAATTCAATCATTTGGTCAATGTGATGGTATTTGCTAGATTTCTTCACTGTAAACTTACTGTTTTTCTCTTGTAATTCTTGTAATTAATAAGAATCTTCTGGGCGATATTTTGAGACTATGTAAATGTCTCGTTTTTCTTCAATTTTTTTACCCCAGCTATAGCATCTGTTGGTGATTTC
Source organism: Balaenoptera acutorostrata (assembly GCF_949987535.1). NCBI lineage: Eukaryota > Metazoa > Chordata > Mammalia > Artiodactyla > Balaenopteridae > Balaenoptera > Balaenoptera acutorostrata. The sequence continues at coordinate 58,957,712 of NC_080071.1, read as the reverse complement.
CTGACTCAATTATTGTTATATTGGTTGCAAGATGCTAATTTTCTAAATTCATCATTCCTTCTACATTCATTAACTGGCTTCATAGCCTAAGTAAGAACTTTCCCTTCTCCATTTTTTAAATTTCTTATTCATTCATGTCACTGTGGACCCGTGGATTCTTATTCATTCAAAGAGTTAAAATAATTTACTACGGTTTGTTTTTAAAGATACATGAGCGTGTTTATAGGCATAGGAAAAAGAGCCAGGGGAGATATAGGAGAGAGAGTGCATGATTGATGTAGCAAAGCAACTAATTCACTTTTATTCTGCAACTCTGTTAGACTAGGCTGGGTACTAAGGATGCAGAGATGAGTAAAATAGGGCCACATCCCCAAAGGAGGTCATATATTGGAAGAGGGGGTTAGGGAGGGGCAGCCCACTGTGAAAGGGAACAGAATCATTTACCAGTGTGATTTGTAAAAGCTGCAGACATGAAAGCAGAGCTGTGGGTGTCACTAAGGGGAGAATAATTAATTTGGGTGGGTTGGTGAAGACTTCCCAAAGAAATGACCTTTGAGACAGATTTCAGCAGATCAGTTGGATGGGGGGAGCAGGGAAGGAATAATAAAGAAGAGTGGAAAAGACATTCCAGACAGAAGTGACAGCCATGGAAATGTGGAAATGGCTTGTTAATTTCATCTAAAAGTTTGAGAAAATAAAAATTTTACAGTGAGCTGACACCAAAGGCTGCAAGGTTATGTGGTCACTTCAGGTTTAGGCTAAACTTGTTCAATTTGTGGATTGAGAGTCAGAGGATGTAAACACTTTGGTTCAGAACAGATCTTGACTTTTAAGAGAAATCTCTCAAGGACCAAGCCTCAGAGAAAAATACCTTCTGTCAACCTCCAACATGACCACAATTATCAAAACGAACTCTATGCCCACTTTGAGGAGTTAGTTGCCAGATCTGTGTTGGTTCATTCAGGGAATCCCATGGGAATGTAGTGTATTCCTTAAAACATTTGGTTTTAACTTCCGAAAATGTACTCACAAACCTTTTCCATGAGCAGAAAATGAATCTGACTGCGATGTTAATGATTTAGCTTTATTTATTTCATCCACACTAACAAGAAGCAAATGTAAATCAGAATGCCAAAAGTTTGGTTTATTTCAGATTTTACCTTAATTCCAAAAATGCAGAAATATCGTTAAATTTTTAATAGATTAATATTTGGTATCTGAAAAAGCCGCTGTGAGAGTTTTTGTGTTTTGTTTTTATTTTTGTTTTTAAATAATGCAGAGACAGATTAACATGGTTTTAAAAACCTGGAAGCAAAAAAAAAAAAAAAAAAAAAAGGAATGCATCCATTACCCCATTATCCAGGACACATAATACTCCCAAAGAAATTTAAACTAAAAGATTCTAAATCTTAGATTTCATTTTAGCAAAGGCCGTCTAGCTGCGAATGTAGGTCACATAGTTTTGGCGTCCTGTGTGGGTTTCCAGCTGTCTGCTGAACACAGAAAACAGAAGAATACGTGTTCCATTGCACAGCACACTTGAGAGAGGATTTCACGTTAAAGCCTAAAGTTACTCAGTTATTGAAATTTATTTTTCTTCAACATTCTCACTTCTGGTTTTTCCTTCTTTCTCAGGTCAGGATTTTTAGGTGGTAAAGAAAGTATAACATTTTCTTTCTTTCTTTGCCATCTGTGGACTTCAGTTTTCTACTACATTGAATTATAAATAAACTCAATCATGGTATTAACCTAATTAGCACAACAAAAACTGGTCTGTGATAGTTCAGGCTATTCCCAATGCAAATACAGAAAAGCTAACATGCCAATGGATTCATTCAACTTTTTGGGAAGGAGGATAAGTAAGGTAGAGCCATGCCCACTATGGTTTATGAGCTAGATTTATACGTGGAGACTGACCAAATATGGCAGAAAATGATAAATGTCAAGTGAGTGCCACAGACAACAAATATCACAGAAAGCCAAAAGAGGACACAATTTGGGACAAGGGCGAAAGAAAAAGAAGTGTGTGAAATTCTTAACCCATGTCATTGTTCCACCAAATTGCTATAGCTGAAGAGCTCCCTCGCTCTGTCAGTAAACAATCTGTGATCATCTATCAGGTCAGTGAAATAAAATGCCACTGATATATATTGACCTTTTTATTTTAAGGAACAAAATCTAGCTAGAATTAGCTTAAATTAAAAGTGGACAAGTTATAAAAATCAAAGGTGTCTCATAGAGCTCAAGTGCCAGAATGCATCCTGACCTCTGGAAGGGCTGGGCCAAGCAGCTGGAAGGTCATCACAACCTCTCTCCGTCTCTCATCCATCTTTTTATCATACTGCAGACTGACATTTACCACTTCTCCAGGCTTTGTGGTAAAATATGGCTGCCCACAGCTCTCAAGGTTACATGCTGCCTTGGAATTCTACTTCCAATTCTCAGAAGAGAGACTCTGACTAGGTCAGCTAGGAGAAAGGTGTCCATCAGCCAGAGCCATGGGCAGTCACAGAGTAAGACAAGATGGTGGTGGCCATGGGAGTGGGTGTGGGGCAGTGGCAGTTCTCAAAGAAGGAAGAGTCTCTGTGAGCTGGAACAGTACCCAAAATGTGTCTCGACAAACACCTAGTCTGCGTATGTGGCTATCTGCCCTCATGTAGAAGAGGAGGGTGCTGGGGTAAGATTAGTTTAGAGATGACCCCTGTGAGGGAAGACACTGCAGAAGGGAATTAAAAGTGCTGGAGGAATCTAAGGAGTGGGAGAATCTAATGACTGGAGGTTTAGAAAAGTCCTCCTAGAGATGGAGATGGGCCTTGACATGGGTAGACTGCAAAGGCAGAGATACGCATAGCAGAGGGGGATGAGAACAAAAAGAGGTGGGTACCATGAGCAGAGGGAACACTGAGAACAGAGAGGCCTGGAGGCAAGAGCACCATGTTCTGCGAGAATGAGAGGGAACCCCTGGTAATCCTCATGGTTAGGTGTGCCTGCAAATGATAAAACAAAGCAAAAGAACAGACAGCAAAACAACTGTGGCTTAAGCAAGATAGAAGTTTATTTTTCTCTCATATAAAGGAGTCCAGGGACTTCCCTGGTGGCGCAGTGGTTAATAATCCGCCTGCCAATGCAGGGGACACGGGTTCGAGCCCTGGTCCGGGAAGATCCCACATGCCGCGGAGCAAGCAAGCCCATGCGCCACAACTACTGAGCCTGCACTCGAGAGCCCACGAGCCACAACTACTGAGCCCTCATGCCACAAGGAGTCCAAAGGCTGAGAGTTCAGGGTTGTTTGGATGACTCTGAGCATCAAAGACCCAAGCTCTTTCTATCATGTTGTGCTGCCATCCTTAGTATGTGGTTCCTATCTACAGTCCAAGAGGGTAGCCCAAGTTCCAGCCATCATATCTACATTCTGCCTAACTGTATGGAAGAAATGAAAAAGGGCAAACTCCCTACCATTTAAGGGTACTTCCCACACGATGCACACAACATTTCTGCTTATATCCCACTTGCCAGAACTTTGTCAAATGGATATGTCTAATGGCAAGCAAGCTGGCAAATGTAGTAGCCCTGTGCCCATATAAAAAAATAAGAGAGCTCTTTCTAAAGCAAAAGGTAAGAATAAATATTGGGAGATAAGCAGCCTCTTCCACTCTTACTTTGCCAAAAATGTAGGCTCTATATGAGGGATAAGATTAGAAAGTTAGGTTAGAAGTCCTTGAATGTTAGGCCAAGGAAGTTGTCTAATTTTGTTGACAATGGGCAACCATTAAAGATTTTAGAACAGGCAAGTGACATGATCAGATTTATACTTTAAGAAGATGCCTACTCAACTGATTATAAAACAAGGCAGGAACTATTAAGTGCCATTTGAGAGTTACTCCTGGTTTAGGATCTATAGGCTACGTTGGAGGTGGAAGAGGCAAAAGGTGGGGGATTGGGTATGGGGAGAGAATGGTTAGGAGATTACATTAGTCTAGAGTCTAGACAAGAATTTATAGCGTCAGGGCTTTCCTGGTGGCGCAATGGTTAAGAATCCACCTGGCAACGCAGGGGACATGGGTTCGAACCCTGGTCTGGGAAGATCCCACATGCCGCAGAGCAACTAAGCCCATGTGCCACAACTACTGAAGCCTATGTGCCTAGAGCCCCCTTGCCACAACTAGAGAAAGCCCGCGAACAGCAACGAAGACCCAACACAGCCAAAAATAAATAAAATAAATAAATTTATTAAAAAAAAAATTAATAGCATCAGAATTGGGCCTGCAGCAATGAGAAGAGGGGATAACAGAGGGACAGGGAGAGGAAAAAGGCAATTCCAAAGTTTTGAGCCTCAGGGATTGAGGACTGATGGCGTCCTTAATAGAAACAAGGAAGTCAGGAGGAAGAGCTGGTTGGAATGCAAAAGGGGAAGACCATTGGTTTGGCACCATGACCTGTGGTTAGGGCATCCATTCAGGGTTGTCCAGTGGGATAGTTGGAAAATGAAAAGATGTAACCGAGAGTCTCCAGGACAACTCTTGGTGATTCTAGGATTCTGTGGTGTCACATCGCCAGCACTTAAATAGCAAAGTGTGGCCGAGGAGTTATGATGCCACTGATTCATAGCCTGTTCTTGCATCGCTCTGGGAAGCTAAGAAGGCAATAAACCTCCATCACTCTTTAGTATTGCAATCTCCAATTATTCCAGGTACTCTGGACACATTTAGCATGGGTAAATGAGACTTGGGTGTACTGATACTGCTATATTTCCAGAAAAATGTCAGTAAAACCTCAAATGTAATTTTTGACCTAGGTTTTAAGTGGAGGAGATTGATGCCGAGGTGAACACTAAAGGCTTTTCAGAGAAATTCTTATTTCAGGGTTTTTGAATTTGTTTATAAATCAACTATTCATTCATTCAATACATATTTACTGAGCACTGCTATGACATACTAAATGCAGGGTTTATAAGGGTGGTTAAGGCAGACACGGCCCCTGCCTTAGTCTAGATCAAAGGTTGGCAAAATATAGCCCATGGGCCAAATCTGGCCTGCCGCCCGTTTCTGTTCTGCTCGCAAGCTAAGAATGGTTTTTGCATTTCTCAATGGTTAAAAAACAAAATCAACAGAAGTGCAGTAATTTGTGATACACGGAAATTACAAGAAATTCTAATTTTAGTGTTCATAAATGAAGTTTTATTTTGACAGCCATACCCATTCATTTACATATTGTTTCTGGTTGCTTTCACTCTAGAAGGGCAGAACTCAATAGAGACTGCTTGAATCGCAAAGCCTAAAATATTTACTATCTGGCGCAAAATATTTACTATTACACAAAAAGTTTGCCAACCCCTGGTCTAGAGAGAATTAATCAAACACATGATCATACAAGTAAATATATATTTAAACAAAGTGGGTAGGTTTTGCTAATGTCTGGTCTTACCCTGGTACTTTTTCTCACTACCATTCACTCCTTGAATATCAAGGCCCATGGTACATAGTCTCCAAAAGATGGCCCTCAATGAATTGTGCTTCCCAGGATTCAGAGTCTTGTATCATCCTCTCACCTTAAACCTGGCTAACCTGTAACTTGCCTGTAACCAGGAGGATATGGCAGAAGTTACACGATGTGGCTTCTAAACTAGGTCTGAAGAAGCCTTACACCTTGTCTCTTGGAAGGCTCATTCTGAGATAAACCAGCCATTGACCTGAGTCCATCATGCTGTAGGAAGCCTGAGCTAGCCATGTGTAGAGGCCATGTGGGGAGAGAAATGCCTGGACAACCTCCAGTGTTCCAGGCATCCCCAGCCAGGAAATAGACATGCGGGTGAAGAAGCCCTTTTGGATGTCCCACCCAGTCAAGTCTTCGATGATCAGCCCCAGCTGACATTCTACTGCAACCCCATGAAGGACCCCAAATGAGAACTATCCTGCTGAGACCCATCAACCCTGAGAACCATTGGAGGTAATAATAAATTTGTTTTTAGCCATAAGTTTGGGGATGACTTGTTATACAGCAGCAGAAACAAGGCCCTGACCTTTATTTCTGAAGGGACATTGGAAGGGGCAAGGTGGGTGAATTCCACGTGTTGATGTTTAGATGGGACTTGACAAAGCCTTAGGGATGGACAGGTGATCTTCTGGCTTACCCTCTGGGCAACGCAGGCCTATCCTGGAATGGAGATAAAAGTCTGCAGGTGAGACTGATCACCTGTAGGTTCACTGGTTTGACTGCACTAGTTATTAAAATATGGAAATATTTTCATACCAGTTGGGAAATAATATGAGTAACTGCAATATATACAGTAAAACTAAATAAATAATATGCATCTCAGCACGTGTGGTTTAATCATTGAAATCCCATGCACTGTAGAAGTGAGACTTGTTTTTCTGGTTTTGGCACTCAGAATGCAGATCAGTGGAACTTGCTACGCACATTAGGTTGTTTATTTCAGGTGTTGAAAGGTTGCCTCCAGTTTCTAAAGTTGTTGTTGCTGATTTTATGTTAGCTTTATTGAAGTGTAATTGACATACAAAACTGTAAGATATTTACAATGTACATTGTGATGATTTGATATACACATGTATTGTGAAAGGACTCCCCCCATCTAGTTAATGAGCACATCCCTCACTCCAGTTCCTAAAGTCTTGATGGGGGAGGCAGCACCACAGAGCTGAGCTGAGGAGGACCTATTCTGCAAGCCCACAGAGGAATGCCTAACTCTGCCCAAGGGGAAAAGCAGGTAGAGGTTGAAGAGGCTTCTGGGGGTGGTTGCACAGACTGGAATTTGTGTGGGCAATCCCCCTGGTGGTTTTCATAACCTTTGTTTTCTTTGGCATGATATCCTTCGGTTGGGGGCAGCTACCCCTGAACAGGTCTGCCTAGAATCCTATTTAATGGCCAGGAAACTGTGTGCCCCAATAAGTGACAGTGTGAGTCATCTCTGTCACCTCCTCTTCCCTGCACCTGGTCTCTGAGCAGAGGAACCAGCCCATTCCCTTATTCCTTCTATGGATGCCACTCTCTCATGCACCAGGGCAGACATTCAGAGCCAGCCCCAGCATAAGTCCTACCCACCTCTGGGTAATGTGAGTGGCAAGCTTTTGCCTACTTGTCAATTAACTGCCATTTGTGTGTTCTTTCGTTTATCTCTTCTATTCATTTTGTTCTCCTTTCTCTGTGTGTTGCATCTTCTAACTGCTCCCCTCTTCCTCTCCTCCTCCTATCTACCCCTCCATCTGACTTGTCTACCCCTGGTAGCATGAGAGAGGCTGGAAAGAGGCCTGGAGAGCAATGGACACAGCTAAGCTGAGATGGGGGCAGCTGCACGAACCATCGCTCAGGTGCTCACAGGCTCTCTAGTCACCTAATGCTTACCATCACAATGGGGAAGTCGTTGAAAGAGTTTGATGCAATTACCGATGTCAAACCATGACTCATTCCAGGATATAATTCAGAGAGCATCTTAATTTGGGTTTCTCTCCAAAGCAGAGCCTATGACGAGGACTTGGGTACAGGTAGGCTGTTTGGAAGGTGATCCCAGAAAGCAGGAAGGAAGGAGTGGGAAGAATGAGATGGGGAAGGAAGAGAAGCCAGCAAATGGGATGTTACTGTGCTGGTTTTCACTCTGGACAACTGAGACCTGATCCTGCTGGGGGAGACTTTGAGAAACCACATAGAACACACCTCAGAGTTGTCTTCCGTAAGGATGGGCATCTGGAGCACTGATTACCATTGACACCTGTTTAACCATTGTCTGAGTCTGTCTCTGGGGTGTTCACTCCTGGGCACTTCCAGGGCAAGGGCTGGGTGAGCCCTTGTGGCTTCAGGGAAAGCTCCGAGGCAGACTAAAGGAGGAGATGAGCAGGCTCCTGTGACGGGGCGCTGACAGTGTGCACGGGAAGCAGCCGCCTCAGCTGCAGCTGAGATCAAAGAGGGGCCCGGGGAGGCGGCACGCGGAGCACAGAGACTCTTCCTTAGATAGCGACAGCTGCGGCCAACACATACGCGCGCCATCACTTGCTGTAACCCAGCAAATGCTTTGGGAATTGTTAGAATGGTTTAACAAATGGATTTTGCTACAACTTAGGTTTCATGGTAAATAGTTTTATACTCCAGTTTAGATAATGTAGGCAATAAAAGAGAATCTGTTCTTAATTTTTTTTAATTAATTAATTAATTAATTAATTAATTAATTTTGGCTGTGTTGGGGCGCAACTAGAGAAAGCGCGGGCTTTCTCTAGTTGCGGCAAGCGGGGGCCACTCTTCATCGCGGTGCGCGGGCCTCTCACTGTCGCGGCCTCTCTTGTTGCGGAGCACAGGCTCCAGACGTGCAGGCTCAGTAGTTGTGGCTCACGGGCCTAGTTGCTCCGCGGCATGTGGGATCTTCCCAGACCAGGGCTCGAACCCGTGTCCCCTGCATTGGCAGGCAGATTCTCAACCACTGTGCCACCAGGGAAGCCCTGTTCTTAATTTTTGACTTCTATATCAGTTTATATACTAGTGAACACTAGCATCGGATGGTCAAATATTTGTTGTACCAGCCCTGTCTGTGTGTTGCTGTTCCCTCCCAGGGCTCCCTGGTGCTAGCCAAGTATGGTACTTAGCCGTCTCCTGATGCTGACTCCAGATTGCTTCTTTACTTGGTCCCCAGCATCTCTCCTTAGGTGACAGCATCACCTCTGCCCTCCACCCCCATCCTCACAACCTGCCCTTTTAATTCACACAAGCCTCTATTGGAAGTCGAAAAACTGAACATTAAATGTTTCTTGCTCTTGTCACTCCCTTTATAAAAGTTCTACTTGTCCTTGAGTAAGTGGATGTGTCTGATTAGGGAAAAGGTCATATATAAGTTGTGGAGGGAAGAAAACACATTTCAAGTTATTACCGTACTGCGCTGACACTTATGATAAGTGCCGTGCAGAAAAAGTAGTGACTATTATGAAGAAGTATAATGAGGACGATGCGGTGGGAAATCAAGGAATGCCTCTGAAGAAGTGACTTTTAAACTCAAATCTAAGGGATGAGAAGAGAAAACAGACAAGAGATTTGAGGAAGAGAAAACAGCATGTGTGAAGGCCCTGTGGCATGTAATAAAGGATCTGAAAGAAAGCCAGGAAGTGTGGGTAAATATCGCAAATGTGACACACGCACTTACTTTGCTTGCTCCTGAGATTCCACTAAATGATAATAAAGGAACATCCCAGCATGACAGCTGCTCATCAGATGTAGAAGTCTGGGCAAGGGAAGGGAAATGTCTTTAAGAAGATAAAAATTGACATGCATTTCATTGTTTGGAAGTATGGAGAAGATGTTCACACACCTGAGGGGGAGTTTAGGGTTGATGTAGTGATAAGAAAATCAAGCCAATGGAAAAAAAAAAAGACAATTTTCTAGGAAAAGTAAAAGTTATTCAGGAAAGGAAGAGTAATCTTTGATACTATATGGCTTAGCAAAAATGTTTACATAGCCCAAATAATGTAAACACAGGTTATTGATCTAGCCACAGTGATCAAGTAACTATGTTGGAAAGACAAGCAATGGGGAGGGTGGTGTCGAGGGAGGGTCTGGAGGGGAGGGTAAGAGAACTAATTCTCATCTTCCATAGTAAGAACTCAACAGGATATGTTAAAAACAAAAATAAAAAGTAGCCTTAAAAGCATGGTATTTAGGGCTTCCCTGGTGGCACAGTGGTTAAGAATCCGCCTGCCAATGCAGGGGACGTGGGTTCAAGCCCTGGTCTGGGAAGATCCCCACGTGCCATGGAGCAACTAAGCCTGTGTACCACAACTACTGAGCCTGCGTGCCACAACTACTGAGCCTGCGTGCCACAACTACTGAAGCTTGCATGCCACAACTACTGAAGCTTGTGCGCCTAGAGCCCGTGCTCCACAACAAGAGAAGCCACCGCCATGAGAAGCCCGTGCACCGCAACAAAGAGGAGCCCCCACTTGCCACAACTAGAGAAAGCCCACACGTAGCAACGAAGACCCAACACAGCCAAAAATAAATTAAAAAAAAAAAAAAGCATGGTATTTAGAGATGTGGGGACAAAATCCCAGAGAATCAGCTGAAATTATTGCAAGCATTTGCCTTGGGGAAGTGGAAGCTGGGGTGACGGGGTGCTCTGTGACATCTCCTCAAATGGGGGCGTAACTGTAAGCAAGCAACTTCAAAATCACAGGTAGTAACTCTAAAATTATTCCACTGAAAATCCATTCAGATTAACGTTGAACGTAATGTTGCAGATTGGCAAGGACATTCATTTCAGGCTGAGTGCCTCTGGAAACTATGCCGGCAAGCCCCATCGTGGCCTTGCATCCGACAATCCCATTTTCTTCAACTAAGTGTCTTTTTCAAACACATGTCATCTGTTTACTGTTAATACATACTAATACAGCCATCCATGGATCAACAGCCAAGCCCATCTAGAAAGGATACATTATACTTGTACAATTTGTATATGCTTTTTCAGATGCAGGTACGTTTCAGTTCCAAAACAACATCTTCTGAGTGACATATCACAGTGAAAATAAAATGACAGTAAATTTAACTCTGCTGGGGGAAAAACATATCAAACCTTACATTACTTAAAAATCAATGCTCTTTTTCTGTCTCTTGCTTTATTCATGTTTCAAGTGAAGACATTTGCAGTGATCCTAGCTCCCATCCCCTACATAGACACTACCATGTACTTTCAGGCCGTCTGGCAATTTTTCCTTGCCGGGGTTGAAAATTTTCCTAATATTTGCTAACAAAATTTGGGTGTCATTTTCCTTCCATAACAGTCCTTTTCATTTCCCTAGGGATGGAAAGAGACTCTGAGATGTTCTGATAACAGTTTAAAAAGAAAAAAAAAGTGAGTGAAATAACTCCCTCCAAGCTCCGTCCTCTCTGTCCTTGATTCTGCATCCTAGTAACTTGATTTGCTGACTCATAAAGCAGCCAAACATGTTACAAAAACAAGCAGTAGTTTGTGTGTCTGGGATTTAAAATCAAAGCCCACAAGTGATCAGAATAAGATGAATGGAGTTTGCTCATGCTTGGTAATCATTTTTGGTTTAATTTACTTTGCATTCATATCTGGAGCAGTTTCCAAATGTTGACAGGGGGTGGGGCAGGCAGAGAGAGTGGATGGTTGGAATCTCCCGGTGTTTTGTAACGGACAATCCTTTCTATTCCAGGGGCCCAAAACTATTTGCTTGGCTCTTTGTAACCCTTTCCTCACCAAACCTCCAGACTAATATGAGACACATCTATCTCATTCAGCATTCGGATTTAGCAGGTGTTAATATCCCACATTTGCTTCATATCCCACATTTGCTTAATATTTGCACAGGTGTTAATATCCCACATTTGCTTATATCTTTTATATTAAAAATAGAATATCAGAGATACTGCTGAAGCCCACTTTGTCTCCCTCCATGGTCCCATTTGGTCTCTGTTTTTTCTCCAGAGGTAAATCACTGTCCTGAGGCTTAAGTATATCTTTCTCATCCATGTTTTACATGTTTACTATATATGTATGTATCTATAAAAAACATGTACTGTAGTCTGGAGAATATGAAAACGTGTCATAAATGGTTTTATGCTCTACATTTCATTCTGCAATTTGCTTTTTGTAAATCAACATTTCGTTTTTGATGTTTATACACATTGATACCGGTAGCCCTGGTTTATTCATTTTCATTACTATACAGTCCTCTGATGGATGGAAACACCACAATCTATTTACCCATTCCCTTTTAGATGAACATTTAGGTTCTTTTTGTCTTGTAACAAACACTTTTGCAGTGAACGTGATAGATCCCATTAATAGACCAATTCTTCACTGATCCCTGCAACCGAATCCTTTGTCAGGTGACTTTGCAGTTACTCCCCCAGGGTGTATTTTTCTGTTTGGCCATGTGACTTGCACTGGCCAGTGGAACGTTAGCAGGCACAAGTGACCAGAGGCTTGGGAGGTACCTATGCGACTGGGTTGGTGCTCTTGGGTCCCTGCTGTAGCCGTGAGAATAACATGGCTCGATTACTCAAGAGACCCAGGAGGCGGATCCACGTGGGTCAGAGCTGGGCTTCCTGGCTGAGCCCAGCCTATAGCAGCTGACCCCCAGTTGGGTGGGTACCACCCCAGCTAACACAAATAGAGCCACCTAGCTCCACTAACATCCGGCCAACCTATAGATCCACGAGCTCAAGAAATGTTTCTTCTTGAGTGCCATTGAAATGCTGTGGTTGTTTGTTATGCTATAATATCTAACTAATATGATAAATATCCTTGTAAGTGAAAGGAAAGTTCCAAGATTTTACCTAGAAATGGAATTGCTCGGTTACAAGGGATGTGAATTTTCTTTCCTTTTTTTTTTTTATTATTTTATTTATTTATTTTTGGCTGTGTTGGGTCTTCGTTTCTGTGTGAGGGGTTTCTCTAGTTGCGGCAAGCGGGGGCCACTCTTCATCGCGGTGCGCGGGCCTCTGACTGTCGCGGCCTCTCTTGTTGCGGAGCACAGGCTCCAGACGCGCAGGCTCAGTAGTTGTGGCTCACGGGCCTAGTTGCTCCGCGGCATGTGGGATCTTCCCAGACCAGGGATCAAACCCGTGTCCCCTGCATTAGCAGGCAGATTCTCAACCACTGCGCCACCAGGGAAGCCCATGAATTTTCTTTTTCTTTTTTTTTTTTTAACATCTTTATTGGAGTATAATTGCTTTACAATGGTGTGCTAGTTTCTGCTTTATAGTGAATTTTCAATTGCACTAGATGTTCTTAAATTCCAAGGGATTAGACTCATTTACACTGGTGAACCAGTGGTATATCCTGTTTTCCTACATTCTTACTAACACTGGTTATTCTGTGTATCTTTTCCATTTCTTTCCGCATCTCCCTACTTTCTAGGGAGGTTTACGGTCCCACCTGAGCCTGCTCTTCCGTCATCCCAGCTCAGGCTCCAGACAGGTGAATCAGGAATCCACCTTGGAAGTGGATTCCAAGCTGCTCCAGCCACCAGCCGCTCTAGTCACTCCCTGTCGAGCGAGCTGGCCCAGCTGAGGCCCCAGATACTGTGGAGCAGGGAAGAGCTCTCTCTCCTTTGCCCTTTCTGAATTCCCAATGCAGAGAATCCATGAGCAGAATAAAATGGTTGTTGCTTCACACCGTTAAGTTTTGGGGTGGCGTGTTATGCTGCAGTACGTATAAGGAACACTGGTTCATCTTTCCTGGTGTGGGACCCTTTTAGCCCCATGACAGGGGAGGGGCTGACCGCCCGCCCCCGCCCCCCAGGCCCCCGCTGCCTCTGGTTGCATGTGTACGGGGATCGTAGCTCCTGACTCACTGTTCTGAATTGCTGTTTCATTTCTCATCCAAGAAAAGTTTTGGTTTTGGTTTGAACCATGTCTTTTAAATATTCTTTTTTCTCTTTGCTGTATGCCTGCAGTAGAGGTGCCAGGTTTCAATCCAAACTTCCAATGCTGTCTTGCCTGGTTTGCACTTCTAGTAAAAGATCTCATCAAACATGTATCCAATTCAAGATCCTGGATCACAGTCATACTTAGCTCATTCATTTATTCCAGAGGTTAGTTAGCACCTACTGTGTGTAAGCACTTTTCTAGACACACTAGAGGATACCAAGGAAAGTTAGACATGATCCCTGCTCTCAAAGAGCTTATAGTCTGGTAGGGAGGACAAGATATACATAAATAACTATAATAGCATGTAGACTCCTAAACTGTATGAGGAAAATGATGGAGTTACAGGAAAAGTCCTATGACTCAAAGATGACAAATAAACCAAAATAAACCAAGTTGGTGGTAGCAGAGGAGCCAGACTCAGCCATCTGCTGCCATGTGTCTGTGTTTCCTTGAGAGCACCACCAGCCATGCATTCGCCTCCACTCTGTCTATTACCAGCGCATAGATGACCCTTACATTGGTATCTCTGGTCTGGACTCCACACAAATCTTTCTCTTGCAACTTTGCTGCCTCTGGGCGAACTCCCGACCTTCTCCCAGGTGTGTGGATGTGAACTCTCGGGTTTGACTTTCACCTTTCCTCTTGCTTTCTCCTCCATCTAGGAAGTTCTCGCAGCCTATCAAATGTTCTCTCAGACTGTCTCTGGTGTGTATTTATCTACTTATGACCACCATCCCAGTGCAGGCTCTTAACAGCTTGCACATGTATTACTGCACAATTTATATTTAGCATCTCTAAGGCTAAGCGTTCACATTTCCCATCCATACTTCACTCTTGGGCTAGATTCGTCTTCTTAAATGACACTTTTATTATGTTCCTTCTCTGGCTTCCAACTCTTCAAAACTTCCCTATTTTCTATTGTATCTCATTTAAACTCCTTGGCTGGACCCCAATACCTTCCTTAAATCAGCCACACTCTCAGTAGGGCATTTCCTTAGTAATATTGGACCATCTCCTCTTTGTCCTGAGTATTTATTCTCATATTCACAACTTTTTCCAATGCTGCCCATTGTCTGGAAGGCCCTTGCTCACTATTATTACTTCTTGGGCATTTTGCTTCAATCAGTTCATATTATAACATACTCCTGGTCCTTTAAAATTTTCAAATGAAAAACTTCTAAGAGAAGTGAGAGTGCTGTCATGTGGGGAAATGTTGAAGGGTGGCCAGCGAGGAGGAGCATGAGGGAACTGTCAGGGAGTGTCCAACAGAACCCTTGGAAGGAGGTCGGGCTGGTGTTATTGTCTCCAATTCCTAGAGCAATTGAGATTCAGGGAAATTGATTTTTTCAAGGTCACAAAGCTGTCCAGTGTCCAAATGAGGCTTAAAGCCCACATCTTCTCACTCTGAACCCAGAAAGATTTCTATACCATAGCAGAGTTAGACATTGTGTGTATAGCCAATGGATAGAAGTTTCCTAAAGATAGACCTCTGCTCAAATGAGAAATAACTTTAACAATAAAAGTTATATAAAGGCAAATGAGCGACTTCATTTTAAAAATGAGTTCTGCACATTAGAAGCAAAGATAGGATGATGGAGATTGGTCCTGTTTGGAAGAGAGGAGATGAGACCTCTGGCACCCCTTTGAAGGATGAAAGTCTGTCATTCCCAGCTTGTTTGTAAGTGCTGCTTTTATCTGGCTCAGTGAAGTGGAAAAGGAAGGGAAGAGGGATGGGAGCTATTGTTTACCTAATAAGTATTATAGGTAACTTCCTAAGGGATTTACATTTTTGTTTAGTCATTGCAGCAGCCTAGTGGATTAGGTTTTTATCATCATTCCAAATTTGAAAAAAAAACTTCAGGGTTAAGAGAGGCTAATAAATCTACCCAAGACCACATAACTGATCAGTGGAGAAAATAGGATTCAAGTCAAGTAGAGGGATGGAGGGGAGTGAGGTCAGGTATTTATCTCTCCAGTTCCCTCCGTGTGGGGTGTCTCCAAGGCCGGCTGCTTCTCTGGGCCAAAGGGTTCCTGTCAGGCACCTTCCCCAAGGTTCATTTTCTGTTTATCACATTGTGCTGCACATGGCGGGACCTAGAAATGCTTATTATCTGATTACCTAATGAAAGGATCAAATGAATAGACAAAGAAAAAGATGCTTTGAGAATTAAGCCAGTGTACTAGCAGGTCAAAATTGTATTGCTTTTGATCAAAGTTTGCTGCATGACTTATAGAGCAAGAGTAGATGTCAACGAATATTTAACACAACATATAGGATTTAACAACAACAAAGTATAATCATAAGAGACATTTAGATTCATTATTGTAAAAATATTCTTGACCCAACATGGAGATATCTAAAGTAGCTTTAACTCTAAGTACAATGTAACTGGAGTTTGCAGTGACACAGATACATGTATATCTGTGTTAAAGAGCCAGCAACTCCTCTTTCCTGGTATTATTGTGGACTAGATAGTTCTTAAATTACTTTCAAGAAACTCTGGTTTGAGTACAGATATGTGGAACAAATTAAGAGATAATGTCAAACGTCTGCTCTTCAAGTGTCTCCATGTATTTATGTTCACTCGTCTGGAGGCGTCTGCAGGCATCTGCCTTCAATCATGGCAGTGGGCCGCTTTGGATGTGGAGTGCTGGAGAGGTGCGCCTGGCCAGGTGGTTTGATCTACCACGATTGCTTTTCCACTTGGAAAATACGGTATCCAAAATAGCCAGTCTGAGGGACGTGGTGTTTTGATTGAAAATCCACTCATCGACACTGATGCGTGCTTGAAAAACGACCCATGTGTGACTTGAAGTTATTTTGTGCTTAAAACCAGTTCTTATGATTCTCTGGCTGGATATCATCAACTGATGGTTCTCCTAGGAGACCCAAACTGGGGGGAATTTTGTTATGGTCATATGAGGGGGAGATGGGGTGGAGGGGAGAAGAATCTCTGCCTGTGTTATGGTGTTGGAGCAGAAAGAGTGGTGGCCAACGTAATAACTTCGCAAGTAAAATGTTCTTTATGGTTTCCAAGTTTGAATTCCATGTATCAAGCCAGATTCAAGTCCCTGTTCCATAAAGAATATAAGCTACTCTAGATGAATTTTAGCACAAAATTGATTATGTGGTTAACTTTAAGAGAACTAGCATTTTAGTCTAACTTCTGACTGAGGGATTTTAGTTTTTACTCTTTTAGTGTAGGTGCCAGGAAAAGTGTGTGTGTGTATTGTGTGTTAATGTAACCCTAGATATTTAAAATCCTAATAGTGAATATTTGAATACCCATCACTGTCTGCTGATAATAAGTACCAGACTGGTTTTCTAAATAATCCCTTTGGTTTGTGACTTTTGAAATAATCATGGAATTTGGAAAGTAGGCAATCAAAGTCTATGAAATTAAAGCAAAATAGGCCATATAGTCAGCAGACAGAAGAATAAAGTTTCCTTGAAATCTAATTGAGGGAGGGAAAAATTGGGCTCAAAGACATCTTAAGTATGTCATTAAGCTAGAAATTAAATGTGGGGTCTGGGGATGTAGTGCTATGCTGATATCTTCTGTTTACCCCTCCAGATCCACTCTCTATCCCTTTCTGCCCTGCTCTGTGCCTCAGGAGTCTGACCTGCTTTGAACATATTAACAGCTTCCGTTGCCTCTGGCTTCCATTTGGATGAGGTCGATGGGAAGTACTGGAAGGAGGTATTTATTCTGCTAGTTCTCTCTTTGTGGGGCCCCACAAACTGATGGGAGGTCTAAGCTCCCGTCAGGAGGCCCTCTCCACACAGCCCACCCTGTATCACTAATCCTTTGCTCCCCTGCCTCTTCAGGCCTAGGCGTGGTGACGCCCAAAGATGCTAGCCTGGGTACTAATGAGGCACTATCCCTTGTGCTTTTGCTACTCTTGTTAATAGCCCCTTTCTTAAACTCTCCTCAAATTATCTATTTCTTTTTGCTTATGTCCTCTGCTGCTTGCATAGTTTTAACCCTTGAACCATCAAAATAAACAGAAAGGAAAGGAGGAAGGAAGGAAGGAAGGAGGGAAGGAAGGAGGGAAGGAAGGAGGGAGAAACCTGTGATTTGTGGTGTCTTTGTGTAGTTGTTAAAGGAAGAGACAACTGTGAATGTCGGTGCCTTTGACAATTTCAAAGGGCAGAGGAAAAGCTATGGAAGAGCCACTGAGGAAGTGTCAGTGTGTCTTAGAGGTGCCTGTAGACTTGATTGCAGTAAACAATGGAGTGGTAAGTGCTGGTCGCTTGATAATTGTCCTCCCCAAAATCAGCTTGTTCTGGAGGTAGATGCTATTGGATTTCTCTCAGGCTCTGTGCTTGTTCGATACCTGTTTGCCACACAGCTTGGAGGTTTATTGGTCAGTAGGGTCCTGGGTTTAGTTTTTTGCCCTTTTAATTATTGAGACAATAGTTTTTCTTCTCTGGCTAAATTGGATGTCCAGGATTTGAACCCAACAGAGTAGAGATTTACTAAATAATCCTGGAGGCAATGCATCCTTCTGGAAGGCCTTACCTAAGAGAAAAGATCTTTTTGTTTCTTTCCTTTTGGAACAGAAGATCTGTGAGGTCAATTGGGTATGTCCATTAAAACATGGACAAAACTGAGGAAAACAAAATCCATTTAATAAGCCATCTGTTTGGAGGTCAAATCTTAGTAATAACGTACTTCAAATATGTGTTTTTGACAACCGTTTCATAGGCAATTTATAGAATGGTGTAGGCTAGGTAATTCGGTCTTTAAAGCATTCAACAAACTATCTAGGGCCCATTTGGTGCAAGGCCTCATACCAGGCAAAAGAGACCCAGTGTTGGCCAAGATAGACAAGAGTCCTGCCCTCAAAGGGATTGTATGCTGGCTGCACATGCATGGCTGAGCAAAAGTCATTGCCCCTACATGTCATGTGAAGTGAATAACAAAGTCTTTTATTATATCTTACCCTCAAGTTCAACAGGTCATAGAGGATTGCTCAAATACAGTTTTTTCAATATTCTTCCATATGAGAGGCTTCAACATGTCCCTTCTTGCTTCCTGAGCTTTATATTTTTGCCATGAAGCACTTTCACCTTTTAAACGGTTTCTGCATCAATAGCAACCTCAGGGAAACCCAGTTGTACAGTCAGCATCAGATACTTTTTACCCCTCTCTGGACTTCATGCTTGGGGCATGAGGATGTTTGAGCCTTCTTTTCTCTAGGTGAATATTTGGTTTGTGAATCCTTTTGACTACAATACTAGGTAGCTAAGTAGCCAGGAAGGGCAATAACTTTCCAGTTTTCAATGAACAAGATGAGCCCACAAGCCATATCTTGTAGGAGTCCTCCAGTATAGCTTTTCTTTGACCAGAGGGGCATTCTGCTTTGCCTTCAAAGGACTTTTATAAGCCAGATGTTCAACCCATATTGTATTTTGTGACTTTGGAAGGAAATCTGAGCACCTTGACAAATGCTAGGAGGAGGGAAAAGTTTCAAGAATGACAACAAAATGCCCAACTTACACAGTCTATGGTAAGCACAGGAGGCCCCAGTGTGTGATGAGTCCTCCACTGTTAGATCAAACAAAGCAGAAAAAACTTGCGTTGTTTTTGTCACTAACGAGATATTTCTGTACAGCTGGAGTCTTTTAAAAGATCTCAAAGAAACCGCACTTTATGAAAATGCTATACATGCAATATCCGTACTTAAAACAAAAATAAAAACAAAAACCAAGCAAGATCCCATTATCTTAAAGACACTGAAAATACATCTTCTAATTTAGGAGTGACTCACAGTCTGGATGAAGCCCTAGTATTGTTCTGAACAGTTCAATCTAACTGTTTTGTGAATATAACCAAACCTTATGGTCACCATCAGCTGGAAGATAAAATTTTAAGCATGCACAGTGTTTTGTCCACTCCACACTCCTCTTTTCTTTCCCCTTTATGACCTTGTTTTCTGTAAGTCTATTTCGTTTTTTTTTTTTTTTTGGTTGCATTGGGTCTTTGTTGCTGCACCTGGGCTTTCTCTAGTTGCGGCAAGCAAGCAGGGGCTACTCTTCGTTGCGGTGCGCGGGCTTCTCATTGCGGTGGCTTCTCTTGTTGTGGAGCATGGGCTCTAGAGTGCGCGGGCCTCACTAGTTGTGGCACGCGGGCTTAGTTGCTTTGCAGCATGTGGGATCTTCCCCGACCAGGGCTTGAACCCATGTCCCCTGCATTGGCAGGCGGATTCTTAACCACTGCGCCACCAGCTAAGTTCCAACTGTAAGTCTTTCTATTAAAAATTGAATTCAGGAAAAACTTGCACAATGAGATGTAAATGACTGGGTAGCTAGACTTCCACAGAGTATGTGCACTTTAGCTGGATGCAAAGGAGTAAATCTCCACCCAGGATGTAGGATGTCAGGAAAGCAGGAGGAGGGAAATGAGGGGACATTGATTCTTTCTCACCATCTGGCAGACTCACAGGATTGATAGATGTTACACCCAACTAGCACGGCCCACATATGTGGGTGGGGATAATGGCGATGGTGGGAAGAGTGGAGTGAAGCTGCAGTTGTCATATACGGTAGTTTTTTTTTTTAAAAGTGTGCTTCCCAGTCCTTGTGGGATGGAACACCAAGTCTTATGTCTGACCTAGCTATTTTAGAACAAAGAAAAATGGAGTTGAGAACTTCCCAACTCTGCTTCCTATTTCGAGGCTGTGTCTGCATGTATATATACCATAATGTAGCAAGTCTGGCTCATTTGTTTCTCCTTTTGAGTAGAAAAGAATGTCTGTCCACGGATGTCAGAGAAAAAGATGCTGAGAGACAGATGAAAACAGATGGCATATAGTTACAATCGCAGATTCTACAGCCAGACTGTCTGGGTTCAAATCTTAACTCTTCAGTTATTAGCTGTGTGACCTTGGGCAAGTTAATTAACTTTTCTGTGCTTTAGTTTCTTCACCTGTAAAATGGGGAAAATACTAGCACTGGCCTCATGCCCGTGTTGTGAGTTATTTATGTGAAGTATTTAGAACATTGCCTGACACATAGGAAGCCTTGTATAAGTGGTAATAATAATAATAATAGTTTTTAAGTTATTATAATAATATTATTAATGATGACCTCTTAGATTTCAGACCCCAACATTTCAATCACTCTTTCTCTTAGATCCCCGACCCCCCAGCCCCAGTCTCCTTCTGCTGTATTCCCCTGGCAAAACCCCTGGCAACACTGGAGGAACCTAGCTGCCCCACTCCTGACGCTATAGCCAGGAGTCTGGGCTACCGAGCACTGCCAAAGAAAGTGTCACAGTGCAGCAGACTGCTGTCACCACACAGTTATGGGCACCAATCTCAACGGAGCTCCTGACACCACCCAGAAATTCTATTTCTCATCCTCATTTTCCACAAGAACTATATCAAACCTTGCCCGGTCCCTTCCAGTCTCCAGCTACCCATCTCCTTCATTCACTCTCAACTGATAGCCTTGCTTCCCATTTCATAGGAAAAGAGATGTGAGAATGAAATTCCCCTCTGTCTCCAAATCTACAGAAATGCCCTTCTCCTCCCGTGTGCTTTGCAGCCCCTCTCCACCACTTTCTAGGGCTCGCTCCCTCTCTCATCCTTCTTTCCCCTCATATTTTCAGTATGTCTTTCTCAACTAGTTTCTTCTACCCACATCTAGATAAGCTCAAGTCTCTTACTACACATTCACAGACACACCCCTTTTCTTAATTCTGACTACCCTTCAGTCAAGACCCAAGCAACCACACCCTTCTTGTTCATAACCAAACTTCTGCTCTTCCATTATCCATAAAGATGTACCTTATCTTTGGGCTTCCAGGTCACTGAAACTTCTCTTGCCTAAATTCCCGAAGTCCTACATGTCGGTGAGATCTTCAGGATATTTTTCAGTAGTTGTTTTGCTCTCTTCTTTCAAAAATTCCCCCTCTTGCCTTCTAGTTACAATTATCTGATTCTTCTTCTACTTCACTGACTGCTTCTTCTTACATGTCTTTACAATGTTTCCGTTTCTACTCATTCCTTCAATATCTCTAGTCCCAAGGGATCTTCTCTTGACTGTCTGATCTTCTTCCTTCAAACTCAATGGATAATGTTCTCTCCCTTTAGTTTTAGGTACCAGCTACATGCTGATGGCCCCAAAAGCTACAACACTAGTGCAAACTCTCCTCTTAAGTTCATAGCCCGTACACCCAATTGCCTGTTAGACGTCTCTGTTTGGATGCTTAGATGTCTCTAATGCCATACATTTAACACACCAAAACAGAACAGATCAACTTTTCTCCTAAATCCACTTTCTCGCTTTCTTTTTTTCCAGATCAGAATTTATTATCCCAGGGAATGGCATCATCATTCACCCAGTGCCCATATCAGAAATTTGAGGAAGTTAACTTCAAATCCTCCATCTCCTTCATTCTTTACTTATCGATTACCTTTTATCTTCCTTCCGTCTCCTAGATGTCCCTTGAATCCATTCACTTCTCTCAATTCACTTCTTTCTGCCTTACCTGGCCTTTATTTCTCACCTGAATTACAACACTGCCTCATACTTGGTCTTCCCTTCTGTGCCCTATACTCTAACCTTGAGATCTTTGAATATTCAAACTTGATCATGGGAGTTGCTTAAAATCCTTCATTAATTTTTCATTGCCTTTAGGATGAGTTCAAACTCCTCTAAAGGGCCTCTGCTTGGTGCCCTCCAGGCTCTGGCCCCTCACAGTTACTCTGGCCTCCTCTGTCCAATTTCCCCTTGGCCTCTGCCATCCAGGTGTATAGACTTTCTTGGGCTCTGCAGAGACGCCTTGTTCACTCTTAGCTCTGGGTTTCTCTGGATGCTGTTCCTTCTGCCTTGAACACACTCCTTTACCCTATGAATTTTTTCTGGCATGTATTTTTATAATCCTTCGAGAGTCTAACCACTAGACCATTTCTCCCCCTCACATCTGTACCAATTTTTAAACCAGTGCCTGGTATATAGGAGGTACTCAAAAACC
Source organism: Balaenoptera acutorostrata (assembly GCF_949987535.1). Lineage (NCBI taxonomy): Eukaryota > Metazoa > Chordata > Mammalia > Artiodactyla > Balaenopteridae > Balaenoptera > Balaenoptera acutorostrata. The sequence goes on along the minus strand of NC_080071.1, from coordinate 58,935,342 downwards.
ATTGATTACCTGAGAAATGAATAAACAAACTTAAGAATTCTGGTATTGCATCTTTTCAATTGTCTCTGATATCTCAGAGCTTATCAGAAGTCCCATCTATTCCCCTATTCCCATCTCAAAAATCCAACTTCTCTACCAACCCTCCACGATTTTCTACACTTTTAAATTTACTTAAATTTTTTTTAATCTTCCTGGTAGCCCAGAGGTTGCAAATTACCAGTTTATGGATCAAATATGGCAGATCATATGTTTTGTTTTGGTCTACACAGTATTGTAAAACTTGAATTAGTTGCCAACCTTTAAAATTCAGGAGGTTTACATAACAATTCAGCTTCTCTTGAAAACAAATTGGAAAAATCAAGATCTCACACTATACCAGCATTCCCACATGGTCATAACTAGTTCGAGTTGGGTAACAGTCACTCTAAAAAGTGGGGAGTTTCCAGTTTACCTTAATCATACCAAGCCCACTTCATCACTAGATTCCTTTGTGGTGCCTGCAGTACCTGTAGTCATCTAGTTTGCAACACCTGGTATAAATTTGCTCCCTAACAGTAGATTGCCCAGGCAAGAAACTCAATCTCAGTCATGTTTGTAGAGTTCCCCAAAGTGCGCAGGAATGCATAGGATTTCTGTGCTGGAGTGGTTCCCAGAGAATGGGGTCAACATTGTCATCATTTCTCGCCCAGTGTGGGTCCCCTGCTGTCTGGGTGTGCTGCTGCCATGCCGGGGGGTGAGGGGTAGGTTCAGAGATGTTGTCTCACAAGGGTCCTTTACATGGGACTGAAGACTCAGTGATAGAGGTCCTAGTCATAGCACTTAGATTTCCAGTTTCCATAAGCATCCCATAGCCTCCCACCATCCGACCCTTCACTCTCTCCTGGGTCCTACATATAAGTAGGGTGCATCTCTGCCTCTCTTGAGAAGCTCTCAACTACTATCCTCTTTCAGTTTTGAGGAAGTTCCCTCCTGGGTTTGGGCCAGGCCCCCACTCTAACCCAGAACACCAGCCCCAACTCTTCCACCGCTGGCATCATCTGGTTTCACCCCTTTCATTCCTGCCAAGAACACGAAGGATGTTTTCTGCCCCTGTGGAAGTTCTGGAAGGGAAATCCAAGCCTTTCAGAGACACAATAATGGCACTGTGCTAGCATATGTTTTACTCTTCCCTGGTGAACTCATCACAGCAAAACAGTAACAAAATAAGACACCCATCAGCATTTTTCTCAACATCTCACCCTCTTTTATCAGTTATTTCAGGTTCCTTGTATTATCTTCCCCACTGGACTGCCAGTTGCTCAAGGATGAGACTTCTTTTATTCATCATTTTTATCCCTAATACTTAGCATAGGTTCTGCCATATACTATTTGCTCAATAAATATTATTTCAATAAATGAATGAATTATAGGTCAGTATACCGAGCCTCTGAGTCTGATAAGTAAGCGATCAATATTTAAGGGAATACAAACCCTAAAGCAGTTATCTTCAAAGACCACTTGTCAAAAATAGCCTGGCTCTGTAGAAATCAGAGGATCTACGGAGACAAACAGTTCAATTTATCCCATTCAAAGTAAATCCCCCCTTCAAACATTCATTGGTGATAACTAGAGATTCCATTTCTGAGTAATTATTTCTCTTTCAGGGAGTCAACGTCAGGATATTTTCAAAGCTATAATCCTGACTTAGCCACACTGATTTCTGTCATTTAAGATTATCCTTGAAATAGTGAACGCACGTTTCTTACCCTGGGGTTAAAATTCATTTGAAAGTCTAGCCATTCTTTGTTTGCTCCGGATGAAAGTTCACATTTCTCTGTAACACAAGTTACATGAACAGGTAAATTAAAACAAGTTTTGCACTGTGATTTCCCATTAATCATGATTATCAATTCATGAATTCCTGATAAGCCTGTTTGGTTAAATCTGATCTTTCACCTCCATGTTTAGAAGTTGAATTAAGGATAATTGCATGCATTATGCCACTTGTGACAGTATTTGAGCTGATTAGCTCGTGGAGGACTGATTAGGTGAAGGCTATAGTAGTATAAAAGTGTGCATTATAATAGGCTATGTAGATGAGCTCATAGTGATATTGTATATGACATGAAACTAAAAGAACAGATTTTTATTCAAATTAGAGACACATCAGGGTGCATGACAGTCATTGAATGACTATGTAAATTCAGCCCCACATTTTTATCAACTGCCCATCATGACTCCTTTGCTCTCTGCTGAAGAAAAGGAGAAAGCATAAATAGAAAGTTCTGGCAGGTGGCATAAAAATGCACAACAAAGAACACAGCCCAAAGCGCTCTCGTGTGAATCCACAACAAGGGATACACTTGTTTCTACTGCCAAGCCCATTTATTTTGATAAAGGTCTTTGAGAACCCCACCAGACCGTCCCACAGCAGGTAAAGCTTCTTGTCTCATTTTCAAGCAACACCTCCCACTCCCACACGCTTTCCTTCTTATTAGCTTTTGAAGTGTGACGAGATCTTGCTCAGTGCTGGTGTTCCAGTTTGCTTTATGCTTTTCCTTTTGACTTGTTCATCATTGATAATTTCATCATAGTTGCTTCTGGCAGCCTCCGTGTGCGTATCCTTCTTCGTTTCTGCATGGTGCAATTACCTGATGTGATCTGGGATTCTAATTTTCTTAGAGAGCATAAAGCATCAGCAGTAGCTACTCTGAAAAGTAATAAAACAAACACGATTATTCCCTACCCCACCTCCTCTTGACAAGTCTTCCATTTGGCTGCATATTTTAAAATGTCTCATCTTCAGCACAGGAAAGAAAGCAAAATGTAATGTTCTGCTGTGATGGTGACTGGGGACTTTTGAATTATCTCAACTAGCCAACTCATGACGTTTAGAAAGGATGTGATTTTCTTGGAAAATCATTGTGAGAACTTTCAGCAAAAAATTACCAAATCTTACAGAAAGGTGGCCTAATAAAAATATTAACTGGGCTTTCTCTTTTTTGACCACATATACTTATTTTTTAGTTGTTTTTTTCTAAAAACATGTATTTTCTAACTTGTATCTTTTCTTATGCTACAGGTGAAAACATTATGAAAATATGCAGCTTAATAAAAACATTTGGGAGACAGGTCAAAAAGTGTAGTTATCATGTGACTTTGAAAGGTGGCCCTTTGATTTTTCTACAGGGATCATATATGGGCTGAGGGTACAGCCTAGGTTGAGAGGTGAATGATGTAGTTTAGCCCGACTGTTGGTTTAGCTCATATTATAGTGGGACATCCAGTTCAGTGCAATGCCCTGTGACCTCAGCTTTTCCATCTATAAAATAACAATAACACTTATCATGTGTATTAGGTAGAATAATGGCCCTCCCAAAGATGTCCATGCTCTAATCCCAGGAACCTGCGTATATCTTACCTTACAGGACAAAGGGGAATTTACAGATGTGATTAAGGATATGGACCTGGAGATGGAGAGAATACCCTGGATTATCTGGGCAGATCCAATCTAATCACATGAAAAAAACCCAGAAAATCTTTCCCAGATGGGTTAGATAGAGAGGTGAGTTGGAAGAAGAAGGAAGGATTCAGAGCATGACAAAGGCTCGAACTACCAGTTCCTGACTTTGATGATGGAAGAAAGGGGCCAGGATCCAAGTAATGCGGGAGGCCCCTGGAAGCAGGGAATGGCTATTAGCTGACAGCCAGCAAGAAAACAGGGATCTCAATCCCCATTTCTTAGTCCCTGTTGCTGAGTTCTGCCTATCACACCAATAAGCAAGGAAATAGTTTCTCCTCTAGAACCTCCAGAAAGAGGTGTCAGTCTGCTGACACCTAGGTTTTAACTCAGTAAAACCCTTGTTGGACTTCTGACCTACAGAGCTGTAAGAGAATACATTTGTGTTGTTTAAACCAGGGGTCCCCAACCCCTGTTCCCTGTTAGGAGCTGGGCCGCACAGCAGGAGGTGAGCGGTGGCCTGAGCGAGCGAAGCTTCATCTGCCGCTCTCCATCGCTCCCCATCGCTCACATTACTGCCCGAACCATCCCCCGCCACTGCCCCGCACCCCCCGTGGAAAAATTGTCTTCCATGAAACCGGTCCCTGGTGCCAAAAAGTTGGGGACCGCTGGTTTAAACCACTAAATGTGTGGTATTTGTTACAGCAGCAATTAGAAACGAACACACCATGGGATGAGGGATTAGGAAGGTCTCAGCCTTTTTATTTTTTCTTCCCCAGACTATTTCCCAGAGATGGAATATTCTGGGATTGCTCACTTAGCTACCCCCTGCCTGCTGAAGAGCATTCTGGGTCAGTTCGGGTTTTGGACCTTTGTGAGGAGGAAGTGAGTGAAAGGAGAGGAAAGAGGGAGGGTTAGAATACACCAAAGCCTCAGAAGAGGTTCTTGACCAAAAGACTCTTATAAAGAAAAGAGGCACTAAGTTCTCTATGGGGCTGGGTAGGCTATGGGGCTGTCAGCAAGTGCCTGGGGGCACTGTAGGAATGTGGAGGGGGTAGAGCTTGTCTAGGGAGTGGCAGGGCCCAGGCCTGATAAGCTGCGAAGGAGAGGGGCAGGAGGGAAGAAGGGAGACAGAGAGAGAGACACAGAGAGAGAGAGAGAAATGCAAGCGGAATTTTCTGGGGTGGAGAGTAAGAGACTGCCAGGAGATATAGGATTTTTAAGAGCTGTTAAGGATTTTGTGCTCATATCCCATACTATATTTTTCAGAAATATTGGTGAAGATTGGAATTCTGATTTGGACTATGTTTCCTCAAAAACAACTCCATTCTGGCCTGAGCCAAAAGTCCATGATCAACACGTTATAAGGACATAGGAAACAAGCGAAGTAAAAATTAACGAAATGTTCAGACAAAGGAAGATACATAAAATCTAGATCAAACTGGCACTTCCCTTAACTTTTGATAGATTTCAACAGATGGATAAATAAGATAACTGAGACCAGCTTATTAGAAGGTTCTTCTTCTGTACCAGTAGCTTAATCTCCATGGATAGAACATTTTTATTTCAACAACTAAACCTCCAGCTGAAACTGATGTTTACTCAACGTTAAACAGAATTAGAAGTAGACCAGTGTTCAAATTCCAGCTCCCCCTCTTACAAGCTGCGTGATACTGTTGGTGAAGTGAGTAACTTCGTAAGTCATAGTTACTACCTCACCTCTAAAATGGGATAATAATCCTTGTCTTTCAATGTTTTGTGAGAATTAGATACCACATCTGAAAAGTGCCTAGAAGTCTGGTACATGGTAATATGCATTTAATAAACAGCAGCCCCTGTTATGATTAGGCAAACTGGAGGATATTATTGTAATAGCTTAACCCAGGATATGAAAGAGGACAAGTGGATGACAGTTGGTAAGACTTAATAGCAATTTTCTTTGGAATTGTTGACATAAATAAATGCATGAGCCCTTGATTATACATTTTCCAACAACTTCAGTTAATTGTGGTTTCATTTCTCAAACTGTTCTCAACTCCAGGACCTCCGCAAGTGAAAAATAATTAGCATAAAATGCAGAGTAAATGAAAGCAATATAGAATCCAAGTGTTAGCTCCTCAGCATGTTACAATCATAAATAATATAATGTCCTTGCTTGGAATCAAACTTTCCTTTCGTGATTTTTTTCCCCCTATTTATGAGAATTCCGATTAAATCCAGGCTGCAATGCAGACCTTGGTCAAAATAGAGAGGTGTTAAAAGTCGGTATTTGGGGCTTCCCTGGTGGCGCAGTGGTTGATAATCTGCCTGCCAATGCAGGGGACACGGGTTAGAGCCCTGGTCTGGGAAGATCCCACATGCCGCGGAGCAACTAGGCCCGTGAGCCACAACTACTGAGCCTGCGCGTCTGGAGCCTGTGCTCCGCAACAAGAGAGGCCGCGATAGTGAGAGGCCCGCGCACCGCGATGAAGAGTGGCCCCGGCTCGCTGCAACTAGAGAAAGCCCTCGCACAGAAACGAAGACCCAACACAGCCATAAATAAATAAATAAATTAATTAATTAAAAAAAAAAAAAGTCGGTATTTGTCATTTTTTTCCCTCTAGTGTGATACTCAATCAACTATCCAAGGCCTGTCTCCAAGCTGTGGTTGGCTGCTTGGGGTGCTGGCTGCCCCGCTGCACTCTGCCCGTCTGTCTCTCCTCTTTTCAGGGTCCAGGAAACTCATCAGTTGAAGTCTGTTTAACAAGACTCCATTTCCTTTGAACATTGCCTGCACAGACACTGTCTCTTTTGTTTGAGTTGCTCTCATTTGTTCACTGTTTATGCGATATATTAGTTAGCTATAGCCACAGTTATGCTGTGTAACAAACAACTTCAGAACCTCGAGGCCTTCAACAAAAATCATTATTCTTACACTCACATGAGTCTGCAGGTGGCTTGGGGTTCAGTTGCTCTAGGCTGGGAGGCTCTGCTTCAGCCTGCAAGTCTGTTGGTCTCAGCTCTAGGCTGTGGTGGACTCCACATGCATCTCATCCTCCTTGGACTAGTGACGACACAGGGATTGTTCTTCTCATGATGAACAGTTGGTGTACAAGCCAAACCACACATGCACATTTCAAGTGTCTGCTCACAAACATTCACCAACCAAAGCAAGTCATGTGGCTAAGCCCAGGGTCGACGGGCTGAGGGAGAATACACCACCTCATTGGTTGAGCACTGCACAGCGACATGGCAAAAGGTAAGGGTGCATTAGGTTAAATCTCACTGATATTTGATCATTTTTCACTTAACCAAAAATGTCAGTTATACGTAGTTTGATCTTACATTATTATTATCCAAGGGAATGGAGAATTGGGACAATGATCCAATCTACCACAGATGGCTAGTCAATAGACTTCTCTGGTTAACTTACTGACCTTCAACATTGAAGCTTTTAGTCTTTCACAGTAAGTATGAGGTTAGCTTTGGTTTTCATAGATACCCATCATCAGTGTGAGGAAGTTCCGGTCTATTTAGTTTGTTGATTGTTTTGACCATGAAGGGATGTTTTGGTCTCTTTAAGGTTACTTTACATACTCTGATAAATGAGTAATCAGTGTCAGGGTTCAGTTCTTGATGAGAGATATTCGCCCCCTTTTTCCCCAATATTGGGAGTATCTCTCTTGCCTAAAATAGCTTTTCAATTTGTTGTAGCTAAAGTACTCCATTCTAAAATACATCTCTGAACCCTGACACTTTTTTAACTTTTAGAAAATATTCAGGATAAGATGAATGTACACAGACTAAAAATTTCATTGATTGTAAGCCAGCCTGCTCATGGCAAGCTATCTTAACAATTCTTTCCATCAAAAGCCCCTAACCTGAAACAAGTTTGCTACTCTGCAATTTTCCCATTTTAATTAACTCTCTTTAAATCTAATATCAACTGAGGAAATTTTAAATGAGTTCATTAATCCAAATACTCAACATCTTTTCCTCTCAACAACTGAAATAAGAAGTTAAAAAGAAAGTTCCTTTAAAAATTAGTTTTAAAAAACAATAAAAATCCACACACTGTGCATTTTAAATGTTTTGGCTGAGTCTGAATTGCAATAATGAAATGAGAAAAATGTCCTTATAAATCTAATGTCCTTCACCTCATCGTCTTTCATCTTCTAATTTAGCATCTGTTGTCTAGTGTACTTGTGCTTCTTTGTGGTCGGTCTGTTCTTGGTTTAAGTATTTCAAAGATAGAATTTGTCTCCTGACTCCTAATCCCCAATGATGGGAAATGTACCCTCTATAATTGAGAAAATAAACAGGACAACAAATACCTTATTGTGGTGAATTTTAACTTGAGATTCAGAGACCCTTTAAAAAAACTGAAGATTGCTATGGATCTTCTCCCCAGAAAAATGCACACATGTGCAAGTAAATAAAAGTTTGCATGCAATTTTAGTAAGTCTTCAAATGTGTGCAGAGACTATAAAAGTCCAATAAGTCTTTGAGCCTGCAGTTAAATAAGCAAGTGTACTAGAAAAATTCCAAAGAAGTAGGAAATAAGAGTATTTTTTCACAGTTGGTTGTCATTTTTATGTCCAGTTTAGCCTCTTGTGTTCCAGACTACTCATTACTCTGGACATCCCTGATGCTTCAGAGACTTTAGTTTTCTGCAGGCAAATCCTAGAAATAATCCTGCCTTATAGCACAGCAGACAAGTGGTTAATGCTCTGGCGGACTGGAGAGAAAGAAAGCAATACAGACAGGGAAACAATATTTCATTTTGCCTAGAATCTCTTTTTTATTGAATTCCTTGCCCCTTTGTTCCCTTCTCTCCCAGCTAAGAGCTTCCTGTATTGTCTTGAGGATGGGAAAACACAAGCTGGGGGAAGGAGGAGGCTAATTTTTCAGCGAGGCTCTTCAATGCCAATGACTTGACAGATGGATTTGGAGGTTCACACAATCACTTTTTCCTTAATCATGCTGGCTACCACATGGTGCATAGACATAATTGGAAATGAAGGCTCATCCAGGAGGGATGTTTTTAAAGTACGTTTCTATGCACAGCTATGGAAAGTACAGACAGTTTGCAGAGCTGTGGAGCAGACTTGCATTCTCGGTATAGAGCCCTGCTCTAAAATGCTGCACGCACGCATGCACACATGTGCACACACACACACACACACACACACACACACATCCTCCTTCTAGTCAAGCGATTGTCTTATAAAGATCTGCTTTAAAAGAAAACACATCTTTATCTGAAAAATGCCGCAAAGAAAAGAAAACTCATGCCATCCATCAATCTCTGGTAACTGGCATTCAGCTCACAGATAGACTCCCCCCTTTTAATTTTTAAATCACCTTATCAATCAAAGCACCGTATTGTTCTCAATCTCATTTTAGCTGTTCTGCGTTGATCCCATCTACTTGTCTCCTACTTGCTTCTTGGATTTTCTCCTATTGTCTGCGTCTTATAGAAATCATTCAGAGGCTTTCCGAGATACATGCTTAGAAGAAGGTATTCATTTTTCTTTAGTGAAATTTCCTTGGGAAACTGTGCTGGCTCAGTGAAGTTCAGGCTATCAATCTCCGACTCTGGGTCATTGTGACAAAAGGGCGAGGCACTAGCAGTGAACCACAGCAAAAGCAGAGAGTTCAAGTTGAAGCTGCGGCAAACAAAACCTAGAGGCAATTCTCTGTGCCCTGGTGCCTGGAGTGTTTCAGAGAATGCCCCGGGAGATAAAACTTTATAGTGGCTCTGCCGTCATAAATCCTGGGAGGAAATTAAACAGAAGAATACATAACTTTTAGTAAAACATCTCAACCCGGTTCTGATCCCAGGTGACCCACATCCCATACCCTTCATTTCAGAGTTTTCCTGAGCTGAGCTGTGTAGCTCTGGTCCCAGTCTATCTTGAAGAAAAACAAGGTGCTAGAGTATAATTATTCTCTTTTGTGACATTAGACAGTATACCCTGTACTACTGGCGGAATGGAGCATTTTTCCTTTTTTCCTGTTAGAGTAACTATCTTTCTTTCTGACACTTTTGAGGGCAAGCGAAGAGGAAAAGTTATTGGTGCTTTCTTTTTTCATCTAAAACTGTTTTATTTGAGGTAATATTTTGATCACCTTTTATGAGCTGCATTGTCCTTTCTAATCAAAAACCACTTATCTACACAATAGTAAAATTCTTGCCATATTTAGGAAAGCCAGGGCAAGGCAAGGGGAACGGGCAATAACGAGCAGGGCTGAGATGCTGGATGCAGTATTGTGAAATTCGGAGCACTCCTACAACCCATGAAACAACGCTCCAGAGACCTGAATCACTTAACCACCCACACTGGTTGTGTCAGACTCATTCTCAGGAAGCAGCCATATAGGAAGACAGTATTTACTGTTTAAAAATTATACTTATTCAAAAGGGAACTAAGCTGTTCCTAATGCCATGTGTGTTATTACATCTCATTTTCTCTCACTGGATGCAGAAAAATATGGAAAATATTATATTTGCAAGTTAAATATATTTAATATTTAAATCCTGAAATATTATATTTAAAAGCCTATTTAATTTGCTTATATTAATTCAATATGCATTGAGATTCTATCAGGTCATTGTAGATAGTTGTTAAGGAGGATGTAATGGTTAAAAAATATGTCTTGCTCTCAAGGAGCTTAAAATCTTGTATATAGTTTTAATAATATTCGTGACCAGGTTAATTCTGCAAGTCCCATTTTGCATAGTCATATTAGGAAATAAAAAATACGAATGTCAATTTGAAGATAGGTATATATCAGCATCCTTTCTTTAAATAAAACCTTGCTTGCATCATGTTGATTGTACTTTGATACAAGAATTACAACAGCTTGCTAGGGAGACGTGCCTCTGTCATGTTATCTAGTTTTCTCTCTGTTCGCTGTCCAAAATTCCAACTGGGGAAAGACTGAATTGTCAACAAACGGTTACAGAAAACTTTCAGAAGGGCACTCCTTCAGATCTTTTCTTCTGAGCTGGTGTTCTTGTCACTTGGTCTGTGCAGCACAGATCCGGCAGCCTGAATTACACTTGTAGCTCTTGCCATACTTGAATAGGCATACTTGAATATTGAATGGAAAATGCTGAGTGTTCAGGCTGGAATGAATGACTTCTTACATCGTGAAGCTACTTCCTAACTATCAATACATATACACTACAGGAAAAGACTTCCCTTCCCTTCCCCCCATCCCTATGGCCTGAGTCCCCCTACAGTGCCCATCTCCATGCCCTTAGCAGGGGCCTAGAGAAAGTCCTTTGAAATGTTTTATTTTTTTCCCTACTCTTTCCAAGAGTCAACCTTGGTGTTTTTGTAATCCAACCCTAGCAGTTGTTCTGTGTTTATGGGACAAGCTGCACAAGGGCGCAAATTTCAGCAGCATGAAAATCCAATTTCCCCAGTGTCCTCTGGCAGCCAGGGGTGTGGTAACATTACACTCATCATGGGATGACCTGCTGACTACTTTTAAAAACATCTATCAGCACCTGGCATGGAACTGCAGATTTCTGTGCACTTTGTCCCATTTAATTTTTATTTCAACCCAGGGACGTAGGCATAATAATATCACCATTTTATGGATCGGGGTGAGGGTACTGAGTTCGAAGGAGATTGGATGACTTGGCCACATGAACACTTAAATCCAGATCTCCAGAGCCATTTAAATATAGCTCAACTTTGTCTCCCATTTATAACCTAAGAACAAAATTGAGTCTGAAATATGAAAAGTCAGTCAACTACGTGCATTTGAATCCATAATAGGAAGGGAGCCAGGGGTGCACTTTTCCCTCAAGTTTTCTAAAGAACGTAAAAAGAAACCTCATCTATTTTAGCCTGAACATTGTAATATAACATTTCAGCATTTTCCATTAAAACCAAGAAATTACCACATATCCAAGTAAACTAAAGAACGCTGTAATTGTTCATGTTTCAGAAATGTCATTGGATATGTTAGCAAAGAGGCTTGTTATTCTACATGTCATAAATATTATTGTTTGAGTGGGTAAAATGCACGGTTTTAAAATTCCTAATCAGTGTTTTCAAGCACTCCTATTGGCACTTCATGATTGCAGTTTCACTGGGTATTTTGGTTGTTCCTTCCAACTATCAAAGAAACCTGCACATTTGTATTGGGTTGGCTAAAAATTTCATTCGGGGGTTTTTGAAAAACCCAAACGAACTGTTTGGCCAGCCCAATATTTCTCCAGGGCTATCCCACCAGCTTCCTGGGCTCCAAAGTTCTGGATTTCTTCATGTCCTTCCACATAAGGGCCTTCCACCTGTCCCTGTCTCTGTGTTTCCAGAGGAAGTATTGCTTCCTCTAAGTAATACTCCTGGTCTCTCCCCTGGGCCCCTTTTCACTCTTCCACATGAGAGGAGGGGTAGGTATGTGAGTGAGTGAGTTTGCAAGGAATTAACACCTATTGGTCATGCTCCCCGAATGTGTGGATAGAAGTTATTAAAACACTGCAAACACTGAAGGGTCCTTCTCTCTCTGTCATGAAGGGACGCAGCAATCCTCATTGAATGGTTTGCTCTGCAGACCCAAACTCTCTCTTTGGGAGGGAGTATTTGAAAGCCCAGCTTGGCCACCAGATTAAAGCCATGTTCTCCAATTGGTTTTAAGTGTAATAAAACTAACATTTGACTCTCAATGTTCTTAAGTCTTAGCTCTCAGTTGACTGGAAGAAGAAGGTGTTATTTATTATCTCCCAGTCCCTCCAAGTAACCAATATTTCAACTCTCACCTGTACCAACGCCAACTCCCAACAACCTGGAGCACCTGGAAAGCCGAAAGCAGAACTTGAGGTTTTCATCAGTTATTTGCTGCGATTAAATGCCACAGGACAATTACACTAAGAAGGTCGTGATAGCCGCGCTGTCATTCACCCATTCATCTAATTTTTGTTACCATCTACAAACTGAGGATCATGCCAGGTGATTAGGATATAAAGATGGTTAGGGCGTGCTGCCTGCCTGGAGGAATTTGTAGAATAGTGGGGAAGACAGGCAGGTAGCAGAGGTGATACTGCGATAAGATCAGTGATGTAACATCAGTATGTACAGGGACCACAGAAGCACAGACTCAGGCCCTGGGGTGAGGGGATGGGGTGGGACAAGGTCAGGCCAGATCAGGAGGAGACATGAACTGAATCTCGAGGATGGAAAATAATTGGACAAAAAGTGAAGGTCGGGGGAGGGTGTAAGGCAAGGGGCTAAGGCTGTGCTCAGGGAAATAGCAAAGGTGCAATAGGTTTGGGAGTAAAAAGCCTGTGGAGACCTTGATGAGGCTGAAGAGCAGGTATAGTGGACATGTTCCATTCTATCAAGTCCAGTGTGGAGAGGGGAGAGTATTTTCCCCAGTAAATTTCATTGTCCCTGCTCCAGCCTGAACAGCGTTCTGGGGAATGGGATGTGCTAATGGGCTGAGGCCAAGATCATGGGGCAGAGCTCCACTCAAAGCACATGCAGAGGGAATTTGGGGGTGCAGTTCCGGGATGATTGGATGCAGGATGGCAGAGATGACCTGTGTCCACCATTAAGGAGATTAATTTCCACTGGGGCCAAAATAGCTGGGAGGTGACCAGGGTCAGTCTTGCAGGAAATTTCTGGGTGTGAAGCTTAGCTCTACCACATACTAGCTGAAAAACCTTTGATGCGTTGCAGAGCCCCTCTTCACATCAGTTTCCTTCTCTGTAAAATGGAGGTAATAAAGCCTACTGCTCTGGGATAATAGAATTATAGTAGCAGGCAGATGCTAGGCATTTAGTGAGTAGAAATTGTTGACATTAACTTTGGTTAATAATAATTTTTGTTAACATAACTTTGGTGCCATTCTAGCTTTTTTCAGTCCCTTCTCATTCTGTGACCTCTCACTCATATGTGAGCAAAGGTTTTAGTACAGTGTATGTCATCTTCTGCCTTGTAACAATTGCCACGAAACTTAGGGACTCGAAACAACAATGACTTACTGTATCTCACAAGTCTGTGAGCTGACTGGAGCTCAGCTAGATGGTTCTCCTGCTGGTCCCACTTAGGGCCTCTCCTGCCACTGTCAGCGGACAGGAGCTGGAACATTCGAGGCTCCGGGGTGAGAGCCAGAAGGATGGATGCAGATGGGACACTGCGATGGCCAGATGTCTCCTTCTCCTCACGTGATCTCAGGACTCCTCCCCTTCACTTAGCTTCTCCATGTGGTCTGTTCATCAGGGTGCCAAATTTCTTGGTGGATCAGCTTTTTTTAAAATACAAAAGTGGAAGCTGCTAGGATTTTGTAAGGCTTAGACTCAGAACAGCGTTTCTGCCCCATGCTATTGGTAAAGCACCCAGATTCAAGATGAGAGGGCTTGGAATTTTCACACAAGGGTGTGAAGACTGGGAGGCAAGGTTAATGAAAGCCTCTTTTAGAGATCAGCTACTTCATAAAGACTTAGTTTTTGTATAGCACAGGTCTATAGCCTCTTTTTCAAAATTCTTGGAGTCAGATATTTTTCATAATCCAGATTATTTTAGATTTTAGAGAAGAACTATAAAGCATATGCTGTGTATTATATCACATGCCCAGGAGAGTCTGAGGCAGCACCCCATAACCAAGCACCTTAATAATTCTGTAGTAAAATGTATGACTCAAGTGGAGTAACTACAGGCTACAAATAACCTCATAGAAGGTCAGATCAAGTTTTGGCGTTTTCAGAGATTTTTGGATTTTAAATTGTGAGTAAAATATTATGAACCTGTATTTTGAGTCAAAATAAGCTTTTAAAGATAAAATAAATTTCTCCTATCTTGGGCATATACCTGCTGTCAGTTCAGGTCCTCTGGGGAGCAGACATCAAAACAGAATTAGAAGTGTGAGCAGTCTGGGGAAAATGCCTGTTGAAAGGTGCAGGGGAGAGGGAACTAGAGCAGGCAGGGAGGACCTTCAGACCACGAGGCAGGTCTGATGTCCATGCAGGGGCAGAGGGTGGAGGGAGGTTGGGCAGGAAGAGCCTTAGCAGCAGGGCAACTCTGAGAAATTTGGGCTCATCCAGTGGGGAGCTCCATCCAGAGCAAAGGTTGCCTCTCGTGTTGGTGTTGGTGGTAACAGCCAAACCTGGTTTCCCTGCCCTGATTGGTCACTGGCTGGGAGCTGCCTAGGAAGTGAGCAGCCGGCACTGCACATCCTTGGAGGCCATCAGTCAGCTCCTGGCCTTGGGCAGATTCTCCTGGGAAGGGAGATCTGAGCTTGTGCTCTGTGGTTGCCACCATCCTTCCTCAGCTTCCACAGATTTAGTCCCTCTGGTTCTTAGTTTCCAGTTAACACAGTGCTCTTCAGGAATGCGTCCTCCATGTAACTGGTGGGGTGGGGGGATTCGATTCCCATTTCAGGACTATCCAGTTAGTCCATCAGCCACACTGTGTTGCTTCTATGCCCTCTTCCAAGTCTATCCAAACAGAGTGATTTTACAAGTTCTTCTTCCTTGGTTTTCTTTGATGTCAGAGTGGACAATAATTTACAGCACAAATCAAGAAGGGATATCTCTGAGAGAGAAGCCCCCAAAGGGGGCTTCTAGCCCCCTAGAAGGGCTGTGTGTGTGTGTGTGTGTGTGTGTGTGTGTGTGTTTTGGGGTGGGGCAGGGTGGGGGCAGGACAGGTGACACAGAACTTGGCAAACGTGGGGTACCTTTCAGATCAGTGAATCTTCCTTGTGGCTTTTAGGACTCTGTCCCATCTCTCCATCCCTCAGCAAACCCCTGCTCCACACACAGCTGTGGAGTGGGCGATGCATGAACGGTAACGCCAGCACGATCTAATCGCCCAACCCTTCATAGTGCCAATCCCATGACATGCACAACCGTGGTCCCCTTCCCTGCTCCTGTGCTCCCTGGAGACAATCAGCTTAAGGCTAATCAAGTGCATCTTACAGAGAAGGGAGCCCAGAGGGAATGTGCCCCAAATCCCCAGCTAGTGACAGAACTGGGACCGACTCTCATCCCAGCCCTTTTCCATTGCCCCGCTCTGCCCTTCCCCTCCTCATATTAGGAAATTCACTCCCACTTAAGACCTAAGGTGCTAATGGCAGAGTTGTTATTTTAGCAGTGTCTGAAAAGTCCAATGGTAACAAAAAATTAAAGTCATACTTCTCTTTAAATAATTATTCCAAAGACCCCTTTAAAAATACATTGGATCTTCCTGCCAGATTAGAAGTCCTGGAGAGTCTTCCAAAGACTTCCTGGCCCCTGTGTGTTCTGCACACTCCCAGTGTTTTCTACTAAGCTCCACATTCTCTCAGTCAGTAGACTGTTTTCGCAGATATTTATGAAATCTTCTAAGGCAGTCATGCAGCACATGGCTAGGAGTTGTGAAGAGTGCAAAAGAGGTCTCAAAAACAACTCTCACCAAATCTCTGACCAGTTTTTCTAAGATGTGGGTAGATATCTTCTACATATGGTCAGCCATGCAGAGTGGACAAACTGGCTTAAGCGCTCTGAGTGTGCTTTTGTAGAGTTTAATGTGATAATCCAATAAAACTTATAGCAAAGTTAATCTGACTCATATAATGGTATATATAATAGTCATTGTCCTACATCGTAATTACGCATAAATGAAAGCAGTTCCCATAAATGCCTATAATTAGATTTGGAATTCCTCCATGGGTGGAGGAAATGGATAGAGAATCTAGAAAATGCTAATGCATGTTTAATATACTACAGAGTTTTTTTCTTAAAGAAAAATTACCCTCAGCTAGCTGCTCTGATGTCCATTTTGTGACAGAGTTCTAAATCCATCAGCGCATGATCGTTAATTTTTTTTCTCTCAGCTGCTTCTCTAGGATTAGAGAGATAAGGAGGAAGGGGGTGAAAGGCACCATAAGGCTCCTTGGAAGCTGAGCACACAGTTCTGCTATCACAATAGAAGGATTTTCAGAATGGGCAAAGAAAAACTACTTTGAATATGGAAGAAAGTGATTAAAATGAGTATTATTTTTAAACAGTTGAGTCAAATTTCTAGTTTTTATCTTTGTTTGGTTCATCTTCTAATAAACTCTGCTCTGTGTTGGTGCTGATTGAGTCTTGATGCTGTGAGTCACTTGGTCCCCGTAGCCATATTCAGGACCACACAGCGGGAAGACTGCGGTCTCTGTTTTTTTTAGTTCTCTTGCAACTGGGGCTCAAGAGCCATTTAAGAGACATTTGTTGAGTATCTGCCCTGTGCCAGCACAGGGTTGGGGCTGGAGATAAGGGTGAATCAAGCAAGGTCACTGTTCTCAAGTAGGTCGCATCCTAGTGGAAGAACAAGCCATGTAAGGAGATAGCTACGACATACATGTGAAGAGTCATAGTGGAGGTATGAATGCTGTGGAGACACAGGGCAGAGATTGGAAGACCTATGCAAAGAAGGTGAGACCAGGATGGAATTTGGTGTCAGGGTTTTCAATATAGAAAAGGAAAGAAGGAGGACTTCCCTGATGGTGCAGTGGTTAAGAATCCTCCTGCCAATGCAGGGGACACGGATTTGAGCCCTGGTCTGGGAAGATCCCACATGCCGTGGAGCAACTAAGCCCGTGCACCACAATTACTGAGCCTGTACTCTAGAGCCCGCGAGCCACAACTACTGAGCCCGCGTGCCACAACTACTGAAGCCCGCATGCCACAACTACTGAAGCCTGTGCGCCTAGAGCCCGTGCTCCGCAACAAGAGAAGCCACCGCCATGAGAAGCCCGTGCACCACAACAAAGAGTAGCTCCCGCTCGCCGCAACTAGAGAAAGCCCGCGCACAGCAATGAAGACCCCATGCAGCCAAAAATAAATAAATAAAATAAATTTATAAAATAAAAAAAAAAGAAAAGGAAAGAAGGGCCTCCCACCCTGACTGAGGGGGCACGGAGACACGAAGGCCGTCCAGGAGCTGGTGAGGAGCTGGTGTGGGGAAGATGTGGGAGATGAAGCTGGACAGCTACTATGCTGGGAAGGGCCCTGGACACTTGAAAAGCGTTTGGACCGCCCTTTGAAGGCAACGGGCAATGGGGCGTGAGTCCCATGCTAATGGTCTGGGGCTAGGTTCCCCGAATTGGGCTCATGTGGTCAGATCTTGGAGCAGCCTCTTCTGTGGGATCCGTGCAAGAGGCCAGCTGCTCCTGGCTCTTCATCCTCTTCTTTCCACCTGTTCCTCACTCGAACTTGTGTGGCCAGCTGGAGGGGGTGGAGGAATCCAGGCAAACAACCGTCAATGCCAGCGCCTCATCCTTCACACCACCAGTTCCCAGGCCAGAATCTCCAGCAGTTGCCACTGCTTCCCCAGGGAGCCCAGACAGTTGTCGTTTTTGGCACATGGAACTGGTGGAGATTTGCTATTCCTTCCGACTCTGGCTTACCCAGCTCTCTGGCTTCCTAGGAAAAAACTCAAGTGGACTTAGGAACTGATTTTCTTTTTGTCTTTAGTTGTAGAAGATCTTTTCTGGTAGGTTCTGGTCTTTTTCTGCAGATAGTTGTGATTTTGGTGTACTCCTGAGGGGAGGGGAGCTCAGGGTCTTTCTACTCCGCCATCCTGGCTGATCTCTCAGTAGCTGATTTTTAGGAAGTCTGGGCTCAGAATCAGAGAGAGGTCCCAGACTAGCAAGTGAACCCTAATTCCCACCTGCACCCCAGATGCTTGGGACACTTTTTAGAATAGTCAAAGCCTTCCACAGTCAGAGATAAAAGGCTGAACCCTACGGGAGCCTGGGGGAACAATTATCCACTATAAATGAGTTTCAGTCTTACCAAATTATTTCCTTTCATGTAACGTGGAGGAAGAATCAGAATTTTAAAAGCACAGGGCGGTGAAGTTGAAGGGAAGAGACAATTCCCAATAGATGCCATGCACTGTGTTAGGTAGCTTATATACATTACATAAACTAATTCTCACCACAAGCCCAATAAGACGGATATTACTGTTCTCATTTTGTGAAAGAAGAAATTAGTGCTCAGAAAATTTAGCTAACTTGTTTAAATGAAGCTTGGGACTCCAGAGTTGTCTACCTGGATGACCCTGGGGAAGAAAAGGAGAGTATGGACTCATTGGGGACCACCTTCTTTGCTGTGTAGGCAATGAGAGACAGGTTGTCCCAAGGGCTTGGGGGCACTGGTGGCCTGATTTAAAGGAGCTTGCATTTCAGTTGGGCATGAAATCCTAGGAGCTAATGACATCTGGCATTTAGTTAAGCACAGAACTGTCAAGGACTAATCATAGAATCTTAGAACTAGAGGATTTGTGTTACAAATTATCTTATCCAATCCTCATTTCACTGATAGGGAAACCAAGGCCAAAAGAATGGAAACGATTTGCTAGGATTAGATAATTTGTGAAAGAGCTGTGATGAGAGCCTTAGTCCTTACCAGCTGAATGAAAATATTCACTGCCTCCTCAATAGATAATCTACCTAATTGTACCATGCAGCTTTTATGCCATGTTTCTGCTTCCGCCAGTAAAGCCATTGGCAGACCGAGGCCTGGCTTGGGGTGCCTTGTGGGGGACATGGTGGCTCTTGAGCACCTGACAAGGTCAGGAGAGGGGGGAAAACAGGAGCAAGGAACAGCAGCTATATTTTTTCCTAAGTTTTAGTCCTGACCATGAAATTTACAACAAATAAATGCCCTCCAGAAACAGTGGTAACTCTCCTTCGAAAAGTGTTTAACATTACCAAAATAATTTTGAGGTCTAATCAAGTTCAATAAAAAGGATTTTTATCTATATTGTAATATCTATGAGGTCTAATGGCCAAATTAGGGTGTTCCAAGGCAGTCGTGGGATATGTGCTGAGACTAAAACCTTATGTATGTCATTAAATTTGATGTTCATATAAGTTATTTATAATTGTGGACCAGGTGAAGTTGTTTTCCTGGCTGCCAATTGTCTCATGTTGTTTCTCTCTACCTCTGGGGAAATTTCTCAGAGTAAGACATAAGGGCTTCCCTGGTGGCGCAGTGGTTGAGAATCTGCCTGCCAATGCAGGGGACACAGGTTCGAGCCCTGGTCTGGGAGGATCCCACGTGCCGCGGAGCAACTAGGCCTGTGAGCCACAACTACTGAGCCTGCGCGTCTGGAGCCTCTGCTCCGCAACAAGAGAGGCCGCGACAGTGAGAGGCCCGCGCACCGCGATGAAGAGTGGCCCCCACTTGCCACAACTACAGAAAGCCCTCGCACAGAAACGAAGACCCAACACAGCCAAAAATAAATAAATAAATAAATAAATAAAATAAAATAAGGTACCGCTTACTTTAAAAAAAAAAAAAAAAGACATAAAACTCACTCATTCTAAAGTGTAAATAGCTAATGATGCTTAAAGTAATATTTCTCCTAGGAGTATTTTCATTTTAACATTTAAGTCAGATAAATTATGCTCTATTGGAGAAACAGGCTTTATTTCAAGGAGGAAGAGAACCTTCTAAGAGCAGAACAGTCTTAGTGCTTCTGAAATCACACTATATAGGTGGTTCTTTAGGCTTTCAGCCAGAGGGGTCCTTTCTGCTCACAAAAATAATAGCTACCAATTAGTTAATGTAAACGAAATGTCTAGAATTTACTAATGCTGTGAGTAGATAATAATAACGGGTTAAAATTTATTGAATGTTTACTAAGCACCAGGCATTTAAAGAAGCACTTTACATCTGAAATTAATTTCATCCTCCCAACTCCCTGTGAGGTAGGTATTATTATCATCTCGATTTTATAGATAAGGAATTCAAGTTTATAGAGGTGAAGTAAGCTGTTCAGGAAGCTTGAGGTGTTCCCGTTTCACAACTGAGAAAACTGAGGCTCTTAATTACTCTTTACTCCCTTGCTCCTAGGTTCTCCAACTCTAATTAACACAGAAAAGAGTATCTGTTTCTTTTTATTTTATTTTGTTTTGAGATTCTGTGTTCTATGTGATGTTTAGTAACAGGCTAAGTCATTACATCTGAAATGAATACAAATAAGTCCAATTTGGCACATGTTCCGAAACCAAATTGATAAGGGCAGTATTCTATGAGGTTCGTTTGTGGACATATGTGACTACATTGTTTCTTAAACGGACATGGAAACCATGATGATTATAATCTTTTGAAAAATTCATGGTTGAACCAGATTCAACTTAATTATGAGATTTGCCTTATGAGGTTGTGTGTACAAGTCATCAAGCAAAAGAAAGAACAGAAGGTCATAGAATTCACATCCGTGCAAGCATATGGATCAGTGTTTAAACACACACACACACACACACACAAACACAGACATTTCCACACATCTGGCTTGATCCAGAAAGAATCAGGAAATTCAAAGTTAAAATACAAACCCTTTTTATTTGTGTACCGTCTGAAGAAATATCATGGAATGTTATGGAAACAAAACTCTAAGCATGGCCGTGGGACAGACAGTTCAATTAAAAGCTAAATGAATAGCAGGGCCCAAACCCTGTGAATGGTAATTAAGACCCAGGGTCTGAATCTCCCTCCACCCCCCAGGTCTTCCCTTTTTATATAGGACAAGGGACTGAAGTGGGGCGATCACAGAGACTCAGGCTGCATGCTTGTTGTAATGGAGAACTTTTTTGCATAACGTTCAGAAAGAAATGAAAAAATTATCATTTTATTGTGGTTTTGTGCTAAACCCCTGACTTTTTACCTTGATCAACCATACATGAGGCTTTCTTTATGGACTCAAGGTGTTGAGAACTCTCAGAAAAAAAAAGTGTCAACAGGCTTCACTTTAGGCTTATTATCTGGCATATTGTAGGCACTCAATAAAATTTGGGGAACCATCCATTTGACAAGCAAATAACTCATTTCACAAATGTATACTGAGTTCCTAACATGTGCCAGGGACTGTTCTAGTCTCATGGGATACAGCAGAAAACAAAATGGAAAAATCTTTTCTCCGATGTAATGAAGACTATATTCTAGTAAACAGTACATAAATAAATACATAGACTATATAGTGTGTTAAATGGTGATAAGTGTTCTGGTAGGCCAAATAATGGACCCCAAAGATGTCCACATCCTTATCTCTGGAACCTGTGAATAGTTACCTTATATGGCAAAAGAAACTTTGCAGATGTAACTAAATTAAGGATCTTGAGGTGGGAAAGTATCCTGGATTATCCAAGTGGGCCCAGTGTAACCACAAGTTTCCTTATAAGAAAGAAGCAGGAGAATCAGAGAGAAGGAGATATGGTGATGGAAGCAGAGGTCAAGGTGATGTGGGGGCAACAAGCCAAGGAATGCAGGCAGCCAGGAGAAGCTGGGAAAGGTTAGGACACAAATTCTTCCCTAGAGCTTCCAGAAGGAATGCAACCCCGCTTACCTTAATTTGCAGCTCTGTGAAACTGACTTCAGACTTCTGACCTCCAGAACTGTAAGAGAATAAACTTGTGTTGTTTTAAGCCACTAAATGTGGGGTAATTTATTACAGCAACAATAGGAAACTAATACAAATGGAATGGGAAAAATAAAGGGAGGGGGATAGAAAATTTTGAGGTGGAGGAGCCAGGGGGCAGAGAATGGTTGCAATTTAAAATAGAGTGAGCAGGGCGAGTGTGCCAGCTTGCATTTTCTAAAAATGGGTAACACAATATCTCCCATCCCATATGCTTTCCTTCCGATGTCACTTTGAGAGTCCTTCCATCAGAAAAGTGGGAGCTGTGTCCCTCCTCTTGAACCTAGGTGTGTCTGTGACTATTTTGAAAGGGATACTGTGTTACTTCTGAGACTAGATAATAAAAGGTGATACAGCATCTCTCTGGGATACCCACTCTTGGAACTCAGTCAGCATACTGTAAGGAAGCCCAGTGAGCCACAGAGATATACCATTCACAGGTGTTCTGAATGAGGTACTAGCTGACAGGCAACATGAACTGCCAGACATGTGAGTGGGTGAGGCTTCAACTCCCAGCTGCCATGTCACACTCAGACTTGAAGACCCAGTCACTGTGGACCGAGAAAAGCCATCTTCACTGTGCTCGTTCTGAATTCCTGGTCCACAGAATCCTTGAGCATAATAAAACAGTGGTTGTTTAACCACCAAGTTTTGAGGTTGTCTGTTATGCCATAAAAGTAACTGAAATAGAAGGCCACATTGAGAAAGTAACATTTAAGCAAAAGCCTAAAGGAAGTAAGTGAGCATTGACGATATCTGGTGGAAGATTATTCAAGACCCTATGGGAGAGTGCCCGGCATGTGCCAGGAACAGTTAGGGGGCTGCTGTGGCTAAAGCACCAGCAAGTAAGGGGGAAAGTGGTGGAAAATGATTTCAGAAATGTCCTGGAGGAGTGCGGCTGTGTAGGTCCTTGGAGGCCACTGAAAGAACTTGGGCCTTTCCTCTGATTGAAACGGGAAGCTATTGGAAGGTTTTGAGGAGATAGCAGAATGATCTGACTTACATTTACAGAAGATCATTCCAACTGCTATGTTCAGAATTGACTGTGGTGGGGCAAGGGTGGAGGGGATATTCTTCTAATAAAGGAGAGAGACTTGGACCAGGAAGGTAACAATAGAAATGGTAAGGAGTCGTGGCATTTGCATATATTTTGAAGGTAGAGTCAACAGGTATTTAAGATATATATTGAAGGTAGAGGTCCTGTGATAGATATGAAAGGAGTGAAGAAAAGAGAATGATTACAAAGATTTACCTAAAGAACTAGAAGAATATAGAGTTGCCACTTAGGAGATAGGAAAATGTTAAGAGAGAGACTCTGAGAGGGAAAATCATGCGGGCTGTTGATGGACAGGTTAGGCAGCCGGGGAGAGGTATAGGTTGGAGACAAATCTAAGTGTGCTCAGCCTTGAGATTGGCTGAGCTCGCCAAGGGCATAATTGAAGAAAGAAGAGGTCCATGAACTAAGCCCCGGGGCACTCTGATTTTAGGGGTCAGGGAGATAAAAAGAACCAGTAGCAGAGACTGAAACAGAGCAGCCCGAGATAGGAGGAAGACCAGGAAAGAAATGTGGTTTCCTGGAAGGCAATTAAAGAAAGCGTTTCAAGGAGGAGGGGGTGATCAGCAACGCAAATGATGGGAACAAGCAAGATGCGACCTGAGAAGGAACCATTAGCTTTTGCAATGTTGGAGTCATGGGTGACCTTCGCAAGCCCTGTTCCGTGACAGTGGAAGTTGTGATGGAAAATGAATGAATGAATGAATGAATACTGGCCAACAGGTTTTACGTGGGTACTTTTCCTTTTAAAGAGTCTGGGATATTTTCCTTCCAGAAAACAAGAAGGAAAAAACCCCCCACAAAACCCCAGAAGTACTCTGAGGTAGCCAAAGCATCAGCTGAGTGCATTCAGATGTTGTCAAGCTGAGCTCTAGACACAGTGATACTCTAAGGGATCAGAGCCTCCAGGAGGATAGGCTATGGTGAAAATCACAAAGTCTTAAGCAAGAGTCAGTCATACCCTTTGTTTGTTGCCAGGAAGTCTCAACCTTCCTTCCAAAGTGAAGATAATTTAGCCTCCTGGTTAAGAACACAGCCTCTGCAGTGAGTCTGCCTATATTTAAACCTTGATTTCACCAGTTACTAGCCAAGCGGGTAGCTTATTTAGGTCTCAAATTCCTCATGGATGAGATGGGGCTGTTAGCAGCATTCACCACATATGGTGGTGTGAGGAATGGGTTACAGCAAATACGAACAGCTTCTGGTTCATGGAACACTTTCAGTGAACGTTAGCTGTTATTCCTATTAATTAATATCCGGGGAGAAAAGGAGGCTGTTGTATTGGCCCAAGGTAAATCAGAGCTACACAGACAAGTGTTTAATAAACTCATCTTTATGAGAGTAAGATTAGCTGGCTTAGCTCTAATGGGTATTTTCTGAAGTTGCAGGACTTTATAGTCTCCGGTAACACTGAACATCCTTTGTTATACTAGAATTGAACCAGTAAAGGGAGGGGGGCTGCCATTTTTAACCTTTGTATTTTACTCTCAGGATCAACATACACAATAAGGAACTTTACAAATGGCAAAGTATTATGCAGATATGTCAGTGTTGGTTTGTTGCCATGATATTGTGACTTTGATGTTGACCCTTCAGAGTTCCACTGTCCCAGACTTTGACCACCCGTGCCCTCTCCCAACCCCACTGCTAATACACATACCCACTTAGTATGAGCTGTTTGGCTGGTGGAAATTATCAGAAAACTTCTATACTCCAAATGGCGTGAATGAAAAATGCTTGAGAAGGCTGGAAAGGAACACCCAGAACTGCAAAAACATTCCTTAAAAAATCTAAAACGTCTGAGTTGTTTTCAAATTTAGTATCCCTAACATGTCCACGTGGTGTAATCCTGGACTTTTGAAAGTATGCATTGCCCTAATGAAAAAATGAAAAGAGAATGACAAAGGCAGCAAATAGTGATCCTAACTCAACTTCCACACATGGAAACAATTGTCCAAATTATGGCAAAACCTGGCAATCCTACATTGGCCTCAGTATTCATTTGAGAACAAAATCATAGAGCACAGAAAAGTCATCCTTGATGTACGTTTTGCTGCTTTTACATCTCCAAATTACTTTTTGCCTGCTGTTGTACTTCAATTAAAAGCTAGAACCCCCCTCCAAAAAAAAAATCAGATATCTGAGACCCAGGAAAATCACGAGACCATAATCCCAGTGATTCAAATAAACCCTTAGAGTTCTTGCTTCAGTTTCTTCACATTTTACAAGGAAGCCTCTGTAGCTGAGAGAAAAAATAAGAATGAATATGGAAGGCGAGCTTGAAGAGCATCCACCAACAGCTCCACCAGAAAAACTGTACACACCCCAAGATTCCAGCCCGTGTTTCCACATAAGAGAGGAAATTTGGGAAACACCGATCTCTAAGCCCTTGCAACTCAAAGTGTGGAAAATGCACCGGAAGCATCACCAGGGGCTTGTTAGAAATGCAGAGTTTCAGGTCCTACCCCAGAGCTTCTGAATCAGAACCTGCATTTTAACCATCTCCCCAAGTGATTTGCATGCATATTAAAGGTTGAGAAACCGTCTCTAAGAAACTCTCACCACTTGAGGAGCTTCCAAACTGCTTGTTCAGCTTGGTGTGATCCTGCATTTGCAAAACCAGTCTTAGAGTCATGCAGGTGATTGACAGCTTTGAGGACATGGGTACAGTACGTCCCATATCATTATGCATACATGTTCCTCCTTACCCATTAAAAAGGTTCAAAAGATACTGAGCTGCCATATTCTGCATAATGACCTTCCAAGTTTCTTGGCACCAATCATCTTCTGAGAGACTCCAGTGCCTGCACATATTAAATTAAACCTACTTTTTTCACAAACTGTCAGTCCTTTGCTACTGACTTTCAAGCCATGCCCACTAAATGAGATTACTGGAGAAAATATATCAGGTGTAACATAGACAAACTATAGACAGATACTTAAGGAAATAAGAAGATTAAAACACCTTTGAGAAAGAGGCCTAATTATTAACTGTGGTATAGTTTCTGAGTTCATTGAAATTGTGATTTTCAAATGTTCTGACAGTGTAGGGAAAAAAGAAACACGAATCTACTTTGAGACTGCATTCATATGCACACAGCTGGTGCCTTGACTATAGGGTCATGCATATAGTAGCTTTGTTTTTCTCGTCTTCCAGGTGTTTTCTGAGGATGCATTAAGCAGAATTTCAATGAGGCGGAGAGCTCTACTCAGTGTATAAATTACACTTAAATCTTCTCAAAGCAAGTTCGAGCCCAATTGTCCTCCTCTGCTTATTTGAGGCTGTCTCTAAGGAAGCAATGGAAATGACACTTTTTAAGCCAGGCTCTCATAAATCAGGTGCTTCCACACTTTTTGAAGTGACAGTAGAAAGCCAATAGGAAAACATAATAGCAAAAGACACTGCTCCCAAACTATCGTCAGACTTCGGAGTGAGTAAAATGTTTGACAGAAAAGATTGTGTGTGAACATTATTCACTGCACCAAGAGCCATTCAAAGGCACCTTCGGAGCAAAGATTAATGAAAGAGAATTCTCAGGAAGTAACATAATACAGAACCTCTTCCTCTCCCCCACCTACTTCTCCTTTGGGGAGATCCAGATTTAGCTTGGGACAAGATTTACGATTCTGAAGGTGCGATGAAAGGCAAGTCATAGTTTACTATGCTATTACAGTGTAAGGGGCTCACCTCTGGACATACCGTTTGACATTTCTTCACCCAGTTTGGATGTTCCCTTGGTGTTTAAGGGCCAAGGAGACAGCACTGATGAGTGAGTATCTAGATGTCTGGTGTCACTGCTACATAGGTAACCAACACCCCAAGTTTAATGATCTCCGGTTTGATCTGAGTTTGATGCCCTGCTGGTGCCATTCTCAATCCATCAAATTGTCAAATGCAAGACCTACCTTCTTGGCACTTTCATTAATATTCGTTCTTCAATAGAATTGATCATGGACTCTCTGAAGAGTCAGCCCAGAGTTATTGCTTAAGAAAAAAGCATGGAAGGAAGACTGATTTCATCTGCCAGTCTGCACTTATAAGCAGCTTAGATTTTCCTCTGAAAAATGGAGAACGTAAAAAAATCTTTCTAAATACTGTGGCCGAGGCAGCATGTCCCTAGGCATTCTAGCGACCCACCTCCTTAAAAAAGTGGGATGGAGACTTCCCTGGCGGTCCAGTGGTTAAGGCTCTGTGCTCCCAGTGCAGGGGGCACAGGTTTGATCCCTGGTTGGGGAACTAAGATCCCACATGCCTCATGGTACAGCCAAAAAAATAAAATTTAATTTAAAAAAGTGGGATGGTGGGCTTCCCTGGTGGTGCAGTGGTTGAGAATCTGCCTGCCAATGCAGGGGACACGGGTTCGAGCCCTGGTCTGGGAAGATCCCACATGCCGCGGAGCGGCTAGGCCCGTGGGCCACAGCTACTGAGCCTGCGCGTCTGGAGCCTGTGCTCCGCAACAAGAGAGGCCGCGATAGTGAGAGGCCCGCGCATCGTGATGAAGAGTGGCCCCCGCTTGCCGCAACTAGAGAAAGCCCTCGCACAGAAACGAAGACCCAACACAGCAAAAAATAAATAATAAATAAATAATTAAAAAAAAAAAAAGTGGGATGGTGATCTGAGAATGGAAGGCTCCACATTTTCATAACTGAATGCCATTATACTGTCTGGTAGCTGAGTGGTGTGGGTCATTTTCTAAGCAACAATGAAGATGATCAACTGTTCAGTCACTTTTCAGAATTTAACCATATATGTACTATGATCTAACCTAAAGAAGGCTGCCATTGGGAGTACGTATGTTAACTACTCATTCTTTGAAGTTTGTGGTTCCCAACATTTTTGAGCATTAGGACTCTTTTTTAAATAGATTATTTTTTAGATCAGTTTTAAGTTCACAACAATTCTGAGCAGAAAGAACAGAGATTTCCCATATAACTCTGCCCCTCACGTGTATAGCCTCTCCCATTATCAACATCGCCCACTAGAGTGGTACATTTGTTATAACTGATGAACCAATATTGACACATCATTATTGTCCAAAGCCCATAGTTTAAATAGGGTTCACTCCTGGTACTGTACATTCAAACAAGTTTATAATGACAGGTATCCACCACTATAGTATCACATGGAGAGGACTCCTTTTTAAAAAGAATATTTTGTTAAAAAAAAACACTTTTACTTGAAAACATTTTTTTTTTTAAGAGATTGGAGTTTATTTATTTATTTATTTATTTATTTATTTATTTTTTGGCTGTGTTGGGTCTTCGCTTCTGTGCGAGGGCTTTCTCTAGTTGCGGCAAGCGGGGGCCACTCTTCATCGCGATGCGCAGGCCTCTCACTATCGCAGCCTCTCTTGTTGCGGAGCACAGGCTCCAGACGCGCAGGCTCAGTAGTTGTGGCTCACGGGCCCAGTTGCTCTGCGGCATGTGGGATCTTCCCAGACCAGGGCTCGAACCCGTGTCCCCTGCATTGGCAGGCAGATTCTCAACCACTGCGCCACCAGGGAAGCCCCCGAAAACATTTTTAAACACAGAAAATTTACAAGAATAAGAAGAAACTGAAGGACTAGTTACCCAGATTTGTTTTTATGAACATTTTTCTCACTTACTTTGTCATTTGTTCTCTTTCTTGCTATTTCTCAGTATTGTATTTTTATGAACCAAAGAGAAATTATTGATATATACATCATAATCCTTAATCTTTAAATATTTATTTCTTAAGAATAGTGGAGATTCTCTTACATAACCACAGTACAATGATCAACTTCAGTAAATTTAACATCAATACAATATTTTTATCTAATCTATATCCATATCCAAGTTTTGTTTATATCCATATTCAGTTGACCCAGTAATGCCATTTATAGCACATTTCCCCATTCCTGTAAAGGATCCAAGGTAGGGTCAGGTGTGGCATTTTGTTGTCATGTCCCTTTAACCTCCTTTAATTTGGGACCTTTCACAGCCTTTCTTTGTACTTTATGATATTAACATTTTTTGAAAATAGAGTCTCTCCTCCATTTTTAATAGAATGTTCCTTATTTTGAGTTGTCTAACTAGATTCAGGTTGTGCATTCTTGGCTGGATAGGAATACTATGTAGTTGATATTGTGTTGGGATTTTTTTAAAAGCAGAAAGATAATTTGCTGATTCCCATATGATCTGAGTTTTTCTTTTATTTACTTGAGCCATAGGCAGGGCTTAGTGTGCATATAGATTTGTGAACACTTTGAAATTTCCACATGTTAGTGGCCCTTTGAGTGTTGAATCTTCTGTATCTTACCTTATTATTAATTCAGAAAAAAATCAGAAAGTGATATATCCAGAACATGTTATCTTAGTTCCTCATGTTGGCTTTTTTAGAGGGTTAATGCAGGAAATATTTGAAGAGCACCTTTGCAAATTTTGCAGAGCTGTAATTGACAACATTATCTACCATGTTTTCAACCCCTCCCCTTAATAGGATCTAGTGATATTTATTTCTAGTATAAAGCTTACCCCTATAAAATAAAGATTCCCTTTCATTGAATAATTAGGAAGTGAAAGTCTCAGTGAAATTTTTCTATTCTCTTTGGTTTTTTAGAGAGTTCAGGACTAAGTTTAGTGCTTAAATATTCTAATTCAATAAGAGTATATATAATTTTCCAAAGTGCTTTAAAATTTTACATTGACTTGTCCTGCCATTGATATATTTCAGTATCGTAGGACTCGTGGCTTGGCAAGCGGAGTGTGGGTTAGAGTTCAGTCTCATTTGTGCTTCTCATCTGACATCTAGTTTGGGCACAGCCTAAGCCATGGCCCTGGCTCAATCCTCCTCTGAATCTCTGGGACTGTTTTCCATCTCTCAGGTCTTCAGTCTGAGGACAGTTCTTGGTCTCAGTCTGTAAGGAGCACTCTCTGGCCCCCTTCCTGCCACCAGGCCAGAGTTGTGGATTTAGGCTTTGCTTCCAGGCCTGATGTTCTGATGCCTGTCATCCCCACTAGCTGAGCTGCCACCTTCACGGCCAGGATGGGGCTGTTGGGTCGCCATCCCTGCCTGTCTCACCTATGGTCGCCTCTTGTTCCCTTTGTTAATTCACACAAACTCATGCACACACTTATGAGTTGTGATCTCTTCCATACCTTGTGAATTCGTTGATTACAGTGACCAGAACAACAGGGGCTGAGGCAAAATTTTCTCCCTGTTGCTTGAGTGCCAGAGTAATGTACTGAGGTATTAACTCGGATTTTGTTTTTGGTTCAAAAAAATTCAGCAAGAATGAGGACCCTTTGTGTTTTATTCTCTCTGTTTTCCAGTCTCTCTCTTTCCTAGAAGGGGTCAAGGCCTTTTGTACTTCTTGCCTCCGGGGTATTTGAAGAGCTGAAAGCAGACAGTGCTTGAAACAACCTTTCTTTCTGGCTTTCCTGAAAGTCTTGAGAATACTAAACAAGAATGTCCCCCGACGGGGAAGAGAATGGAGAGGAGGAGGCCAAAAAATGTCAGAGAGAGGATGAACGCTCTGTAAAGCAGGATGGGTCCTCGGTCTCTGTTACAGTTCCCCGGAGGAGGTGGCAAGCCCTTTAAGGGGCATGTCCTCTGTGCCTAAGGAGACTGGACCCCAGGCACTGAAGCCCCAGTTTCTGTAGAATATTGTACCCAAACCTGGTATGGAAGGAGCAAAGCCCTTGGCTTGATTTTTTTTTTTTACATTGTTCTTTTAAAATTATCACACGGTAAAATTAACTTTTATCTTTTGGTGTACAGATCCATGAAGTTTGACACATATAAAGATTCATGTAATCAGGCTGTAGAACGGCTCCATCACCCCCAAAACTCCACTGTGTTGTCCCCTTAGAGTCACACCTGTCCTCATTCATAACCCCTGGTAACCACTGATTCGTTTTCCATTATTATGGTTTTGTCTTTGCAATATTGTCAAATAAATGGAATCACATAGTATGTATCCTTCTCAGACTGGTTTCTCTCACTGAACATAGTATCTTTGGGATTCATCCATGTTTGTGTGTGTGTGTCAATAGTTCATTTTGCTTTACTGCTGAGTAGTATTCCACAGCATGGATGGATCACAGTCTGTTTATCCTTTCACCTGGTAAAGGACATTTGGGTTATTTTTGGCTTTTGGCTATCACAAATAAAGCTGCTATGAACATTCATGTTCAGATTTTTGTATCAGCATAATGTTTCCTTTCTCTAGGGTAAACACCCAGGAGCGGGATTTATGGGTCATACAGAAGAGTATACTTAGCTTTATAAGAAACTGTGACATTGTTTCCCAGAGTAACTGTACCATTTTACATTTCCACCAACAATGTATGAGAGTTCCAGTTGTTCTACATCTTCATCAGCACTAGATATTGTCAGTATTTTTATTATGTCCGTTGTAATAGTGTGCAGTGGTTGGTACCTCTTAGTGGTTTTAATTGGCAATTCCCTCATAAAGTCCCTGGATTTAAGGGTTCACATGGCCTCTGACAGTGGACTTAATCAGCACTGACTAGTATGGAACAGAGATGGAATGACTCCCCAGATATTTGATTGTAACGACTCTGTGGTTGAGGAGAGAGAAAAAAGGAGTGAAGAAAAAAATGACCAAGAATGAAATCCTCTACAAGTCAGCAGATGGGGTTTCTGAGTCAAATTTAATATGATTTAAATAAACTAAAGTGACAGTTCTTGCAAACCCAATTGTGGTGGAAATTCACACCCACTTCATGTGACTTATAGGTATCTCAAATCCATATATCCATAACTTTGTACACCTTACCTTGTGGTATATCATATGCCCAATTGCATTAGTATCCCTTGATTATAAAAACTCAGCAAAGTGCTTCAAAAGGATAATTTGAAGCATTCACATAATCACTAACACAGGTATGCACCAGAATTCTGATTGGACACACAATATACCTTTGGACTTAGAACAATGGAAAAAACTGTAAACTAAGCAAATAAAGACAGTGCGGAATCTAGGCCCAGGTGTTAATTAGTCAGTGTTGAATGAATTAAAGGCTACTTATCAGTTGCTGAGTGATACAGAAGTAAGTCTCAAAGGTGCTAGAACTAAAAGATACTAGAATCCAAGTATTTTCGCAAGTAAGCCAAATGTCTTTCTTTGCTTGGCCCCTAACTATAAGTATTACCTAAAGCTTTATTTTCAAGGATTCACTCTCACCATCCTCCCTTGGGGCTCTGTGAGTCTTCAGTGTGAGAATGTATCTGTCACATTCCCCACTTCCCAATCCAGAAGACTTCTTATCTTATAATAAACAATTTGTCTGGTCTTTGTCCCAGATTCCTGGTGTGGAGCTTCTAAAACCCTTGGAATTTGCTGAGTGATAGAAATGTCTTTGTTCTTCATGAACCCCTTGGATTACATCTGAGTTTATGCTAACGGGGTGACTCATGGTGGGCCCATAAGTAGCTTCAGGATGGGGGCTGGTCACCTTAAAGAACTACAACATGTTTAGAGGGTTGGAACTTTGAGCCAATCCAGCCTAGAGGTGGTGGGAGATGTGGAGGGAGAGGGAAGCTGGTGATTGGGTTAAATCACACGGCCAATGGTTCAATCAGTCATGGCTACGTAGTGAAATTGAAAGCAGCTCTTTTGCCCCTTTCCTGTTTGCCCATTTCTGTTCCCCTCTAACTTAAAAGACCCTAATTATAGGAATAAGATCACTAAGCAATCGAAACTAACTCCTGACTTGTGCTCTCCTGAATGCACACCATGCCTTGTCTAACCTGTTGATTTTTTTCCTAGACAAAAAGAAGAATGAAGAATGAAGCAGTTAAAAAAATGACTAGCTCTCTACCCTCAAAAGTCCCCTTAGCAATCCTGCAAGCAGACCGTGCAGGCAAGATAACATCTGAAGAGTGTCAGCCAGTCTGCACTCAGTGGAGAAGGATGCAGAATGCAACCTCCTGCCTCAATGATTCACTGAGATTCTTCCCCCCTCCATTTTTCCCTTTAAAAGCTGTCATGGCTCAGCAGAATCTTCAGAGCTGGTCTCTGGACACGAGTCCACTATCTCTCCAGATTGCCGGCTTTCCTGATTAAAGCACCTTTCCTTTCTACTGACACTTGCCTCTCGAATTATTGGCTTGAGTGGCGAGCAGCTGAACCTGGGTTTGGTAACAAAATGCCAATAAAAACTCTGGCTTGGAAGCTCACTGGAGCTTCCTGGCTGCTGAAGGCATCGATATGCCAGGAGGGTTACGTGACTTGATTCCGTGGAGAGACAGCACAGACCTCTGCCTTCGGGACTCTCCCCGCCTGGTCCTATATGTCTCTTCATTTGGCTGGTCTGACTTGTACTCTTTATAATAAAACTGTAATTATAAGTATAGCACTTTCCTGAGTTCTATAAGTCATTTCAATGAATTATTGAACCCAAGGAGGGTCTTGGGAACCCGACACCCACCCCCCGCCCCCAGATTTGCTGCTGGCTGGTCAGAAGTTCATGGGCCCTGGGGACCCCACGTGTGGCTGGCATCTGAAGTGTATCAGTCTTGATAGCCTGAGCACTTTACTCGTGGCACCTGTGCTAACTTCTGGGTGGTTAGTGCAGAAGTGAGTTGCAATCTACCAGTTGGGCTTGAAACAGAACCCTCTCCATCAGCCTTGTGGGTGGGTCCCTGGCTATGGCCCCAGACCCACCGCTCCTGTGCTTCTTCCTCTGCCACCACAGACACTGCCAGGCTGTCCGCACAGCATCTTGCAACCCCCTGAGGATCTGAGCCAGGCAGTGTTTTCTCTGATGCTCTAGTAAAAGCTAGAGCTACTCCACTAATCCAGCTACTCCGCTGGCCCCTCAGGGAAATGCAAATGTGACATGGCCACCCCTCTTTTTTCCCCCTTCCCATGGCCTTTTATTTCAGACACAGGGGAGAGCTCCCTCCATCAGGCTCGTGATCTGCTCTTTCTCTGTTAATGCCTCCACAGAATTCGCTGCCGCCTTCCCCTTATTCTTTTGGCCTTTAGAAAAGAAGAGTGCTGAATGCCAATGCCTCCAAGTGGATGCTTGCGTGGCTCTTCAGAAAGAGCATGAATAGATCCAGTGAGTCTCAGGCTCAGAGCGCTGCCCGGGTGCATCTGTATTCACCAGAGAAAAGCTAGTGGCTTTATAAGGGGAGTTCGCTAACCCTGTGTCCCTCCTCCGTTCCCCAGTGGGCACTTCCCTGCGCCCTTCGGCAATTTTTCCAGGCAATGTGACACAAACACTACATTCTTCAAGAGAAGGAGGCGGATTATCAATGAAAACTCCCTAATAAGTTGCATGCACTCTGAACAGTGCTGTCAGGCTTAAAGGTCGCATATTTTTGAGGTATGAAAAACGCAGAGCCCAGTGGAAGCCGCATGCAT
The DNA here is from genome assembly GCF_949987535.1 of Balaenoptera acutorostrata. Classification (NCBI taxonomy): domain Eukaryota; kingdom Metazoa; phylum Chordata; class Mammalia; order Artiodactyla; family Balaenopteridae; genus Balaenoptera; species Balaenoptera acutorostrata. The sequence goes on along the minus strand of NC_080071.1, from coordinate 58,901,109 downwards.
AAGCAAAGCTTCTCATTGCATTCAAAAGTAATGTAAATGGCTGGAAACTTATCTCTGTGATAAAGGCTGCACCTTTTTATGTATGTTAAACCTAAGGAAAGTGCTTAAAATCCTCCCTGGCATTTGCCTTGCAGAGCTCTTGTGGGCTAATGGGCCATGACATGCTTTGAGCTCCTAGAAAAGAAAAGTGTGACGCAAGTGTAAATGTATTATTATTGCCATTAGGGATGGTGATGTGGGGGGAAGATTAAATGCTAAAGATAAAATCATTGAAATCTATAAGGGAAATGTAAAACCAGGCCTTGAAGTTCCATGCTTCAATTAAATTAAATGACCACATAATGCTACATTCTAATCCTGTGTGCATAAATTAACATAAAAACAAAATGACACAAAACTGCCAGCATCAGCAGGAAATTGAGGGGCCATTAGTCATGAGCCTCTCCAAGCCCTCTCATTATTATTCAGTGCCTAGGAACTTGACGACCCAACCCAAAGTGCTTAGCAGTCATTTGTTGGTAAATGTGCTTCCTCAAAGCGGATCCTCTCCTAGGCTCTCCTTCTAGCCACTGACCCAGATTCCCCCCTTCGAGCATGGCCTGCACTGGGGCACTGGTCTTCCTGGCCTGTTCCCAGCAGCAGCTGCAAATCCTCCCCAGGGCTTAGAGGTTCTCCAGGATTCTGAGAGCTCTAGTAATTAGCTGATCCTTGATTGATAAAGAGGCACGTCCTGATGTGTGCACGTCCTGCCACCTGGCTCCCAATAGCTGGTGGTGACCGAGGGTTAACCCTGCAGTTCCTGGTGCCACACTTGCCCAGGAGCTGTCTCTGCTTTGCCTACAAACTCCTAGAAGGGGCTCTTGAAACTGGGGCTGTCCTAGTCCCTGAGCCCTGTGATAAGTGTGACAGATGTGTTTTGGACTTAACTGTTGTCTCTGTGCTGTGCTAGGCCCTCTCAATAGCGGAGCTAAGCCCTCCACAGATAGCCTCCTAAAAGGAAACCGCAGCTCTCCCATTAGACACCCACTAATGTTGGAAGAAAACAATAAATGAACACTTTGCTGGAAGTACAAGTTGTCATTGCAGACTAAGGTAACATATTGATTTTCCAACCAGCACATCATAGCTATATAGCAGGAGTTGTGACCTGAACCAATGCTGTATCCACTCCAGGAGTTCAGATGAACCCCAGCATGTCTGATGAGCCACTGGGCAGACCTGAGCAACACCTATTTTCATGAGGACTGAGCTGCCTCCTGAAGAGAATTCCCCCTAAGGAATTATCTGGATCTGATGCACAGTGCCTCGGCCACAGGAGGGCTGATTTGAACATGGCGCGCGGATACTGCTTGGGAACCTCGCGAATGGATTTAATACCAAATGAAGAAAGACATCTGCACATTCTTTGCTGTCAATTCCCATGAAGCGTGGTGCTTCAGAGCTCTGGTGCGTCGCCTGATGGCAATGCAGGAGGAGTCCTCTGGGACCAAGCTTCCTTCTGCATGTATGACACAAGCCTGGAGACTCACAGAATTGTTCAAGAAGCATCTTAGGAGACTCGGAAGCTATATGAATAGGTATGTGAGTCAGCAAATCTGGCTTATTTTGTGGCCATAGCCTGGTGGTGCATGAGGAATCAGGAGTTCACAGACGTATAATTAACACGCTCAATTTTACCTATGAATTCTTTTTTTTAAATTAATTTATTTATTTTTGGCTGTGTTGGGTCTTCGTTGCTGCGCATGGGCTTTCTCTAGTTGCGGTGAGCAGGACTACTCTTCGTTGCCGTGTGCGGGCTTCTCATTGCGGTGGCTTCTCTTGTTGTGGAGCATGGGCTCTAGGCCCACAGGCTTCAGTAGTTGTGGCACAAGGGCTCAGTAGTTGTGGCTCGTGGGCTCAGTAGTTGTGTTTTGCGGGCTCTAGAGCGCAGGCCCGGTAGTTGTGGTGCACGGGCTTTGTTGCTCCGCAGCACGTGGGATCTTCCTGAACCAGGGCTCGAGTCGGTGTCCCCTGCATCGGCAGGCTGATTCTTAACCACTGCGCCACCAGAGAAGTCCATTACCTATGAATTCTTTCAACACATCATTACTGAGCACCTGCTATGCCAGGCACTGTACTAGCTTCTGAAGTTACATGTCTCCAAATCAAGTGGTAATAAAGAGATATTAATAACTCACTCTAATGATGATTATGATGATAACCAGCAAGAAGACCATGCTGAAGACTGTCATTTGTTGTGTATCAGTTATGTGACATGTGCTGTGCTAGGTATATTAATATATATTATTACTAATCTTTACAACAGCCCTAAAGAGAGTGCTTACTAAATCCATTTTAAAGATGAGGAAAACTGAGGCAGACAGGTCATATGGCTAGTAGATGTCAGGGATGGAATTCAAACCTACATTTGTAGGACTCCATAATCTGAAGTCTTTCTGTCATATGATAGGCTGTTTAATAGAAAACCATCTAGAGTGCAATGGAAGATGAGGGAAAAGGGAAATTAATGTGACTTGATGCTAAGAATTGAATAGCATGCTTCAGATCAGATAGGTGCTTTCAGTATTCGATCATCCAATACATGGGAACAGGGAATAAAAGATTTTGCTCACAAGTGTACCATATTGTAGTTCCTCATAATTTTTCCAGAAAGAAAGGAAGCAGAAACATGAAGTATCAGAATATTGAGCTTTTCTTAGCAGCCTGAAGGAGCGATTCTTCCAGAGTGATGGTCGTCAAGAAATGCCCAAGATTCCAGCTTGTTATTTTGGGGCAGAATCGGGGACCCTTGACAACCCAGCTGCCACCAGCACAGCGAACATTGTATGTTCAATACACTTTCACAGAATTTAATTTTGCCAGTAAAGGTAAACATGTTTATCATTTATGGGAATGCCCTCCTTCAAAAACAAACAAAAAAAAGGGGCAGTTATTTAGCTGCATAAAAGGATTCTCCAAGTTGTGAAGTTTCTGCATAGTTTTGTGTTTTTACGATTACCAAGATTAATATGAAAAGCTTTTTGGAAAGGGTGGAGGAATAAAGAGAAACTGAAAGTTAAAGTGTTAGAAGTTAATTAAAGTTCAATCTGGAAGAACGATATAACATCTTTGCCAAGATACCATAAGCCAATAGGAGAATGACTCAGTTTATACACAACCTTTTAGGAACACATTTATTTTGTCATGTGAGGCACATCTGTTCAAGCAAAGCACTGCCTCAATCCCGTCAGGAGAAAAATAAAATGTTCTTCTACTAATATACAGTACTTTATTATTTCCCCAAAGACAATATAAACTCAGTCGATGACCTGAAAGTAAGAGGTATAAAATAGTCCACTTAAAATTTGAGATTGTGAAGAAAATATGCCATCACGTTAAGTCAGCCACTCAGTAACATCTAATCTTAAAGAAAGACAAGGTGTTCTCTGACACTTGTTTATTGCTACAATGATATACCGGGGATGAACTATGCTTCCAAATTATTTGCTCTCCAAGAAACAAAAATCTATCCCTATAATGCTTATTATCAGAATGGGCTAGACAAATACTCGCAATTTCATGTAATTTTGTCTAGGCAAATCAGTGGAATTTGATGCTGTCATTTTTCTCAGGCGAAGCTGATATCATTACCATATGACTACAGCCAGCAAACAGTTCTACAGTTATCTCATATCCTCACAGAATCTTTTCCCCCAAATGTCAATGTCGTTCAAATGCATTCCATATGAACAACATTCAAAAGAACAGTTCTGTAATACTGCCACCCACCCACTCCCGCTCCAAAAAAAAAAAAAAAAAATTCAGGCTTACAAGAGAAATATAAGGGTTTTTTTGTCAAGAACTTAAAGCTATCTGATTTAAGTGCTTAATTCTAGGATGTCGAGCAGAGCAGAGCACTTGAGCTGTGAAAGACAGCCATGAGTTTTTATTGTAGACCCCACTGTACCATGCTATTAATTCACGCTTGATTATGCATCGTACCTAAAATCCCATTTCTCAGCTCTACTGCAGTTCCAAAACAACAGCTTCGTGAGGGATCCATTCCTTTCTCCTCAATACATATCCTCAGCTCCTATTCATTTTAATGTAGCATATGATAGTAACAATATTCAAAATCAAAAGATAATCACTGCCACTTCCAAAGCTTTTCCATTACAAAACATTAATTTTATACAAAGTATGGTTATTGGCGCAAGATAAAAAAACATTTATTTCTATAATTTCCTTCCTAAACAGACTAGCAAAAATGTATTGCATTATAATTTCAATAATTTTTAAGCTCAGCTCCTCTTACAGATACATTTTTTAAAAATATCTTTATAAAATGACACAATCAACTTACTTAAATACTTCTTGTCTTAGTCGGTTGGGACTGCTATAATGAAATACCATAGACTGAGCAGTTTAACAGTAGAAATTTATTTCTCACAGTTGTGAGGGCTGAAAGTCCACCATGAGGGTGCTGGCATGTTTGGGTCCTGGTGAGAGCCCTCTTCTGGGTTGCAGACTGCAGACTTCCTGTGTTCTCACCTGGCAGAAAGAGGGCGACAAAGAGCTCTCTGATGTCTTCTTATAAGGGCACGAATTATATTCATGAAACCCACCCTCATGACCTAATTACCTCCCAAAGACCCCACCTCCAAAAACCATCACATTGGAGATTAGATTTCAACATAGAAACTGCCGGAGCCGGGGCGCAAACGTTCAGTCCATAACAACTCTCTAGAGAGCACAAGCCCCATGGACCCCAATATCTTATAGGGCTGCTGGGCTCCACACAATCAATCTATTAGACTGTAAGGTCAATGGAAGCAGGGCCCATGTCTGTGTCATCTAATACTAGTTATTTAGTAGACCCTCTGGGAGGCCTCAGATCCACCCTTTGGGCAGGGTATTTGTATGTGTGAGTGTGCACACGCCCATGTGTAGGAAGGGTATGAGGTGGGTGCAGAGAAACCAAGGTGTTCTAGCACTTTTTTTTTCCGTCTGCCCAGGGCAACATCTTCTTCAGGGACTGAGTCTCCTTCACAGCTCCAGCCCTGCCAGCCAGGCCCCACTCTGCTTCCAGCTTCCCCAGCGCCCTCTGCCCCTGAATTCCAGTGACGCCACCTCCTCCCGCTGTCCCTGAGGCCACCTCCTCCCGCTGTCCCTGAAGTCTACGAGTGTTAGTGACAGCCTCCTGTTACTATTCCCTGGGGCACCTCACCAGCCCCTGTTGGGCTGAGCTCAGGAATTCAAATTACACTCCAAGAGAACTACTGGAGTTTTCTAATTTGCACAGCCAGAAATCTGGGGAACATGCATGGGAATGGATACTAAGGATGTGAGATAATGGAGGAAGGAACATAAAGTTTGGATTAGGCTGGACTTACTGATATGGTCTCGCTAAGCAGGGATTCTGCATTTAATTTGCAGCTTGAGGAGTTAGAATGGATTATAATAGTTTGTTTGGTGGCTGAAATATGGACCAAAAGGTAGTCCCCATTGAATGAACTGGAAATGCCTGACCTCCCTTGGTCTAATGTAGAGGAAGACAGTCAAAGGTTTAGGGAGATTGGAAAGTTGGAGTGGACTTGTCATTTAAGATCTACTTACCTACACTGGAGGCTCCAGAAGACACACCTTTCATTGTGACGGTGAGAAATAAGTTTGTGAGGGAAGCCCCATCCTTGAAGAGCCCTGTGATTGCTCTTCTCTGTAGGCCAGGCCTTGCAGTGGGAACTGCAGTCACTGAACTGGAAAACCTAAATGAACTGGGAGGAACTGGATCTGGGGTGGCAGGGGCCAAGTGGCATCACTTAATGCAAGGTGGTTACCATAAGGGACAGCAGAGTCAGATCAGCAATCAGAATAAGCAGACTCACACGGATCTATGGTGTTGGCTGGTTGATTGTGATGCTCCTAGAAGACAAAAAGATAGGACACTTACTAAATTCTTATTTCATCTGTATTAGCAGAAAAGTTCTAGGACAAGTGAACAAAGGTCTAACTTGAATCATAAAAGCAGAGTCACAGCCCCTCAATCAACTCCCAGACTTGGGCCAGTTTATAGACCCAGAACCCCTTGAATAAAGGGGAAGCAAGATCCCCTTGAGGAAGAACCCAATAAACTTCTGAAAATGTGTACTATTCATATTTCTTCTAGTGCTCCCCAAAGGGACCGATGACCTTTTACCAGAGTAACTGTGAACTAGGGAAAAAATAATCAGACCTTTTGGGGGAAGTAGGGGACACTAGCTCTGAGCTGGCACTAATTCCAGGAGACTGAAAATGTCACTGTGGCCTAACAGTCAGCGAAGGGACTTATGGAGATGAGATCAGTGGGGTTTCAGCTCAGGTTCGTCTCAGTGGGTCCCTGAACCCATCCTGTGGTTATTTTCCCAGTTCTGGAATGCATACTTGGAATAGATTCTTTGGATTTTGGAGGAAACATGTTCCTCATTTGGCTGTGTCTCTCTGGTCCATTTCACGAGTGACCTGAGAAGCTGCTAGTTTAAATGGGCTCCAGAAGAAGAGAAGACTCTGCAGCAGGTCCAGGCTGCTGTGCAAGATGCTCCGCCATTTGGTTCACATGGCCCAGCACATTCAGTGGTGCTTGAAGAGTCAGTGACAGACAGGGAAGCTGTTTGGAGCCTTTAGCAGTCCCCTACAGGCAAATCACAGCGCAGGCCCTTAGGATTCTGGGGCAAAGCTCTGTCACCCTACGCAGGTAACCGATCTCCTTTTGGGAAAAGGCTCTTGGCCTGCTACTGGGCCTTAGTAAAGACTGAAGGCTTGGGCTTCCCTGGTGGCACAGTGGTTGAGAATCTGCCTGCCAGTGCAGGGGACACGGGTTCGAGCCCTGGTCTGGGAAGATCCCACATGCCACGGAGCAACTAGGCCCGTGAGCCACAACTACTGAGCCTGCGCGTCTGGAGCCTGTGCTCCACAACAAGAGAGGCCACGATAGTGAGAGGCCCGCGCACCACGATGAAGAGTGGCCCCCGCTTGCTGCAACTACAGAAAGCCCTCGCACAGAAACGAAGACCCAACACAGCCAAAAAAAAAAAAAAAAAAAGACTGAAGGCTTGATCATAGGCCACCAATTTACCATGGGACCTGAACTGCCCACCATGAACTGGGTGCTATTCTACCCACCATGTCCTAAAGTTGGGCCTGCACAACAACACTCCATTATCAAATGGAAGTGGTATATATGCAGTTGGGCCTAGGCAGGAAATGAAGACACAAGAAATTTACATGAAGAAGTGGCCCAAATGCCAATGGTCCGCACTCCTGCTACACTGCCTTCTCTCTTCCAGCCTGCACCCATGGCCTCATGGGGAGTTCCCTACCATAGGTCGACAGAGGAAGGGAAGACTCCAGCCTGGTTTACAGATGGTTCTGCACGACCTCACTAGAAAGTGGATAACTGCAGCACTGCAGCACCTTTCTGGGACATCCCTAAAGAACAATGGTGAAGGGAAAACCTCCTGGTGGGCAGAACTTGGGGCAGTGCACCTGGTTGTTCACTTTGTTTGGAAGGAGAAATGGCCAGATGTGCGATGACATAGTTTCATGGATGGTGGTCAATGGTTTGGCTGGATGATCAAGGACTTGGAAGGACCATGATTGGAAAATTGGTGACAAGGAAAATTTGGGAAGAGGGTATGTGGATAGACTGCTCTGAACAGGCAAAAAAATCTGAAGATATTTGTTTTCCGTGTGAATGCTCACCAAAGGGTGAACTCAGCAGAGGAGGATTTTAATAATTTAGCAGATAGGATGACTTGTTCTATGGATACCAGTCAACCTCTTTCCCCAGCCACCCCTGTCATCACCCAATGGGCTCATGAACAAAGTGGAGTTAAAGTATTGGCTGGAGTGATTTATCCTGACTACAAGGGGAAATTGACCTCTTACTCCACGTGAAGGTAAGGAAGAGTATGGCTGGAATACAGACAATTGTTAGGGCATCTCTTAGTATCGCCATGCCCTGTGATTAAGGTCAAGGGAAAACTGCAAAAACCCAATTCAGGCTGGGCTCCTAATGGCCCAGACCCTTCAGGAATGAAGGTTTGGGTCATCCCACCAGGTAAAGAACCATGGCAAGCTGAGGTGCTTGCTTAAGGCAGAGAGAATACAGAATGGATAGTGGGGAAAGGCAGTTATAAGTATATAAGTATATATAGCTATAACCACACAACCAACAGAAAAATGAGGACTGTAATTCCATGTGATTGTCATGAATATTTCCTCCATATTTTGTTTTATGTTTGTATGTATCTTTGTCTTCTTTCCTCTCTTCTTCCCTTATCATGTAACATAAGATGCATTGACTTTATATCATAGTATTTAAATATTGTTAATTTTACATCATAGTGTTTAAGTTATGGTATATCAAGAAGAAGAGTAGGGACTTCCCTGGTCGCGCAGTGGTTAAGAATCCCCCTGCCAATACAGGGGACACGGGTTTGAGCCCTGGTCCGGGAAGATCCCACATGCCGTGGAGCAACTAAGCCCGCGAGCCACAACTACTGAGCCCGTGTGCCACAACTACTGAAGCCCGCGCACCTAAAGCCTGTGCTCTGCAGCAAGAGAAGCCACCTCAATGAGAAGCCCATGCACTGCAACGAAGAGTAGCCCCCGCTCACGGCAATTAGAGAAAGTCCACACACAGCAATGAGGACCCAACACAGCCAAAAATAAATTAATTAATTAAAAAAAAAAAAAAGAAGAAGAGTAAACATCACTCATGGCTTTTACCTCCTCTTTTAGGGAGGGGACCAGTGCACTTTTAGTTATACGCAAGATAGTTGTTTTATGTTAGGTAGAATTACAACACTGTCTTTATTTGGAGATTAAATATGATTTAAGAAGATGCTTATGGTTGCCAGCTTGACAAGGGATACACTTGTGATGGTTGACTTTATGTGTTGACTTCACTGGGTCATGCAGTGCCCAGATATCTGGCTAAACATTATTTCTGGGTATGTCTGTGTATGTGTGTTTCCAAAAGAGCTTAGCATTTGAATTGGTAATCTAGGTAAAGCATACTGTTCTCCCCAGTGTGGATGTGCCTCATCCAACCCACTGAGGACCTGAATGAACAAAAGTAAAAAAAGAGAGAGGGAGAGAGAGAGAGAGAGAGAGAGACAGATAGAGAGAGGAATCGAGAATTCTCTGTCTCTTGAGTTGGGACATGAGTCTCCTGCCCTTGGACTGGGACTTACACCATTGGCCCTCCAGTTCTCAGGCTTTCAGACTTGGACCAGAACTTAACCATCCATTCTCCTAAAGCTCTCAGGCCTTTGCACTTGGACCAGAACTGTACCATCCAAGCTTTTCTAGGTCTCCAGCTTGCAGACAGCAGATCATGGGACTTCTCAGCTTCCATATACATATATCCTGTTTGTTTGTTTCTCTGAAGAACACTGACTTGTAGACCTTCTGATTCAGAAATTCTGGAGAAATCTGAGTTTTTAAAAGCTTTCCAGGTGATTCTGATGCAAGCTAAGTTTGAGAACCACTGCCCTATAGGCCTCAGGACCCTCACCCCAGTGCTGGAGAACTCTGAGCCCCAGACCTATCAGTGCATTTGCAGGAGGCCTAAATGTTCCCTAAATGAGACCATCCAGCTTCTTATCTACATCAATTAATAAAGCAAGTAAAACACTATACCATATTGATGGAACTCATTAAGTAAGAATTCTCCTTTACTAACAACACTTAATTCTTACCAATTATCAGCTGAACTTCAGTTGAATAGCTTTTCCTTTTGACTTGAAATTATCCTTTTCAGACAGGCTAATTTAACAATATTGACAATATTCAGAGTTTAAGAACCTTTACCAAGATTAATGTGTATTCCCACATCTTAAATCCACAATGAAAAGTAGAAATGATGGGGTTGCTTTCCATGCATTTAATATGTATTTACTGAGCCCCTTACTCTACTCTAGGCCTTGTGTCTACAGCGGTGAACAAATAGATGTGATCCCTGCCCTCGTGGCACTTATCAAGCTCCTGGGCTTGTTAGGCCTCATCAGGTTACAAGGAACAAAGATAGTTTTCTTGAGATAAAAATCAGGTTTCTCAATATACTATGGGTTTATTGCAAAGATGCAGGAAAAGTTTAAGAAATCCAGGAAAATAAATAGCCATGGAGACTGTCTCATTGAGAAATTAAACAATGGTACCTCAGCATTCAGAATCTGCTCTGCTAGATGCAAAAGTTGAATAAAGATAACCCAAATAGCAGTTTTCCAGGTTAAAAAAAATTAAGGTTGTCTTCCCCAGGTACCCATTATTGGTGGTTGATTTAAGCTAAGATGGTGGCCTCTGGACCAACCAACTTTAGACAAGAAGTCAGTGTCAAATGACAGGCATCATGACAACTCAGGGAGAAAGAGCTGCCTTGGAGAGGGCAGGACAGGTAAAAACATTTTCAACTGCAAGTGCTATCCTAGTCCAACATCATCAAAAACCAGAAGGATTCCTCTTGAAACTTTTCATTTGGATTTATCATGTCTTGCTTGATGTGGGAGAACATACCTGTGCATAGTTTGGGTTTTAGGCATCAACTCAGAATGGCCACGAGTGAAGGATGGATAGGATAGGATTTGGGGAGAGAAAATGTTGACATGTTGGAGATTGGCTGGCATGAATAGTTCCATTAGACAGAACTTTTCACATTCTACAACCGGCAAATTATTCTTTCTGTATTTACAGCACTAGTCCAATCTAGCACGGTCTTGCAGATCAGCTAAAAGGCCGATCAGCCCAGAGAAACATATTACAGATATGAATGAAATGAAAGGATGTGGAAATAAACTCCCTGTATAGGAAGAAAGGTAACTTTGAGCGCCCTCATTTCAACTGGATCACAGTGTTTGCTCTAGGGAAGGTGGGGAATATTCTAGAGACCTAGTAAGCTAGAAGGGATTTTGGTGAAGAATTTACTGCGTCACAAGAGGGGTATGCAGAATGCTCATGCTGGCCTATTTGGAGCCATTATTTGACAGGTGCTTTTTATTCCATAGCTCAACACAATGCACTCTTTGCCATGAATTCCATGGGGCTTTAGATGAAATCCTACAGCAATTCATAGCCTGTGCACTGAAGGTTACCATGACATGCTCCCTCCCATACTCAGGCACCACACTCCCAGCCCTGGGGTTCTCTACTTTTCATACACCAAAGCTCTGTTATTAGGTAAATGAGGAGCAGCTGTGGTAATCAGACCTTAATTAAAACAAAGTCATATAAAGCTAGCTAACATGCACTGTCACCCTCATTTTGCTTTGTTGTATAAAACTGTTATATCTTGAGATCATTCCTTTATCATAATCATTTCCTGTTTCTGAGATGAGATTTCCACTCAGAGAGGTTTATTATGTTCTCTTTCTTCAACCTACCAGTCTACATCACAGTCTGATAATTTTTCTAGAAATAAGCATTCAGTAAAGGGAAGTATTTTATATATTTCCAAAAGTATCTTAAGGGACCATTAATATCTCTGAGTCTATTCTATACAACCCTGAAAACAGAAAGCTGAGTATAGAATTACTACAATTGCTATAATTTTTGCCCCAGTGGTCAGAGATTCCTGGTAAACAGAATGTATGTCATTGTCCCAGTACCAAGAAAAAAAAATCTAAGTGCCTCAAGATCCAATTTCAGCAAATTCCAATTCTCACTCTCCAAAGTGAAAGAAAACATCTCTATTGATTTCTGACATAAACAACTAGATCAAAAGAGCTTGCCGTTTTTGTTCAAGGTCTCTTTCTTTTATTATTATGCCCTCCTTTGCTTTACTTGTCTTTGATTGGCTGATTATAGAATGAACTCACCCAGACATCTTTTGTTCTGAGCAAATTTTTCCCCTGTAGAATTTTAGGGCTATAACGAACTGTAATCAGATGATCCGTTGATGTGTGGGTGAAGTCTGAATTGGCTATGACATCGTCCAGATGTTCTCATGAGTTCTTGGCACTGGGTGCCGACTTTGTGGCCAGAGCCCTGGTTTGGACCCATTGCTTCAATTATTGATGGGCTGGAGACTGTCTTCGGTGATGCTGCAGCTGGCAGCCTCTTGAACAAGTGCAGGAAAAACTGTGGGAACTAAATGGTGGTATTTTGCCATTTCACGGTGGATACAGCATCTGGGGAACTCATATTTGTTACAATTTCACAAAGCCTGAGTGGTCTCCTAGGTATTCATTTTTTTTAAAAATTGATATTATTCACATACTAAAAAATTCCCTCTTTTAAAGTATACAAGTCAGTGGTTTTTAGTTTATGCACGAAGTTGTATAACCTACACCACTATCTAATTCCAGATATTTTCATCACCCCAATAAGAAACACACACCCATTGGCAGTCACTCCCCAATTTCCCCACATCCTTGTCAACACTTGTTATTGTCTATCTTTTTTATTGTAACCATTCTAGTGAGTGGAAAGTAGTATTTCATTACGGCTTTGATTTACGTTTCCTTAATGATTAATGATGGTAAGCATCTTTTCATGTGGTTACTGGCCATTTGTATATCTTCTTTGGAGAACTGTCTATTCATATCCTTCTGTCTTTTTTTGATTGGGTTACTTTTCTTTTTATTTTAAAGTTGTAGGAATTCTTTAAACATCCTAGATATGTTCAAGATACCTTACCAAATATATGACTTGCAACTTTTTCCCATTCTATGCATTTTCTTTTCACTTTCTTGATTGTCATTTGAAACACAAAAGTTCAAAATTTTGATGAAGTCAAATTTATCTATAGTTCCTTTTGGTGCTTGTGCTATACATTTATACCAACTTTTTGGAGTAACTACACTGACCCAAAATTCAAAGATAGGTCAAGATACCATTTCTGCCCTCCAGTCAATCAGATTCTTGCATGAAGAAAACAGACATGTAAACAGATACATTGAGGAGTCTCAGTCTCCAGAGAGACTCATCATCTGGTTCATTCAGGTCTTTGCTCAAATGTCACTTCCTCAAAGACACCTTTTCTGACCAGCTGATCTAAAGATCACTTCCTGTCACTGTCTCCTGACCCTATATTTTATGGCCTCTCTTGTCATTTCCCAATTTTATTTCTCTCCCACCAGAATGTAAGTTCCATAGAGACAGGAACTTGTGTGTCTTCACTGCTGAATCCCAAGCATCTACAACAGCACCTAGTACATAGTAAATGCTCAATAAATATTGGGAGAAAGAATGGATGTTATTATCATAGATATAGAGAGGGATCAATTCTACTGAGAAAAAGGATTAAGAAAGCCCTCTAAAAAATGGGGTGGCTTGAGCAAGGTCTTGAAAGATAAGTTAGTGATAGGGGTGTGGTAGAAAAAACCAAACTAAGAGAGAATTCTAGCAGAGGAGTTGCATGGACAAAGTTCCACAGACATTTTACTAAGACAGAGGGATTTACTGAAAAGCTCGTTTAGATTCCAGCATCATTCTCAATAGTGCTTTAAGGAAGTGGAGTGAGGGAGAGGAAAGACCACTGGACACAGTCATCAGGAGTCTTGGAGTCTGATCTTCACTTGGTCGTTAATTTGTTACTGGCCTTGAGCAAGATTCTGTAACTTCCAGGTCTTAGGTTCATCTATGAAAAGGGGTGGCTGATCTTTATGGAGTCCTCTAACATAAGAGTCTAGAATTCCATATCAGAAAGGAGATTACCTTTTAATATCTTTATGGTGAAGGGTCATTTCTTTCCTTTTTCTTCTTTATTTCTCAGATGAACTATAACTCATATGCAGTCATGATCACAAATCTTAAGTGTTCAACTCAATAAATTTTTATGTATATATGCACCCTTGTAATAAACACTCAGATCAAAATATAGAGCATTTCCTTTACCCTAGAAAGTTCCCTCATGCCTCTTCTCAATCAATAACTCCCCAAGGTAAACCACTATTTTGACTTCTATAAACATAGATTAGTTTTGTCTGTCCTCGAACTTCATTTAAATGGACCTATATAGTATGTGCTGTGTCTAGATTTTTTTTTCCAGCATAATATCTTGAGATTCATTCATGTTGCTGCATGTATCTGTAGGCCTTGTTTTACACTACGTAGTATTCCATTATATGACTATATCACAAATCATTTATCCATTCTCCTGCTGAAGAACATTCAGGTTGTTGAGTTGTTAGCTATTATAAGTAAAGTTGCCATGGACATTCTTGTGCATGGCTTTCATTGGACATATTCACATATTCTTTCCCCTTGGGCTTGCACCTAGGAGTGGAATTGTTGATTCACAGGGTAGACAGATGTTTAGCTTTGGACATATGTACTGCCAAATATTTTCCAAAGTGGTTCTGCCAATTTACATTCCTATAAGTGAAGTATGAGTGTTCCAATTGCTCCACATCCTTTTCAAAAGTTGTTAGTGTCAGTCTTTTTAATTTTAGCCATTCTGTAGTGTGTGTGATGGTCCCCCAATGTGGATTTGATTTGTAATTCCCTGATACAAATTATAATGATATTTTCTCATGATTATTGGCCATTTGGACATTCTTTTGGGAGGAATGACAAGAAATGCCCATTCAACCCATTTTTAATTGAGTGTTTGGTTTTTTTAATGGATTTGTAGAAGTTCTTTATATATTCTGGATGTGAATCTTTGTCATTAATATATATATATATTCACTTACATTAACTATATAGAATTATATATATGTATTATATATGTATATATGTATGCAACTATATATGTATATCAATATAACATATATTACTGTTATATGCTTTTATATATTACAGATATCATTAATAGTATTAATAGTTATTAATTTTACTGAAGTCCAACTTATCATTTCTTTTTTAATCATTAGTGGTTTTTTGTGTCCTATTTGAGAAATCTTTGCCTATACAAAATTCATAAAGATATTTCTCCTACCTTTCTTCCAAAATCTTGATTATTTTAGTTTACATATTTAGGTTTATGATCCACCTTGAATTAATTTTAGCATATACTGTGAAGTAGAGGTCCAAGTTCCCTTTTTCCCATGTGGATGTCCAATTTCTCCAGCACCATTTATTCAAATGACCTTTCTTTCTTCACTGAATCATAGTGTTGCCTTTGTCCTTAATCAGGTTACTGTACACGTGTGGGTTTATTTCTGAACTCTTTATTCTGTTTCATTGACTCATTTGCCTATCTTTGTACCAATACCATCATGTCTTAATTACTGTAGCTTTACAGTAAGTCTTGAAATCTGGGAGTGTAAGTCTTACAACTTTTTCTTCTTCAAATTGTCTTTTCTAGGCTTTATGCATTTCCATATACATTTTTGATTCAACTTGTCAGTTTACACTCACATATAAATGTACACACACAAACTGATGAGATTTTGACTGTGATTGCATTGAAACTATAGATCGGTTCAGGGGAGAATTGATACCTCAACACACTTGAGTTGGCCAAACCATAAACTTGGAATATCTTTCCACTTATTTGTCTTCTTTAATTTTTCTTCTCAATGTTTTGTAGTTCTTAGCAACAGCTGAAAAATGAAATAAATATATAATTTACAACAGCATCAGAAAATCCAATACCTGTGATTTATTATAAGAGCTACTTCAGCATATGCTGCTCTCCCAGGAAACCTCTATATGGGAGGATTTGTGGCCCTCACCTGTCAATGCATCATGTATAAATATGTTAATTTTTGATTATTTTATTGATAAACATTAAATTTGATTCATATTTATTTGACCTTCTTCAGGGTTATTGACACCATATGTAAATCTAGTTGAAAACTGCATGTCTTTTTAGAAAAATTCAAAAAGAGCAGGAAATAATGGAACTGTGGCTTTGTTTATGGTTTTTTTTTTTCCTACTAGGAATTTTAAGCTCTCCCTCTTGAATTCTGAGCCTCCTTACTTTTCCAGATAGTTACTTAATATTGACAAACTTCCAAATTATTGTTATTTATTACTTGTTATACTGTTACTTGTCATAATATTACTTTTCAAGGCACTCTTACAATTATTATCTCATTCAGTGCTTAAAACAATATCTATTGTACAGAAGATGAAACTAAGAGGTTAAGTTCTTGTCCAAGCTCATCCACCTGGTTGGTGAAATATCTAGAATTCACAGCCAGTTCTCCTGGTGGCAGTAGAGTTATCACTGCTTCTAGCAACACTAATTTCTTTTTGTTGTTGTTCCTAAAATAGAGCACAGAGTAGAGGGATAATTGCCTCAACACTATGTTTCATTTTAAAATCCAGAGCCTAATTTAGTACTGACTACACAAGTACAGAAAATTAGATCTTGAAAGGAAACTATTCCGTTATGGAGGAGTCCAATTTCTTCCTATTGGTATAAATTAATGAGATAAAACTACTTTAAAACTACTGTAAGATGCAAACAAAGTAGAGTAACTTTGAAATTCCCTTTTATACTTAAAGTGAAACAAAAATCCACTGCTGACAAAGTCCTAGCGAAACTGGTCCACTCACACCCGGCCGCTGGCATGTCCATTGCTATTGTCTTCATGGAACGTAGTTTGGCAATAAGAACCCAAAGAAGCATAAAAGCATTCTCATCTGTTAGTCCAATTATCTCATCCCAGAGAATTTATCCTGAAGACATGAGGCAGTTAATATTGATTTTTAAAAGTCAAAACAAAGTTCTTTATTAAAACATTATAACTAACTGCAATTGGTGGCCATCAACAAACGTGTATTCTGATTTAAAGACCAATAAATGTATAGGTTCAAGTGCCTTTCTTCTGTAGACTTTAAAAATGCTCAATCCTTATACAACGGTTACTGGCTTTACTTCTTAAGCTCAAAATTGAGTGCAACGGGGCTCCACTTTCAGGCCATGTACACAGCATGGACCCGTAGGAAGTGGTGTAGCTTCGTGTGGCTGGGAGCACTGTGGCTGGACACGCTGCTCCTCCCCTTCACCAGACAAGAATGTCTAATTTTCTCCTTCCTTTGTTCTACTGCCCTCTTTACCCCAAATAGAGGTGGCTCTTGTATACCGTATATTTGTTTATCCTTCCCTCTTGTGCTTTCCAGCCAGATCTCCAGCATCCCCTCCTGCAATGAGAGAGGGAAAACCTTGATGTGTTGGCCAGAGCCTGTTGAGAACCCCACTAACTAAATAGCCTGCAGAATTGATGGTGAACTTTCAGCACCACGGGGAAAACGGGAGAAAGAATTATTTCAAAGCCCTTCCCTATTACAGACTTGGCTTGACTTGTAGAAATGTCTTACAGAAAAGAAAATGGCGTTGAAGTGTAAGTTGGAAAAAATAGAGTGGATTCAAGTTTCAGATATTTTCCTGTATTGGATGAGGATAGCCATGTTAGAATTCCTCCCCCACCCCCCAGCCCCATACAAGCTGAGTGCATTTACATGCATTTAAGCAAATACTTTAGATTGCCCTAACTTCTCAGGGCTGGGCAAATGAGCGCAAACAGCTTGGCAGGGGACCATCCGTGGCTTTCAGTTTCTTCATTACTGATATGAATTTTTCGTGATTCTTCAGTCTCGAAGCCGTGTTGTAGTTTTCTCTTCCACAGCCTGCTAGTATTTCTCTGCTGTCCGCCTCCCTTTTTCAATCCCACTCTTGAAATTTAGTCTTACTGGGAGGATTAAGAAAAGAAAAACATAACTCTGTGCTGAGCTCATTTTACCATATGTTACATTATAGCTAGAAGCCAGAGAGCTTTTGAAAGACTCAACCTGAATTCTGTCATAACACAGAATAAGGCAGAAAGAGCCAGAGGTGAGAGACCCGAACACCACAGGTTCTAAGCCTTAATCAATCATGTTTTGCTCTGTAGAGTCACCAGTTTTTGTTTCATTCCAATCTAAGATGATTCTCAGGGGGCACAATTGTTCCATATACTTTAAGAGAAGCCCATTGTTTCCCAAGGGCTTAATAACCACAGTGTGGCAAGAAGCCTTTCAAGGTATTATACGACCCTTCTTAAAGCATTTGCCTCCATTTCTGAGGTAATGAAAGGGATATGAAAAGGACTTTTCTCCAGGAACCAGATCTGAAAGAAGTAGGTAGCTCTCTTCAGTCTTTGTGTCTCAAGTCCTTTCTGTAGGCATAGGATGTTCCTGGTATATTCTGAGCCCCAGAATGTTGCTACCATATGTTGTTTGTAGTTTGTGGATAACCCATGAGAAAAGAAGATGGTTTTAAGGAATTTTTCTGTATCAACTTGGCCTTGAATGGGAAGCAAAAAGAGGGAAAAGAATCCAGCACTTTGGAACATGCTTTATTTGCTATAGAATTATGAGGTAATATGATTGTGCTGTTTGCTTAGGGAACCGAGAAAAATCTAGAAGCCTGAAATAGGATACATTTAAATGGGAACTTATTCTGGCACTCTTTTTTTCATCAGCATGACTTAAATGTCCACAGTGCTGAGCACTGAACAAAATATATAAAGCTTGTCCTATTTCTCCTCAGACACTCACAGAGAGAAAGGCAGTTTAGCAGAGAGCTGTATGTGTACATAGTTCATGTAAAATATACACTCAAAGAGGTAGTTTCAGGAAATGGTATATGTGTGGGGCAAGGTGGCATATGAGTTTGTAGAGATGGAAAATGTGCCTTCCAGGGATAACGCCAAATATTATCAGCCCCTTTGGTTGGCCCCCTGTGAATCCATCCAGGGTAGATTTAGGAAGAGGATGAACACAGAAGAGTAAGAGAATTCGAGAGCTGAAAAAACTATTACAGAATATCCCCCAGATGTTGCAATTTGACAACTCATTGACAGAATTAGACCTGTATTTGTTTGGTTTGCCAAATCCGAATTGAGAATTTGAATGACTTTAGGCTGGGAAGAACTCCTGAGCTCGTGACAGTTTCCAGCCCATTTGATTGTCCTACACCTGGCAAACTTCATATATATTCCTGATCTCTGAAGGCATTTGAGTTAGTGACCCCGAAAGAGCTCCATTTTGCAATGAGGGAATCAAGGGCTGTGGGAGTTGAGAGCCAACCTTACCAAGGCCAAGTAGCCAGTTGTGGCTGAGTTAGTGACAGAACCTATGTTCCCTAACTCCCAGCTCAAAATAACAGCAGCTGCCACTTGTTCTGTGCTCGCGCCGTGTGCTAAGACCTTTCTGCATATTATTTTATTTAATTCTCACAACAGCCCTAGGAGGTAGGTCCTGATTATTATCTCCATTTTATAGACAGGCAAGCTGAAATTCGGGAATGTGAAGGAAGTTGCCTGAGGTGGCTCAGTGGTGAGGTCTATTGACTAAGGCTTTACCTTCTATCTCTTCTGCCCCATGTTTCCTCAACGACGTGTTTAGGAGAGGGTGCTAGGTGGCTTTGCTGCTGGCTTGAGAGGATGGCTTTGAAGAGGCCAGATTAAGCCAAATAGCAGGCTTTCTTCTCATACAGAAAACGAGGTGGAACATTTGCTCAAATCAGAAAAATTCAGTAACATTGCTATCTTTGTTCGAATCAACTGTAGGAGCTATAAAATACCCAAAATCTGCCTGAAATTTTAAGTAGATTATAAACTTAAATGGGTACATTTTCTCTGATTTAGAAAAATGAGCCTTTAATCTGTTAGTATAGCCTCTGCTCTGTTTTGGATTGCAATTAAGAATTCTCATTTTTTTACCTCCTCACATATAACAAATATGGCCAAGGATGTGGAGAAAAGGGAACCCTGGTACACTACTGGTGGGAATGTAAATTGGTGCAGCCACTGTGGAAAACAGTATGGAAGTTTCTCAAAAAACTAAACATAGAACTACCATATGACCTAGCAATTCCACTCATGGGTATATATCTGAAAAAAAACACTAATTTGAAAAGATACATGCAGCCCAATATTTACAGCAGCACTATTTACTACAACAGCCAAGCTATGGAAGCAACCTAAGTGTCCATCAACAGATGAATGGATAAAGAAGATGTGGTACATATACACAGTGGAATATTAATCAGCCATAAAAAAGGAAGAAATTTTGCCATTTGCAGCAACATGGATGGCAACTTGGAGGGCATTATGCTAAGTGAAATAAGTCAGACAGAAAAAGACAAACACTGCATGGTATAATTTATATGTGGAATCTAAAAAAATACAACAAACTAGTGAATAAAACAAAAAAGAAGCAGATTTACAGATAAAGAGAACAAACTAGTGGTTACCAGTGGGGAGAGGGGAGGAAGGAGAGGCAATTTAGGGGTAGGTGGGAAAAAAGGGTTATTATGGGATTGTATGAAATCATGTGTGTGAAACTTTTGAAAATTGTAAAGCACTATAGAATTTAAAGAATCTTTCAGCTAATATAAAAAATTTAAAAAATAAAAAAGAATTCTGGTTTTTTACCTCTTGAAATGACTTGCGACATTTTTTTCACCAGTGGATTTGCCATGTTCTTACTTCTTTTTCTTTGATGACAGTACAAGCTGGTTTTAGATTTTAAAGAAAGGGCAGCAATGGAATCATTTCTAGAGTGTTTTTTAAAAAAGGTTTTGTTGAATTTGTAATCAAAGGAATATATAAATGGTTTATACTTTATGTAATAGATGGGTCTTAAGAGGTTGTCATTACATCTTTTTTAGGGTGGCACTAAATCCAATTTCACAATGCAGTCTGAGAGCTATGAGAAAGATGGTGTGTGATCAGTGAATCCTTCTGTAAAACAAAGAATCATTTTGAAACACAAATGATCATCCAACAACACATCTAGTTTACCCCGTACAATTTTATCACAGTACATTTTCTTGAAACAAGCACAATAGCAAAGAAATTTTAAGTACTCAAATGTTTCCTAGATGATGTTATGACACACAAAAACTTGTCCCAAAATCTTGCTATTAGTGTATGATGTTTATAAGCAACTGAAGCAGTAAAAGAAATTGTACATTTGGTATTGGGTTCCCTGGATAGATAGATAATAGCAAAGAAGTATTGATTTTCACTTTCCATTCCTTTTTCGTTCTTTATCACATGCTTCAATAGGGTCAGCTGTGAGCCATTTACTCTTTCACATCAAAAATTAGATCTTTGAAACACAGGAGAATCTCTCACTTTCTCCGCCTTCCTCTGAGATAAAACAATGAAGGGCTAAAACCTTTGGTGAGTCACAGAATCTTTTGTTTCTTCAGTGCTTTGTGAAATGAAGAAAGCCTGTGAGGTTCACATCAGATAGAACAAGCTCTAATGAGATACTTAGATTCAACTCAAAAGTTGGGGGGCGGGTTGAAATTTAGGATGAATTTCATCTTTTTGTCATTTAGAGCTTTAATATGTGGGTTAACATAACTTCCCCCACAGCACCTCTGGGCTTTTACTGGGTCTCACAAATGTACAGAGCCACTTAAACTTGGGGTGTCCACGCTGTGTGACCCTGGACTATTCCTTTGCGTCTCTATTTTCCCATGACTATAACAATCCCTCCTCCACCTACATCTGGATGCTGTCTGAAGCATCAAATGGGAAAACACATGAAAGGGCTTTCAACAACACAGCAGAAAAAGTGGGAGAATGTGATTAAGGGTATGGGGTCCCATGGTTGGTCTGCCTTGGATGCCAGAGAACGCAGTGGAAGGAAGGCTGAGAATGTGTTCCTGGCAGCAGCCCCCAGAGCCTAATACCCACGAGGCTGGGCGAGGGGACACACAGGAATACAGTGGCGGGGCTCCCAGAAGTGGAGGAAACCCACGAGGCACAAGTGATAAAGAGGGCTGGCTCTGTCTCTTCATCTGCCACTCTCCTCTGTCCTTGGCCACAGTTTCCAAGGAGAAAGATGGCACTTAATACTTAAAATGCGGTATAAGAGAATGAGCTGTTTTTCAGGTGGACACAGCCATTTGGTTAAGGCGCTCCTGCTATAGCCCCAGGCGTAACAGGGTTATCAAGTGTACATGTGAATCTTCTCTCTTTTTTCTTTTTTCCCTTCCTCCTCTGCCTCTTCCTTTGTCACATCTGACTCTAATGTTTTCTTTTTTGTTTAAGATTTACATTGTGCAATACAACATGCATTGTGAAAAGTGTGTAACATATACATCCAGTTTAACACAGAATTCCAGAGGAAGCACTCTGTTTAAACCATCTAAGTTGATAGAACTCTGTCATCCCCCCCCCAAAAAAAAACCTCTCAATTAGCCCTTTCCAAATCACAGACCCCTCTCCTCCCCTACAGGAAAACTTACCCTGATCTTTTGAATAATTTTATCTTTAAAAGTAGATTTACCACATATGTTATGCATCCCTAAAGAGTAAAGTTTAGTTTCCCCTGCTTTTTAACTTTATATAAATGGAATAATACATATGCATTTTAGCCTTTTTCCCCCAGCATGAAATTGGTGATCCGTAATCATATTGTTGCACATCGTTAGAAATGGATTTTTAATTGTTGTGTCGTATTCCATTGTATGACCCTACAACAATTTACATATCTATCCTACCATGAAAGGACATTTGAGTTGTTATCATTTCTGGGTATGACAAACAATGTTGTGATGAATGGACCAGAATTGTTGGGTCACAGGAGATTATCTCAAAACTGTTTTACAAAGTGGTTGTACTGGTGTATATTCTCACCACACACAGCATAGGGGGGATTCAATTGTTCCTCTTTCGTGACTACACCTGGTATTGTCAAACTTAAACATTTTTTGCCAACATGTTGAGCATATAATGTTATCTCACTGTGGTTCTAATTTGCATTTTCTGATTTCTAATTTCTTTTATTAAACAGTGATTATTCCAAACGTCTTCAGACTTGTACTCTCCTGTCCTCAGTCCCAGGGCTCCAGCCCCTACGTACAGTTCCCAAGCTGTGTGCTTTCTCTAACCCTGGGGCTTTTGCACAAACTACTCTCCTGAATCTGTCTCCCTCCTGTCTGGCTCACCTTCTCTCAGTCAGATCTTCTCTTGGGCATCGTGTACCTTTGAGCCCCTTCTCACAGGTGCCCCCACAGCACCTAGCGATTAACCCACATCCCAGTGTGTGGCAATTGCTGATTTAATTGTCTTTCTCCTACATGAGACTGTGAGCTCTCTGAGGGCAAGGGCCATGCCTCATTCTTCCTTTATCTCCAGCTCACAGCACAGGATCTAGCTCACAGTGGACACTGAATAATTATTTGTTCAATGTCACTACTTGAGTGACCCATAGAATACGCAAGTATTTAAGTTCTGAGTGGAACTGAAGTTGAGTTTCAACTGAAATGAAAGTGTACTGTAAATTGTTGAAAAACCTAAGCCCTAAAAAACTAAGTAGATCTCTTTATCACTTTCTAGCACCACTGAAACATTAGTCAGTTCAACTCCCCACTCACACTGAATTTTGAGCCTGGAGGGAACTTAGAGATCACGTGGTGAGCGTGTGTCATTTTACAAGTAAGGAACTAGAGGCCCGGAGAAGCTGACTTGAGCATGACACACAGCTAGATGAAGCTGAGATTGCCAACCCCATCCCTTAAGTACATCTTTTTCAACTCAGAAGTGGTAAATGTCAGTTAGGGGGGAAAAGTGGTTTTAATCTGGAATAATACAATGTACAGGCAAAAGAATTCAGAGAGATTTGGCAAACTTTTTACATCTGGGTGTAGATACTACTGATGAGCCATGTGGGAAGAGGAGCCATACATTGCCTGGCTCTGAATCTCCCAGAGTGCCTAGTTCCCTGCTGAACAGTCACTGTTGTTCTGAAAGCATTTGTCTGAAGGCTGGGCTGGGAGCCCTGGGCCAGGCTGCCATAGCTCCTGGTAGTGTTTCCTGGGGCACCGGGCCATCAGACTTTCCTGCCCATCTCTGGAGTCCATTGCCGTCACTGCTAAGGGCCAGAGCTAGGTACAGTGGCGCTAGGGAGGGGCCATCCTGAACTCCCCTGGTCAAGGTGGTGCCTGAGCTGGGGAGTCCTGGTGTAACTCTTCTGTGCAGGTGACCTCATGGTTCACTCTCAAAACACACAGACACTCAGGATTGTGATGACACAAAAGGAAAAACCACCTCAGCAGGACACTGGGACTCAGAATGCTACCTTTCAGCTTCTATGACATATCCAGCCTTGTCACACAATTAGGAGGATCTCAACCAGAAAGAAGAAGCTTTGTAAATTATTTAACTGAGAAACTCAAGCACAGCTGAGCTCTTCAAACGCGTTCCTTTATGGTCTTATTGAAATTCATATTGTTTCCAAAGAGATATTGTCCAGCCATCTTAACCCCAGGGAAAATGACTGAATAGCAATCTTAGGGGGAAGCAGACCTAGAAAATGCCAGTGGCCCTTTGGTTGTAGTAGACTATTCTGCTCTGCATGCATTTAAACAGTGTGATAATCAAGATGCGGCTCTGGTTACCTGCTGGCACTTCAATGTTAGATGGACTATTCTGCTAATTACTCCAATTGAATAGTGCCTACTTGACTTTTTGAGTTCCTTGATTTAGAATGTTTTCAGTTGGAGTGTTTTCCCCTCCAGCCTCTGCCTCTGTCCTGCATCAAGCAAAGAAATGATGCAATGAGATATATTTTGCCCTGAGGGTACCAAAAATTTGTTACGGATAAATTTTTTTTTTTTTTTTTAACAAACACCATTACACTTTTTCATTCTTTGATTCAAGGCATCCTGTTCTAGGAGATGATCAGTAAAAACTGATAAGAACCATACAAATGTAGGAATAATATAATATTAAATAATAGTAATGTTTGTTATGATATATAATTGAGAATGGATACCAAAATGGCATTACATGAAAAAAAAAAACCAAAATGATTGCTTCTCCTAGGTTACATTTTGTTCAGGGCTTTGGAGGTTTTAGGGTAGATCCAAATGATTAAAAGTTTCTCTCTCCCTTCTTTGGACACCTCTCATGTGACTTGGCAGGAACAGCACACCATGTAGTCATGGGCATGACACTTCTTGCCAATAGTATCCAATGGCTTTCTTTCCAGAAAAGTAAACTAAGATCTTTTTTCATTTTCAGGCACCCTTTTGATATTACTGTGATGCTGAAATCTTTCCTCCCCTGTCGACCTGACCTCAACGCTCTCAGTGTTGCCTTTCAGCATGCATGTTCCTCTTCAAGCCATTTGGAATGTGGCCTGGAAAAAAGACATATGGGCCTGCATGAGGTTATAAAACCTGGCTTGAAAATCCACAGCTTCTTATAAAAACACTATTTTTTATAAATGTACCATTTTAAGGAAGATGGTTACTAAGCAACCTGATTTAAATTATTATGAGAAATGGGAGGAAATTCTTCCATTAGGTCTGTTTTTACTTAGGTCAGAAAGTTTTGTTTTGTTTTGTTTTGTTTTGTTTGCCTGTGTTGGTTTTGAATCTATTTTCCCTTCTTTCTTTTTAATGCACGTATACTGGGTGCCAATTAAACATCAGGTATCAGGCTAGGTGGGTCCTCTGGGCAAAAAGTGGAGGTGAATTCTTCTACAGACCATGTCCTTAAGGAGCAAAGGAGTGTGTGTATGTGTCTTAGGGATCTTTGGGGGCAGTAACCCACTCAAATTGCTGAATTGGTGAGAGGGAATTTAATATGCGTGTAGAAGTCCAAGGCTGGAAATACATGTGAACCTCATGACGGCTGAAGCCAGACTTTGAAGAAAAGGAGAAACCTCCCTTTTCTGTTCTCAGGATTCAGATTTCTCTCTGTTCAATTGCTTCATCATTCACTCTTTGTGGGCTGGCTTTTTCTGATTCTCCATGGATATAATGGAAAAAGTCACCTAAGTGCTCTAAATGTCTGTTTTTATTATTGTGGTAAAATACTCAGAAGCATAAAATTATCGTTTCAATCATGTTAAAGTGTACCATTTGGAGGCATTAATTATATTCACAATGTAATGCAACCATCATCATTATTTAGATCCTGAACTTTGTCATCACCCCAAACAGAACCCCCATACCTATTAAGCAGTCTCACTCTACCTTCCCCTCTCCCCTCAGCCCCTGGCAACCACAAATCTACATTCTGTCTGTGTGGATTTGTCTATTATAGATATTTTATATAAATAGAATCATACAATATGTAGCCTTTTGTGTGTGGTTTCTTTCACTTAGCATAATGTTGTCAATGTTCATCCTCGTTGTAGTACTTCATTCCTTTTTACAGCTGAATAATATTCCATTGTACGGATATACCACATTTTGTTTATCAATCTGTTGATGGATATTAGATTGTCTCCATTTTTTGCCTATTATTAACAATGCTGTTATAAATATTCTTGTACAGTTTTTGTTTAAGCACCTGGTTTCATTTCTTTGGGATGTGTACCCAGGAGTGGAATTGCTGGTTCATTTTGTAATTCTATGTTTAACATTTTGAAGAACTACCAAACATTTTTTCCACAACAGCTGCACCATTTTACACTCCAATCAGCAATGTATGAGGGTTCCAATTGCTCCACATCCTTGCCAACACTTGTTATTTTCCATTTATTTATTATGGTCATGCTAGCGGGTGTGAAGTGGTATCTCATTGTGGTTTTGATTTGTATTTCCTTGATGACTAGTGATGTTAAGCCTCTACTCATGTATTTGTTAGCAATTTTTATATCTTCTTTGGAGAAATGTCTATTCAAATTCTTTGCCCATTTTTATATTGGGCTGTTCATCTTTCTACTGTTGAGTTGTAAGAGTTCTTTATATATTATTTACACTAAATCTTTATAAGATATATGGTTTGCAATTATTTTCTTCCATTCTGTGGGCTGTCTTTTCACTCTCTTGATAATGTCCTTTGATTCTAAATATCTTCTCAAGAACCAGCAGGCACTTGTTTGGTTCTCCAGGTCCCAATTCTGATTGCTGAGGAAGAAGATGGATTTTGCCCAACTGGAAGCAGATGTCCAGTTGGCCCATCAGCCATAGCCAGGAGGGTGGGCTCATGTAGTACAAATAGGGCTGCTGGGTCCACCTCTGTTAGTGGTGGAACTGGTTCTCAGGGGAGGTATAGATGCACAAATGCTTAGAGGTGAAGGCATGATGGCAAATATCCAAATTTCAGGGTTGTTCACGGTAGAGGTAAGGAAAGGTGTGGCAGGACTTCAAAGTAGGGACACAGGACTTCCAACGAGGGGGTCAAAAGAAATCTTCCTGGAGGTGGCATTTAATGGCCTAGATGGATAGAAAAGATTTGTTCATATTGGGATGGAGAAAAAAGGCATCAGTGCAGGCAGCAAGCACCGTCAGAGTCAAAGTGCAAATGGAGACACACATATTTGCTGGAGACTCAGATTTAATATATATTGTAACTGAACCCATGAGAGTTAGTGGCATTGCAAAGAGGAAACAGAAATGAAAAATAAAGTGAGTCTAGGCAAGGATTGGTGAGGTGTGGAAAGACGGGGATGAGAATGAGAAATGGATTCATGGAGAAGGCCTACTTGATCAAGTTCAATTAGGCCATGGGGTCTTTTCTCTTATACGTCTTTCAGTTTATGCCTTTCCTGCTCCAGGAACTCCTCCCACACCTCCCAAGCCCCATTAGCTCTCTTCCTTCTGAGCCCACAGAATTCCTTTCTTTAAGATTCACCTGGTAATTAGTCTGGTATTACTAATGCAGCTCTTGGTTTCCATTGCTACTCATTCTCCTATACTGATTCTTTCATTCTTGTCTCCACAGCTAGACTGTGGGTCCAATGACATTTTTACTTCCTGACATGCAATAAATGCTCAATAATATTTGTTGATTTGGTGTGAATACAAAATACTAATGAAGATTGAAATAACTTTATAAGCTGCTCATGGGTATGCTTCTTTAAGCTTTTTTGTTCTGTGCCATTAACTTTTTATATATATGTCTTGCATGAAATAGTCTTTGTGTTCACGTAGATGGGGGCTTGCTATGTATGACATAATTTTTTTAATAAGCCCATTCATTTATCATCACTAATGATTTCTCTCCTAAGATTATGAAGAGACTGGAGAGATATGACAATATGTGTCAATGCTTTTTCAGAAGGAAAACAACATTTTCAATCTAAAAGATCATTAGTGATACAATGATGAAAGTAACACTTGAAACTTGAGATAATGTATCATTACTGCTCTGAGAGGTCTAAGATAACAAATTGGAAAATTTGTCTAAAATAATTGCAGGAGAAAGATTGTTATTACCTGCTTTTGTGAGTGAAACAAAGGAAATTACTATTCTTCTTGAGGTAAATATAATTTGTGTGCATCTGGAAATTAATCATATTACAAGATTTAATTGCAGAATGTCTTAATTTTACCATGTAATTATCTTCTTTCAGCAATGTAGTATATTAGCATGGTAAAAATTTAATATATGGGGTTCAAAACAGACAAAAGCGTTATTAAGTTTTTTTTCCCTTATGGGAAGATGAACAATCAAAGAGAGCAAAATAACATGCAAAAGGATTTCTTGTTACAGAGTAAAAAGCTCAAGAAAACAGAAATCAATCATAAAATACCAAAAAACCATTGCTGTTTGCCTCAGCGTTTATCTCTCCTAGTCATTTGCCGTTTATATGGCCACTGGGTTCAGTCGCTAGACTCCTCTAGAGAAATGATGAGAGAGGCAAACACAGGAAATAGGGACAAAAAAAGAGAATTATGCCAAAGTCATACCTCACCTGCAGTGGTTACCCTTGACTTTAAATCCATTCAGGAATTGTGAGATATTACGAGCCTCCATTTCCTCTATTTTGGGGTAGGTGCTGTTTCATAGGGCACCTGAATCATAAATGTTAGGGCGGCTCTTAAGTTTCCAAGACAATATTATTGAAAATGAGCATTTTAGGATTCAGAGTTAGTTACTAGAAAGAGCACTGGGCAAGGAGTCCAGAGATCTAAGTGCTGCTTTGAGCACTTTTGCCAAATAAAACATGAAAAATCTAGTAAACCTCATTGAGTCTCAGCTTCCTCACCACTGAAATGAGGGGAATGGGTTCCATCAGGATGGAAAGTAAGATCTATCTTAAGTGCCAACCTTTTCATCTGGAGCAGCTTCATGGAGCACTGTTGAGAAGGATTCTGATGTCGAGTATGGGCTGAGTGGAAAAGACTTGTGCAGGATCAGAACCCTTTGCCTCAAGTGCACAGGATGGCAAATGGTTGCATGCATTCCAGGTACTTGTCACTGAAACTGTGACTTGGGGGCATGTCTGAAAAGACTGACTTGTATGTCTGAAAAGGCTTATTTCTGACTCACAAGCCTGCAGTTTACAGGAACGGGGCGTGACTCTCTTTTGTGACCTCCGGGGCCCCTCAATATCTTATCTTCTTTTTGGATTATGAGGTTGAGATGTTGGCTGCTGCCGTTTGCTGGAAGACTGGTGTTTCCATACCTCATGTGAACATATGCTCCAGGGTGTTTTAAATGTGATCCTTCTGCCTGTCTTATTTTAGTAACTTAGTTCAACAAATTTTCTATGTGCCCGGCAGGCTGCTAAGAGGCTGCCCCACAGCTGTTTGGGGCTCCGTCCTCCACAAATCAACAACCCCAAAGGGCTGTAGTATTGGTTCCAGCGCTGGGAGGTGAAGGGCTCCTCATGGCGGTTTATCAGTAATCAATTCGGCCAGGCTCACTCAAGGTCATGCTCGGGAGAGGGCAGGGATTAACAGACAGGCAATATGCAATCTTGCAGAGCTCAAGGTGGAAACTGAAAGAGAGCTGGGCCTCTCAGAGTCTAGCGTTTGAAGGATGACCAAGTATACTC
The DNA here is from genome assembly GCF_949987535.1 of Balaenoptera acutorostrata. NCBI lineage: Eukaryota > Metazoa > Chordata > Mammalia > Artiodactyla > Balaenopteridae > Balaenoptera > Balaenoptera acutorostrata. Next base: position 58,871,460 of record NC_080071.1, on the reverse strand, counting down.
TCCTCCCGCACTTTCCTTGCTCAAATCTGTGTGGGACGAAGGCTGCCAGTCCAATTCTGACTTCTACCCTGAGATGGGGTTTTCGGCACTGATTTCAGTTGTAGGGAGTGACTCAGCCCCTCCCAGCACATTTCTCTCTTCACTCCAGGATGAGCAAGAGATCATTTCCTCTGTTCTGAGGCTGCCCTGGAAAGTCCTCTTGTCCTTGTTCAAGGTGAGGAAGTTGCTTGCAGCACTGACATCCTGGACTTCAGGCCTTTTCTGCACTGACCTCTCTCTTCACACTCACGTGGGTTGCTAGGGCTTCAGGTACCGGGAAACCTGTCCTTTGCTCTTGACCTGGTCCTTGCTGTCCCATTTGATGTGCTTGAATCATACTCACCAGCCAGCTGGAAGGAGAGGTCAGGACTTAGGAGGCTGCTACCAGGAGGGACGGGCCGGCATGAGGGGAAGCAGTGAAACTTTGAAGGAAGGGTCAGGTTTTGGAGACATTTTAAAGGAAGAGTCACATGGTTTTGATGACTGACAATGTGTGCAGAGTGGGTGGGGTGGAGGGGGTCAAGAGTAGCTGAGTGACTGAGATGATTTTGTTGAGAATGGGCACGTGAACAAGACAGGAAAGCAGAAATGAGGGTAGCTGAGAGTGTAGCTAAACATAAAAAGGGCTTGGTTTGCTGAGTTTTTTATACCAAATACACACATAGGTTATATTTTAGTTGGATTGCATTTTTTTTTTAAAAGCTCTTCATTTAAGCGTCAATTGTTGGAACATCTAAACACGCTCTCCCATCAAAACAGCACTAGAAGAGCTTCCTAGGCTAGCCCAAATAAAGCCTGTGTGATATCATAAAGATGGAGGGGAGCTTAGAGATTGTCCAGTACAGGATACTAGGGCAGAGAGTACAGTCATTCAGAGGTGGACTCTGAAAGGACACCATATTTACTGACTAGGTAACCTTATGGCTTATTTAATCGCACCAGGCCTCATTCTCCTTGTGTATCAGACAGAATAATACCAACCTCACAGGCTTGTCATGAGGATTAAATGAGATGATACTATGCCATGTGTAAAAGCTGAGTTGCTTCTTGTTCTCATCAACAAATGGTATTATATCAAGGAAACCTTGGTCTGGCATTGAAAAGGAATTGAGGCTTTCCTGGGTCCCCTTAAGGGATAAGGGGTTCCACACACTGGAATTTCTGTAACCCTGGAAAGCCCTCGAGTCAAGACTGAATAGACTGTGGCAGAAGAGGAGCTAGAAACCAGGTATCTTGAGTTCGCCGTCCAGATTTCTTCCTACCATCTCAATGTACTCGTCACAAAATAACTCAGGGGACAGTGCAATCCACTTCTCCACTACTTGTAGATAGATGGCTGTGAGGAAATTGTGGGCACTCTGAGTGGCCATGCCAGAGAGCAGCCCTTTGAGAGGGTGTGGGGTGGAGCTCTCCCGGGCAGAGGGGAAGGGAGCGTCTGGCAATACTGGCTGGCTGGGGGTGCAGGGTAGAGGGTATGGGAGACAGCCAAGAAGGGGCAGCATGTCTGCAGTGCCCTATCCCGCAGGGCACTGGTCGGGCAGGGAGGAGATTCCCACAGAGGAAGCAGCAAGTGGTTTGGGGCAGAGATGGGGGAGGGCGGCAAAAAGGGTGTCATTGTCATTTCCACCCACAGATTATTCCTGAGTAGGATTTTTATAGGCAGGAAACCGCAATAGGGTTTACTGTGAAAAAGAACATCACATTTTAGTTAATCCATACTATCGGGGCATTCTGGTTACAGAAAGGGTGAGGAATCACACATTTAGTGAACACTTACTGTGCGACAACCGTGCTCAGCACTGGACACGCATACCCACTTTGTCCCCCAGGCTGATTAGAACTGCTGACACCCCTGAGACTCAGAAGAGTTCGGGGGCCACGCCCACAGAAACGGTGAGTAGCAGAGCCGAGAAGTGAGCCCAGACGCAGACTAAAGCCCCAGCTCCTCAGATGGCCCCATGCGGGCCCACAGATATCTAAGCCCCTGCTAATTTGGCCCTCATTTTGAAAATCTGAAATTCGTCATTCGACTTTTCTGCCTCAGAAAGTTGAGTATGCTCGCCTTGCTTCTTGATGACATTCGCTGTCATAGAATCACAAGTCCCAGAGGGCAGTGGGGCTCGATGGGGCAGGGAGGTATAACACAAGCGTTTCTACAGCTGCCTGACATTTGAGATTCTCCTCTTGGAGAGACGCCACGTGTCTTTGGGAGACGGGATGGTAGAGTGTGGTTTGAAAAATATTTGGAATTTCATTCTTCTACTTTCTCTCAAATATCAGGTGTCCTCACAAGTGAAGACCAGCTGCCCTGACTCTTTACACTTACCCTCCCCACAAAGAGCTACCAGTTTTTATTCATTCAGTCAACAGATATTTAGTATGCCCTTATGAGTGATGATAACGTATATCAAAAGCACTTAAAATGTGCATTTCCTTTGAGACATTATTTTATTTCTATGGATTTTTACTAGGAAACAGTCATGGATTTGGTTATAAGCACATTTAATTCAATGTAAAAGATTTAAAAACTTAAGGGAAAAAAATATCAACAAAACAGAATACTACACAATATATAGTATTATTAAATGAAAATGGCATATTGCCCATAATGGTATATGAGTATATGAGCATTACATTATAAATTTAATACACTTTAGTTTTAAGAAGAGTTTTAGGTTCATAGCAAAATTGAGAAGGAAATACAGAGAGTTCCTAGACACCCCTCTGCTCCCACACGTACACAGCCTCCCCACTTCCGACACCCACAACCACTGTGGTACATTTGTAACGGTCTATGAACCTACATGGCACATCATTATCTCCCAAAGTCCATAGTGTTCATTAGGGTTCATTCTTAGTGTTGTATAGCCTATGGATTTTGACCAATATATATAGTATAATGACATGTATCCGACATTGTAAAATAATATCTTTCAAAAATAGAAATAAAAGTGTTTATATTTGCATTTGGATAACAGAATTGCAGAATATTATGTCTATCTGTATTTTTTTTTATGATAGGTGTACATTGCTTTATAATGAAACAATAATTTTCAAGAGCTTCTGTTTAAGTAGGAGAACTGAAAGCTAAAAATCTTTACCTTGATGATTATCAGTAGATGGCAAAAGAGAGTCCAGCTAAAGAATTAAAAGAAGTTAGGTAGAAGAATGAGAATTGGTATTTTGAGAGAAAAAGATATTTTTGCTGCCCTCTCCTTTCTCTTCTAGTAGGGGGAGAAAAAAGAAGGCTTAGAGGGAGAAGATGTGCATGTACCAAATGTGAAGCATTTAATAGGGGGAAAAAATGGAATATCTACTTTATCAGTTTGCTAAAATTTGCATCTTAAAGGAGACAGTCACCCCACATACCTTTCAGGTGTAAAAGAAGATGAAACTAGTCTTCAACATTGAAAATTCTAACTATTGTACCACTTGCACTTATCTGCATTATTTTTAATATTATTAAATTCCTTTCCTACTTGAGAATCTATATTTGTGTACACGATCATAGAGGAGACCACCTAATGGGGTTGCTAACTGCTGCCCAATATTGGTACATTTACTGCATTTGCCCTATTTGTCTCCTTAGCAGTGATTGTGGTATTGTTGGAATAACTTATCACATTTGCACTTATTATTTTATAAAAATGAGAGGAAATGTAGGCATGAAAATGTTGACACTAATGATAAGAGCAGGAATCTATTCTGTCTAACAGAACTGAGATAAAGATAGATATTTGAAATTAAAATCTATAATCTCATTTGGAAATTTATTGGATAAGCCATTTGAGTCTACATTCATAGGTAATGTAAAAGAATAAAATTAAATAACGTGTACAAACAATGCAATTAGACAATGGCATAAGAATTGGAAAGGAGACTAAAGCTGTATCTGTTGACAGTATGATTATCTCTCTAGAAAACTTGAAAGAATCAACAGAAAAACTATTACAAATAATAAGGGAATTTAGTAAAGTCACAAATTATAAAAAAAAACATTCAGAAATCAATGACATTATGTATACAAACAATAACCACTTAGAGGGTATAATGAGAGAGAAGACTCCATTTTACAATAGCAAAATAAAATAAAATGAAATGAAAACAACTATTAGCATAGATAACAAGAAATGTCCAAAGCATATTTGAGGATATCTATAAAATATTCTTTAGAGACTGAAATATAAACATAAAAAATAGCAAAATGTACCATATTTTTGGATAAGGAGACTCAACATCATGAAGACGTAATTTTTTCATTGAATTATATTTAATGCACTGCATGTAAAAATACCAATGCCATGAGTTTTTTGGTTTTTGTTTTTTTCCTGAAGCTGGGACCAGTTGATTATAATGTGCATTTAGGCAAACAAGAAAGGAGATGAGCCAGAAAAACCTTCAGAAAGAAAAGCAATGACAGGAGAGAGTTATCTCTGCTAAATAAATATATAACATTACAATAGACTGCAATGTCTTTATGCTTAAAATTGTGTGATATTGGCTCATGAGTCGATAAGCACATCAATGAACAGATAGAAAATACAATAGACTCAAGTACGTACAGAAATTTAGTATATGATAAAGGCAACATCTAAAATCAGTGAAGAAAATACAGAATTCTTAATAAGAGGTGTTGTGACAACTAAATAACTATACTGAAATATGTAAAATTGGATCCATTCCTCACATTAAAGTTAGCATAAATAACAAGTGGATCAGAGATTTGTCTAAATGATAAAGCCATTAAAGTACTAGAGGAAACATGCATAAATTTCTTTATAAGTTGGAAATGAAGAAAACTTTTCCCAAGTATGACTCAAAGAATCAAAAAGGGAAAAAAACCAATAAATTTGATTCCATATAAATAAAAAGCAAAAATACTTTGCATGACAAAATAAAACCATTAGTGAAAAAACCCCACATCATAAGCAAACTCAAAGGCAACAAATTTTCAAATATTTTAATTTGTGTCACACAAGTGGTGGATATCTTCTATCTAAAAATAAGGAAAAATGTCAATAGCCCTATAGAAAAGTGTAGATACCACACTTTTATCTATGTTAGCTAATTCACAAAGAAAGAAATGTTAATGGCCCTTAAACATAGGAAAAGATGCTCAGTTTCACTCATAATATTAAAGGTACAAATTAAAAGTAATATTTCTCACCTATGATATTGTCAATAATCCAAAAGATTGACAAGATTTTCTGTGATGAGATTGTGGATGACAAGGAAAGTATTTACTCTTTGAACCAGCAGTCTCACTTCTAGAAAGCTATATTAAAAATACACTCACAAAAATATGAAATATCTTATGCATAAAGCTATTCATTGAAACACTCTTGGTATTAGACAAAGACTAAAAACAACCCAAATGTCCAAAAACAAGAACTTGTTCAAAAAAACCATGGTACACGCAACAATGAGTACTATGAAGTTTTAAAATGTATTAAGGGAGGTCTCTGCGTATAGCGATGGAGTGATCTCCAGAATATATGGTTAGTAAGAAAAAAGTGAGAATTTGGACAACCGAGAAGAAATGGATATTCTGGAGGCTAGGCTTCTCTGAATAAACCTTGTTTTATAGTTTTGACATTGGAAGTATGCAAATGTTTACATAATTATAAAGCAAAATTAAATCAAAAAGGAATTCTGAAATATAAAAAACAAAAGGACCCATATGTAATTATGTAACATAATTACATAAAAAAGAATTATTTAAAGAGATTTAAAAACCCAGTATTTTGGTGGCATCGGGTATATCCATATACCATAGAGGGCTATATTCTATGGTCAAAAACTACTGGAAAGTAATAATCTTATTCTTAGTAACAGTATTGTTATGGTTATTTTAAAACATACACACACACACACACACACACAAACACACAACACTTTGGCTATTTTTTTTTTAAGCCACTCACAAAAATGTCCCATACAATTTGACTGGCAAATTTTATCAAATATTCAAAGAATAGATAATTCCAATCTTATATAAGATCTTTCAAAGAAAAGAAAATTGGAGAATATTTTCTCCTTTTTTGCTAGACAGACTAATCCCCCCAAAGATATTCATATCATAACTCCTGAAACCTGGGAATATTTGCAGATGTTAAACTAAATGTCTTAAATAGGGAGATTATCCTGGATTCTGTAGGTAAATCCAATGCAATCTTGAGCGTCCTTATAGGTGAAAGAGGAAAGTAGAAAAGTCAGAGTGAGAGAAGAAGTTGTGATGACAGAGCAGAGTTCAGAGTGGTGTGATTGCTGGCTGGAAGGGGACCATGAGTCAAGGAATGCAGGTAGCCTCTAGAAGATGGAAAAGGCAATAAAACCAATTCTCTCCTAGGGTCTCTGGAGTGATTGCAGCCCTACTGACACCTTAATCTTGGCCCAGTGAAACTCATTTTGGACTTCCGCACCTCCAGAACTGTAAGATAATAAATTTGTATCATTTTAAGTCACTGAGATTGTAGAAAATTGTTAAGCAGCAATAAGAAACTAACACACCCCTGTATATTTTAAAAAGATTAGCAAAATCTTGATACCAAAATCCAAGACAGCATGAGAAAGAAAATATACAGCCTGATCGCATTTTTGAATTTAGGTGTAAACATCCTAAACAAAACATTGGCAAAACAAATCTAGCAAGTACTAAAAAAATAAAACATTATCATCAAGTTGGGTTTGTCCTTGGCATATGAGAACGTTTTATCATTAGAAAAGTTATTAAAGTAATTCACCACCATAACAAATTGAAGAAAATCTTGATAGGTGAAAAAATGCGTTCAATAAAATTTAAAACACATTTATGATTAAAAAGTAAAAACTCTTGGGTCATGATGAAGTAATTAGTATCAAATTAGCTCTTTCAGTACAGACTAGGTGAAATATATTATTTACTGTTTTCAGATGTTGGACAAAAGTAACACAAAACAAAAGTAAAAGTCCCTGAGAGAAGAGAATGAAATGAGATGAGCCCACAACCTCCTGGCATCTGCCTGGAGGCACTTTGAAGACTGTGGCATAGGAAGAGCAAACTCAAACAGCACAGCAGTCTTGCTGAATCAAGGAGGTAAAGACTGGAACTCAGGGTTCCTGAGGGGGCTCCAATTATAAAGCTTGTAGGAAGGCTAAAAGACAAAAAGTAAAATCATCTATATCCACAGTGAGTGGTTAAGAGATACACAAAACAAATAGATGTAAAATAAGATGTCACAAAGAGTAAATGTGAAGGGGGGTGTAAAAATGCAGGATTGTTAAAATGCATTTGATACCATAGATACATATACAATAAAAGAGAAAGGAATCTAGACATAACACTAAAGATAGTCATCAAATCACAAGGGAGGAGAACAAAAGAAGAAGAAAGGAATAAAAAAGAACCAAAAAAAAAAAAAACCAAAACAATGAACAAAATGGCAATAAGTACATACCTATCAATAATTACTTTAAATGTAAATGGACTAAATGTTCCACTCAAAAGACATAGAGTGGCTGAATGGATACAAAAGCAAGACCCATATATATGCTGCCTACAAGAGACTCATTTCAGATCTAAAGACACACACAGACTGTAAGTGAGGGGATGGAAAAAGGTATTCCATGCAAATGGAAATGAAAAGAAAGCTGGGTGGCAATACTTATGTCAGAAAAAATAGACTTTACAAAGACTGTAACAAAAGGCAAAGAAGGAACAATGATAAAGGGGTCAATTCAATAAGAAGATATAATGATTGTAAATATATATGCACCCAACTCAGGAGCACCTAAATACATAAAGCAAATATTAACAGACATAAAGAAAGAAATTAACAGTGACACAGTAATAGTAGGCCACTTTAACACCCCACTTACATCAATGGACAGATCATCCAGACAGAAAATCAATAAGGAAACACTGGCCTTAAATGAAACATTAGACCAGATGGACTTAATCAATATGTATAAAACATTCTATCCAAAAGCAGCAGAATACACATTCTTTTCAAGTGTACATGGAGCATTTTCCAGGACAGATCACATGCTAGTCTACAAAACAAGTCTCAGTAAATTTAAGAAGACTGAAATCATAGCAAGCATCTGTGAGACTAGACTCCCCACAGGGCTGTGAGACTAGAAATCAACTACAGGAAAAAAACTGCAAAAAACAAACACATGGAAGCTAAACAACATGCTACTAAACAACCAATGGGTTACTTCAAAGAGGAAGTCAAAAAATATCTGGAGACAAATGAAAACAAAAACACAATGATCCAAAATCTAGGGATGCAGCAAAAACAGTTCTAAGAGGGAAGTTTATAGTGATCCAAACCTACCTCAGGAAACAAGAAATATCTCAAATAAACAATCTATAACCTTACACTAAAGGAACTAGAAGAAGACGAACAAGGAAACCCTGAAGACAGTGAAAGGAAAGACAGCATAAAGATCAGAGCAGAAATAAATGAAATAGAGACTAAAAAACAATGGAGAAGGGGCTTCCCTGGTGGTGCAGTGGTTAAGAATCTGCCTGCCAATGCAGGGGACACGGGTTTGAGCGCTGGTCTGGGAAGATCCCACATGCCGCGGAGCAACTAAGCCCGTGTGCCACAACTACTGAGCCTGCTCTCTAGAGCCTTTGAGCCACAACTACTGAGCCCGCATGCCACAACTACTGAGCCCACGTGCCACAACTACTGAAGCCTGCACCTAGAGCCGGTGCTCCGCAATAAGAGAAGCCACCGCAATGAGAAGCCCACGCACCGCAACAAAGAGTAGCCCCCGCTTGCCGCAGCTAGAGAAAGCCCACACATAGCAACAAAGACCCAACGCAGCCAAAAATAAATAAAATAAATAAATTTATTAAAAAAACAAAAACAAAAAAACAATGGAGATCAATGAAACTAAGACTTGACATAAAGTTGAAATTATTAAGATTGTATGATATTGCTGAAAAGGTAGCCAAAAAGATTAACGGAACCAGCAGAGAGACCACAAATAGACCCATGTTTATCTAACTTGTTAACTTTTGACCAAGGTGCCAAAGCATCTTAACACCTTTAGGAAAGAAGCATCTTTTCAACAAGTGATGCAGGAATAACTGTATATATAAAAGAAAACTTTTTTTGACATACTTCACACCTTACACAAAAATTAATTTGAAATGGATCATTTAACTTAAACATAAAAGCTAAAAATTTAAAGCTCCCAGAAGAATATGTATGATAATATATACACCTTAGAAATAAGGAAAGATTTCTTAGAACCTCTAGAAATCACTGACCAAAAAAAAAAAAAAAATGAAATGAAGTAACTAAAGCATTCTACATTTCAAAAGACATTGTTAAAATATGAATAGGCAAGCTATATCCTGGGATAAAATATTTGCAATATATATATCTTACAAAGGACTTGTATCTAGAATATACAGATAACTACAACTCCCATGACTCAATAATAAAAACACAAACAACCTACTTTTTTAAAATGGGCAAAAGATCTGAAGAGGCATTTTGCAAGGAAGATACACAGTAGCCAAGAAGCAAATGAAAAATGCTCAACATCATAAATCAGGGAAATTCAAATGAAAAGTACAATGAAATATCACCACATGCCCACTAGAAAGGCTGACATAAATAAGACTGACCACACCGAATCTTGATAAGAGTATGAGACAACTAGTATTCATGTACCTTTCTGGCAAGATTTTAAAATATTACAACCAATTTAGAAATCTGTCTGGAAGTTTCTCACTAAGTTAAACATAAACCTACTACATGACCTAGAAAATTCTACTTCTAGGTATTTTTCTGTCTTTTTTGAATAGTCTCTTTAGCACCTATATCCATTACATTAATTAAAAACCACGGGGAAAATATTTCTAACAAGTATAATGGACACGGGTTATTAGGCAGAATACACAAAGACCTCCTATAAATTAAAAAAAAAAAGACAATTCAAGAAAAAAATGGTAAAAAATATGAACCAGCAGTGCTCAGAAGACCCTACTGAAAAGGCTTTCCTACCTAACTGGTAATCAAGGAAATGCAAATTAAAACAAGATGGCAAGAATTTTAAAAGTCTAAAATACCTTATACCTAAATACCTAGTTTTAAATCAATACCTGGTTTTAGAAACAATGTGGAAAATGGAAACTCACCTGCTGGAGGAGTGTGAATTAGTACAACCCCTTAGAGGATAATTTGGCAATATGTGGGATACCTGAAGTTAAGTATACCCTTTGATCTGGCAGTTCTACTCACAGGCACATACCTACCCCTGAGAAAAAAAAATGAATGAGTGCACAGGAAACACGCACAGGAATGTTCATAATAGCCATGTTTGTAGTAGAAAAATATTCCGGAAACCCCTGAGTGTTCATAGATACTAAAATGAATAAATCTGTCTGTTCACACCATGATGTAATAACCAGCAATGAAAATGAATGAGCTAGAACTACCTGCAGCAATATGAATGAATCCTGCAAATATAATATTGAGAAGAAAAAAGCAATTGCAAAAGAATACATACTGTATAATGATGGCTCTATGATGATGCTGAAATAGTAGTATGTGTTGTTTAGGGATGGAGAGACGGGTTGGTAGATAGATAGATAGATAGATGATAGATAGATAGACGGCAGGAGGGAGCATAGCATAATAATTGATAGCACCGACTCTAGATCCAGGATCCTGGATCTGTGTCCTATCCTACTTCTGTAATTTGGTTGCTGTGTGACTCTGGGAGAGTTACTTAAGTTCTCTGTCTTACAGTTTTGTCATTTGTCACACAAGGATAACTAGTATTCAACTCATTGGGAGGTTACGAGGATTAACGAGTCAATATTTGTAAAGTATTTAGAACTGTGCCTGTCAGAGTGTCTGTATCTGTTAAATACATACAAATGCTAAACATCAAATTCTGGAGTGGTCAGTGGTATGGGAGGATAGAGGTACCATGGGGGCTTCAATTTCAAGTACCTTATTTCTTAAGCTGGATGGTGTTTTTACATTATGTTTTGATGGGTCAAAAATATTTCAAAATTTAAAAAAGGATGCACAAACCACTTCAAATATATTGTCAAACTTTGAGGAAAAAGACAAGTTATAATTAGACACTGCTATTATGAAAGATAACTGGAAAGAGAACCTCCCTTGAAATGTATGTTTAATTATCACACCTCCAATTTTGGTAACATTTTCTGGAAGCATCCCTAAACTTAGGGGACAAAGCGCTGGCCTTGGAATCAGAAAACCTAAATTTTCTTCACGCTTCTGCTGTTGATTCATTTTGAGTCTCTGGGCTAGTCTGTCTCCAGTGACATCCTCATGCTTCACTTTGTTTATCTTTAGAACGGATGTGTTGTTTCCACCTCTTTCAAATGGCCAGAATGGCAGCATCTTTCCTTATCTTCAGCACAGAGGAGAGTTAGAATTTCCTTCCCCACCCTCCCCCACTGCCTTTCACTAACTAGCAAAGAAGTTTATTTTATTTTAATGAAGTCTGTGAAAAATGATTCATGCTTGAAAGCAGCCTTTTCCCTTTACTTAATGACAGCTTCAGCTTCTGAGTGTAAGCTAAAATGGAGAAAAATCCCATGTGGTTTTCGAAATGTACATATGAGCATATGTGCTGTGCTTTCAAAAATTTTCTTTGTTAGTGGGTCTATTGTGCACATAAGCAAAAGCAGTCTAGACCCTCAGAAGGGGAGAATCGCAAGAAAGCCGTCTTCTAATTTCCCAGTTGTTCACGTTAGGAAAAGCAGTAACAACAACAGCACAATGGTAACAACTGGTGCCCTTGGTATGCGTGAGCTGTTGCAATTCTGAGAAAGCACGTGTAGCTGTTTTCTCCCTGCTGTGCCGGATTTCAGACTCCCAGACTATCGTTTATTTAAAGTAAAACAACAACAAACAAAATAACTGCTTACCCTTTCCCATGTCAATGGGAATTACATACTGGTAACCAGGGGGTCTGGCCTTTTAGGCCTATTTGAAAAATAAGAATGGGTCCCCCGCCCAGCTGGTGTGCTAATGGATCTACTAATGCTTTTTTCTCTCATTGTAAAGGAGACGAACATATTTGCCTTCGAAGTTTGTCCCGACTCATCCCTTTCTCTAGTTCCTCGCAGTCAGCACGGGGGGCCCCAGATGTGTCTCTGGTTGACTGACAGTCCTGAGCTTCCATCTAAAAAGAGGCTCAATAAAGCTCAGAGCTTTACTTTGCCAAGCATGGCTGCTCTTTCTTTTTAAGCCCACATACTTGAAGGGGAATTTAATCCTTGCATTTCTGGTTGTTTACACTAAAGAGTTGTGTTGTGAGAGCGATTTGATGTCTGTGAGACTGTTTGAACATTTTAATAAAGCTTTGTGAGAAACATTTTCTCTCAAAGCAGGAAGCTAGATTTTTGCCATGTGTAAATAAACATAAAATACCAGCGGGCTGCGAGCTCCAAACCTGGAGATTCTGAATGAAGCCCGCACGTAACCAATCAATGTGCTTTTCATATTTATTTAAGAACGGGTATAGAGTCCCTCTACATGAATGCTCCTTCTCCTTTTGCAGATGTTTAACACGTCTCTACACTAAAGAAAAGTTGGGGCCATGCAGTCACGGCATCACCTCAGACAGTTTTCAGGGTTCATTCTTCAAGATTCATTGAGCATCTCCAAGTGACTGGACACAGTGATACCAACACGAAGAAGCCTCAGTTTTGTATTCAAGGAGCCCGTGGCCCGCGGTCTGGTTCCAAAAACAGACTTACAAACAAATTATTATGATACAAGTTGGTAAGAGTAATGGCAGCAATGTGTTACAGACATTATGGGAGCCCAGAAGTTGGGCTTTTGAGTCAGCTAGAATTAAGTCAGGGGAGGCTTCCTAAACCTTAAAAGATGAGAGAGATTTTGTCATTCTAGGCGGGAGGGGGACTCCAGTCTAGAAATGCCACAGTGTGCGTGTGTGTGCATGTGTATGTGCATGCCTGTGTTTTGGAGATCCAGGAAGAAGAAGGATAAAACATAAGCAGTTCAGCACTGCTAGAAGATTAAAACATAGGGCAAATGAGCCCAGAAGGTAAATGGGAATCAGATCAAGTTGGTTAGTATGGAGAGAATTGATTCTGGGATGATGGATAACGTTTCCTTTTTAGATTGATCACCCTAGCTTCGTGGATGATGGACTGGGTAGTCCTGGAAGACAGAGGAGTCACACTCTTCTTGCGCTTCAGGGTCACTTCAGTCTTGGTCCTTCTACAAAGGAATCATCAAAAGTCAGTGGTATATCCAGAAGTAAGGGGACCCCCTCTGGGAATCAAGCAAAATCGAAACACACCAGGAGAAGAGGCTGGAAGGAGACTCTGGGCCAGAAGGAACAGCTGCTCAAGCCCATCCTACCTCTTTCCTAAATGCTCTCTGGCTTTCCCACCCTCTCCCCGCCAATCCTGAGGCTTCCTGCTCCTACACCTTTAACATTCAGATCCAAGTGGTAAAGAAGCCCTTTTTCTTATTTCCTTTCAGGGCAGCTGAGACAGGCAGTAATTTTCAGAAGGAACTTCATTTGAAAAAGCACCACCACAGAAAACACAAAGGGAGAATGAAAGGGAAAACAACAAAGAAAATACAGAAAGCTGTAAAATAATTATGCTTACAAAGTACAGACTTTCTTTGTCCAATGACAGCCAACATTCCTGTCAGACCCACAAACCATTTCTTAAGCTCTTTGCTCTCCCCTGCCCCTTGAGATTCCAGGCTTACAGATGTGGGGGAAACAGTATAGTCAATACTGCAGTCGGGGGGAACTTCCCTGGTGGCACAGGGGGCCCGGGTTCAATCCCTGGTCAGGGAACTAGATCCCATATGCGTGCCACAACTAAGGAGCTGGAGAGCTGCAACTGAGCCCACGTGCTGCAACTAAGGAGCCTGGCGAGCCTCAATTAAGACCCAGCGCAACAAAATAAATAAATAAATATTAAAAACAAAAACAAAAACAAAAACTGCAGATGGGCCACCCCTGCGGTATTGTGCAGACTTCAGGCTCTCCGGGAAGTCAGCATCTTTGGAAGAAACATTCTCCCCCAAGAGACACTTTCTGGCTCCCTGTGGGGATCCTGGTACAATTAAAGACCCTGGGCAGAGTGACTAGAGTTCTGGTGTAAGTCTTTTCCCCACAGGTGGGAACACAAGATCTAATGTTTCATATGTATTTCTTGCATGAACCTCCCTTCAACTTCCCCATTCCCAGCCAGATTCAGACCTTGGCTACCTCTTGTTTAAACTATTGCATTGGTCTGGTCTACAAATGCTGTGGCATTTTCTTTTTTAAAGTTAGGCTTGGACCTGATCATCTTTCTCCCATTGTTTACCAGATAAATTGAGAATCTTTCAACCTGGTGGCAAATGCCAGTCCAACTCCCCAGCCAAATATCCCTCACACACAACCTATGCTCTGTCAAACCACAAGAACTAGACAGAGCATTTCTCAGACATGCACCTGCCTGTCTTTGTTCCCATGTGTCCTACCATGAGGAATTTCTTGTTTCTCCAATTCAATGGGTTGAAAATCCAAACTATCCTTAAAAAATCTGTCCCAGAACCATTTCACTTGGTGAACTCTTCATCTTTCTTTTGCACTTATGTTACTCTGATTTGTATTAGAGTTTCAAAAATACTATCTTATTCTCATTTACCTCACTCTCTTCCCCAGACTAAATTATAGAGTCATTGAAGACAGGAATAAAATACCTTAGAGATCAGCATGGAGATCAAATAAGAGACTCTGTAAATTGCTAGCCTGGAGACTGGCACATGGTAAGAACCCCACAAATGTCATCAAGATTCAGAGCATGCCTCTAGAGTCAAATGGAACTAGATTTGAACCTTGCTTCCACCACTGACTAGCCTGGTGACGTTGAGAATTACTTGCTCTCATGGAACCTCCGTTTTCTCATCTGTAAAAAGGGTTACTTATCATTGTTCCTTCCTCATGGAGTTGTAAGGATAAGTTAGATGACAGATTAAATTTGATCACAGATATAAAAATACTTAGCAATCTCTTAATAAACTTGAGCTATTATCATGGGGCCCGAGAACAGTGCTTTGTCTACAAAAGCCCTTAGGGAAGATCCGAATTGGAGGTTTTGAGCCTCAGAGGCAAACACTTCCCACATATGTGAATCTGCATTCTGGACGGGGGTGTCCCAGCTCTCCCTCACAACCCTGCTCCCTCCTTGGGGGAGGCACCTCCTCTTCCCACCCTGCGCTCTGTGACTTTGTCCAGGATGGATCTTGCTCGTGCTCATACTGAATGGCAGCTGGCCTGCTGTAAAGGATGTTATCAAATAGCCCTTCCCTGATGTGCTCACTATGGTTTTCTGGGGAGGATGAAGTGGGAGACTATTCAATTTTTCTGACCTATTTGAGTTTCTGCCATTTTGAAGGTACCACCAGAGGAGCTACACTTAGGAACTTTGCATGTAAAGATGTTTGTGCACATATCTATTTAAAATCTATTGATTAGATTTAAATGGAAGACTGGATAATATTGCTGATATGAATAAAGGAAAGAAAAGGAAGGCTGGTTCCATTGCTAATGTGAGAGGACCCATACAACACAATGCAACCAGGAGGACTCCAGAAACTTCCCTGCCCAGTTGCTTTGCAGGCTGATCCAGATTTCCAGTCCTGGAACATCGGACGCACATTGCCTGTGGATATTAACCAGCCATCCAATTGACAGTCTGAGTTTCCATCTCTGTTCTGTTGCAAGTATACACAATGCATTGCAGAAAGCCAAACAATTATTTGCATGTGGGATATACGATACCATCTCCAGCACTCCAACCACAGCTGAAATCCAATTCCATCAGCTGGCTTGGATTTGGAGGGGAAATGAAAGTCACATTTTGGAAAAGTGGGATTGATTCTGCATGTTACAACTGATGCTTATGCAAAAAAGAAAAAAAAAGAAAAGAAAAAAAACCAACCAGTCATGGAGACATTCTCTGATGATCCATTCCTAATTATCAGTCCCAAAAAGTCACAATTGAACCCATGGGTTTAGTAAATTTTGTAAATTTTGATGACTCTCATAGAGCCTGTTTTCTCATCTGTTAAAAGAGATAATTTTATACCTCATGGGGTTGTTTTAAGATTAAATTAGATAATAGATGCAGAGGTGAATTCCCATGAAGCTGATAAAGTTTAAGCCCCTCATTTGCATGGACTCCTTTCAAGACCTTGTACCTGACTTTATAATTTTGCATCCTTTTTCTTAAAGAGGGTGCAAAGTCCTATAAGCTCAAACTCTACAAACCTGGGTCTGCTCCTAGGCAGATGTACAGGGTAGGTGCTAGGATGTTGGGAAGCAGCTGATAAGGTCAGGGACCTATTAGGGGACCTGGAAGAGGAGGTGGAAGTCTCTCTGGAGACTTGTAGCTTTATTAAGTGTTTGCTAAGTGCCAGAACGTCTGATCCTCAACAAATTGCTGGGACTTGAAAGAGATCTAGCAAAATATCCTCTAAAAATATGAGTTGATCATGGCTTAAACTGTTACCTCATTTAGTGGGAACTGTGTCACGACTGAAGGATGTTCCTAAGGGACTTGCCCTCTCGTGGTGACCTGTGGATGGGGGAGATACCGTGGGGCAGGCGGCTCTCAAATTGTATCAGGCTAGCAGCCTCCAGGACCAGCCACAGCTCTGATTCCATGATCTCTCCGATTGTGAGAGCTGGGACAGACCCAGCCTGGCATGAAGTGAGGGACACGGTGCATTTTAGCCGCCAGCCTCTCCTCCAACGGTTTTCTTCAGGCAGATGCACAGGGAATCACTTTCAATTCCTCCCCCCACTCTTTTCTCCCCCCCTCCCCTATCCTTCTTATCCTCTAGCTTTTCTTCTTCTCCTTTCTCTCTTCCATTTCATGAATCATGATACAAATTTCAATCCAAGATAAAAATGTACTTTATTTCACCCTTTTGGCTGTGATTAAGTTCTGTCCACAGCAAGGACATAGCCGTTTCCATGGGAACCAATACACTCTAAAGCCGAGAAGGATGACAGTGTAGAAAAGTAGAAAGAAGGCAAAGAGGTTTGCTACAGTTGCTATTCACCAGCTAAGGAGGAAACAGAATTATGGAATCCAGGGGCTGCAGAGGAATTTACGAGGTCACTAAATCATAGGCCCACTTCCAGAAGAGCCAGTGAAACAAAATCTGGAGATAAGCGAAAATCCTTTATTTAAAAAGAGCCAGAGCAGATTCCATGATCGCCTTTGAAAAGGCATTCAGCTGTTACTTTCTAAGGGCAGTTATTCAGCGGCTGATTTGAGCAATGCCTGGGCACCTGAGATGATTCCCCTGGTTCAGGCCGAACCCAGGAGCGAGCTCTCCAGTGTTGCCAGGGCAGACCTTGCCTCGTGCACCTTCTCATCCTCCAAAACTGTCATGCTCCATCTTTGCTACCTTTCATTCCGCTAAGCATTCTATCAAAGTACGCAGGACCCACCCAATAAAATCAAAAATCTCTTCTCTCCCTCTTTACAATTTTTTCTAAAGAAGAAAAAGAAGCTTATTATTCCAGGCTTCCTATCATTATAATAGACAACGTTTACACTGGTTTTAAGCATATAAAAAATGTTATAGAGGAACTGTCAGGAGTGATTGAATGTTAATGCCATGACTTTCACAGAAAAAAAGCAGACAGAAGAATAATTCTCTAGTAGGCGATAGGGGATGTGGGAGAGTCTAGTTCAAGACTTCTTCACCCCAGTGGCTCAGCAGCACTTAGCCCATGTCAGCTTGGTCCACAGGAAGTGAAAAGGAGCTGGTGATCAGGATGCAGAGGAGGTAATAATTCAGATGATTTAGGTAAAGGCAGAAGGGAAAACATTCTGCCTTAAACAGCACAGGGGGCCTGCTGCACTCAGCGGTTGAACCGTGAGCACAGGTTGTTAAGAGGATGCCTGGTTAGCAGCATTTTCCTGAATCTTGAAGCCTCAGCTCATGATAACTTTCAAGCTCTGGTTTTCCTGGGTCAAGCAGTGCCAAGGAGCTGACCACACACAGGAACTCACCCAGGTGACCTGCCTCAGTTCAATTCTTGGCTCACCACTTGCCAGCTGTGTGGTCTTGGGCAAAAGAAGCACCTTATTGAAAATAAGAAATGGAGTGATAATATCTACCTCAAATCTGTGATGAGCTGAGACGTGTATAAACCATTTCGTGTGGTGCCTGACACATGGCCAATGAAAACTGCTCAATAAATAGTGGCTCTTTTTTATTATTCTGTCATTTTACCCTCCTCGTGGAGGCCCCCTGAGAAAAGTGGCTCAGTCTCCTTGCTTATAGCTTCTGTTGCTTAAACTGGAAATGAGGCCCCTCAATAACATCCCCTCGAACCCTCATGCTCTGTTGGTGGGAATGTAAATTGGTGCGGCCACATATGGAAAGGATGGAGATTCCTCAAAAAATTAAAAATAGAACTACCGTGGGATCCAGCTTTTCCACCTCTGAGCCTTTATCTGAAGAATATGAAAACACTAGTTCAAAAAGATAGACGCAGCCCTAGGTTCATCATGGCTTTATTTATCATGCAGCTAAGATATGGAAACAATAAAGAAGACGTGGTGTCTATATACAATGGAAGATTACTCGGCCATAAAATAGATGAAATCTTGCCATTTGCAACAACGGGGATTGACCTTGAGGGTATTAGGTTACACGAAATAAGTCAAACAGAGAAAGACAAATACTATATGATTCTGCTCATATGTGGAATATAATAAACAAACAGACAACAACAACAACAAAGAAATAAATGAACAAACCAAACTAGACAGAAATGAACACATACATACAGAGAACAGAGTGGTGGTTACCAGAGGGGAAGGGGTGGGGAGGGCGGACTGCATGATGAGGGGGGACCCTAGACTTCTGGTGGTGAGCACCCTGCCGAGTACACAGGAGTTGAAATACAATGTTGTACACATGAAACGTGTCAAAGTTATAAACCAGTGTTACCTCAACAAATTTTTAAAAAGCGTCTTATACAAACACGCCCCTTGTTATCCCTGCTTCCACTTCTAGGGGGAACAAACTGGAGCAAAGTGCCAACAGGACATCAACAAAGCCTGGGGTGAATTGACTTGGGCACGAGTCACACATGGTGGTGGCCTGCTTTGCCCCCTCCTGTGCCCCCCGACAATGCAGACACCGCTTCCTGCTGCCATCCTTTTCTGGATGAAGGGTGGATGTCAGCCAACAGCTGGGATGTTAGCCCAGCAGGGACAGACAACCGGGACAGACACTCTCTATGCTGCCTCTTCCCCTTTCTTCCCACTTGAATGCTTACATGATGCCCAGAGCAGAAAACCCAGCCCTGAAAGTGTCGTGATTCTCAACCAATGCCAGCAGCCCTCGAGATCTAGACTCCCTGGAGGGGAGAAAAAGATCCCACTGTTAGCTGGGTTATCTTACAGCCAAAACCTTTCTACCGGACATGCTATCCTAACACTCACCATCACATGAGTTATCCACATGGCTGCGGAGTGACTTCCCAGTCACGAACCTGGCCTTTACCTCCCCTGAGGCTGCAACCTTAGACTCTCGGTCCCCTCTGAACAGCAGACCATGACAATGACATGCTCCTAACTTTCCCCTGCCCTCAATCCCTCCCTAAATTACAATCTATACCACTTCCGATTATACTTCTAAAACAAAATTAAGATTACGTACCTCTGTAAATTAGTACCATCCGTGGTTCTCCACTGTCTGTGGTCCAAAGCCCAGATTCCTCAGTGTAGCATATTAAGGCCCCTTAAACTCGATCCTTCCCACCACTCCAGCTTCATCTTACTGGGCCGCTCCCTGCACCCTAGCCACGCAGAACCTGCTTACAGGTCCCCTGATGGGTGCTGTGCCTCATGCTGGTCCAGCTGCTTCCCTACACCCGATTCCCTTCCTCCCATCCCACCCTCTGGTCGGGTAAACACCATCCCCGACCCGGTCATCTTTCACACTTAATTCAAACAGATTTGTTTAAAGAGACTTCCGTGAAGCCTCCTCCGGTCTCGCTCTGTGCAGAACCCCCGGTCCTCTCTGCCCCATCTGTCCTCTGCATCTGTCTACTAATAGCTCCTATCGGCTTGTTGAACCTCTCTGCTTACTGATCTGCCTTCCACTACACTGTGAGTCCTAGAGGCTGCAAACCAGGTCTTATTCATCTCTGTAAGTTCTCTACTGATCCATTTCCTGGCACACAGCAAGAACTGAATAGATACCTTTGTTGAATGAATCGTTAAATAATTTTAAAATCCTTAAAGCCCAAATCAAGTCCATGTAACGAGTTGTGAGCCTCAAGTCCAATCCTGTGAGGATGGTAGCTGGCCATTTGCTGGGGACACAATACAGGTGAATGGTGAAACTGCTGCTCTACAAGGGCAGGGGCTTGGTTCCCATCTTTGGGGGCCTTATGGGGAGTCCTAACACTCAGCACACCGAGCAACATGGGTGGATTAAGGGCAAGAAATGTGCCCCCGGCTGCATGAGCCAAGGGCAGGGCTGCCCTGAGACTATGTGGGGTCCAGGTAGATATTTTTTATGGGACCCTTGTCTATATCAACAATTTGATTACAAAAATAGAACAAAATTCATGGGCACATGTGAGATATAGTAATTTAGTGATGAGGATTTCGAATAATGAATGGTGAAAAGGCACTTTGTGTATTTCTTTACAGTCATACCAGTGCATGTGAAGATTTTTCATAGTGTCTTTTCTTGTTAAGTCCAAGAATCATCTCATCATGTTCTTTATTATCAAATGCCCAGGTCCTGGCTAACTTTTATATCTCTCACCACAAGTAAGGCATAGCAATGCTGTTATTACTCACAATGACATGGCTCTTTAGAGCCAGTTTGTATTGAAACAGTATAGATCTTAGGGCCTCTGCGGTTCCCTAACACCAAATATTTAATGCTTGTCACAGAATTACTCATGATGCTACAGCCTGCAGCCCATGAATACATGTTTTAATGGCTCTTTCGAAGGTTGTTTCTGTGCTTCATTGATGATGACCAAACATGCAAGTCTTACCCGGGTATACAGAAAAATGTGAACAATAATTAATTTTCTGGTCATATAAAGTTTTCCTTTTGGAATTTTATAGCATAAGGATAGTATATTCCTCTCAGGTGGTAATCACTGCATTTCTAGAATGTGACCTAGAATGCAGCCCTGCACACCATCACCAGAGAGGGAGAGAGGCAAGCAGCCTCTGGGCTGAGTGAGAAGAGCAGTCCTATTCCTTCAAGAAATACTGGTCCCTCATTAAGACTGGTCCTGAAGATCAAGACGTCATCATATCCACTGAAGGCAAGAGAATGCATCACTCAGAAGGCCTGCAAGGACTCTGGAGCAACAGTCTCAAAAGCTCTTGGGACATAGGTGCAGTCACCCTTGCGGACCTGTCCAACAGGTGGCACGGAGCCTGCGGGGAGGGTAGGATGACTGTCCTAGGTGTCCACAGCAGAGGGGGGCAAACAGAAAAGGACACCATTGCCACCTCTCTCCCGCATGGTGCTGTGGACCAGGTGGCACCATGGTCAGAACACAGAGGGGTGAGAGCCAACCGGAGCCCACAGTGCAGCCCAAGCCTGAAGCTGGGCAGTCGACCCTCCAGTGCTCAGTGCCCTAATTTTGTTCTGTCTCCAACATCAGTAAGAGTCACCTCAAATTAGCATGTCAGCCCCATTCCAGTGACCCCACCTTGCATGATCTTGTACAAGAAACACCCTTCGGTCCAGTGGCTGTGATCTGCTGGCCAGGTGGTCCTCCCAGAACCCCACTGACCATGGGCTGGGGCACTCTTATGGACAAGAATCACAAAACTGCTCAGGGCAACTGGTCGAGCCCATGCAATGAGTTGGGAGCACCTGATGGGGAAAAATGGGGATAGCCTCATGGTGTTCCATTCAGATGTTGCTGCCTGTTCCTAGTCAGTCCCCTGCATTAAGGTGGGCTTCTTCTGAGGAAGGTTTGCTGAAGTGCATTGTCCTCTGAGGCTTGGAGTGGAGTGGGCCATTTTCTCGGGTCAAAGGATAGTACTGACCACAGTACTGGCAGGGTGGCCATCAGTCCCAAGGGAGAATGAGACAAGTCTCTGTCCCTTTCATGAAGTGTAGTTAGAGCTTCTGTGCATACATTTCTAGAGTCAGATCCAGAAAAGATAAAGAAGGACAAGATAAGCTCCTCCGTAACTCCCATTAGAGAGAATGAGAGGGTTAAAAGAAACTGCTCCCTCTAATCAGGGGCAATAGTATTAAAGCACAACAGGTTGAATGGAAACTCCCAAAGGATGCCCCATAAATCCCATCACAAAAGCCCTATAGTTATGAAAGAGAGACCATGATTTCCTTCAAGGATTTTGAATTCTGGTTTCTCTACTAAGTCATATTGAAAATCAATGAGCAATGAATTAAGCTTTCAACAGACCTTAGAGATGCAAGAGTCACAGAAAGAAAAATCAGTGAGACACAAGGACTCCACCCCCTCATTTGCTTAGTGGTCTAGCACTGCTCTGGGAGACAGGGTGCCCAGTAATGGTGGACCAGACTGTGGAAACCTGCCTCGTGTCCTGTCTTTGTGGGCTTTTCCCAGTTGACTGGGCTAATGTTGCCCAAACTGATCCCACCTACTTCAGCAGAGTAGACCCCAAGCATTTCTTTGCATGCCCACAGACACAGGATTTGCCTTCCAGATAACACTCCAACAATTAATTGAAATCATTTAGACAGAGTGATAAAAGGCAGTCAAACCCAGCAGGGCATGGGAGCCCCTCTGGACTTAACATTTGAATACACTAATCCCTTGCTACCCATGGGGGCTCCATTCCTGAAACATTCTCTGGCAAACTGGAGGATCTGTAACATCTAGAAAATAGAAAAATTCATAGAAAAAAAAATTGGTGCTAAATTTTTAACTGAGAACAAAACAAGCAAAATTCCTCTTTTGTTGATATTTAAAACAAGATAAGTTATTCTTATCTTAAATCCTCCTTTTCAATTGTTCAGGAAATATTGGTGTAAAAACATGTCTCCTGAGAGTTTGCCAAAAGTTTTATTCTCGAAAGCCTATATTATTTTTAAAGGTTAAAACCTGCCTCTACTGCGCTAAAATGTAATGTGTTTTTAACTCGCTTCGGCTTTATTTTCTTTTTGAAAGACTCAGCAAATTGCCCACGTAACTCACCAACTGGCTTTTTCTGACCCTTGTTGAAGGTGGGGGACAGAGGTGCCTCACGTCTCTTCATATTAAAAGGATAGAACAAATACAATTTCCTTTTTATGTGCTAACTGAATCATCCAACAGACCTGTCTACAAACTGTATGAGAGTTGTATTCTTTTGTTTTTAGGATATTGAACTGAATGAGCATGATATAAAAATTTGAAAATTTAAAAATTTTAGTACAGAACTATGAAATAAAAACTAGGGTTAAGGCTTCCCTGGTGGTGCAGTGGTTAAGAATCCGCCTGCCAATGCAGGGGACATGGGTTCGAGCCTTGGCCTGGGATGATTCCACAGGACGCGGAGCAACTAAGCCTATGCACCACAACTACTGAGCCTGCGTGCCTAGACCCTGTGCTCCACAACAAGAGAAGCCACCGCATATAAGAAGCCCACGCACCGCAACGAAGAGTAGCCTCCACTCGCCGCAACTAGAGAAAGCCCACACACAGCAACAAAGACCCAACACAGCCAAAAATAAATAAAATAAATAAATTTTTAAAAAACCCAAAAAACTAGGGTTAGTATAAGGTGTGTATATCCTGAGTGGTTCACTGCTAACAAGTATAATTCCTTTGTGAGATTCAGGAAAAGGTTCCCTTCTTCCAGCTGGGGACATTTTCAGACTGGTACAAAGCCCCACTGACCCCTTTGCCCAGGCGCAACCAACATAGCCGTACATGGTGACCCTGATCCTGACAACTCTCTATGACTCCTGTGCAAGTAGCTCCAGCCCTGCTTCAGCTCTTTCTCTGAGTGTTGCTGTTTGCAGACCTTACTGTGAAGGCAGAGACTGTGTCTTATTCTCCATTGTATCTCTGGAACCTGACACAGAACAGGCACTCACTCAACAAATAGTTTTTGGTTGAAAGAGTGAGTAAATTAAAAAATACTCAATGCAATTCTTTAAAAAGGTGAAAAGGGAAGGGCTATGGGAGAAACATAGCTAACTGTCCAAAACATTTTGTGTCACATTCAAACATTAGAAAACCTTTTTATTCTTGGGATCAATTACACTACATGACAATACACTGCTCTACTGGAATTTAGAAGAGATTAGAAGATTTAGAAGAGAGTATAAAATGACTTTGAAGATAGAGGCAGATCATTTAGAAGAGAGTATAAAATGACCTTGAAGATAGAGGCAGATCATTATGTGTTAATTTCTAAGGGTTTGGAGTGTAGAGGGCCAGAAATCAAGGAGACCAAGATAAGAAGTCTGCCTTGCTGATTTTCTTTTTTCATCTTGTGAGCGGTTAGTATTATGCTTTGAAAGAGTATAATTTAGGCGTGGCAGCAATCAGTTGCAGAACACCATTATGCTAACATTTCTAGAGAAAAAAAGTTCTAGGAACTTGCTCTTCAGAATTTCTCAAGAGTCGGTTGGAGCCTACACATAGGATTTAAAGCAGGTCTAGTTGGTATGCATCTTTTCCTTCCTTTTCTAATTCTATCACCCAAAATTGAGTCTCCCAAGATGTTAACAACAGAAAGAACTTGGAATAGACACTGACAAATAGGCTGTAAAAAAGAGCTGGTAGAAAGATAAATCAGATAGCCTCGAGACTCTTGCATTTCTTATTTCTATGACACCATTGGATCTAGTAGCCTGTTCCAGTGTGTAAAAAGGCAATTTTAGTTTTGGTGAAAAAGCAGCAAATGCTGTCCATTTCCATGAGTTGGAGTCCAGCCCAGGTCCACTCTGGCAGGACTTTGCCTCCGAAGCCTGCCAAGGCCCTCAGTGCCAGCCCAGGACCGGTAGCTGCCTGGATGGCTGGCCACGTAAGCTAACAACCTCACACAGCCCTCTCCTGTACACAGAATGGTGATCTGACTCAAAGGAGCAAAGTACTATCAAACAAACACTTGCAGCCGTTAAAACCAAAACATGCAGTTTCTTCACAGACTGATCACAACTTAGCTTTCTGAGACTAAAGATTCACGTTCATTCAACTCATGGGTCAACAGTCACTCAATGTGTTGAAATAATGACATTACAAAAGCAACCCTGAAATATCCAGGTTTTTTTTTTTTTAATCAGCTTATTTCTCCTCATGAGATAGAAGGTGCTCTTCTATTCCCTTTAAACTGGATACACGTTAAACCAGGCTTCCAAAAGAATGAAATATCATTAACAAGATTTACCCAAGAGCTACTCAAATAGAAAAACGGTGTGCGCAATGATCTGTTTCGCAGGAACAAGGCTGAATCAAACATCTGTTAGGCTTTCCTCCCCTCCTTCTCCCCTCCCCAATGGTTAATGACATCTGAAGCGCTTAAGCTTTGCACATTCCTTCACTAATTAAATTCCTGCAAAGCTGTCTCATGAATCAGGTGCTTTGTGCAGCAAGAACACAGACCCAGCTTTTGTGTCGCTGGTGCCTGCCTCAGTACAGGTAGGAGCTGAACGTGCGTTAGGCCCGCTCAGGGCCCTTTTCAAAAAGGTCTTAAAAGTCCTGTTTTTCCCAAAGACTCTTCCTTTGTTTTTTTATTACCTGTTCCGTCAAAACTAAATGGACAAAAATAAATGAGGGGTTAAGTGGCACAGATAAAGATTTAAGAATGCGCAAGTACTAATTTTTCAGGGAACAGGGGCATTTCAGTAACCCAAGTAGAAATAAAGGGAGAGGGAACTGCTTTTTCCCAAAGAGAAGGCCAACTGCCTCAGATTCATTCATTCATTCATTTGACAAATAAATATGCATTGAGTGCCCCCTATATGTCCTCACTCTACAGGGCCCTGAAGTTAAGGACAGGCTCAGTCCTACCCTCATGGAGCTTCCATTCTACATCTCAGACCTTAGGACCCTTAGTCCAAAACCAGAATGAACAGTGGGATCCTTCCATGATCAGGAGGTGATATGGTCATTGAGGAGGCAGGGTCCCCATAGAAAGAAGTTTCCAACTGATGGCTACCTTGGGTCTGGATTTACCTGGGGACTGGATTTACCTTACTCAAGAGTGATTATTAAGTATATACTATGTATTATAGAATTAATGCTAAAAGCTACCTCTTATTAAATGCCTATTATACACAAGGCACAGTGCTAAGCACTTTATATGAATTCTCAGAATCTTCAAGATAGGGATTTTCCCCTCATTTTGCAGTTGGGGAAACTAATTCTTAGAGAAGTTGAGTATCTCTAAAACTCTTTCTACTTTTTATTTTTATTTTCTTATTACTATGCTTGAAGATAGGATTGGCTACTACAGCTATGACACAACACAAAGTGATGCTGTATATGATGACCAAAGAAGCCTGTCCCAGCACTCAGGAAGTCTCTGCAGTGGAGATTCAATAGGAAGGAATTGAAGCAAGTTCTGGATCATGTGGAAAGAAGCAGGAATGGAACCATGAAATCATTTAATTAGGGAAAATTAGATAAACAGGGACCCAAAGGCATAATGAGCAGAAACCGTTTCAAACATCCTCCACTCTCCTCAAACCCTTTCTCTTCCAGGCTTGCTCTCTCCTCCTTCATGGAGAAAACAGACACCATCAACCTTCCCAGAACAGAAGGCTCTGAACACATACCTTTACTGGCATCTGCCCTGTCCTCCTCTTTCCCTCCTATTACTTCACAGGTGCTCTCTCTACCTCACTAAGACCAAAGCTCCCACCTATGTTCTGGGGCCATTAAGTAAACAGCAACCCTGTGGGGTGGCTGTGCATTTATGACTACAGGACTAGATGTATTAGTGGAGGTAGCTGGCCTGAAAGAGAGTAGCTGCTCTACTCTCTAACCTTATTGCTTGTAACTTCCGCCAAGCAGAACTGCCTACAAGGCTGTTTGTGCTCCATGTGACTTCATGCTCCTGTGGCTTTGACAAAATTTTTCTCTCTGCCTAGAAAACCCTTCTGCCTCTTATCCACCTTGCTGACTTCTACTACTCCTTCAAAACTTAGCTCAATGGGCACAATATAGCTTAGGATTAAGAAAACTCAAAATAATAATAATGAAGATATATGGATTTATATTTTTTCATATAAAGGGAATCCAGAGATAGGCAGTTCAGAGCTGTATGTTGGGTACCATGATCATCAGGTACTCAGATTCTTTATATTGTTCTGCTCTGCCATCCATAGCCCTTGGATCCTATTCTCAAGTTTACCTACTGGTACAAAATGGCTGCTGGAGCTCCAGGTCACACACACGTTGATATTTCAGATGAGAAGGAAGAAGGAGGGAAAGCAAAGAGGACAAGTTCTAGCTGTCTGTTTTCCCTTTTAAGAAGTCTTCCTGACAAACTGATCAAAATGTCCATTTACATCTCAGTCACATGATCTTAGTCACATGATCATTAGGGAGAGTAAGAAATGTAATCTCTCAGGTGAGCATATTGCCACACTGAATAAAAACTGGCATTGGGTTAATAAGGAAGGGAGCAGATTGAGTAAGCAATCAGCAGTCTTTGCCTAAATACCACCTTCTCTTGTAAGCTTTCCTGAGTTGCTTTCTTGTTCCCCCCGGCTATGAGGCAAATTTCTGTGTGTTCTTTGCACCCCAGGCATGCCTCTGCAACAATACATATTACATTACGTTGTCATCATCTGGTTTGCTTGTTTCTCTCCTCCAGTAACTGTGAACTCTCCGATGGCAGGTACCATCTCCATCATATATGAATTTCCTACTAGCATGGGGCCTGGGAAATTAGTCCCTAAATAATTGATCATATTGCACCATATCTCTGAGCATCTCCTGGGCCTGGATTTTCCACTCCTGTCTTGCTTTTTTGGAGCATTGGTATTTGCACCGAGAAAACACTAAAAATATCTGGAAGGTTATTCCAAAGTGCTACAAGCTACCACTGCGATTGGTGCTGGTTTTAGAGGAAGAAGCACATGGTTTTGAAACCAGACTTAAAATAGTATTGAAATGCTGACTTCAATTTCCACTCCAATAGGTCATTCATTCGGTATCTGTTACTAGGGAACCGCCCAGAGCGTGGTGGGTGGCAAGGACAGTCTGAGCAGCCTGCTGCAATTGGAAAGGGTCAGAACATGTATTTAAACCAATCTTCCTTTAAATGACACTTCCATTTTTTACAAAGGTAAATGGTTGAGGAAAAAAAGAAATGAGATGGCAGCTAAGAACAAGATGGAAACATGGTCTCATAGCTCAAATGAAGTCACATTTTCATTAGAAGTCGGGCTCTGTCTTTTTGTGGGAAGAGGAAATCAAGAGAGAACATTCTCAATGAAGTACTGAAGGCCAACTCACAAGGAAATCATACTAACGTGACACAAAAGCTTTAAGAATTGTGGTGTAAGATGCCATCTGACACCACAGAATCCTCAGTGACTTCCTACCCTTCCTGATCTTTATGTCCTTCTCTCAAGTCTGTTTCCTTCTTAACATTTTTGCTGTCATCAAGCTCACGCGGGCCCTTGAAACAATCGTTTGGAGGCAATAATACCCTCTTACCTAAGACACTGCGTCCTTACTCTTCACCCTCACCTTCTCCCCTGCCCTTCCCACCCAGCCCTCGCCTCCCACTGCCTTGTGTTGAGTCTTGGTCTCTTACTCATCTATGAGTAAGTTCCCTCAATGCAACCACATTGTAAATTACTTCTTACACTTCTTCCTATTCCTCCAGGACCTAGTCCA
The DNA here is from genome assembly GCF_949987535.1 of Balaenoptera acutorostrata. Classification (NCBI taxonomy): domain Eukaryota; kingdom Metazoa; phylum Chordata; class Mammalia; order Artiodactyla; family Balaenopteridae; genus Balaenoptera; species Balaenoptera acutorostrata. Next base: position 58,842,552 of record NC_080071.1, on the reverse strand, counting down.
GAGCTTGGCTCACCATATGGGCTAAATATTTGTTGACTGACTGACTCAGGGACGATGAATCCACTGAGCACAGCAGGCACAGACATATGGCCCCCCAAGCTTCTAGAGGGCTGTGAAAATGGTTTAATATTCATTTCTTTTAAAATCAGAAGAAAAAACTGACTATAATAATAATGACTGTCTAGTAATGAATCCAGCCTGGATTGTATTCATCTCTTTACTAACACAGTCATAAAATAGAACTTTTAATATATTTTAAAAATTCTGGACCCATGAAGGCAAAGGTGCCTAGAACCCCTGAAAGTCAGAGTGAGGCCCTGGACTAAGTTTTCAGCGCCTAAGTCAATCAAGGTCAAAGTAGGCACACACAAAAAAAAGATTTTTGGTGTGCTTATTTTTGATGTGAATTTTCCTTGAACACTCTCCATTTCTCAGATTTTTATGCTGGTTCAGTGCTGATCACTAGTCCAATAAGCGTGAAGGCTTCTTCCTGGGTTTGATACATTGATGTATACGGAATGCGTCATGTCACTGTGTTATTTTGTTCACACAATCGCCTCTTTGATGGCTCAGTAAAAGGTGGAAGAGAGAAACTTCTCATGATATCTCTAAAATACACACCATGTTCAGTCTGTGTGTTTAAAGACATAAAGTTCCCTTTCCAGTTTCTAAAACTCTGTGTCAGGACCAAATGAAATGTGTTTTAGCCGGCTCTTGGGTAAACACAGAAACGTAATCTTTCTCTCTTAAAGCCGAGCCTGCTTCACACACTGCATCTGTGTGTGTAATGTTTATTTAAGCATGCAAGGATTAGAACTTAAAACTGGTGTGAAAGCACTGGTGGGTGTTTTTTTTAAAGCACCTAATGATTTGAGAATTTACAATATTTTTAATTCTCCCAGATAACTTTTCCTTCCAGGTAATTTATATTCAACTTGAGTTGGAAATTAAGGAAATAATAACCGTGCTTTCTTTTCTCTCTCTTTTTTTTTTTTTTTTTGTAGGGGTGGTGCACAAGATATTCTGTAAAGCACTGATGGTTTCTTGCAATTAGGAGTTTCACTTCTTTTTACCTAAACATAATTATCTCTAACCCAAATAAAATCCAGAAGATAAGTTGACTTTTCCTTTGTGCCATAAATTATAATCAAGGCCATTACTTAATTTGTTTTTTCTGTCAAAATGTCACCGGCTCCTTTTTAACAGTATAGCCAATTTACATAATTTGAAGCTACTTTTGCAGGTACCTAAATGGTCACTTTTGTATCTTCATAGACTCTCTGGGATTTACTTTTCTATTCTTTGTGTCTTCCTTCTCATGCAGCATGAGAGTGATTTTGAAATATCACCTGGCGTAGTCCCATGCTTTTGGGTGGTGAACGCCCCACAGATATCCATCTGCATGACGGGATGACTCCTCTCGGTCTGAAGGTCAGGGATTCCAATTCCACAGCTCCCCTCCATGGCGCTTCTCGTTTCAACTGCCTGACCATCAAGATGAGCCCTCCCTTGAGCTCAGCCAAGAATCCCTTTTGTCCTCCTTCTTCCCTGGCTTTCTTTGACTTTGTCCTTCACAAACCTGGAGAATAATTTCTCAGCATCTTGCTAAATAAAGTCCTCTTAAACCAGAAGTCCAAGTGAAGTCCTGCTTTAGTTTCCTCTTCTTCAGCCCAATCTCTTGTCCTACTAGACTCACTTTCTACCTTTAAAAAATGTTTAAATGGCATAGCCATGCAATGGACTATTATTCAGCCATAAAAAGGAATACAGTGCTGATGAAACTCCACGTGGATGAAGCTTGAAAACATGCTAAATGAAATAAGCCGCAAAAGGTCACATATTATATGAATCTATTTATATAAAATATCCAGAACATGCAAACCCATTGAGACAGTAGCTGGAGGCAAGGGGGAATGGGCAGGGACTGCTTAATGGGGCATGGGTTTCTTTTGGGGTGATTAAACTGTTGTAGAATTTGATGGTGGTGTTGGTTACATAACAGTATGAAATGTACTATATGCCACTGAACTGTATACTTTAAAACGATAAAAATGAGGAATTGTATGTTATGCATATTTTAACACACACACACACACACACACACACACACAAAATGCTTAAACAGTTCTCTGAAGCCCTTCCATTTTTATGTGCAACCCCTTTTAAATGCGGTGATGAAGATGGTGGTCTTCTAAAGGCCTGACTGGGCATTGCAATAAAAAGATTACATCTCGAGTGACCAGAGACATAGTTCAATGGACAGAAGACACGACTAAGTGCAAGGCACTGCATTTCATTTATTCGTCAACAAATATTTGTTCAGCACATACTCTGTGATATGTTCTAGGTATCATACTCCAGGGGCTGGAGATACAACCATGTGGACCTTTCATATATGACCCTGGTCCTCTGGGAAGCTGCAGTCCAGCCACTCCTTTCCATGACTTTATGAGAGTAAAGAGTCAATTTATTCTCTGACCTTCACTTGACAAACAAAAGCAGGGGATAATAATACTTCATCATATTTACCCTTACAACCCACAGGGTTATGCAAGGATTAAATGAGATAATGCATGTGAACATGATTTGTATTTTATAAAGCATCAAACAAAAATTAGGCATTAATACTATATTATTCTAGTTTAACGTTGACTTTTTTCATAACAGTACTGCATCTCAGTTATGAAACTGGTGTGTTGTCTCTTTATAACATTTATAGGTGCTGGGGGAGCAGGCTTCCTATTACAGATATGATATACAGCCATTGTAGAAAATTTAGCAAATGCAGAAAGGTACATTTTAATCAGCTGTTATCCTCCTCACAGATATGTCCCCTGCCCACATTTTAGCCTATGTCCTTAGGCAGCGATAGATCAATGGGTTAAGGCAAGGATGATGTTGGAGACAGGCTCTAACTATTGAACTTTGGGGAGGCATCTCACATCTCTAAGCCTCAATTCCTTATCTGTAAAATGGAGGAAATAACACTCACTACCTCCTAATTGTGAGGATTAAATGAGGTACTCGATGTGTATCACTTGACAAAGTACTTATTACGTTATACACACACACGCGTACATATGTATTGATAAATATATATCTCATACGTATGTCATTCACACATGTGCAGAGATAAATATAGAATTTACTGTTTGCTTCTTGTTAGTGAGGCAGCAATAAACACATCTATCTCCATCCATGCCTTAGCTTACTACGGAACTACTTAAACGAGCCTCCCAAGGGTATTATAGTGGAAATTCTTTTAAATAAAAATATTCAACCTCTTCAAAGAGTAGAAGATTTTATAATCTGTGTACAGAGGTTTCCAGATTCTGTGCTGTTTATAAATCTTTTTTTCCTGTAGTAGGTGAAACAATTTGCGTTTTAACAGATGGCCCTCTGAGAGCCTTTTCAACGGAACTGTTTGTTTTCAGCAAAAGTCCTTGATGTGCATATGACCTCTTTGGGGGTAGGGTTTGAAAGGACAGTGAAACACACCATCCAAACAAACCTTGTAAGAAATTAATCAGAATTGGAGTGGGGAGCAGAAGAGAGGAGTCTGGAGAGGAAAAGCTAGCAGGGCAAGTAGAAAGAAGGAGAAAGCAGAACAGGCAGCAAGCAGGATTCTGGGTTCTGATAAAAAGTTGTGAATGAGAAATTTCCAGGGGTGGGTTAAACAAAGGATGTTTAAAAACTTAAATTCCTAATAGTCTAAGTTTATGTGTGTGCTGCTGAAAGGTGAGCACCATCCATTACTCCAAAACTTCAATAAAGTCTTCTATGCCCATAAATACCTTGGGTGAATGGATTAAGGGCACATGAAAGAAAGGGACTGAGTGCCACATCTGGGCTGGTGTGTAGCAAAGAAAACTGTATTTCCATAGAAAATGAGATGTGAGATTAAAATGTTAAGATGAGCAGAAATTCAGAGCCAGAACAAACCATGAGACTATGGTTTGGTCCCTCCCATCCCCCAAAAAATTCATGTCCACTAGAAACCTCAGAATGTAACAGTATTTGGAAACAGTGTCTTTGTATACATAATTAAGGATCTCCAGATGAAATCTTCCTAGATTTAGGGTGGGCCCTAAATCCAATGACTGGTGTCCTTATAAGAAGAGAGGACATAGAAACACAGAAAAAAGAGGGCAACGTGAAGATGGAGACTGAAATTGGAGTTATTTCCCTATAAACCAAGGAATGCCCGGGGCCAGCGGAAACTAGAGAGGCAAGAAAGGATTCTTCCCTGGAGCCTTCAGAGGGAACTGCTGACACCTTGGTTTCAGACTTCTGGGCTGTAGAACTGTGAGATAATAAATTTCTGTTGTTTTAAGCCACTCAGTTGATTGGAACTTTGTTACTTTACCACAGCCCTAGGAAACTAATACACCTCCTGGAAACTTGCCAAAATCTCAGGGTAGGCATGAACTTCCCATAGCCCGTCAACAACCTAAGGATGAAACTGAACTAAAAACCATACCATGATCTTTCCAGTTATCTTTCACCAATCTGATTGTAACACTCCCTGATCAAATAGGCTTTTCCATTGTTGACTCCTATCACCTACAGAACATATGCAGCCTACCTGTCTAGCCTCAACTTTTGGCAGTCCTATCATTCACCTCTTGCATTTTAAGTTTCAAATTTATAAAGTAATACTGAACTCTGAAAATGCCTCTCTTGTTCACTCCTCCCTGCTTTTGAACCTACTGTTCTCCCTGTTGGTCAACACTAATTGGTAAATGCCCACTCAGCTTTCAAGCCTCCTCTGGGCAGCTTAACTCCTGCAGTCTGACTTCTTCCATGTATCCGATGTAATATATATGAGATATAGATAGATATAGATATGGATATGGATATAGATGTCCACTGTGGTAGATTTCAAATGGTATTTTATTTGCTTGTTCTTACAGCTGCTTTTTGTCTTCTCAGAGAACGTGGGTTTTCATCCTTGTATCCCAATGCTGGCACAGCGCCACCGTCCTACGTGGTTTTATGTAGCGGCAAGTGAACTGAAGTCATAAGACCCGGTTTGAATGCAGGCATCTCCACGGTCGTTGGTGTGGCCATGGCAGACGCTGGTAACAGAGTCGGTCCTCCGTTTTCCCTCCTAAAAAAACCCCGATTTTGTTCAGGTGTGTGTAAGAGATTCTTCCATCTCGAGGAAGGTGGACCCAGCTGCTAACCCAGAGGTGGAAAATATAACTCAGTTCTGGACAATGAAATGTAAGAGGCAGTCTATGGGGTCTCCAGAAGAGGTTTCTCCTCCCTGACAAGAGGAAGGGGTGAAGAGAGATCCCCAGCCTGCCCCTCCCCTGAGTGGGCGTATGGCGGTGCTGTAGCCTTCTCACACTCCTGAGAGGAAGTCAGCTTAATCGCAGAGCCACGCATTTTGGGTCCCGACCTGACCGTGGAGCCACCCAGCCATCGCCAACAATGCCCCCCACCCTACTTTTTGTTATGGGAGAAAAATGAACCCATACTTGTTGAAGCTTCTGTTGGCCAAGTATGCCAGTGCTTGAAGCCAAATTCACTTTGGTCTGATATGATCAGACTTGAATAATTGAAGTCACTTAACATCTTTGAACTTCAGTTACAGCGTGGCTCACAATCCCGCTCTACATCCAACCGCCAATACAAGCTCAAATTGAAAAGCATGCATAATGTTTACATTTAACAATAAGTGGTTAACATTTATTGAGTATTCCATGGGAATTCTTCTAAGAGCTTTACTTGTATTATTTTATTTCATCCTCACAATAACCTATAAGGTGCTATGTCAAAGAAGTCTTTGCCTACCCCAGGCTCACAAAGATTTCCTTTTATATCTTCTGCTTAAAGTTTTATAGTCTTAGGTTTTATTTTTAGATCTGTGATTCACTTTCAGGAAAGTTTTGTACATGGTGTGAGTTATATATCAAAATTCATGTCTTTACATATGGACATCCAATTGTTCCAACACCACTTATTGAAAAAAATCATCCTTTCTCCACCTTTGTTGGAAAGAGAGAAAACCAAATATTTTCCTTTACCTTTGCACCTTTGTTGAAATGTACAATATACTTTTATTGAAATATACAATGGTCCATGTATGTGTGTGGGTCTCTCTTCAGTTCCCCTGGTCCATTTGTGCATCTTTACCAGCTGTCTTGCTCCCATAGTTTTATAATAAGTCGAAGTTGAGAAGTGTAAGTCCTTTAGCTTTATTTTTCTTTTTCAAAGAAAAATAAACAACTTTTTCAAAGTTGTTTTGGCTCCTCCAGGTCCTTTGTATTTCTTCATGAATTTTAGAAATAGCTTGTCAATTTATACAAAAAAAGGCTGCTGGGATTTTGATCAGGATTGCACTAAATCTGTAGATAAACTTAGAAAGAACTAACATCTTAATAATGTTGAGTCTTGCAATCCATGCACATGGCATGTATCTCTAATTAGGTCTTTGATTTTTCTTAGAAATGTTTTCTAGTTTTCAGTTTATACGTATTATACATATTGTATGAGATTTATCCTGAAGTCATATTTTTATGTTAATATAATTGACTGTTTTAAATTGTCAATTTCCAATTGCTCATTGCTAGTATATAAAAATAAAATTGACTTTTGTGTATTGATCTTATATCCTGAAACGTATTAGTTCTAGTACCTTTTTTGTCAATTCCTTCAGATTTTCTCTGAAGATGGTTAGAGTCATCTTAGAATTCAAATTATTTTACCTCTTCCTTTCCAATATGGATGCCTCTATTTCTTTTACTCACCTGATTGCCCTAGCTAGAACCTCCAGTACAGTGTTGAACAGTAGTGGTGGGAGGGAATATCCTTGCCTTGTTCCTGATCTTGGGGGCAAAACATTCAGTCTTTCACCATTAGGTATGATATTAATTATAGGCTTTTTAGGTAGATTCCATCCATTCTTAGTATTTTCCAGGGAGTTTTTGTTAAGATGTATGTTGGATTTCATCAAATGGTTTTTTTGCATCTATTGAAATGGTCATATGATTTTTCTTTAGTCTACTGATATGGTGAAATACATTGAATGACCGTCAAATTATAAATCAACCTTGCATTCTTCATATAAACCATACTTGGCTGTGATGAATTATTGATTATTATTGATTATATATTGTTGAACTCAAATTGCTAGTTTTGTTTAAAATTTTTGCATCTATGTTCATGAGGGATTTGGTCTATAGTTTTCTTATAATATCTTTGCCTGGTTTTCGTATCAGAATAATTCTGGCCTCATAGAATGAGTTGGGGAGTATTCCTCTCTCAGTTTTCTGGAAGATTTTATGTGGAACTGGCATTATTTCTTCCTTAAATATTTGGTAGAATTTGCCAGAAAGCCATCTGAGCTTGAAGTTTTCTTTATGACAATTAAAATTTCTTTATTAAAAATTCAACTTATTTAATAGCTACAGAATAATTTTGTGATTTATGTCTTGTCTTTTTTTCTACATTGGTTTGGTTAGACATTTATCAATATTATTGACCTTATAAAAGAACAAGTTTTTAGTTCCTTCATTTTCTTTATTGCTTTTCTGTTTGTATTTCGTTGATTTCTGCTCTGATCTTAAGTATTTCTCTTTTTCTAATATTTACTACTTACTGCTTCTACTGTATGCTCTCCTATACTAATGCTTTTTTCCTTTGCTCTTGATTTTCTAGTTTCTTAATATGGAAGTTGAGGTCATTGATTTGAAACCTTCCTTTTCTTTAATATAGACATTTAACACTATAAATTTCCCTCTAGGTACTACTTTTAACTGCATCTCACCAATTTTGATATGTTGTGGTTTCATTTTCATTTAGTTCAAAATACATTCTATTTCCCTTTTGATTTCTTCTTTGACCCATGAGTTTTTTAAAGAAATGTGTTATTTGAAATCCAAATATTTCGGGATTTTCCAGAGTACTTTGTACTATTGATTTAAATTTTAATTCCACTGTATATAAGATACTTTTTAACCTACTGAGACTTATTTCATGGTTCAGAATGTCTATCTTAGTAAATGTTCTATATATACTGGAAAATCAGTATTTGGCTGTTAGTGGTGGAGTGTTCTATAAATATCAATTAGACCAAGTTTGTTGCTAGTATTGTTCAAGTCTTCTATAACCGTTTTTATTTTCTATTTGTTCTATCAATTATTGATAAAGGAGTGTTGAAATCTCCTAGTATAATTTTGATGTGTCTAGTTGTCTTTGCAGTTATATTTGTTTTTGCTTTGTATATTTTGAAGCTCTGCTATTAGGTATATAAACATTAGTTACCAATTGATATGTAACAAATTACTCTTAAACTAAGCCTGTTAAAACAGCAAACATTTATCATCTCACAGTTTCTGTGCGTCAGGAATGCAGGTGTAGCTTAGCTGGATGCCTCTGTCTTAGGGCTTCTAATGTGGAAAGAAATATCTAATTCTTGATTTTATAAAAATAATACTAATCAATCAATCATTTTGCTTTATATTCTATATATTCCATACAGGTCTAGTTTTGACTGTTCAATCAAGTTAATTAACTTGAAATTCTACCATCAATCATATTGTTGTAATTTTTCTCATAATCCTTACTTTTGACTCATTTCTGACTCCACCCAATAATTTTTCTGAAAATTAGAGACACGAGCTGCCCAGCAGCAGAACCCCCCTGCCCCAACCAAATATGCAGAAGTCTTCACTGTAGAGCTCACCCCTTCCACTAGAGCAGTTGAAGAGGCAGATATTCACTTTCCTTTCCTGGACAGCTGAGGTATGCACATGTGACCTTGACTCCGTCAGATATATGTACCCACTGCTCTCTAACTCGGGACAGTGAAGAATTCTGATTGGGTGGAGGGGGCAGCAGCCATGCCCTTTATTCAGAGAAAACAGATGGCAGCAGTAGCACTCAGAGCCCAGAGCCTGCTGAGCACTCAGTGAAAAGTGGCAGCAGCAGTGGTGTCCTCTCCCTAGGCTGAGTCTGTGGCAGGATTTTGGCCATGGTTCTAGTTGACTATCCTTCCAATGTTTCTCACTAGTACACTGAGTTATTATCTCATCCCCACCCCCCATTTTTTGTAATCTTTATTATCTTTATCCTCTATATCACATCTGGTTATAAATTCTTTCATAATAAGGATTCTTTGGTTCCAAGCACCAGAAACCTATTCTGGTTTATTAAGCAGAAAAAAAAAAAAAAAATAGAAAGGTAGTAGTAGCTCACAGAACTGAAGGGAAGGTTGAAAAGCCAGACTGGGGAAAAACCAGACTGAGAAGGGAACAGCAATCAAGGTAGCTCTGGAGGATGTGGTAGCAGGAATTAGTCTATAGCCCCTAATTAGAGCTTAATTCACCAGGGTCCCAGCCTGGGAACGAATCAGTGGCAACCATTTTATTTTCCAATCAGTTAACTCAAAATTGGTCTAACCTAGCTCATGAGGCTGTCCTTTTGCTTGGGGACAGCGACATGCCTTGATTGATGGTCTTACCAAGGGCCCACAAAGGGAGGAAGGGTAATTCACCAAAAGGACATCAACAAAGGAGGAAAGAGATTCTAGGTAGCCAAAAATATAAATAAATAACATGTCATAAATGATTAAATGTACAGATACACAACACTTTAAAAATATTATATTTAATCCTGGGTATCTATTCTTTTGTTTCCAATGTTGAAACTCTCAAAAACAAGTTGATTTTCCTCCGATTAAGAAAAAAAAGTCATTGAATGAACTTCATAACAAGATGAATGGGCTTGTAAAGGGCGAACCATGACTCTCTCTACTCATGGGCCGGGAGGGACAAAAGTCAATGTCACAGATGCCTAAGGTCACTGCAAGACGCTGGGCATCCCCAAGTGTTTTGCAAGAGCATGGCACACTCTGTAGTGTGGGTCAGAGAGAAAAACAGAAACGCAGCAAACAGGTACATACCATGCATTTATTTTGCTGTTTGCAATCTCAGGTAGCTTAGCAGAAATCAAATTTTGCAGTAACTCACCTGAGGCTGTAAAGGGATCATTAGTTTTTCAAGGATTCAGTAAATTTTCTTAAAGCCCTTTGGTTCCATTTGGAAGGGAAACAAAATAGCATGAGAATATTTTGATCACTGTCCTGGAGCGTGAAACCTGACTTAATACCCAAAGGTCACTGCACTGTTTTATTGTAGTAAACATTTCACTTCATGTTAAGAAGAAGTTACAGGGTAAACTGAACTGCAATTGGGGCAGCCCTGATTGTTGTGGTCTGCGATTTAGGTTCTCTGTCCTCCACGATATTGTTTGTACTGTACTAAAGAGTTCTGCAATGAAACCTCATGACAGCTATTTCCCCTGAGACTTCTCTGGAAATAAGATACACATTTCATGTGACAGTCCCAGAAAAAAAAGCATTGAAAATAACTAAATATCCCATCTGTTTCCATCCATCTGAGTTCTCTAATCTCTTGTGCTTTCTCTGTGTCCTTCTCACACTGGGTACCGGCATGTCCAGGGGTTGAATGTGTGTCTGGAGCGCCCTGGCCCATCTCCCCTGACAAAGTTGGATGTTAGGGCAATGCATCTCTTTTGTACTATTTTGAGCAAAGTTGTTGTGAAAGCTGTTGTTTAAGGGAATTTACCCATCCAGGATTTGGAGAGAAAGCTGCTGGGAGGAAGGGATACTTAAAATGGATCATAAGGGACAAATGGGGTTCGCTGGGGAAAGCGAGAGCAATGGGGATGGGAAATGGGAGAACTCTGCAGATGGGGAAGAGGGTCCTGCTTGTGCTTGAAACTGGACGTGAGAGAGAGCGTGGCCCTTTCTGCAATCTGCAAAGGCTCAGAGTGTGTGTGAATGTATATGTGTGAGTGGTACGTGAGTGAGTGTGTACGTGTGCGCATATGTGTGCGTGTGTGAGCCTATGTTTGAAGGTGTATCTGGCGGGCGCTGGCAAACGGTGAGGCTAGAGAGATGAGAACCTTACTGGTACCTATTTGGTAATGTCTGTGATTTTAGTTCTTCATCCATAAATTAATAAAGCTTCCCACCCCCAAGCGCCCCTACCCAGAGGACAAATGAGGCATTACAACTGGCTTCAAACAGCAAAAGCCTTTTCAGGGAACACTTTCCGGTCTGTCTTGTTAGCCCTTGTTTTAAAATCAGACTTTACATTCAGACCACCCACTCACTCATCTTGAATCTGAAATCTTGAGCCTCCTAGCAACTCAGAGCAGCAATTGTGTGTTCCTTCTCTCTGTGACAGTATGTTCCAGCTGCCTGCAGGCCTCACCCTCCTGAAATCTGCTCCCCTTTTAACTGACTACACTATGGAATTGGAATAGGTTGTTTCCTACATGTGCTAGTTTACTGAATATTTTTATACGTAAGGTGGCTGCTCTTAATTTAAAAATAAATGTATAGAACAATTATATATATCGCTCTCAAAAAAATATAGTTGTCTTTGAATTAATGTCCTTGATTAAATTTTTGGAGATCAGTGGTCCTTAGAAGCAAGAAGATTTTCCACACTTGCTACAGATACTCTAACTGGTTGCCTTGCTTACAGGGAGAGTTATGGAACTTTCCTTTCATAAGCCTTATCTGGGTTTACACACAACTGAGACATTTTCTTGAAGCAAGAGGGCAAGACTTCAAGGCACGCCTGGATGCGGTAGCCATAGCCTGGCTCATTTTATGTCCTTTCTTTGTTTTCCCCTTTTGTTCTTCACATATTTCTAATTTATGCTATCTTGCTATTTTTTATGTATCCTTTCAAAGCCCCTTAAATCCATTCTGAGACAAAGTAGAGTATAAATTTTAAAAAATAAGTAGTATGAAAAAACATAAAATAAATCATGTACTACATATTTAAGCATAACATACTGTTTTTTTAGCACTGTGAGGGATTTTAGTTCATTTTATAGTTAAGGGGGCTTGAGGCTGAGAAAGGAGGGGCACGGCCAGGTCTCGGGAATATCAATCCTGTATTTCTTCCACTACATCACAAATTCTAAAAGATGATTTTCTTCTGGAATTTGGAAAAATATCTATTGGGTTGGCCAAAATGTTCATTCTTATGGAAAAACCCGAACAAACTTTTTGGCCAACCCAATACAAACATCCCAAAGTAGATTCCATAGAAAGAGAAGGTTTCCATCTACTCCATTTTCATTCCTCAGGGACCCATGAGTGCTTCAGTCAAATTCAACTGCAGACAGGAAAGGGGCTGACATGTGCCTGTGAGCTCCCAGGAAAGCTAGACCCCAGACCACGGCTGCAGTGAGGGGCCCCAGGCAGCCAATCCTCCCATCAGGCAAGTTCAAAGACAGACAGAGAGCGAGGAGTTTGGCTCCAGCTCTGGGAGATTAAGTAGCCCCTTCCAGGCTGCAGGGTGGCCAGGGGAGCAGCCATTAGGAGATGCATGTCCATTTGGATTATGAAGTGGGGCAGTGTTTAGGGGATGATGCTGGGACGCATATAAAATAATGCTCTTGTGAGACAGGCAGGTGTGGAAATTACAGGACAATTAGAAAAAGGGTTCTACTTCTTCCTATGGGTTTACACCAGTGTTTCTAAACTTATTCCCTCTTTTGTTTTTAAAGGCAAAAAATGTTCTCATGAACCCTTGAGAATAGGTTCACTGATGGCATTTTGAAAAACATTGATTTAGGTTGTACTTTCTCTGAGAATCGATATTTGTCCTTGGGAGAGGGTGTGTGTGTGTGTGTGTGTGTGTTTGTACGTGCGTTCATGTCACGCCACACTGATTCCCTCCTACGGAGTGATTTCCTCAGGACCAGAAGCTAGCTCCATAGTGATTCCATGCACTCACAGCCCTCCACCAAGGATGTCACAGAGGACGCAGCAGCAGGTGGAGATGACTGCCCACTGCCTTGCTTCCATCAGGAAGTGCGGTGAGGCAGGTGTTGCAAGAGGAACACGCCAGGGCTGGAGGGATAAGGAAGAGGATGACTCCAAAGCAGAGAGCAGACCAAGCTTGCATAAACACACCTCCTTTTAGGGTACAAAGCAAGAGAGGTAAAGATAGGGTGACTGGGCAGTGGGGGAAGCAGGTCTGCACCTTGGACAGAAGACAGTGAGACAGGTGACCCTTCGTCATGCTGAAGGCAGTGAGGGGTAATGGTGCAAACTGAGGCGCTCATTTGCTCTTTCTGCGGTGTTTCTAGGTGGCCTCTTTCACAAAGGATGTCCAAGACAGTCAAGAGAAAAGAACGTAAAGTCTAATTTTTATGGGCGATATAAAATAAACTAGACATATCAGCATACCATTCAATATTATAACCTGCAAACAAAGACCAATTGAAAAAATTAGCTCCTAAACAGGATTTATGTTTAAATAAATGGGCATTAATGTACATAGGAATCACCTGGGCGTCTTGTTAGATGGCAGGTCCTGAGTGGACAGGTATGGGCTGGGGCCTGAGACTCTGCATTTCTAGTGAGCTCCTGGGTGAGGCTGATACTGTTGGTTCATGGACCACACACTTTGAATAGCAAAGTATTTTCCAGTCTCAGTTTAAAAAAAACCCCGAGAAACCTGTACCCTTCTAGTAGATTATCTAACAGATTCAGAATACCTACCTTCTTCAGAAATTTTTATTTTTCTCTCTTGTGTACAATATTGTTTATCTGTATTTGCAATTATTAATAACAATATAATAATCCAACATTTATTAAGTGCTTAGCACATGCCAGGGACTAATTTAAGTACTTTATTTGTATTAACTCATTTAGTTCTCAAAACAAGTATCTGAGTAGCTTCTCTCATTATCCCCATTTTACAGATAAGGAAACTGAGGGAAGCTGATAAGGGAAGTATATTCCTAACAGTTCTTTTGGTTTTTACTAAATGAGATTTATTTTAATCTGCATTTACAATTCAAACACGATAGATGTCTATTTATAATCATTTTGAAAATAAAATCCAAGACTTTTGTCCTTCTGAGACAGTCTATTAAGCTATAATTATCTTCACTTTGGAGGTTAAGAACCAACAACTTTGCCTGATTCATCCAGATAATTGAGGGAAATTATCCAGCCTCGTTTCAGCCCACACATGTATTGAATAAACCATGAAGTTTCCAAATGATCATCTGTTGTCACTCTTTCTTGCTAGGGAAAAAATTAAAGTATCAAGAGGTATTTGCCTGCATTCCGCATTCTGGCCATTCTAGCCACAACAATACAGCCATGGATTGGTGCATGGGCTCTACCTAGAGAGGACAACTGCCTCTGAAACAGCTTGACCTGAAAGTTTGCCCAAAGGGCAGTTCTGTATAGGATGGGGTAAAGCATCTCCATCATATCTTTAATTTGGAGAAATGTAGATGCTAATTACAAAGTAGGTCACATGGTCAATCTGCATTCCAAATGAAGAAGAGCTTCCCCTTTTGTCTGGTGTTTTTTTCTGTTTGGGAACGTTTGGAACAAGGAGTATCTGGTTGGCTAAGAAGATAGTTATTCCTTTGTTTCCTTATCACGAATCCTCATTACTAAGGGTAATTGGTGCCAGTCTCTTTCTTCCAATCTTAAAGAGTCAAATGAATACAACATACCAATAGAATTTGTTGGGTTATATCCAGTGCCTTGCCTACCACTATCCTTTAGACTTAAGCTGGAATAACATATCTATTCAGTTAATATGTTTCTGTTTGGAATTACTTCTTGTGCTACATACCACCTCCACCTCCAAATTTGTGCAAGACAGGTACGAATTTTTGCCTATTAATTGCTCAATTTGGTGGAAAATGTAAGGCATTTTATAAGGTCACTTAGCCTCTCAGTGATGGAGCCAGCAAATTATGAAAGACACAAAAGGAACTTTCGACTCCTGTTTTCAATACACATTGTTCGCATCTAAAAGTTTATGTAAGCATATTTTATACATAAGTGAATGTTTTTAATTGCTCAGAAATACATTCTAGCCCTATAACTGAATTCAGAAAAGTCCTCTAATGATTATGAAACTTTAGCAAACATTTCAATATATTAGCTTAATAAAGAAAAGGCAATTCATAATTCTCAAACCTTTAATTCAGCATCTACAAGCTACTAAAATTTTCTAATATGGTCTCTATAGGACAAGTTATTGAGTGTATTTTTGTTCATTTATTTTTGATTCCCTGATGGAAATGTCATCATTGTTTTGTTAGCATCAACAATATAAAGTCACTAGGTAGCATCAGATTTGCAATAAGGTGAGTTACTTATGCTAAATAATTTCAATATAGTAATATAAATCTATGTTTTACTTTCTTTAACTACTCAGTCATGACTATCTTGTTGTGTAAACCACAATCCCCTTTCTTTTTGTTCAGTCTGTATGGGGTAAAGGTAGATCTAATGAAAATAATTTGTCATAGCTTGTATACTAGTCAGCAAGGTCACCTAGATTTCTACTTCATAAGTTACCTAAAAGACCAACTTTCAAGATTCTTTACTTTGAACAGAATATTGATAACAACATTCACTATGTCATGCCAATCAGAAGCTCTGGGAGGTGATTATATATCTTTGATGAATTTTTAAAGGGGCAGGAGGAAGGAAGGAATGTTTACCTAAGGGAAACTTCGTAGACAAAAAAAAGAAAAAATCTTTAAACATGGTATTCAGGAAGAGAAACCATTTTTTAATTCTTTGTAGGTAGAAAAAAGATATAAACACAACTGACGGAAGGACTACTCAGATAAAGCTAATAAAGTTCTTTTCAGAATTAAATTAAAAAAAAAAAAGAAAAAAGAAATTGAGAAGAAAAAAAAGAAGACCAAAGAAAGAAAAGCTGCGGAGATAAAAATGGAAACGAGTAAAAGAAGGAGAGGAAAATAAAAATGAGGAAAGGTTATAATAAAAAGGGGAAAGGATCCAGCCTGTCACCCCTCCTTCCAAATTGCCTTTATAGGGATTTCCCTGGTGGTGCAGTGGCTAAGAATCCGCCTGCCAATGCAGGAGACGTGGGTTTGAGCCCTGGGCCGGGAAGATCTCACATGCCACGGAGCAACTAAGCCCGTGCACCACAACTACTGAGCCCACGTGCCGCAACTACTGAAGCCCGCGCATCTAGAGCCCATGCTCCACAACAAAGAGGAGCCATCGCAATGAGAAGCCCGTGCACGGTAACGAAGAGTAGTCCCCGCTCGCCGCAAATAGAGAAAGCCCGCACGTAGCAACAAAGACCCAACGCAGCCAAAAATAGATAAATAAATAAATAAAATAAACAACAAAAAAACAAATTGTCTTTATAGACATGAGTTCTTAGTTTACCATCTTTGTCTGAAGCCTTTTCATCATCGAGAAGGCTGGTAGTAACCAGCACACAATCAAATGCTGCCCGATTCTTTATCATTGATTTTGAAGTCACAGTGAAGAGGGCGCACCATGAACACTGAGTCTAACCGGGAGCAGCAGGCATGATAAGTACCCCTAATGCACCTGTAGAAAACAAAGGAGTCTTGATGCTTCCCCTTTCAAGTAATAAAATAGCAGAGCAGTGTGACAGTGCAAACATCCTTTGGTCAATTTGGAAGAACCACAAAGATGGATTCGTGTGAGGATTTGTTTGCCTTTACCATGTAGCTTGGCTTTACCAAACATGGATATGGTATTCCCACAGAGAGAAACCTGTTTGCTTACGATAGTGAAATGTCATTCTAGCACTTCGATGGTTTGAAAGACATTTATGTTAGCCTGTCCTGTTCATACATGATCATAATAAAGAAATTAGGCAATTATCCTTAGCACATTACAGTCAATGTCTCAAGTTTAGCCAAATAACTGTCATTGGTTCATTCATTCATTCAGCAAATATTTTTTAAATGCCTGCAATGTGCCAGCTGCTACTCTAGGAAGTAGAGATTTAGTCATCAACAAGAAAGACGAAGTCCCTGACTATGAAGTATTTGCTACACTGAAAACCAATGAGGAGATTGCTTTTTTAGTCTGATACACGCTAGTTAATTTATTCTCTTATTTACTGACGAAGATTTTTCACTTTTCATAGAGTTTTTTAAACTCTCAAATAGAGGAGAATAGTGGGTGAAGAGAAATGATCCTGGGTAAGGCAAAAAAAAAAGAAAAAAAAATCCCAAAACCAACAATAAAAAACATGATCCTACCGGCCAACTGTAGCTAGGAGCCAAATTCCCTTCATTCAAGACTGTATGGCTTTCAACATGGGCAGTTCCCCAGCTAATCAAAATTTCAAAGGACACAGAATACCCTTTAATAGGATTATACCTAAACCTGTTATAGATTAAATTCTCTGGCTGTTTGACACCCTAGTAACTAGCACAGATTTGTATTTACAAAAAAAGAGATGAGAAAAATTCCTTCTTGATTAGGAACAAGAGAGCAGAATATCCTGGCCCTTCCCCTTCCTCAAAATAAAAAAGGGGGGGGTGGGGAACAAGTGCCAGGAAACAGAAATCCCACCTCCAGAGTACTGTTAGCAAAGTTCAAATGCACCAAGAAAGCACACAGAGCCATGTCCCTCCTGATGCAAACCCCCAGGCCCTTGTTTCCAAAGGCCCGTGGCCAAGACCTAACATTTCTCCCAGAACAGCAGAAACAATAAATATCCACCTCTAGGTGACACAAATGGTTAAGCACTGACAGAATTTGAAGCAGAAAGTACTAAGAACCCTGCTACCGGGTTGCAACCACTAATTTTACTGTACCTTCCGAGTTTGAGGACAGCTGCAACTGACACTAGAGACCCACCAGCAGGAAAGTTATGTGAAGAGGAAAAAATACAAACTCGCATTTCTACCTTAAAATGGATGGTACTGGAGGAGACGCAGACTGGATAAAATGAGAAGTAAGCAATATTCTTTTTTTTAATTTAATTTAATTTAATTTTTGGCTGTGTTGGGTCTTCATTGCTGCATGTGGGCTCTCTCCAGCTGTGGTGAGCGGGGGCTACTCTTCGTTGCGGTGCGCAGGCTTCTCATTGCAGTGGCTTCTCTTATTGTGGAGCACGGGCTCTAGGCGCACAGGCTTCAGCAGTTGTGGCACGTGGGCTCAGCAGTTGTGGCTTGCGGGCTCTAGAGCACAGGCTCAGTAGTTGTGGCGCACGGGCCCAGTTGCTCCGCGGCATGTGGGATCTTCCCGGACCAGGGCTCAAACCCGTGTCCCCTGCACTGGCAGGCAGATTCGTAACCACTGTGCCACCAGGGAAGGCCCCAGCAATATTCTTTTAAAACATGATAGATAATACCTTTACATAGACATGTGTTCACCTCCAAGCTAATTAACTTTCAGATGAAGCTGTCATTCTAATATCGATTCAACAAAGATGTTCATAAATAGAATACTATGTAAGTAAGAGTTTAAGCAAATAGCTTTTCCTGACACCCATGAAAAGTCTTAAAACTTATTTCTCTATTGACTTTTACCATCTGGGAAGATGTTCTATGGCTAATAAAGCAGTTTTCCAAATGATTTGCTAATAAGATCAAGTCTCCTAGAAGGTTGGAGAGAAATCTTAAGAGCTAATTCACTTTTAGCTAAGATTGCTGATTCCTTCCAGATGGCTTATGTTTATACAGGTTTAGTAGCTGATTCCCATTTGCAGCATTTTTAAACTTGACTTTATACTTATTATTAGGAGACACTTCTAAGTCGACTTATTTACTACTCAACTGATTCTGTGAGCTACTACTGTAAGTACAGATTTTAAAATACAGTAGAACTGCCATTGAAATGTAGGATGGCAGCTGGTGTTTAGGCGCTCTGATAGGGAGAGAGGGGTGCGCTATGCTCCACCACCCTCAAGGGGACAAGACTTGACTGAATCTGTCACCTCAGAGGGTGCTTTGTTGCAGTTGTACTGGTTGGTGTACATACAGCTCTACAAACACATCTCTCATGGTACAACAAATATTGGCATTTGACAGGTCACGTTTGCAATAGACATTCATATTTATTATTTATAAACATGACTACATGCTCACACGTGATTAATTTGACTTTCTCATAATTTTAACAGGACAGGCACTAAAATATATTATTGTGTACCTGGGAAATTTTCCCCCAAATCTGAGGCATGATAAAAATGTACATGTCCTAAGAAATTGCTGTTGCTTCTTCATGCAGTGATTAACAGCTTAGGCTCTGATTCACTCAAACATTCTAGTTCTGCCAGTAATTAACCTCTCCAATTCTCAGTTTCATTAGCTGTAAAATGAGGATAATCATAGTCTGCCTATGGAGTTGTTATAACAATTACATGAGATTTTGCACATAAAGTGCCTCAGATAGTGCCTTGGAAAAATAGGGCTCAATACATATTAGGTGTTATTATTACCATATTTTATCAAATCTAATAGTCAGTGACTGCAAGATGCACCATTATGGAGTATACCACTAGGAAAGAAAAAAAAACACTACCAGTTCAACTATACAATTATGATGTAATGCTTTTGCTTTTTCATTACTTAGAATTTTTATTTTACATTTATTGAGATAGGCTTTTTAGATGGAGACAGATTTTATTTTACAGAACCCTTATGCATGTATGAAAAGGGAGATATGAGTGAAAAAATGGTTAAGATATTTCTAAGCTTCTTCACATTCTGAGTCTGACTCCCTGAATTGCTTTTTGACTCATAATTGCTGATGGCCATGTTTTTCCTACACAATATCCTCTGAGCATCAAAAGTGCTGGAGATGCCAGATCATCTTTTAAGCCACTGACACTTTTTCTACAAGTTTTCATGCTGGTGCTTCTTGGATCTCACAGAATGACAAGAAGAGAAGGTTTTCATTCAACAGCCAGAATGGATAGTTCTTTCTCAAATGACAATTGAATTGCTTGTTGACGGAAATGTCAAGGAATTGCCTTTGTGTTGTCACACCACAGGAATAATAATCCAGTTGACATATGCACGGCAATGTCACCCAAAATTGGTAAATTAGAATCAATTAAATACAGAATTTTCTGTTACTTTTTTCCCTTTCTCACATGAGTAAAATAAGATGTGTCAACATTTAGAGTCAAAATGAAAGTAAGACACGTTCCTATAAAATGTAGGTATTGATTCTAACAGTGTCCACGAAGATCCAAGATTTATTTGTTATTTATTAATTTACCAAATATTTATGGAATATCTGTTCTATGGACACATATTCGGTAAGATATCAGGAATTCAAAGAGATTGTTTTCATCACTAAGACCAAGTGATGGATGCAGCCCTTGGGCAATGAGAGAAAGCAAACAGGTAAGCACACAACAAATGCAGTGACTGAGGGTCATAAGAGATGCATGCACAAGGTATACTGGAGGCACGAAGGAGAACTCGATGGATTCTGCTTGGACCTGAGCTGGGAAAATACAAATGAGTTTCCAGACCAGCAAAGGAGGAAAGGGAATTGTAGGCAAAGGGGGCTTTCCTCAAAGGAAATGCTGTATCTTCTGATTTTTTTCAAATTTTCTATGTCCTGTCTGTGTTCCTTGCACTAATGGGTTGAAATGAGCATTTCTCTTTTTTCTTCTGGGAATTGTCTATTTATAACTTTTGTCTATTCTCCTCTTGGGTTATGTTCACATATTGACCTGTAGGAACCTTTTATATATTATGGACCTTAACTTACTATAAATTATATATTTTGCAAACATATTCTTCCATTCTGTCACTTGTCTTTTAATTTTGTTAATAGCAACTTTTATATTCCAACAGTTTAAATATTTCCCCAGTCAGATCTGTTGATACTTTCCTTTATGGTTTCTGCGTTTTAGATTTGCTTGTGAAGCCCTTCCTTACCCTAAGACATATTCTAATACTTCTCATATATTTTCCTCTATCTTAAGGTTTGTTTTTTAACAATAAAGTCTAAAGCTAAAACTTATTTTTAAATACTGCATGTGGTTGGTATAACATTTTCCCCAAAAATGCATATTGAATTTAAACCTACCCTTAGATTTTCTGTTAGTTCTTACCAGATCATTATTAACTTAGAAAATTACAAGCAGGCAACTTTCAATAATCCATGCCAACAAAGAAAAGTAGTGTCACAAATGAAATAAAACTACTTTTTTAGTTTCTTTTTTTTTTTAATAAATTTATTTATTGATTTATTTTTGGCTGTGTTGGGTCTTCGTTGCTGAGGGCGGGCCTTCTTTAGTCGTGGTGAGCAGAGGCTACTCTTCGTTGTGGTGTGCGGGCTTCTCATTGTTGTGGCTTCTCTTGTTGCGGAGCACGAGCTTTAGGCACGCAGGCTTCAGTGGTTGTGGCACGTGGGCTCAGTAGTTGTGGCTTGTGGGCTCTAGAGCTCAGGCTCAGTAGTTGTGGCGCACGGGCTTAGTTGCTTCGTGGTATGTGGGATCTTCCTGGGCCAGGGCTCGAACCTGTGTCCCTTGCATTGGCAGGCAGATTCTTAACCACTGAGCCACCAGGGAAGCCCCTTTTTTAGTTTCAAGTGTCAGAAATTTCCATCGAATTAACTTTGGTAAAACAAGACATTTTTTTGGCTCGCATTAAGCAGGAAAGGGCAGAGATGGATATGACCTCAGGAATGGGTGGATCTGGGGATTTAAAAGTCATAAAGACCAAGTCTGCCAGTTGTTTCTGCTTCTCTCTTTGTGCTGTTTTTTGTTTTTTGTTTTCCTCCAACTACAGACAGATTTTTCCCATATGGTAGGAGAAATGGGTGCAAAGCATTCCAGACACACATTCCCACAGTTCAACAACCAGAGAGGGAAATGTGTTCCCCATCAGCTCTAATAAAAACCAAATCTCAGGATAGGAGTCTGATTATACTACCCTTTAGTCACTGGTTATTTCTTTCTCAGGCAATGACCCATCCCCAGAGCCATTCCTGTAGCCAGGAGGATCGAGTTCTATGCTATGACTGAGCAGACCTGGGTCATGTTCCCAGCCCAGTTGCCAAAGCAGCAGGATCTGATAGCAGAAGGAAGAGGGTGGTCACAGACATAACTGCCAAGAGATTCAGTAACAATCAGTCCCTCTAATCTGTGATTTGCTACAATCAATAATCATAAAAGCAATACAAGCATTTACATTTCCCTATTGACTACATTAGATTTTTAGACATACAAGTTGTCTTTCTCTTTTTTTGATTATCTTAGGCTCATATTAAAATTAATTTCCATAACCTCAATACACAATAATTGATTTGAAACTTGGATTTTCACTGTTTGATCCCTAAGACAAGTTGTTTAACTTCATCTGGTTTAAGGTTTTTTCATCTGTAAAATGAGGTCTTTGGTTTTATGATGTAGGGAAATGGAAAGAAGACAATACAAAAGAGAGAAAGGAGCCTGGGATTCAATACTTGCCACAAATGGTTCCTAAATCTACAAATGCATGATAAGAGGTAAGCTTAGCTCATGGTATCATACACCTCTATCTTGTACGCCCTTCTCTATTCTCTATGTGTTACTTAAGGAAAAGAATCAGAATTCTCTATGTATGAGTCAGAAGCTCTTTCAGGAACAGGTAATAGAAACACAACTCAAATCAGGTTAATGGAGTAAAAAGGGATTTACCAGTTCCTACAACTGCAATGGGGAGCACACAGCACCAAAGGAAAAGCTGCAGCAACCAGAGTCTCAGAAACTGTAACTGGGACTCAAAGCTACCAGTGTTCTGTGTCTATTTTGTTCACTGCTTATCGCTGCTTCTCTTTGCATTTTCACTCTCATTATTTTGTAACGGGGGCATGGCTGCCAGAAACATCAAGTTAGCAGCCATGGCCAAAGGGTGTCTTTCCACCCCAAGAAATGAGTCTGGCCCTAATTGGGTTATGTGTACACGACTTGGGCCAGCCTCTGTTGGAATGGGAATTGGGCATATATTTATTCCTGTGGCCAGGGAGATAGCAACTATTAACTGAAAAATGGGGTGGATGGGGAGTAGTGTTGCCAGACTTAGCAAATACAAAGACGTCCTATATTTAATCTGGCAGCCCTAGGTGGGAGAGCTTTCTAAACAGGCAAAATTAATAACCACCACAGTTTACTCCACTGTTTCCTCAAGAACCTGCCCTTGTGTCTTTTGCCATTTTGCTCATACCAGTGGGCAGATTCGCAAGCAGACAGATAACAGCTGTCATCTCAGGAATCTGGCTCAGCATTAAGTGTGGAGGGCATTGGTTATATTATTTAGTCCTTCTTGAAAAATTCTTTCTTGGTTTTTCTTAAAGCTAACATGACTCTTCCATAAGCATCTTGGTGGCTGTGAGCTGTGCATTCTGTCTAGTCACAGGATCACAGAGCTGGAGGGAGGTCTGGAGGTCCTGGCTGATCCTCTTGTGATTTGTAACTTTGGGTAACTTGGTAAACCACCCAAGAATTTCACGCATGGTCATTTATAGATGAGGGGTCCTTACCAACTATGTTTCTGGAGCATAAAGGAGAGAGGCAGGAGGAAGGAGATGACTTGAGAAGCAATGCAAAAGATCTTAGATCAATGAGGAGCCAGCAACTGTCTCCCATAGAGGAGCAGAAAAAGTCAGGTTGCATTTTAGACAAACTGGTTTAGAAACCGTGAGTGGAAGGACCAGAGGGAAGTAGCCTGATGGGGAGCAGTTGCATTGGTCCCACTGAGGGGTTCGGTTAGAGTAGTGGAAGAAGAGCCGGAAAGAACAGAGGGTAGAGTAGACCCGTTTACACAGTTCAGAGTGAAAAATCAGAGGGAATTAGTGGCTGGTATTTTCCATATTTAAATTCACTCCTGCTTTTAACTTTAACCAATGACATAGCATCAGTTTCTCCCACTGTCAAGAACCAACAAGCAGCATACACATCGATTTTGTAAAAGACCGCATTCAATATTCGCTGAAGATATTGTGCAATCTGCACATTCGTCATGTTCTCACCATTTTAATGATGTTTTTAAAGGAAAGTACTTCTCGTATATCTGTCCTCTTAATGTTTATTTTTACTGAGGGAGTTGTGTGCACAAGGATGATTCTACTGTGGTGTCAGTTTAAGAGATTTTTTAAAAATATGCATGATCCACATTCATTATTTTAGTTTACATGATTCCCATTTTGACCTTACCTTCAGTGAGGTGAGGTGGGAAAGTGTCAGATCAAGGGTTAGCTGACCTGTTCCAGACCTGCCTCTCACTTGCACAGGTTGGCCAAACGATCACAGACGTGGGAAGAACCTCAGATTCTCCACCTACAGCAGGAGGGCTCTTGGGCCAAGTGATCTCTCAGCAACCTTCCAAATCTAGTAACATCGGATTCGGTAGCTGACGAAATTATAATTGAGACCATGAAAAGACAGTGACCTTTTGCTGAACGTGACCTCTTGTTAAGTAAGCAGCACTCTAGGATGTGGGTTAAGAACATGGGCTATGGAATCCAGCAGACTTGGGTTTTAGTTCTGGTCCTGACATGTCATATCTTCCTTAGTCCCCAGATTTCTGAGACAGAAATAGAACTACCTGCTCTGTAGTGTCATTGTGAGGAATTCATGAGAAGGAGAGGTGTAGGAAGCACTCTACAGAGGGCTAAGACCCTATGTAAATCCCCAATACTTGGGGGCTCACACTACTGTTCATCACATGGTGCATCACCAACTGGGCCAACACAGAACTAGAGAAGTTATACCAATCAATCATTTGTTCATTCATTCAGTTATTCATTCAAAAATACTATATCTGTCCAATAAATATTTGCAAGGGTCTGCCAGTAGGCATGGCCTCTAGCTACAGAATTCCATCTAAGCATTTTTATATTCTTACTTTCTGGCTCTCCCCAGAGAGTTTCTGCAATTGCAAGAAACATTTTGGTATGGTTATCATTATGGGGTCTTTAAAAGTAACCAGCTCTTGGCTTTAATTAATCTTGGCCCTAACTTTTTCATGAGAAGAAAAGTCAGTGAACCCGTGCTGCAGCATCTATTTCCAGAGCTGACGTGTTTAGTCATTTGCATGTGAAACTGTCAAAGGCAGGCTGGGTTACTGTCCCATGGAACATCTGCACGGTGTTTATCATTTTGGCGTTTGAGAACTCCGTCAATACGTGCAGACCCATGACAACCTCGAGATTTTGTTTCCAAATGTGCCATCGATGAATAACAGCCCAAACAAGCACAATCATCCAGACAACAATTTGGGTGAAACGTGAGGCTGGGAATTACAATGTGTTTCCAGGTGCTCTGGGGGTAAAAATCCTTTGCTATCATTACAAAACAATACAGTCTTTGGAAGCACAATAATGTGTAGGAAGGCTTTAGAATCAGACAACTTGCTTTTGTTTTGGAAGCACAGATTCAAGTCTGGCCTATGATAATCACTGGCAGAAGCAGCTTTCTTGATTAAGTCAGTCCCCTGAAAGAACATGTGTCTTTATTACAGACAGTGCCTTCTCCTAACCCCCACCTTAGATGCAAAGGCCAAGTTCCCCTCAGCTGAGCTCAAGGCTCTCTCAACCCAGAGCACAGTGCCTCAATCTTGACCACTGGTAATCTGAGATAAATTCAACTTATGCTGTCTCTGTTAAGTGCTCCAGTGGTTCTATCTCCTTTCAAAGGACTCGATCTTTTGTCTCCAGATGGTACCTTGGAGGTGTACAAAGACACTAAGGCGATTAGTTTTGACTAACCTCCTAGAACCTGTCGAGAACCTCCTTCACAGGAGGTTGAAACCATGCTGGTCATTTAGTCTGACTCGACTGAAAGAGGCATCGGATACAAATAGATTCTGGGAAATAAATCAACTTTAGGCCTTTTACTGCTGAAGGCTTAAAATAATTCCCCCAAAGGCTAATTATGTCTTTCTTTGCTCAGTAGTTGGGCTTAATAATAAGCACCAAGCATATGGCAGAGATTGGGCTGCATAACCCATCACAGCCTTCTGTTCAGCAGTGGAGATGTTGGTCTGAAAGTAAACTATATACAGAAAGCTTATATATATTAATAGTTGTAGTATGTATTAGAGCTGGAAACTATAAATGCTAAACTGGCTTCTAAACATTCCTTTCAACTCACTAGTAATCAAAGAAGCATAATGTAAAATAACACTAACAATCTATTATTCATCTATCAGATTAATAGAGATTCTTAAAATGATGACAATACGGAGGAGGATTTGATGAAATAAGCACTTTCATGCCTTATGGTGAGAATATAATTTGGGACAATCTTTCTGGACAGCAATTTGGCAAGAGGTACCAGGGCCATAAAAATATTCATATATTTTGATACCATCATTTCATTCCCAGGCATCTATCTTATAGTATAAACCATGGACAAAGATTTAAATATAAGAATGTTCCTTGCAACACTATTTATAACAGCCAAATGTACAATGAAAAAAGAATGATTAGCAAATTATGTACATCTACCACATTCTATGAAATGTTATGCAGTCATTAAAAGTCATGTTGACAAAATCATGTTCAAAGGCAGAGGGGGAGTGAAAATAGGATACAGAACAATGGATACACCATGATCTTAACTATGTAAAATAATATATCCAACACACATTGCAAACGAAATGATGTTATGTTTAAAAATTCAGCCATTTCTGAATTCCTAGATAGAAGCTGAAATGTGTCTTAGTTAGGGATTGGGAAGGTGGGGAGGGGAAGTGCCTAAGCCATTGTCCTTGGGGAAGCTCTGAAGCAGCAGAATAATCCAAATCCAATTGCAAAAAATATTCTGTTTAATATTATCAAAGTCTGCAGAGGGCAGAAGCAAGAAGAACTACAACTCTGCAGCTTGTGAAAGGAAAACCACATTCACAGAAAGATAGACAAAATGAAAAGGCAGAGGACTTTGTACCAGATGAAGGAACAAGATAAAATCCAGGAAAAACAACTAAATGAAGTGGAGATAGGCAACCTTCCAGAAAAAGAATTCAGAATAATGATAGTGAAGATGATCCAGGACCTCAGAAAAAGAATGGAGGCAAAGATTGAGAAGATACAAGAAATGTTTAACAACGATCTAGAAGAATAAAAGAATAAACACCTAGAAGAATTAAAGAACAAACTAACAGAGATGAATAATACAATAACTGAAATGAAAAATAAACTAGAAGGAATCAATAGCAGAATAACTGAGGCAGAAGAACGGATAAGAGACCTGGAAGACAGAATGGTAGAATTCACATCTGCAGAACAGAATAAACAAAAAAGAATGAAAAGAAATGAAGACAGCCTAAGGGACCTCTGGGACAACATTAAATGCAACAATGTTTGCATTATAGGGGTCCCAGAAGGAGAAGAGAGAGAGAAAGGACCCGAGAAAATATTTGAAAAGATTATAGTTGAAAACTTCCCTAACATGGGAAAGGAAATAGCCACCCAAGTCCAGGAAGCGCAGAGAGTCCCAGGCAGGATAAACCCAAGGAGAAACATGCTGAGACACATAGTAATCAAATTGACAAAAATTAAAGACAAAGAAAAATTATTGAAAGCAACAAGGGAAAAACGACAAATAACATACAAGGGAACTCCCGTAAGGTTTACAGCTGATTCCTCAGCAGAAACTCTACAAGCCAGAAGGGACTGGCATGATATATTTAAAGGGATGAAAGGCAAGAACATACAACCAAGATTACTCTACCTGGCAAGGATCTCATTCAGATTCAATGGAGAAATCAAAAGTTTTACAGACAAGCAAAAGCTAAGAGAATTCAGCACCACCAAACCAGCTCTATAACAAATGCTAAAGGAACTTCTCTAAGTGGGAAACACAAGAGAAGAAAAGGACCTACAGAAACAAATGCATAAAAATTAAGAAAATGGTAATAGGAACATACATATCAATAATTACCTTAAACGTGAATGGATTAATTGCTCCAACCAAAAGACACAGGCTCACTGAATGGATACAAAAACAAGATCCATATATATGCTGTCTACAAGAGACCCACTTTAGACCTAGGGACACATACAGACTGAAAGTGAAGGGACGGAAAAAGATATTCCACGCAAATGGAAATCAAAAGAAAGCTGGAGTAGCAATACTCATATCAGATAAAATAGACTTTAAAATAAAGAATGTTACAAGAGACAAGGAAGGACACTACATAATGATCAAGGGATCAATCCAAGAAGAAGATATAACAATTATAAATATATATGCACCCAACATAGGAGCACCTCAATACATAAGGCAACTGCTAACAGCTATAAAAGAGGAAATCGACAGTAACACAATAATAGTGGGGGACTTTAACACCTCACTTACACCAATGGACAGATCATCCAGACAGAAAATTAATAAGGAAACACAAGCTTTAAATGACACAATAGACCAGATAGATTTAATTGATATTTATAGGACATTCCATCCAAAAACAGCAGATTACACTTTCTTCTCAAGTGCACATGGAACATTCTCCAGGACAGATCACATCTTGGGTCACAAATCAAGCCTCAGTAAATTAGAGAAAATTGAAATCATGTCAAGCATCTTTTCTGACCACAATGCTACGAGATTAGAAATCAATTACAGGGAAAAAAACTTAAAAACACAAACACATGGAGGCTAAACAATAGGTTACTAAATAACCAAGAGATCACTGAAGAAATCAAAGAGGAAACCAAAAAATACCTAGAGACAAATGACAATGAAAAAATGACGATCCAAAACTTATGGGATGCAGGAAAAGCAGTTCTAAGAGGGCATTTCATAGCAATTCAAGCTCACCTCAAGAAACAAGAAAAAATCTCAAATAAACAATCTAACCTTACACCTAAAGGAACTAGAGAAAGAAGAACAAACAAAACCCAAAGTTAGTAGAAGGAAAGAAATCATAAATATCAGAGCAGAAGTAAATGAAATAGAAACAAAGAAAACAACAGCAAAGATCAGTAAAACTAAATGCTGGTTCTTTGAGAAGATAAACAAAATTGATAAACCTTTAGCCAGACTCATCAAGAAAAAGAGGGAGAGGACTCAGATCAATAAAATTAGAAATGAAAAAGGAGAAGTTACAACGGACACCGCAGAAACATAAAGCATCATAAGCGACTACTACAAGCAACTCTATGCCAATAAAATGGACAACCTGGAAGAAATGGACAAATTCTTAGAATGGTATAACCTTCCAAGACTGAACCTGGAAGAAACAGAAAATATGAACAGACCAAACAGAAGTAATGAAATTGAAACTGTGATTAAAAATCTTCCAACAAACAAAAGTCCAGGACCAGATGGCTTCACCGGTGAATTCTATCAAACATTTAGAGACAACTAACACCCATCCTTCTCAAACTCTTCCAAAAAATTGAAGAGGATGGAACACTCCCAAACTCATTCTATGAGGCCACCATCACCCTGATACCAAAACCAGACAAAGATACTACAAAAAAAGAAAATTACAGACCAATATCACTGATGAATATAGATGCAAAAATCTTCAACAAAATACTAGCAAACAGAATCCAACAACACATTAAAAGGATCATACACCATGATCAAGTGGGATTTACCCCAGGGATGCAAGGATTCTTCAATATATGCAGATCAATCAATGTGATACACCATATTAACAAATTGAAGAAGAAAAACCATATGATCATCTCAATAGATGCAGAAAAAGCTGTTGACAAAATTCAACACCCATTTATGATAAAAACTCTCCAGAAGATGGCATAGAGGGAACCTACCTCAACATAATAAAGGCCATATACAACAAACCCACAGCAAACATCATTCTCAATGGTGAAAAACTGAAAGCATTTCCTCTAAGGTCAGGAACAAGACAAGGATGTGCACTCTCACCACTATTATTCAACATAGTTTTGGAAGTCCTAGCCATGGCAATCAGAGAAGAAAAAGAAATAAAAGGAATACAAATTGGAAAAGAAGAAGTAAAACTGTCACTGTTTGCGGATGACATGATACTATACATAGAGAATCCTAAAGATGCCACCAGAAAACTAATAGAACTCATCAATGAATTTGATAAGGTTGCAGGATACAAAATTAATGCACAGGAGTCTCTTGCATTCCTATACACTGACAACGAAAGATCAGAAAGAGAAATTAAGGAAACAATCCCATTCGCCATTGCAACAAAAAGAATAAAATACCTAGGAATAAACCTACCTAAGGAGACGAAAGACCTGTATGCAGAAAACTATAAGAGGCTGTTGAAAGAAATCAAAGATGACACAAACAGATGGAGAGATATACCTTGTTCTTGGATTGGAAGAATCAATATTGTGAAAATGACTATACTACCCCAAGCAATGTACAGATTCAATGCAATCCCTATCAAATTACTGATGGCATTTTTTACAGAACTAGAACAAAACAATCTTTGTTTGTATGGAGAAATTTGTATGGAGAAAGGAAAGATCCCGAATAGCCAAAGCAATCTTGAGGGTAAAAAAAACGGAGCTGGAGGAATCAGGCTCCCTGATTTCAGACTATAGTATAAAGCTACAGTCATCAAGACAATATGGTACTGGCACAAAAACAGAAATATAGATCAATGGAACAGGATAGAAAGCCCAGAGATAAACCCACTCACCTATGGTCAACTAATCTATGACAAAGGAGGCAAGGATATACAATGAAGAAAAGACAGTCTCTTCAATAATTGGTGCTGTGAAAACTGGACAGCTACATGTAAAAGAAAGAAATTAGAACACTCCTTAACACCATACACAAAAATAAACTCAAAATGGATTAGAGATCTAAATGTAAGACCGGACACTAAAAAAGTCTTAGAGGAAAACATAGGAAGAACACTCTTTGACATAAATCACAGCAAGCTCTTTTCTGATCCACCTCCTAGAGTAATGGAAATAAAAACAAAAATAAACAAATGGGACCTAATGAAACTTAAAAGTTTTTGCAAGGCGAAGGAAACTACAAACAAGACAAAAGGACAACCCTCAGAATGGGAGAAAATATTTGCAAACGAATCAACAGACAAAGGATTAATCTCCAAAATATATAAACAGCTCATGCAGCTCAATATTAAAAAAACAAACAACTCAATCCAAAAATGGCAGAAGACCTAAATAGACATTTCTCCAAAGAAGACATACAGATGGCCAACAAATGCATGAAAAGATGCTCAACATCACTAATTATTAGAGAATTGCAAATCAAAACTACAATGAGGTATCACCTCACACCAGTTAGAATGGGCATCATCAGAAAATCTACAGACAACAAATGCTGGAGAGGGTGTGGAGAAAAGGGAACCCTTTTGCACTCGTGGTGGGAATGTAAATTGATACAGCCACTATGGAGAACAGTAGGAGGTTCCTTAAAAAACTAAAAATAGAACTACCATATGACCCAGCAATCCCACTACTGGGCATATACACAGAGAAAACCGTAATTCAGAAAGAGACATGTACCACAATGTTCACTGCAGCACTATTTACAATAGTCAGGTCATGGAAGCAACCTAAATGCCCATCGACAGAAGAATGGATAAAGAAGTTGTGGTACATATACACAATGGAATATTACTCAGCCATAAAAAGGAACGAAATTGGGTCATTTGTAGAGACGCGGATGGATCTAGAGACTGTCATACAGAGTGAAGTAAGTCAGAAAGAGAAAAACAAATATCGTATATTAACGCCTATATGTGGAACCTAGAAAAATGGTACAGATGAACCGGTTTGCAGGGCAGAAATAGAGACACAGATGTAGAGAACATATGTACGGACACCAAGGGGGGATAGTGGCGGGGGTGGTGGTGTGATGAATTGGGAGATTGGGGTTGACATATATACACTAATATGTATAAAATGGATAACTAATAAGAACCTGCCGTATAAAAAAATAAATAAAATAAAATTCAAAAATTCCATAAATAAATAAAATTCAAAAGTTAAAAAAAAAGAAACCTAATGAATCTCAAACATAATAAACAAGATGAAATCCCAAAATAATATGTATATATAATCAAAGTCTGCCTTCACTTTGATAGGCAGTGGGAACCTGTACAGAGCACCTCCATGCATTCAAATAACAAGTATTTATGGAGCCTCCACTATGTGCCAAAGCACTGTGCTTGGTGAAGTGGAGACAGTATTAAACAAAAGAGACACCGTTCCTGCCTTCACAGAGCTTACAGTCTGATCAGTCATCATCATTATGCTGTCTACTGATATTTTTTTTCTCAATAGTAGCAACAAGTCAGGGATTTGGGAAAGAGATGTCCAGTGGGATATGTGTGGTTAATGGATGCTGGACACAGCAATGTCAGATACTCTGTTGTCAGTTTCCTTTCCTGCACTGAAGTTCCCTTGTGGGATCCTCAAGACATTTAAGGTCTGTTAAACACGACTGCCTCATGCTAGCTAGGCTACGGGGAATAACAGGATGGGCTAGTCCCCACCCTTTGCAGCAAAGCAGGCAGAAGTGAGCAGAAGAAGCCTAGCAAAGTGCTCACAAGAGATGCTGAGAGAGAAGCGCAGAGCAGCTGCCAGTGCAGAGCAAGAAGCAAGGAGAGCGACTGGGGTGTGTTGGTGAAACATGCAGACTGGAGAACATATGAAGCATCTCTAGAACACATGAGACCGATATAAAATCCTGGAAGGGAATATACCAAATATACTTTCGGGTAAGGAGGGTTCTGGGTATATTTATTTTTTTCTTCAATCCACATATATTATTATTACATGAACGAAATATAATTTTCAAAACCTCAGCCCTTAACACCCTCATATCGTTTGTGTTCCTATTACTCTTTGTCTTCCTTCTTCATCTTTCATATTACTTTTCTTTTTCTTCCTTCCCTCCTTTTTCTGCCCATTGATCACAAGTCTTGTCAGACAGCCACATGTGTAAGCAGACTCTTTGTGCCATGACCTGTGCTTGGTATCAAAACAGCATGCTCATCATGCACTGCTTAAGCATTTCACGTGTATTGACTCCTTTAATCCACACAACCCTCCTGGGTGGTAGTAACACTATCCTTATTTAGCAGACAAGGACAAGGAAGCACAGAGGCATAAACCAACCTGCCTAGTCACACGAGCAGGACTTCAATCTGAACACAGGCACTCAGGTTCCAGAGCACACACACACCTAGCCACTTCACTGGACAGCTAGGGGGAAAACACAAAGGACCACAGTTACAATTCTTACCCCAAGACTGCTTAGTATCTCTTTTATATGAAATTGAGGGTACAATTCCTGGGGTCCTGAGCCCAAGTATCTGATAAGTGGTGTGACAC
This sequence comes from Balaenoptera acutorostrata, assembly GCF_949987535.1. Classification (NCBI taxonomy): domain Eukaryota; kingdom Metazoa; phylum Chordata; class Mammalia; order Artiodactyla; family Balaenopteridae; genus Balaenoptera; species Balaenoptera acutorostrata. Next base: position 58,809,446 of record NC_080071.1, on the reverse strand, counting down.
AAATCCCAGCTTAGTGCCCTAGAGGGCACACTGTACCCACCAGCCGTGCCATACCCTCACCAACAGAAAGGCAGGCCATGGGACTCCACTACTTAGCCATGTGATCCCAGGTAAGTTACTTAAGCTTTCTGACCTTCATTTCTCAATCTACAAAATGCAACAGTAATACCCACCTCATTAAACAAAGTTTATATATCCTTAGCATGATGCCTAGCACATAATTAGTTCTCAATAATGTTAGCAAACTTTGTGTGTTAGGGGACTCACGTGTCCTCATGTAGCTTACCTTCTAGGGGTCAGCAATCTGCAGCCTATAGATTAAATCTGGCCCACCGTCTGTGTTGTAAATAAAGTTTTATTGGAACACAGCCATGTTCATTTATTTATGTATTGTTTAATGGCTGCTTTCATGTTACGATAACAGAGCTGACTAGTTGCAACAGAAACTATATGACCCGAAAAGCCCAAAATATTTATTCTTTGGTCCTTTACCAAAAAAGTTTGCCAACCTCTGCTACAGACACACTAACTAGATGGGGTAACAAAACAAATATACAAAATCACATATTTTTGTCATGTTTTAGATCTATATCTCTGTTTTGTTTATTTTATGGAAAGCTAAAGTAAGGCTTACATTCTAGACAAATAGCATAGAAAACACGTAACATAAAACAATTTTAAAATTGTCATCTTAAAAAAATCACAAATACACAAAGTCATTTGGCAAGATGTGAAATGGTTTACACGTTCCCCACATCATTTGTCCTTTCATGTGTCATTTCAACATTGCTGCTGAAGGCTTCCTTCCTAGGCACTGATATTCTTATCAGGGAGGCAATGATCTATGTTTCAGCCTCTTGGTTCATACGTTTGGGTATCATCTGCCTTGCCCTGAGATGAATCAGAATGAAACATTACAGGCGTGAGAATGGGGAGGTTATGGCTTCCAGAATAAAGCAGCAGCCTAGTGATCTATAGAATGTCTCCAAAGAATATTAAATTAATCATCCAAGGATTATTGTGTATTTTTCCAAACATCTGTGAGCTCTTTCTTTAAGGTGTTTGGATGGAGTTTCTACGATGAGGTTGTAGCAGGGAGAGCGCTGTTACTGTCACACAGATGGCATATGGGCATCAGATGGGCACCAAGGACTCAGCGTTCAGAGTTCAGTGGATTCTCTGGAATATGAATACCTGCTTCCCCAAGGAAAGGAGACCGGGCTCTGTGGTTTGTTGAGAGGAGGCTTAGGTTAGTAGGAATGGACAATCTGTTTTTCCTATTGTGCTCTTTCAGAATCAAACAGCAGCCAAAAATCCCAGAGGAAAAAAATAAGAGCTCTTTTTAGAAAGATAATTGAGGGGGAGGGGGAGCGGACCCAAAGTGTAGCGCAATCATACATAGTTACCAAGAAAGTGAGGGATTCCTCCCAAATTAAATTTCACATTGAGCAATGAAGGTTACAGATCCTAACTAACCAGGGACTTGGGGGAGCGTGGTTTGGAGGCAAAGAGATGACTGTGGAGAAGTGGAAACAATTTAGTCTAATGTAAAAAGCTGTTGTGTCTCAAGCATCCATCAAATTAATTGTGACAAAAATGACTTTTCAAGGAGGGTACTTAACAGAAAGGCATAATAGCAGGGTTTGGTTAGACAGTACTGCACAAAGACAAGACAGTGAATCAGAGAAAGAACAGGGACTTTGGACTGAGACAGACCTCAGTTCGCAGCCCAGATCAGCCACTCACCCTTACAGAAGCTCAAAGAAATTACTTCGCCTCTCGAAACCTCCCTCTCCTTTCTCTGCAGCTGGCCATGCCTTACAGTCCGCTCCAGAGAGAAAATGGCAACCCTCAGTCCCAACCTCAGGCTATCTGCACTCCCTGCAGCTTCAGGCTCATCTATAGCCACACCTTTTCATGCCTTTTTTCTTTTTTTTTTTCTTCTGAAGACATGCATGTTGTTGTTGTTGTTTTTTTAAACATCTTTATTAGAGTATAATTGCTTTACAGTGGTGTGTCAGTTTCTGCTTTATAACAAAGTGAATCAGTTATACATATACATATGTCCCCATATCTCTTCCCTCTTGCATCTCCCTATCCCACCCTCCCTATCCCACCCCTCTAGGTGGTGACAAAGCAACGAGCTGATCTCTCATGCCTTTTTTCTTCCAGCTAATGGAGGGTCTCTCCTCCAGTTCCCTTTAAGACCACCTGTGTTCCTGCCCTTCTCCCCTTCTCCCTCCCACCTCCTCTGGAACCCCAGTCTCTGTATCTCTGGTCTGTTCCTCCCTACCCATCTCCTAGTAACGCGAGCAAATATTCCTCCTCTCTCCCCTAGAACTCCTTGATTCTCCAGTTGCCTCCAAATTCTGAAGACACACTGGGCTCCCAAAATCATTCTCAATCCCATTACCAGAAATTCTGGGTCAATAGATCCAGAGTGGGGCCTGGGGAATTTGTGTTCTGAAAAGATTCTCCAGGCCATTTGAATATTTCCTTCCGCCCCAACCTGCTTCCCAGATGAAAATCTCTGCTTTGAACTTAAGCATCTTGTGAATGATCAAGCCAGGCCTGGTCATTCACAAGATGCCTGAAGTCACAGGTGTACACCTTTTCAGTTGTATTAGCTCTGTGCCCTCTTGGGAACCAGATGCATCTATGAAAACTTAGCTCTACCAGGTACCTTCTGTTCTACCTAAGGAGTCAAGCCAATTGTATTTGGCTGGGCCAAGTACAGAATTGAAAGTACCCTTTGGGAGATCCTTTGCAGATTTCTATGGCAATTAAGTATTTTCATGTCGAACTTCCCACTCCGATGCAATTATACATATGCAATCTGCGTTTTCAGGTGCTGACCCTCAAATCCCAACAAAATCTCCACCAAGTATTTCTGGGAGTTCTCAGAGGTGATTCATTAGTGATTTGTGGTATTTTCATTCTCTTTTCTTGCTTCATTGTCACTTCCCTGGGTGCCGCCATGTTCATCAGTCTCTCCTGAACCTGTTGGACCAGCCAAGACTTCCCCATGACTCTATTGTTTCCATCCCCTCTTCCAGATGCCACTGCCTTAGCTGGATACCACTTTGGCCAGACCACTCATCCAACAGGTTCTGCTGCCTCCTCCAGGAAATCACAGGCTTCTAGTGTTGATTCAAGGGGAACTTGATCCCCAGACTGCTGTTGGGAAGTAGGGGAAAATGTGTCTTTCTCCTTAGATTCTCTTAGAGGAACATCAGAGCAACATGACTTGATTCATCAGCATAAAAGATGTTAGAAATAGCTTTTCGGGGGCTTCCCTGGTGGCGCAATGGTTAAGAGTCTGCCTGCCAATGCAAGGGACACGGGTTCAAGCCCTGGCCCGGGAAGATCCCACATGCCGCGGAGCAACTAAGCCTGTGTGCCACAACTACTGAGCCTGAGCTCTAGAGCCTGTGAGCCATAACTACTGAAGCCCGCACACCTAGAGCCCGTGCTCCGCAACAAGAGAAGCCAGGACAACGAGATGGTGCTACGAAGAGTAGCCCCCACTCGTCTCAACTAGAGAAAGCCCGCACACAGCAACAAAGACCCAATACAGCCAAAAATAAATAAATTAATTAATTTTAAAAAAAAAAGAAATAACTTTTCGGTGGTGAAATTAGTGGTATTCAAGATGGGTGCTTGGCTAGATTTTGATGAGGATATTTGAAATACTTTTTAGCTGTTTTTGGTGTGTGGATTGAAGATTGGGGGATTTCTAGTGCTAACCAAAGATTATACTAACCCTTAGATGTAGGTTAAAATTAATTTACACACATATATCACATTGTTCATACTGAACTGTTTCAAAATAAAATACTACACAGGCAGTACAGCAGACTTAGACATGTTTCTAGTGGAGATCTGGATCGGATCAGGAGAAATATCCAAGGGACAAACACTCTGCTACCCGCAGAACTGCCCTTCTCATCCATATTTAAGAATTAGTAACATTCTAATTCAAAGTATTGAGCCAGATTCCTTTTTCTAGAATGAGTTCTTTTTCTCTCAGGAAGTTGCTCAAACTCATTTAAATAGACTCTGGGCGGCCCATCCAATATTTCCCCAAATATGCCCAAACTTGGCATTCCACCTCAACATAGCTCTTGAAATTTTGCTACCACGCCAGCATATGTATGTATGTGTATATATATATATAAAGAGAAAAGAACATATATGCTATGTTCTTTTTTCCAGTCATATTTCTTTCCTCTCAATAATTGAGTTGCCCCTCCTTTCTCTTTCAAGAATTGTTTATTGTGGGACTTACCTGGTGGCGCAGTAGTTAAGAATCGGCCTGGCAATGCAGGGGACAGGGTTCAATCCCTGGTCTGGGAAGATCCCACATGCTACGGAGCAACTAAGCTTGTGCGCCACAACTACTGAGCCTGTGCTCTAGAGCCCACCTGCCACAATTACTGAAGCCCGTGCGCCTAGAGTCCGGGCTCCACAACAACAGAAGCCACCGCAATGAGAAGCCCGTGCACCGCAAAGAAGAGTAGCCCTCTGCTGGCCGCAGCTAGAGAAAGCCTGTGCGCAGCAACGAAGACCCAATACAGCCAAAAATAAATAAATAAATAAAATAAATAAATTTATTTTAAAAAATAAAGAATTGTTTATTGCATTTAAAGTTCAATGATACCCTTGTTTTACTTTGTTGTTAGAAGTGGAGAGGACCCATCACTCACCCTCATTTATTAGTTCTAACCTATTTATAACTAGATTCAAGGAGTCGATGAGGAAAGTAGTACGGTGCTGGCAAAGTTGATTTGCGTAATGTGCAGAGACACTCAGCCTCTTACTCCAATTTGAACTTATCCACTAATGAGACTAAAAAGCTGGAGAACTTCAGACCTTCCCAGCAGGTGAAGGTCTAAAGCAGCTATAGAAGATCAGGCTATATGAAGCAATTCCATCTGAAGTCAGGAAAACCCAAAAGGGGGGAAAAAAGTGACCCAAGGATTAGCATGAGCCATTGGCACATTAGACCCATCCAGGAAAGACCCCATGGACATGGGACTCTCATCAATGTCTTGCTCCAGGGTGTTGCGGTATGGACAAGGGGGTAGGAGGAGAATGCCCCCTCCCCATATACTCCTGATCAAATACTTTGACCTCTAGGGCACAGTCATAACTTCCCTTCTGCCCAAATTCACTTTTCAAGAAGACATAAGGGGTCTTCTGTGCTAAGGAAATAGAAATTTCAGAGGAGGAGCAAAATGGAGTTAAACTCCCTCTTTTTGGTTCTCTCTAGCTTTCTTTCCTCCTAGGCAGCTGGAGGGTAGGATGGGAGTAGATGAGGGTCTCCTGCTTGGGAAGTGCTTCTCCTTTTTGAAGACTTCACAGACAATGGTGGCAGGGGGGACCAGAAACAAGGGGGCCTGGAGATAGCAATCAGGACTGTCTATCTCAACCTTAAGTTAATGGGGTGAACAGAGTCCATAACTGTCACATGTATCTGTCCACTTCCCCAGCATTTGGGCCTAAAGACCTAGGTGGGTATTCAAAAGTCAGTAATAACTCTTAGGCATTTGTGCCTTCAGAACCAACTGGAGCATCTCCACCAGCCATTCAGATAACAGGGAGCCCAGGCATCTCTTTGCTTTCCTTGGAGACCAGCATTTGACCACAGATAAGCCTTTCCCAAAGCACCTGCTTAAGTTTCCAAATATATCCTGCATTAGCATTAATCCCAACTTCATTATCATAGGATGATTGTTCTTCAGCAAAGCCTGTGTGCCATTTCCATCCCTCACACTCACGTAACAGCAGTGGAGTTTGCACACATGCTTGATTGCTTCTGATACAAACCTGACAGTTGCTCATCAAATTCTTTTCTAATGGCCTAATGTTAGAGCCTTAGTAGACCTTATTAAGGAATGATTACCTCATTTGAATCTTTAATTATCTTCCACCTCTTTCTATGGATATAAACATGCAACTCCCTCATAGAACTATCATCATATGAGTACGTTCATTAAGTCCAACAGCTGTCCTTTACCATCGAGGCCCAGAACATTTAAGCACTACTTTTCTGAATATCTCATCAGTTGAATTATCTGATTTATTTTACACTTTTCAAAACAGTAAGCCCAAAGTTATGAGGTTTTGTCATATTGCTTACCTTGAACTCTGCTGTTCCTCTGGTTATCTCAAAACAGTGGATGCAAATTTTCATTTGGAGGTGTGAAATTCTTACTATTGGTCAGTTTTCAGAGGTGAGAAGAGCCAAATGATTGCTGATTATAAATTGAGTCCTGTTTAGTAAAATCCATATTCTGTCTTGATAAACTTTCTGCTAAACATCTCAATTAATAGCAAAGTCGTTCTGGAGTTTATTCTGAGGTGACAAGTTTACTTTCCAAAATCAGATTAGAAATTAGTTGGGTTTTGATTTTTATTTTTTCTTTTGCTTCTTTGAATTTTTAACTTTTCTGTAGAGAAGATGAATTTCTCGTATAACTTAATGTAACTGTTGTAAAGAAGTAAGTAATATTGTGAACACTTCAAATTACCATGGAAATGTTAACCCCAAGGGAGGACTGTCTGGATGGAGTTGCTGCCCAGCACTGACTCTGAGTGCAGCCTTTCAATGCTTCTATAGTTCGTTAAAGTGAGGTATTCTGGGCTCATACGGCAGCGTGAATTCAGCTTTGAAAACTCACTCTGCTCCAAACACATACATGGATAAACACATGGATCAAATACAGAAATACAGAAAAAGAGTACTAAGAAATTCGACTGACATAAAAGGTGAGATTAATATCTTACTGAGCCAGTCATGGAAGACAGATTTTTTTCCTCTAATTCTCTGTATTAAAAAAAAAAAAATTGACAAATTATTGGGGGGGAAGGGAAATAGGTGAAGGAGGTTAAGAGGTACATACTTCCAGGTGCAAAATAAATGAGACATGGGTATGAAATGTATAGTGTGAGGAATATAATCCATAACTATATACTATCTTTGTATGGTGACATATTGTAACTAGACTTACTGTGGTGATCACTTTGAAATGTATAGAAATATCAAATCACTGTATTGTATAACAGAAACTAACATAGTGTTGTAGGTCAATTGTACTTCGAAAACAAATAAACAAACTCATCTAGAAATCAGATTTGTGGTTACCAGAGGCAGAGGGTGGGGGAGGGGAACTGGATGAAGGCAGTCAAAAGGTCCAAACTAAAAAAAAAATTATGTTTTAAAATTTGAGATAATTGTAGATTCACTTGCAGTTGTATGAAATAATATAGCGAGACCTTATGTACCCTTTACTCAGTTCCCCCAGATAACACCTTGCATAACTATAGTGCAATATCACAACCAAACTATTGACATTGCTATAATCCAATGATCGATCCATATTTCATAAGTTCTACATGCACTTATTTGTTTGCGCACTTAATAATGTGCAATTTTATCTTGCATATACAGATTCATGTAATCACTTCCACTATCCAAATAGATAAGAGGTCCATCACCATAAGGATCCCTTCTACTGCCTTTTTATGACCACAGACACCATCTTCCCCGCCCATCACTATCCCCTGGCAATCACTAATCTGTTTTCCATCTCTAAACTTTTGTCATTTCAAGACAAAAGCATTAATGCTTTTGTCTAAATCTAAAGCACCTAATGCTTTCTGCTTTCTGTCATATAAATGGAAGAATCACAGAGTATGTGACCTTTTTGAATTGCCTTTTCAAACTCAGTATAATTCATTTGAGATCCATCCAAGCCGTTGCATGTATCACTTCCTTTTTACTACTGAGTAGTATTACATGGTATGGATGTACCACAGTTTGTTTATCCATTCACTCATTGAAGGATCTTTGGATTATTTTTAGTGTTTGACTATTACAAATAAAGCTACCATGAGTTATGCATATATTTTTGTGTGAATGTTAAGTTTTAATTTCTCTGGGATACATGCCCAGAATTTTTTTCAATCTCCAAAACTAAAAACATAATAGGATGAAATCATGTATCTCATACAGTTCTCACAACTAGTCTTGGAGCCTGATCTGGGCTACTGTACTCATGTTAAGAGATAGAGAAACTGGAATTATAAAAATGATTCATCAGATGACTCCAAATGTAAACTTTGAAGTTGGAATTCTTTCTCATTAAGGCCTTGTTTATTCTTTAAGGCAGCCCTTTTAGAAGGGAAGTTTTCTCCATACCTTGAAACATGATGTTATCTGCTATCTCTGAGATTTTTCATCTTAGTTTAGGTACTGATATCTAAAATATCCAAATTCTGCACACATTTAGATGTCTGTGATTTTGAAAATTGATCCCTATCCCTTTTCTCTTAATGAAGAGAGCAGCCCAACCACAGCAGACAATGAGGAATGCGTTAGCACCAACTGGGGAAGAGCAGGAATTCTGCAAACCCTTCATCTGAAGCTAGCTAGCAGCCAGAAATTCCTCCTCCCCATAAGCTAGAAAACAGCTGTCCCTGAAAATTGTTGCTCCAAAGAAGGAATTACTTACACTCTTTTCTTTAACTCAAAAGATCAAGGCCTGGCAGAATGGAAGACCAAATCATTTGTCTGTTTATTCACAAAGGGTAGATTTAACATCCCAACCTCTAACTGGCTACAACCTGCAAAAGCAAAACTGGAAACCAAGAACCACCAAACCCTAAGCGTCATTATAGCTTCCTTTGACCGCTCCATTTTATTCAATTGGGCCACTCACTGATTACATTTTTGTCAATGTTTTTCTGTGTAAGAGGAGACGAAAAGACTTAAAGACTTAAACCTGTGATCAGCAAAACCTAAAAAAAAAAAATTCTAAATCCATCAATCCCAAAATGTGCATTTCAGAAGATAGGGAGCCGGTCTAATTTAACAATATGCTAAGCGGGTAAAATATTTTGCCTTAGAATTAAACTCGTCAGCAGTGGGACGTGAAGCTTCTACAGTCTGCCTGGAAAAGACAAGAAGTGCTCGGGCTCTGCTGTGAGAGCCATGAATTCAGCTCGGGGTGGGCAGGGGACCAAGGGACCTGAATATGCCACTTCCAACAACTAATTCAGATTAAGCGAATTAAATCTATATCTACCTTTCCTGGATTCTGGGTTGGACTTACATATGAATAGAATTGATCCTTGCCAATGAGATGGGATTTCAATAAAACAATAATGACAATAACAGCTAACATTTATCAAGTGCCAGCATAGGGCTAAGTGCTTCACAGGGATTATTTCCTTGAATCGTCATGATACTCTTATGAGGTAGGTATTATTATCCCTATTTTACAGTTAAGGAAACTGAGACTTAGGATAAGTAACTTGCTTATGATCTCATAGCTATTAAGTGACGAATCTGGGCTTCAAATCTGTGCATATCTAATTGTCAGAATTCAAGTTCTAAACCATATGCTCAGGTTTTTACTCTTAAATTTTACCATTAGAAAGCCATTTTTTTTGGCATAAGACATAGTCCTCTATTAATTGCCAATCTCCTTTGAAGGCATTACATGTTAAGGCATTATCAATTACCAACTCCATTGTCAATGAGTTCTTCAAACCCTTACAGCTTGATAACAAACTGGGAGGAAGTGCTTCAAGGAAACAAAGGGGAGTGGGAGTGGGAAGCCTAAAGGAGGGCAATGAAGTTGTGGAGAGGCTCTGGGACTCTACAAGAAGGCTGGAACCAGAGTCACTATGACTGCCAACAAGCCTGCCTGAAGAGACAGATTTAGAGCCAGCCCACTTTTATCCTTCTATCTGTAAAAGATAGTCACACTCACACAGAACCAGCCCTACTCACTGCCCATTCTTTTATGCTATAATTAACTTTATTGATGATACTTTTAGGAGTCAGTAGTACACATCCCCCAAAACTGCCCATATGCTTTCATCTACTCCTTTGGGTCTTACACTCCAATCTTCTTGCCTCTGTTGATATTCAGTAACCTTTGATGAGTAAGGAACCCATTTACAAATTAAGAGGATAGATAGGAGTGGAAATGAACGTGAGCTGAGGATTTGTTATGCACCAGACACTGTGCCAGAGATTGACATACATGACCTCATTAAATACTCTCAGCAACCCACCCAGGAAGGTGTATTATCTCTGTTTTACATAAGCAGAAACCAACAACCAGAGCCCACCCACAGTCTCACAGTTTAGTAAAAAACCAAGCACAGCTCTTTCCAGACTCCAACTTCCATTTTTGAGCCACTACATGATAAAGTAAATGAACTACAAAGTAAATATCTTTGAAATGAATCCCATATTAAAATTAAAACAATATTCAAAGGGGAGCAGAAAGGGAGCTGATACCTCGTATGGATCTTAGTAGTCAGGACATAAGAGAAGGTTGGATTGGCCTGGAGGGGGGAAAGGTAGTGAAAGTGATGGTAAAGAAAAATTAGCCAACCAAATGCCTTGGTCGATAGTCACTTGTTTGGTGTGGTTGAAAATGGCACACACTGGTCATGATCAACAGAAAGATGGCCGAGATTTCGAATCCTCAAATCCTTACCTGAGAGGTGGACGTGTGCAGTTTACATTCTAAATAAAGGTACATTTCTTGTTACAGTGACGGTTGGGGCCCCACAGCCCAATGTGCTCTCCTGGCGAGGTGGGATAGGCCACCGCGAGCCCTGGCTCCCAGTTGGCCTTCTAATAGCAGCCAAGCAGGAGACAGTCCGGGCCTTCTCATCACCCTGTTACAAATGAAGCTTTCCTGGTTCTCTGCCAAAAGTGAGAGCTTTTAGCTGTTGCCTCTCTCATTGGAGTTTTCCCTCCAGTCCTTAGCATTACTTTCTAAATGAAGGAAAGGAGGCACAAGAAAGTGGCCAAATTATGTCCTTGTCTCATTCCCAAGTGCATTTCTCTTGGCTTGAGGAAGAAAGCTTTGTTCTTCTCTTCAGGTAAGTGTTTAATCACCCCCTCTTCACCCTACTGCTGAAAAAGGGATTTCTATCCTAGGGTTATGGAAATGGCCAAAAGCATGACACCTAACACTGCACAGCAGTTTATCAGTCATATATACTCATAGCCCGGGAGAGGAGGACACAACATACTACACATTGTCATGTGGGGACTTGGGAACAGAGTGAATGGTCGGGGGCTGTGGGAGAGTGCAGTTGTAGTATCAAAAGGGTAGTATCAAATCAGATGCCTGCTGAGTTCCATGGGATTGGCTTCTTTGAATAACTCCATTGGCAGGCAGGGAACTAAAGCCTGCTACTCAGGGATGGACAGGCTCTGTGCCTGGTTCCCATGATAAGGGTAGAAGACCTTATCCATGGGAGCAGAGTGGGGAGGGGGACTTGTGGTTAGGCCATCGGAAGCACTCTCAGTTTCCCTCAGATGTCAAGGCACATCTGTTGGGCCTTATACCACAGTAGGAATATCATTAATGGAATAAACAAAAATAGAGAAGGAACTATACAAGTTTTGATTTGTGTATGTCCTTCTTCAGTTCACATGCCCTAGAAGTAAAGAAACATACTGTTCCTCCCCTTTTGTTCCCCTTCATGAAGACTTGGAAAATACTTTGTCCTTTTTTTTTTTTTTTAATATTTATTTATTTATTTTGGCTGCTCCGGCATGTTGCAGCATGTGGACTTCTTAGTTGCGGCATGTGGACTTCTTTGTTGCAGAATGTCGACTCTTAATTGTGGCATGCATGTGGGATCTATTTCCCTGACCAGGGATTGAACCCATGCCCCCTGAATTGGGAGCACGGAGTCTTACCCACTGGGCCACAAGGGAAGTCCCTACTTTGTCCTTTTTGATGGAACACCTCGGTAACTGGACACTTAGTTAGTGTCATTGTTTGAGGAAGCTAATTTTTATCTGAGCAAATGCTGCCACCTAAGTTTTTAAAATTAATTTATCAAATAGTTATAGATACTCTAAGTACAGACCATTTGTATTGGAGCTGTATAAGTCACAGTTCTTTGGTTGCAGGCAGCAGAAACAGAAGCTGGTTGATTTTAGCAAGAAGTAATTTACTGGATCTGAGTAGCTCAGAAATGCACCCCCCCCAAAAAAAAGCTTAAGGAACCCAGATTCAGAAAGAACAATAATTTGGGCAGCTCTGCTGAACTTGTCAGCAGGAACGAATGTACACTCTACTGAGGGCAGCATAGTAGGAATGAATTAGCTCTAATACAGTCACTGGCTTTAACATTCACATTCCAGGAAGAGTCTGACTGGCACAGCTTGAGTCTTGGCCAAGGGAAGGGGGCACATTGACTGAACACTGAACCCAATCTGCAACAGGTTGGGGATGGCTTCTCAAAGGAAAATCAAATGACTGTCTACCCTAAGAAAGGAAAAGGGATTCTGAGCAGACAAAACAAAACAAAACAAAAAGAGGTATTCATTTCTAGAGATATTTTATTACCTTATGTGAATTAGAAAATCAATGCTTATCAAATGAAAGAGGTAAATCATATTTTGGCTCATTTGTGGTGCTTTCTACCGTGTCATTTCTGTTTATGTATATACTTTCTCATTTCATCAAAATGAAGCATTTTCAGTGCCTCAATACCTGGTTGTAGGGTAGAATTGTTATGAATTTAATCCTCAAATGGGTCAATCTGCTTTTAAGCCTTACCTCTTAGTCCAACCACAAGAATGGGTCTTTTAAACTTTTTTTCACAAAGAAGTAGGGATAGGAGTGGATCAGTGGAAACTCAATATGTTGAGTGATTTAAAAACTATTTAGGGGCTTCCCTGGTGACATAGTGGTTAAGAATCCGCCTGCCAATGCAGGGGACACGGGTTTGAGATCTGGTCTGGGAAGATCCCACATGCCGCAGAGCCGCTAAGCCCGTGTGCCACAACTACTGAGCCTGTGCTCTAGAGCCTGCAAGCCACAACTACTGAGCCCATGAGCCACAACTACTGAAGCCCGCATGCCAGAACTACTGAAGCCCGCGTGCCTAGAGCCCGTGCTCCGCAACAAGAGAAGCCATCGCAACGAGAAGCCTGCGCACAGCAACGAAGAGTAGCCCCTGCTCGCCGCAACTAGAGAAAGCCTGCATGCAGCCACAAAGACCCAACGTGGCCAAAAAAAAAAAAAAAAACGTTTAATGAAAGCATTAAAAAAATTTTTTTTTGGCCACACCACCTCACAGCATGCAGGATCTTAATTCCCCGACCAGGGATTGAACCCTCACCCCCTGCAGTGGAAGTGTGGAGTCTTAACCTCTGGGCCGCCAGGGAAGTCCCTAATGAAAGCATATTATGTGCACATTGCAGTGCTAGACTCATGGGCAGTAAAAAGATAGATATACACAACAAAAAGTACAACTGCCTATACCTAAGGAGTTTACAATGAGCATATGCACACACAACTAAGTGAAAGTTCAAATAATAAATATGTAACCCAGATGCCAGCAGAAACTCCACATTCCTTTCCTTCCCAAAGTTACATGAAGAATCCCAGAGGCTTGTATACTCAAGGTCACTTTTGAATCTTAGTATATACTACCCCTGGAATCTTATTTTCACTTTTATTTCTGCCCTACAATTGCTTCCTTTCTCTGATCTGTACCAAACCAGCAACACTCACACTTTTTAAAAAAAAGGCATATTTGAGTATAGCAAACTTCACTCAAACTTTGGAGAAAAGAAGAGGACTCACATCACAGAAGAGCTAATAGGTTAAAAAGCATTCGATTTCTATATTTTTAAAAGTTCTTTAGATATTTCCAACAATTAAGTCCCCAGCATCCTGCTATGTATTTTAGCCCTCTCCTTCTCTCATTCCTTGCCAGTAATTTGTCCCATGTTATTATGCAAAGCAATTCAGCTCTCCGTAATTCAGCCCCAGTCCTCTCTTGGCAAATCCCAAGCTGTTAGACTCAAGCTCTAAGAAGCAGCTGGCTATGGGGTGGTAGGCTGGGTGAATAATTAAAGTCTTGCAGAACAGCGTACCAGTCCTCTGCTCTCAGAGTTGCAGACTCTGTTCTTTGCCCCAGGACTGTGCCCCAGGATACAGTCTTCCATTGGCCAAATAAATGAAAAATCTGATAAAGAGCTTTCCAAAGGTGGTTGCTGGGACCAGAAAATCAGGATAATTTAATGCCTAGGTAATATATGATCACTATGCAATCCCCGATGGAAAAAGAAACAACTTGTACATCTTTCTTTCTGCTTCCCTTACCAGTTATCAAAAGAAAGTTTGCTCTATTCAGAACCTGTCACTGCCAAAGAAGCAGGGATTTTCATTTGGGCTAGGGAAATGCACTCCAGCTCCCAATCCAGGTCATTAATAAATACGAATATACAGCCAACAATCACCAATTATTTGAAGGAAATGAATAACATGAAAGAGAGGGAGCAAACTCAGAGAGTGGAAGAACTAATTCCTAAAGAAACAGAGTTAATAGAAGAAACAAGAAATCAGAGTTAATAGAGTCAAGAGTATGTCACATCCAAAGGAAGAACAGATGGCTGTGAAAAAGAATCTATCAGAATCCTTGGAAATTAAAAATATGATCACCAGAATAAACAACAGATGGCCCAAATAACAGAATTTACATAGCAGAAGATAAAGTTAGTAAATTAAAATATCTGGCCAAGGAAATCTCTGAGTGTGCAGTAAAAAATAATAAGATGAAAATAGGTGCAAAATTAAGAGACAGGAAAGAAAGATACAGGAGATCCAACATTCACCTAACTGGAGTTCTAGAAGGGGAGAAAGACCAAGAGAGAATAACCAAAAAAGCAATTAGGTAAGCTCATGAAAAATGCTCAACATCACTAATCATTAGGGAAATGCAAATCAAAACCACAATGAGATACCACTTCACACCAATTAGGATGGCTATTATAAAAGAACAAAACAGAAAACAACAAACATTGGCAAGCATGTGGAGAAATTAGAACCCTCTTGAATGCTAGTGGAAATGTAAATGATACAGCTGCTGTGGAAAATGGTATGGTGGTTCCTCAAAAAAAAATTAAACATAGAATTATCATATGATCCAGAAATTCCTCTTTTAGGTATATATCCAAAAGAATTGAAGGCAAAGATTCCAACAGATATTTGTATACCAGTATTCACAGCAGCATTACAATAGCCAAAAAGGTGGAAACAACCCAAATGTCCATCAATGGATGAATGAATAAACAAAATGTGGTATATCCATATAATAGAATATTAGCCTTAAAAAGGAATAAAATTCTGATACATCTACAACATGGAGAAACCTTGTAAACATGCTTAAATGAAACAAGCCAGAAACAAAGGGACAAATATGGTATGATTCCACTTACATGAAGCCCTTAAGAGCAGTAAAATTTGTAGAGCCAGAAAGTAAAATGGTGGCTACCAGGGGCTGGAGGAAGCAGGGAATGGAAAGTTATTGCTGAATGGTTCCAGAGTTTCATTTTGGGATGATGAGAAAAGTCTGGAGATAGATAGTGGTGATGGTCACCACAATGTGAACGCACTTAAGGCCTCTGGATTGTGCACTTAAAAATAGTTAAAATGGTAAATTTTATGTTATGTACATTTTTTTTTTTTTTAATAATTCTTTTTTTTTTTTTTTTTAATTGTATAGCTACTTTATTTATTTATTTATTTATTTTTGGCTGTGTTGGGTCTTCGGTTCGTGCGAGGGCTTTCTCTAGTTGCGGCAAGTGGGGGCCACTCTTCATCGCGGTGCGGGGACCGCTCTTCATCGCGGTGCGCGGGCCTTTCACTATCGCGGCCCCTCCCGTTGCGGGGCACAGGCTCCAGACGCGCAGGCTCAGTAGTTGTGGCTCACGGGCCCAGCTGCTCCGTGGCATGTGGGATCTTCCCAGACCAGGGCTCGAACCCGTGTCCCCTGCATTAGCAGGCAGATTCTCAACCACTGTGCCACCAGGGAAGCCCTGTTATGTACATTTTAACACAGTAAAAAAAATTTAAAGCAAAACAAATATATTACAGATTGTGTTTGCATTTAATTAATAAGACATTTTTTAAAAGAAAAAATTATGTAAAATTTCTGAAATAGTTCATTGAGCACTGAGCAGGAATAATTTTAAAAGAAACAAACCTAGACACACCATGGTGAATTTTCTGAACTCTAAGATTAAAAGAGAATCCTAAAAACCATGAGAGAAAAAGTAGATTACCTACAAAAGAGCAGGAATCATATTTGCATATTCTCTACAGTACAAGATGCTAGAAAACAATGGAGTGATGCCTTCAAAGTTTTTGTTTTTGTTTTTTAATATTATTTTTTTTCACATCTTTATTGGAGTATAAATGCTTTACAATATTGTGTTAGTTTCTGCTGTAAAACAAAGTGAAATCAGCTATATGTATACATATATCCCCATATCACCTCCCTCTTGACCCTCCCTCCCACCCTCCCTATCCCACCCCTCTAGGTGGTCACAAAGCACCAAGCTGATCTCCCTGTGCTATGCAGCAGCTTCCCACTAGCCATCCATTTTACCCTTGGTGGTGTATATACATCAGTGCTACACTCTCACTTCATCCCAGCTTTGCCTCCCCACCATGCCCTCAAGTCTGTTCTCTACATCTGCGTCTTTATTCCTGCCCTGCCACTAGGTTCATCAGTACCACTTTTTAAAATTCCATATATATGCGTTAGCATACGGTATTTGTTTTTCTCTTTCTGACACTTCACTCTGTATGACAGATTCTGGGTCCATCCACCTCACTACAAATAACTCAATTTTGTTCCTTTTTATGGCTGAGTAATATTCCATTGTATATATGTGTCACATCTTTATTCAATCATCTGTTGATGGGCATTTAGGTTGCTTCCATGTCCTGGCTATTGTAAACAGTGCTGTAGTGAACACTGTGGTACATGTCTCTCTTTGAATTATGGTTTTCTCAGGGTATATGCCCAGTAGTGGGATTGCTGGGTCATATGGTAGTTCTATTTTTAGATTTTTAAGGAACCTCCATACTGTTCTCCATAGTGGCTGTATCAATTTACATTCCCACCAACAGTGCAAGAAGGTTCCCTTTTCTCCACACCCTCTCCAGCATTTGTTGTCTGTAGATTTTCTGATGATGCCCATTCTGACCAGTGTGAGGTGATACCTCATTGTGGTTTTGATTTGCATTTCTCTAATGATTAGTGATGTTGAGCATCTTTTCATGCATTTGTTGCCCATCTGTATGTCTTCTTTGGAGAAATGTCTATTTAGGTCTTCTGCCCATTTTTGGACTGGGTTGTTTGTTTTTGTGATATGGAGCTGCATGAGCTGCTTGTATATTTTGGAGATTACTCCTTTGTCAGTTGCTTCATTTGCAAATATTTTCTCCCATTCTGAGGGTTGTCCTTTTGTCTTGTTTATTGTTTCGTTTGCTGTGCAAAAGCTTTTAAGTTTCATTAGGTCTCATTTGTTTATTTTTATTTCCCTTACTCTAAGACGTAGGTCAAAAAGGATCTTGCTGTGATTTATGTCATAGAATGTTCTGTCTATGTTTTCCTCTAAGAGTTTTATAGTGTCTGGCCTTACATTTAGGTCTTTAATCCATTTTGAGTTTATTTTTGTGTATGGTGTTAGGGAGTGTTCTAATTTCATTCTTTTACCAGTAGCTGTCCAGTTTTCCCAGCACCACTTATTGAAGACACTGTCTTTTCTCCATTGTATATTCTTGCCTCCTTAATCAAAGATAAGGTGACCATATGTGCGTGGGTTTATCTCTGGGCTTTCTATATTGTTCCATTGATCTATATTTGTTTTTGTGCCAGTACCATACTGTCTTGATTACTGTAGCTTTGTAGTATAGTCTGAAGTCAGGGAGCATTATTCCTCCAGTTCTGTTTTTCTTTCTCAAGATTGCTTTGGCTATTTGGGGTCTTTTGTGTTTCCATACAAATTGTAAAATTTCTTGTTCTAGTTCTGTGAAAAATGCCATTGGTAATTTGATAGGAATTGCATTGAACCTGTAGATTGCTTTGGGTAGTATAGTCATTTTCACAATATTGATTCTTCCAATCAGGGAGCATGGTATATCTCTCCATCTGTTTATGTTATCTTTGATTTCTTTCATCAGTGTTTTATAGTTTTCTGAGTACAGGTATTTTGCCTCCTTAGGTAGGTTTATTCCTAGGTATTTTATTCTTTTTGTTGTGATGGTAAATGGGATTGTTTCCTTAATTTCTCTTTCTGATCTTTTGTTGTCAGTGTATAGGAATGCAAGAGACTTCTGTGTATTAATTTTGTATCCTGCAACCTTACCAAATTCATTGATTAGTTCTAGTAGTTTTCTGGTGGCATCTTTAGGATTTTCTACATATAGTATCATGTCATCAGCAAACAGTGACAGTTTTACTTCTTCTTTTCCAATTTGTATTCCTTTTATTTCTTTTTCTTCTCTGATTGCCGTGGCTAGGACTTCCAATACTATGTTGAATAATAGTGGCAAGAGTGCATATCCTTGTCTTGTTCCTGATCTTAGAGTAAACGCTTTCAGTTTTCACCATTGAGAATGATGTTTGCTGTGGGTTTGTTGTATGCAGCTTTTATTATGTTGAGGTAGGTTCCCTCTATGCCCACTTTTTGGAGAGTTTTTATCATAAATGGGTGTTGAGTTTTGTCAAAAGCTTTTTCTGCATCTATTGAGATGATCATATGGTTTTTATTCCTTATTTTGTTAATATGGTGTATTACACTGTTTTGCATATATGGAAGAATATTTGCATCCCTGGGATAAATCCCACTTGATCATGGGGTACGATCCTTTTAATGTGTTGTTGGATTCTGTTTGCTAGTATTTTGTTGAGGATTTTTGCATCTATGTTCATCAGTGATATTGGTATATAATTTTCTTCGTTTGTGACATGTTTGTCTGGTTTTAGTATCAGAGTGATGGTGGCCTCAGAGAACGAGGTTGGGAGTGTTCCTCCCTCCACAATTTTTGGGAAGAGTTTGAGAAGGATGCGCGTTAACTCTTCTCTAAATGTTTGATAGAATTCACCTGTGAAGCCATCTGGTCCTGGACTTTTGTTTGTTGGAAGATTTTAAATTACAGTTTCAATTTCATTACCTGTGACTGGTCTGTTTATATTTTCTAATTCTTCCTGGTTCAATCTTGGAAGGTTGTACTTTTCCAAGAATTTGTCCATTTCTTTCAGGTTGTCCATTTTATTGGCATATACTTGCTTGTAGTAGTCTCTTATGATCTTTTGTATTTCTGCAGTGTCAGTTGTAATCTCTCCTTTTTCATTTCTAATTTTATTGATTTGCATCCTCTCCCTTTTTTTCTTGATGAGTCTGGCTAAAGGTTTATCAATTTTTTTTACCTTCTCAGAGAATCAGCTTTTAGTTTTATTGATCTTTGTTATTGTTTTCTTTGTTTCTATTTCATTTATTTCTGCTCTGATCTTTATGATTTCTTTCCTTCTACTAACTTTGGGTTTTGTGTGTTCTTCTTTCTCTAGTTCCTTTAGGTGTAAGGTTAGATTGTTTATTTGAGATTTTTCTTGTTTCTTGAGGTAGGCTTGTATAGCTATAAGCTTCCCTCTTAGAACTGCTTTTGCTGCGTCCCATAGGTTTTTGATCATGGTGTTTTTGTTGTCATTTGTTTCTAGGTATTTTTTGATTTCCTCTTTGATTTCTTCAGTGATCTCTTGGTTATTTAGCAGTGCACTGTTTAGCCTCCATGTATTTGTGTTTTTTACTGTTTTTTTTCCCCTGTAATTGATTTCTAATCTCATAGAGTTGTGGTCGGAAAAGATGCTTGATACGATTTCAATTTTCTTAAATTTTCCAAGATTTGATTTGTGACCCAAAATGTGATCTATTCTGGAGAATGTTCCGTGTGCACTTGAGAAGAAAGTGTACTCTTCCGCTTTCGGGTGGAATGTCCTAAAAATATCAACTAAGTCTATCTGGTCTATTGTGTCATTTAAAGCTTGTGTTTCCTTATTTATTTTCTGTCTGGATGATCTGTCCATTGGTGTAAGTGAGGTGTTAAAGTCCCCCACTATTATTGTGTTACTGTCGATTTCTCCTTTTATGGCTATTAGCATTTGCCTTATGTATTGAGATGCTCCTATGTTGGGTGCATATATATTTATAATTGTTATGTTTTCTTCTTGGATTGGTCCCTTGATCATTATGTAGTGTCCTTCCTTATCTCTTGTAACAGTCTTTATTTTAAAGTCTATTTTATCTGATATGAGTATTGCTACTCCAGCTTTCCTGTGATTTCCATTTGCATGGAATATCTTTTTTCCATTCCCTCACTTTCAGTCTGTATGTGTCCCTAGGTCTGAAGTGGGTCTCTTGTAGACAGCATATATATGGGTCTTGTTTTTGTAACCATTCAGCCAGTCTGTGTCTTTTGGTTTGAGCATTTAATTCATTTATATTCAAGGTGATTATTGATATGTATATTCCTATTATCATTTTCTTAATTGATTTGGGTTTGCTTTTGTGGGTCCTCTTCTTCCCTTGTGTTTCCCACTTAGAGAAGTTCCTTTAGCATTTGTTGTAAAGCTGGTTTGGTGGTGCTGAATTCTTGTAGCTTTTGCTTATCTGTAAAGCTTTTGATTTCTCCATCGAATCTGAATGAGATCCTTGCTGGGTAGAGTAATCTTCTTTGTAGTTTTTTCCCTTTCATCACTTTAAATATGTCCTGCCACTCCCTCCTGGCTTGCAGAGTTTCTGCTGAAAGATCAGTTGTTAACCTTATGGGGATTCCCTTGTATGTTATTTGTTGCTTTTCCCTTGCTGCTTTCAATATTTTTTCTTTGTATGTAATTTTTGATACTTTAATTAATATGTGTCTTGGCATGTTTCTCCTTGGATTTATCCTGTATGGCACTCTCTGCGCTTCCTGGACTTAGGTGACTATTTCCTTTCCCATGTTAGGGAAGTTTTCGAATATAATCTCTTCAAATATTTTCTCAAACCCTTTCTTTTTCTCTTCCTCTTCTGGGACCCTTATAATTCGAATGTTGGTGCATTTAATGTTGTCCCAGAGGTCTCTGAGACTGTCCTCAATTCTTTTCATTCTTTTTTCTTTATTCTGCTCCCTGGTAGTTATTTCCACCATTTTATCTTCCAGCTCACTTATCCGTTCTTCTGCCTCAGTTACTCTGCTATTGATTCTTTCTAGAGTATTTTTAATTTCAGTTATTGTGCTGTTCATCACTGTTTGTTTGCTCTTTAGTTCTTCTAGATCCTTGTTGAATGTTTCTTTTATTTTCTCCATCCCGTTTCCAAGATTTTGGATCATCTTTACTATCATTACTCTGAATTCTTTTTCAGGTAGGTTGCCTATTTCATCTTCATTTATTTGCTCGTGCAGGTTTTTACTTTGCTCCTTCGTCTGTAACATAATTTTCTGTGGTTTCATCATTGTAGGTTTTTTTTTTTTTTTTTGAATGGTGGGGCTGTATTCCTGTCTTACTGGTTGTTTGGCCTGAGGTGTCCAGCACTGGAGTTTGCAGGCAGTTGGATAGAGCTGGGTCTTGGGCTGAGATGAGGACCTCCTGGAGGCCTCACTCCAATTAATATTCCCTGGGGTCTGAGGCTCTCTGTTAGTCCAGCAGTTTGGACTGAGAGCTCCCACCACAGGAGCTCGGGCCCGACCTCCAGCCTGGGAATGAAGATCCCGCAAGTCGTGTGATGTGGCAAAAAAAAAAAAAAAAAAAAAAGGAGCAATACAATAACAAAGAATAAAAAAGAAAATAAAATTAGAGGGGCTTCCCTTGTGGCGCAGTGGTTGAGAGTTTGCCTGCCAAGGCGGGGGATACGGGTTCGAGCCCTGGTCTGGGAAGATCCCACATGCCGCGGAGCAACTAGGCCCATGGGCCACAACTACTGAGCCTGCGCGTCTGGAGCCTGTGCTCCGCAACAAGAGAGGCCGCGATAGTGAGAGGCCCGCGCACCGCGATGAAGAGTGGCCCCCACTTGCCACAACTGGAGAAAGCCCTCGCACAGAAACGAAGACCCAACACAGCCAAAACTAAATAAAATAAATTAATTAAAAAAAAATAAATAAAATTAGAAAGATAAAAAATATGTAGGAAAAATAAAAATATAATTGAAACAACTGCAACAAGATAAGACAAAACCACAGCAGAAAAAAGAAAAAAAGAAGAAAAAAGGGGGGAACAAGCCAAAGGGAGCAGAACAATAACAAAGTATAAACAATAAAATAAAATTAGAAAAATAAAAGATTTATTAGAAAAAATAAAAAATATAAATGAATCCACAAGGTAAAGCAGAACCCCCCCAATCTAAATGAGGAGAAAAAAAACCCAGCCTTGCCTATGTGGGGTGGAGTTTAGGTGGGGGTGGAACTTAGGCAGGGGTGGGGTTTAGGATGGGGCAGGACCTAGGTGGGTGGGGGGTTATGTTTGAACGTGGGGCAGGGCCTAGGTGGGGTGATGTTCAAGCGTGGGGTGGGGCCTCTGCTTAGGACCTGCATGTGGGAGGGGAGAGGCAGTACATCCAAACAAGGGCCTCCAGAGTGTGGAGTTCTGGAGTTTGGAGGTAAGGCCCTGGGTGAGGGTGTGTGGGTGGGGTTTAGGCCCAGCGCATTGGAGGGCGTCTCAGAGGGTGTCTCCAATTGTAGAGGTGGGGCCCTGGGTGGGGATGTAGGGGCAGGGCTTGGGCTTTGCACAGCAGGAGGGAGGCTCCGAGGGCAGATGATTAGACCCAGAAGCCCAACAGGCTCCCCGGTGCCTAAGTGGACAGGGAAACCACTGGCCCTGTTCCCTTCCATTCCTCCATGCCCCCTGCCCCATGTCTCCTCCAGGGTCTCCCCCGTCCCTGCTGGACCCCTAACCGTGGGTGGGTCCTGCTGGGTGTAGGAACTCCTCCCCTCCCCTAGCCACCCCTCAGGGGTGCCGGTCCCAGAGGTCCAGCCTTTACTTTTGCTCCCCCTTCCCTCCCCCCCACTCCCGCAGGACCCACACGGCTGGAAGGGGCCTAGGTGGGCAGAGTATCAGGCCCGGGATCTCAGCAGGCTCCCAGGGGCCCAAGTGGGCAGGGGAAACCTGGCCATGCTCCCTTTTGATCCTCTGCCCTCCCAATGGTCCCCTAGTTTCCCCCTTCGGGCAAGGGATCCCTTCCTTTCCCCCAGCTGCCCCTCAGGGGCGCCAGTCCCCTCCCACCTCTACTTCTCCTCCTCCCTCGCTCCCCTCCACGACCCACGTCCTACCCAGTCACTGGGGGTTCCTCCCATCCCCTTAGGTGTCCATGGTCCCCCACTGGTGCCTGGTAGGTGCCCTAGTTGTGTGGAGATGCGAATTCCGCATCCTCCTAGTCTGCCATTTTCTGCCTTCAAAGTTTTAAAGGAAATTATTTAAAGCCTAGAATTCTTTCTTCAGCAAAACTGTCATCCACATATCCATGGAGGGAGGGAAAGTTTATATATTTAAGGTATGAGTTTACCACTTAAGAATCCTTCCTAGAACAGTTATTGGAACATAAGGCAAACTAAAAAATTGATTTAAAAAAAAAAGTGCAATTCAAGGAAAAAATAGATACTAATAGGAGCTTTAATTAAAAAGCAAATAATCGTTGATAATATGGCTATAAAACACACTATAATTTTTTAAGAAAAGATACGCATGATATAAAATAATTCATTATAATTAGAATTTAAAATTCAGAGTAATTTGAACAAAACCTGACAAAGGGAAAGAGATACAGAAATTAAGTTAAAAGATTTGCCTTGTTTTGAGGAGAGTGAGATTTTAGATACAGATTAAATATCAATTTCAAGAGAGAATGTAAGTTTAAATATAGTTATTAAAAACCTAAGAATACTGAGACAATAAGCATAAGACTTAGAACTTTCAAATACCATGGAGAAAAAAAAAAGAAAGTCTTATTAGCAAAAGTGAAAAAACAAGGACCCAAAACAACACAGGCCAAACAAGACAAAACCACAAAACAAGCAAAACCAAAGACAAGAAAGCTTTTCAAACAGAAAGCACAACACAAGAAGGCAAGAATAGAATGGACTGATTGACTGAACAAGCATATGAAGCTCTTGCCTTGTCCTAGGGACTGTTCTAAGTGTTTTACAAGTATTAGCTGATTTAATCAAGCAATCAAGCATGCTGGTATCTCAATAAATGTGAATGGATTAAATTCCTCAATTAAAAGAGATTCTTATGTCTTACATTGTGTTAAGGCAGAGAAAGAGAGAGAGAGAGAGATAGAGAAAGCAAGAGAGGAAAGAATAGCTTAAAACTGAATTAAATTTTTGAAGATGAAAGGTAGGAAAATTACAACAAGACAAACAAACAAAGCGGGAATGGCAATATTATTATTGAACAAACTAAAATTCAAGTTGAAAAGTATTAAATGAAACAAAAAGAATTATTTTATGATGATAAGAGCTATAAACAATTAAAAGCCTTGGGAATAACTACGTATGAGCCTCAGAATAATATCAAAACATTAACCTAAAGCTATTAGGAATACCAGGATTTGAATTGATTCAGGGGGTTGAAAAGGGAGGGAGAGATTTTTGGTAAAAAAGAATTCCCCAACAGTACTCATAACTGAGCAATAGCAAGGCCACGTCCACCAAAACTGAGGGTCAGTGGAGAAGGAGGCTGAGGGAGAAATAAGATTAGAAAGATAGAGCAGGTTGAATGGCAGGTAAAGAAGTCTAGATTCTACCCTCCAGGAAAGGTGAAGAGGAACAGAAGAGAGAAGATGAAAGGTGATCTTTTGGAAGATGGGGCAGGCAACAGTGTGCAGGTCTGGCTGAAGAAGAAATGGAGTATTCACAAAACAGGCCCAAGTGCCTGCTTACTATTGGTAAATCAGTAGTACATTTTCTTTTTATCCTTAGGTTCCTAGCCCATCACAAAGTCTTTGTAAATTGAATTCAGTAAGGTATATGAGAGCATGATGAATATTGAGGTGCTATAAGTATGTAATATTAATATTAATTATTCTCATTCATTCTATAGTATTATGTATAAATACTTAGAGTCCTCTAAATTATGATCAATGTAAATTGTTCCCCATAATCCTTATCCTGTAGGTAATTGGAAGCTTTGAAGAACTTGATCAAAGTGAATTCTTTCACCAAGAATCCAAGAAAAGCCAGAGTATGAGCAATTACAGAGGCTATCCAAGCATATCTGCTTTTCCTCTCCTTTCTTTCTGTGCACAGTATCCTACTCTACACGAGGCAGAGTTAAGATCTGGGAACTTGGGAAGGGTCCTACCAACTAGGACGACATTTTCTCCTGTGGGAGAAACTTTCTTTTTTCAGAATATTAAATCAGTTTTATAAATTTAAGAAAACGTTGATACCTACATTTTTAAGAAAATATAATTCCTGACTCTATAGTGCTTAGGATACGTGGAGAAGCAGGCTATGGAAAATAGATTTGCCTGGTTTTAGGAACTGTTATCAGAGATGGTCTCCCTGCCAGTCACCTGCATCAGCGGAGAGGAGCCAAAACAGAGATAATCCCAAAGGTAGATCATCCCAAAACACATTGCTCTTTAGTTCAGGAGCACAATCAATTACTTTTTCTTCTTGCAGCTAGTTCTTTCTAATTGCATATTCCCTAGGTTAATGTTCAACGTCATTTTCTATCCCTGACCACACACTAATTTATAATGGGAAGAATGGCCCCGGTATGCTGGTTGGCAATGGTACATGAGCCTGGGATTAACTAGTTGTTACAGATAATTACAAATGGGTAATTCACAGCCAGAAAATTGAGAATGCTTTTTTTTTTTTTTTTTTGGCCACACCCCGCAGCTTGTGGATCTCAGTTCCCCAACCAGGGATTGAAACCGGGCCACGGCAGTGAAAAACCAGGAGTCCTAACCACTAGACCACCAGGGAACTCCCGAGAATTCTTAAACATATATACTTGTTAGGAGCCAACAGTAAAATTTCTATGGTATCTGTGATTCTCTGTGTGTGTGTGTGTGTGTGTGTGTGTGTGTGTGTGTGTGTGTGTGAGAGAGAGAGAGAGAGAGAGAGAGGAGGAGAGAGAGAAATGAAGAAGGATTTTATGATAATTTTATGGTAATCCTTTAACACTAAAAGGCAACTACTAAGGTCTTGCTTTTAGGAATTGAAGCAACTCTCTTTAGCTACTTTCTAACTTTGAAAATGTGAGGATATTTATTTTTAAAGGAAAAAGTTCAATAATAATCTTTAAGTAAATGATTTTAATGTCACATACCAGAAAGAGAAGATATTTATTAAATACGAGGCATCTTTTCTTAACTGGTTTCATTAAGAACAATCATTTTCAGGGTTTTTATCAAAACCTCACATTAGCACTGGCAACAAAAATAACATAGTTTAGAATCTTTCTGACTTCAACAAGCTTAGTAGCTTTGTGAGCTACTAAGAGCATTTATTAAGATAGATATAATTATTATTGAAGGGTATAAGCTATTTATCTATTTTTCCATAACATCTATATAATAATCTATATAAATATAATAATTTAGAAGGAATTACTATAATCAATGTGTATACACAATAACATTTTCTTGGCAGGTGGGAATAGGTGGGTAACCTATTCTTTGTGAGTCCGTCCCAAATTATAAGGCTAAAGATAAGATGGCTATTGATACTTGGTAATAGCAATTGAGAAATTAAATAGATACCAGCTCATAAAACCTTATATTGGAGATGACTGTCATTCTACCCACCTCTCATTTTCTTGCTGTTCACTTCCCCTTCTCAGAGAGGATGCCTGGTTGTGACTGGAAGGGACATTAGAATAATGTGTCCTTGCCTGTCGGACTGTGTGAGCTGATTGGACGAAGGTTGTAATCTCACCAAAGCTGAGGCCATCGTGTTCTCTCTCCTGGTTGTGGAAGTACAGGCTAGAATGCCATTTCTAATCAGAAATGGAAGCTGCTGTTTTAGGGACATTTGTAATGGGATATTTTCCCAAAGACAAAAGCATGAAGCAGGTGCAGCAGAGACAAGGGCCATGGGGCCAAAAGGACAGGGAAAGAAAGAAAGTGAGAACAAAAGCAAGAATTTTACTAATACCTCTCTGGTTCTGTAAAATTCTGCTAGACTTGCTAAAACTGGGCACCTTGAGATGTGTTTGTATCCTTACAATAAACCTCTCTGTAATTAGCCCAGCTTAAGTGAATTTCTTCTTGCAACTACGCATAAGAAACTGTTAACTACTATGTTAATTTTCAAGACTTATAAAGATGGCAATAACTTACATTTTCCTGCCAGAATTTGAGAGAAGCAAGCAAATCTGACACCAGAAATGCAGTTGCCTCACTATTGGTTTGTATCTCAAACCAGTTTAAGGAAGCAGTGCATAAACCTTATTTTTATATGGCCATAGCCAACTTACCCTACTTAAAAGTATAACCATAACACTAAGAAGTGGCCAAGTATTTTTAAATTATTTTCTTTTAAGTGGTGGTCACACCAAGTGTAGAGATTATGTGGAGCAACTGGATCTTTCATACATGGTTGATGGAATAGCTAAATGATACAATCACTTTGGAAAACTACTTGACAGTTTTTTTTAAAGTTCACAATATAGCTACCTTATGATCCAGCAATTCTACGCCTAGATACCCTAAAGAAATGAAAACACATATCTATAAAAAGATTTAAACAAGAATATTCATTGCATTATCATTTATTATAGCATAAAATCAGAAACAACCAAATTGTCCAACAGGAAAAAGATGGGCAAATCAGTTATGGCATAATCACACAATGGAATGCTACATAGCAATAAAAAGGAAGAAACAACTGATGCAGGCAATGACATGCATGAGACTCTAAAAGACTTCGTTGAGTGAAAGAAGTTAGACCCTGAATTACATACTGTATGTTCAATAACAAGCAAAATTAACATATGGAGATAGAAATCAGAGCAGTGGTTATCTGAGGGGAGTGGTTGCAGACTTTGAAGATAATTTTCTAGGGTGATGGTAATGTTCTATGACTTGATTGGGTTTACAGGTGCATACATTTGTCAAAATTCATCAAACTGTACACTTTAGATCTATGTGCTTTACTGTGAGGGGAAAGTCAAGATATTATTTGACCAAAAGAAATATAGGGGGCAAAAAACTGTTACTAAGACAGAGTCAGTAAAACAGGAGCACAGATGCGGGGCACCCTCAGAAGAAACAGGCTCTGGCATATTGTTCAATTTCAAGGTTCCTGACATGTCTGCTTCCCCCAGAGGCCTTGATAATAGATACTTACCATGAAATTCAAGCACACGGAAAATTCAGAACATTTTCATGTGTATCGACAGTAATAGTTTTGAGGGCAAAACATACAATAAAGGAGTGCAGTCCCCAGCCCCCAAATGCAGTTCAATCCCCAGCTCTGCCACTATTTATGAGACCCTAGACAAGTTAGCGAACCTCTCAGCTGTAAAATAGTGATGATAATAATAGCAGTCATCTGGTGGGACCACTATGAGGATGAAATGACTCACACATGCAAAACTCTTAAAAAGTGTTTGGCATATAAGAAGTACTTGATAAATGTTAAGAGTCCTACAGGTCTTTCTTAGAAAAGCAAAAAAGAACTCTAAAGTGGATTCTCATGCATGGACTCACTGTTGGGCAAGTTTTAACATATCTAAGTAGAAAAAGATAAAAAGACCTTTGAAAACTTTAATCTGCTTGTATATTTCTCTGGAAATGTCATTGGCAGTTTTGTGGGGATCCAGCAGTGATGGTTTCCATTCAGAGAAGAGGCACTTCTGAACTTGATACAGCTGTTTGCAGGGAACAGAGAGACTGTGAATTCTAGTCAAGGTTTCACCATGTTGTCTACCAAAGTCAGTTGGTTTATAAAGGAGCTTTGGGGTTAAAAGCATTTTTTCCCACACCAATGATTGTAAAGTCAACATTCCACTAACTGAGGCTGTTTCCATGTCTGCTTGTTTTCTCCAAATTAGATAAACTGTAACTAGTCAGAATACTAGTGGAATTTTTTTTTTTAAGATTTTTTTGATGTGGACTATTTTTAAAGTCTTTATTGAAATTTGTTACAATATTGCTTCTGTTTTATGTTTTGGTTTTTTGGCCTTGAGGTATGTGGGATCTTTGCTCCCCAACCAGGGATCGAACCTGCACCTCTTGCACTGTAATGCGAAGTCTTAACCACTGGACCACCAGGGCAGTCCCACTAGTGGAATGTTGACTAGTGCATTTCCTCTTATTGGTTCGTCCTTCATTTGATCAAAAGCTACGAACATCTTCATTTCATTTCAGATTTTACCAACGGTATCCATGAATTTGATCTCAAAATGACTACTTTACTACAAACTAGATTAACTTAGCCAGCTATACTACCAGCAATAGTTTGTCTTTGTTCTGAGATAAATATACTGTCCTAAAAATCTGATATAGCCCTCTTGACAAAAATTTGATGAATTCCCTAGCAGGTACAGGAATACAGAGACATTACTTACTGAAATGGATACAGCCATATAATGTATCTTATTGAATCAGAAATATTTCCCAGTTGATTATTGGATGCATAAATCTAATCAGCGCTATCACCTATCAAACTGAAAACATTAAACTTACAAAGCCAAATGGAGCCACTGGCAAATCATAAATATTGCCATGGCATCTGCATATCGTAACTTTGTTGTCTTGAGTCAGGACTTGGGAGAAATGTTAACCCTTTCAGGGGACCAGGAGTAGGGCAGCTGGGCTCTCCTGGAGACAACTCCAAATAATCAGGTTTAGGAAACCAAACTGCCCTTCACATCTTGAAAAGGCACCCTTCCAAGCAATAACATGACAAAGAGTATCCTTCAGACTCCCTGTCCTTTCTCTGCTGGAGCCGGTGACCTCCAAAGCTGTAGACAAAGCAGCTTTTCTGCTGCATTTAAAACAAACAAACAGCACAGGAAGGTGACCCAAGGTGATCAAGAGACTATTAGGCTGTTCTCACTGATTATAAGAATGTAAAGTTGAACTCTCATTAATATGCTGTTGCTGCTTTCCTCCTGAGAGAAAGTTGAATTTGGGGTTACCAGGAGAAAGCAGAGCCATCCCAGGGTGAAGCAAAGAGGGTTTTTTGTTTTTTTTTTTTAAATATTAGAGTGGCTTATCAAATACTGTATTATTCTCCTCCTCTCTATGGCCCATTATGTTTTTCTTTGTCTTGTATGTACACTTAGACATCAAGCCACCAAACACCTTATGTATTTCTAGATAATTCAGCTTTCAAATAGATTATGTTCTTTTTCCACAAGCATACTCATACAGTCAGATCATGTTTCCTACTTCTTACTTTGGAAACCAAGGTCACCAGTATGCCCAGGATGAAAACACTGCCCCATTTTGTGCAGGCTGCCTGTCTTCATTCCTCTGTCATTAAGGGGGGCAGACATTTTGCTACATTGGTATTCTCTGCCATAATCTGTATGTTAGTTAACATTCTTTTGGTTGCCAGTGAGAGAAACAGTCTCTGGCTGAGTTAAGTGAAAAAGGTAATTTCCCACTAGCCATCCATTTTACAAGGAGATCGGCTCGGTGCTTTGTGACCTAAAGGGATGGGATAGGGAGGGTGGGAGGGAGGCTCAAAAGTGATGGGATATGGGGACATATGTATAAATACAGCTGATTCACTTTGTTGTACAGCAGAAACTAACACAACATTGTAAAGCATTTATACTCCAATAAAGATGTGGAAAAAAAAAAAAAGGTAATTTATTGAAAAAATGCTGAGGCAGCTCTCCAAATCCGAGGATGAAGAAAACAGCCAAGGCTGTTGGAAACCTCAGCACCAGAAATCTGTGGACCTTTCCTCTACAGCAGGGGTCCCCAACCCCCAGGCCATGGAGTGGTACTGGTCCGTGGCCTGTTAGGAACTGGGCCGCACAGCAGGAGGTGAGAGGCAGTCAAGTGAGCGAAGCTTTATCTGTATTTACAGCCGCTCCCCATTGCTCGCATTACCGCCTGTCAGCATTATGGTGAGTTGTATAATTATTTCATTATACGTTACAATGTAATAATAAAAGAAATAAAGCACACAATAAATGTAATGAGCTTGAATCATCCTGAAACCATCCCCCCACCCCCCAGTCCATGGAAAAAGTGTCTTCCACAAAGCCGGTCTCTGGAGCCAAAAAGGTTGGGGACCACTGCTCTAGAGCACTGCCATTAACGTGAGTCAGCTTCAAGTGATCCCATCTCTGTATGTTTCCATTCAAAACCAGAAATTCCAGAGAGAATCTGATTTGCTTAGGTTTGGTTGATTGTCCAATGCTGTATCAATCAGCTCTAGCCAGAGGGGAAGGCTACTTCATGTAACTTGTCTATCCAGAACAATTTCCATTCAGGTAAGGGAAAATGGCCGTGATCTGAAAGGTGATAGAAGCCCGGGAACCCTCTGGCATGGTATAGAGAGGGCCAAACTAGCAGCGGATTATAATATACCTACCGAGTGTGACAGACTAAATTTTAAAAAAGAAAACTTCTATAGCCAAGTAAGATACATCCACCTCCCAAATAATAGGATAGAAGAAAGAAGGGCTCTTTTAAAATGCCAGCCAGTTAGTTTATGGTCTCGATCAGTGCTGCAGAGATGGAAAAGGAAGGTATCAAAAAAAGTAAAATAGCTGATTTACTATCTACAAAAGATTAACAGCTTTGCCAGGCATCGGCAAGTGTAGAAGTAGGGCAGAGTGAAATGTTCCTGTGGGGTCCACACTGATGAAAAGGGGTTGACTGAGCAGACTGACCAACTTCTTTCCACCGTGGGGAAAAAAATCACCATCCATCACTATCACATCTGGTCAATCTAAGGAGGTGTTTGGGAATCCAGATGGATAAGGTTTATTTTCACAAATTGAGACAAACAAAGGATTCTGGGACTAAAAAAAAATAACCAAATTTCCAATTCTTATCAAGATGAGGGATATCAGAGACCATCAGTCTCCTCTGAGGATTTATTCAAGTCCCCCTTTTTGGAGTAGGAGATACCAAAAGGCCCAGAAAAAAGCTGTAACTTGGTGAAGGTTAGCATCAGTAGAGTTGATAGGGCCAGAATATGGGTCAAACCCAGGAAACAAGATGTTGGCCAGCACAGGAGGCAAGCCAGTTTCAGAGCTAGAGTTGCCTTGTCCAAGCATCAAATTGGCTCATCCTCTCTCTGAACACTGGGAGAGGCAAGTGCCTGGCTGGGAACCACAGCCACTCCTGGCCTGGGGCAAGAGCTGCACCAACCCTCACAACCAAGCCTGAATCTGGAGGAGGGGACAAGGAACTGAGTGCAGGACAGTTGCTTCCATACATGTGGAACCAAGACCATTGACTGAAAGAATCTAAGGAGGTCATAAAGACATGGCTAAATTCTAGAACATATTGAAATAAAAATAAGAAAATATCTTTCTAAACCTATAAAAAAGAAAATCACATTCTTTACTGGTGTGTTAGAAAAACCTGTCAGAGTCTCACCTAGTTTCTAAGCATTTCAGTGTGAAATTTATCTTTCTGTTTACCCATGACCCTGGGTTAGAATTTATAGAATGGATAGCCTCTCTCATATTTAAATCGTGCCATCTAGGCCTCTGAGAGATATTCTATCCTGATAAGTTTTTATTAGCGTAGTGCTTCTAAACCATATCAGACCCAATGTCTCCTTTTAGAGCAAATATTTTATAACATCTTCTTTCCTATCTTGAGATTATAATCACAGATAATATCTTACCTTCACACATAATTTTAAAAAAAATCTATATAATGCCATAGCTGTAATTTTAAGGAGAAATAAAAGGAAAGTAATTAATCATAGAATAACACATATTTCGAAATGTAAAAAGTTGAGAAATGACTGCATGAGAAGACGGCATGAAAAAGTCAGATGTTTGCACCTGTATGTAGAATTGCCATGATTTCAACAGCTAAAAATGCCAAGTGCCAACTGATATAGGTGCCATGCTGGCAACTCAAGTGCCCCAGTTTTTTGAAGCGGCTAACAGCTCTTATTTAGTTCCCAACAAAGCAAAGTGTACTCTTCCTCCCATTTGAATGGTAGTTGCACTCATGGAAAAATTCAGTATATATTTAAACTGTATCCAAAATAGTCTGTGTTTATATAAAAATAGAGTAGGGCTTTAGGCTTCGATCATTATAAACAGATTTTTCCCCTACATTGATGTCTTCTGGGACATTTATAAGTCGTGCAGCTCATGCATCCCTCATTCACTACGCAAGACTGTCCTGTATATTGCAGAATGCACAGAATCCCTGAAGCTTACCCAGTGTCTGGCAACTGTGCCATTCTTTGCGATAGTTAGAAAATTCTCCTCCATGTTTCCAAATGGTCCTTAGGGGAAGATATCCCTGAAAGCCACTGCATTAGGGCATCTCAGTATGAAATACCACTTAAAATATAAGGATCAATTAATTGGCCCTTTTGTGTTATCATCATACTTTTTTTTTTTTTTTTTTTTTTTTTTAATGAGGATCTTGAATCAGATGCGTATGTTTTGATTGATTGATTGATTGATTGATTTTGGCTGTGTTGGGTCATCGTTTCTGTGCGAGGGCTTTCTCCAGTTGTGGCAAGCGGGGGCCACTCTTCATCGCGATGCGCGGGCCTCTCTCGTTGCGGAGCACAGGCTCCAGACGCGCAGGCTCAGCAGTTGTGGCTCACGGGCCCAGCCGCTCTGCGGCATGTGGGATCTTCCCAGGCCAGGGCTCGAACCCGTGTCCCCTGCATTAGCAGGCAGATTCTCAACCACTGCGCCACCAGGGAAGCCCTATCATCATACTTTTAATGAGTAAAAATTTCAAGCAACAAGACTGGAATCTGGGAGCAGGGAGAGAGAGGACAACTTGAAGATCCCTCATATCATTTAACTAGAGAGCAAATAAGAATATTCTAAAAATTAGACATTTGATCCAAAAAACTAATAACATTATTGTTGAAAACCAAAATCATGTACCAACCTATACAGGCCAAACCTGCCAGGTTTTAATCAAAAGGCCAGAATGGAAAGTCTTTCACCCATTTTTGGATCCTCATCTACCTGCGAGATCACTAACATGGCATCGGATCCTAATTTGTCCTGTGTTTCTGACCTTCTAGAAGACTTTGTGTCTGCGGGTAAAACGTTTGATGTTAACTATCTGTGACTCTTGTATAATTGAAGTGTTAAGCCCTTTGAGGGCAGGGATATTTTCTCCTGTTTCTTGTGTTTCCTCACAGGAACTGGTACAAGATGACAGATTGGTGAACACTTCCAGGGAGAAATGGATGGGAAGAACTACTCCCAGAGATGCCCTAATAAAGAACATTCACTGTCTCCAGAGAAAGGGGATCTGGCAGGATGTGCCCAAGTGGATTTCATAGCAATTTCAGAACTGCTATGACCAGTGACTGTAACTTCCATTCTCTCCCTTTATAAACGAGAGTGTTTGGTGTATCCTTTCCCCGTCCACCATTGATGTAGGGTGTGTGTGAGTGGGGGAGGGGATGGAGATAACTTGTGTTTTTAGTTCATAAGTCTTCAGATCAAGAATTGCTCTCCTGGAAGAGTACACCTGAAGCACCTCATCAGCAGTTGGACCTGATTTCAATAATGAAATCCTAGACTTCAAGTATAATGCCATAATGACATGAGACTTTTGAGGGGCATGTAAAGACTGTAGTAGATTTCAAAAAAAGGGGTCACAATTTCTTTGAATTTCCTCCCATTAACACTTGGTCCTGTAACCTGCTTTTGCCAATGGGACATTAGCAAATGGGAAGCAAAGAGAAGCTTGAAACGTGTTTGCATGTTAGATTTGAAATATTTGCTTGGAAACTATGTAAGCGAACTTGAGCTAGCCTCCTAAAAGATGGAGCATGTGGAAATAGGCCCCAGCCCTCCAGCCCATCCATGAACTGACTGCAACCACATGAGTAAGCCTGAGTTAGACCAGCAGGACTGCCCGCGTGAGTCCAGCCCAAATGGCCAACTTATAGAATCATGAGCTAATCAACGATTGTTGTTTCAATCCACTACTTTGTGGGGATGGTTTGTTATGCAGCACAGATTAACTGATACAGTAACTCTACAGCACCTAGTGATGAGAACCTCAGCACCATGAACAGCTTGTGTTCCCTGGCTAGTACTGTAGAATATTTCATTATCTGGCTCACTGGAGACATCCAAGATACCAGCTTATCAAAAGGAACACTGACCTCTCTGATTACTGACTTGTTTTATATATCCAACTTTCACACATAAAGTTTTCAATCTTGCTAAGTTATCAGATCCTGAAACCGCCTGAGAAAAAGAAACTTCATGGTCCAGTACACATACCTGACATTTTTAGGCAGTTCCTCTAACTTTAATTTTACCTTTGGCTTATGAGATCTTATATAATGGACCAGTTGTGCTCCCTAAAAGCTTTGGAATTTTATCAAATTACAAGTTGTTAGTTGACCCCATGCATCTCTCCCCATTATCCTGGCTTACTGCAAGGTACATGTGATTAAATATCATTAACCAAAGAGAACTAAAGAAGTCTCATAAATAGACACGCCAACCCTTCACAAAATACAGTTCACAGGCTCTTTCAGAAAAGAAATGCTGGAGTTTTCTTTTGGCATTTCTGTTTCTGAATTCAATCAGGATTGTGTGAGATGCAAAGGGTACTAAACTAGGAGTTAAAAAGTCTGGCTTCCTGTCTAGACCCTTCCATCTGTTTGCCGTGAGCTCTCAGAGTTATTTAACCTCACTAAGCCTTGGTTTTCCCATCTGCTGCTGGGAACAATAAACCTGCCCTGCCTTCCTAGGTGTGAGGAATAAACAAGGGGATGCTTTGGAAGGGGTTTTGAAGCCTGCGAGATGGTCTACACAGATCAGCAGTATCAGGTGTTGTCTGGCCCACAGAGCCCTTGTTTTGCAATGTTTCCTCTAATGATAACATTTTGCCCATAACAGTAACATGTTAGTGAAGCAGTAACTGCAGTGCTCACCAGACAGAAGAGCAAGCAATCAGAAGCACCACCTCTGCAAAGCTCCCCCAAGCCTTGCCGCACTGACTGTTGGGAAGGCGGGGCTTGGCCCCCTCCCCGGGGGCTGTCTCCACCTTCAGTTCAGAACTGCCCTTCCCCCCACACTGCAGAAGGTCTCCACATGATGAGGGGTCTTGCAAGGACATGTGTGGACATCCCAGCCCTCATGCCCAAATTCCATCCACACTCCCTGAGAACATCTTCCCTTTACCCACCTCGTTCTCCAGATGTCCACCCAGGGAAGATGCCTGCACGGGCCCTGGAAGCAGGAAGCAGGCCTGGGCTCTCTGGACAGTGGAATTCTGGGGTCCTGGATACCCAAGTGGATGTGGTCAAAAAAGGGGGATTGGGGGCTTCCCTGGTGGTGCAGTGGTTAAGAATCCACCTGCCAATGCAGGGGACACAGGTTTGAGCCCTGGTCCGGGAAGATCCCACATGCAGTGGAGCAACTAAGCCCGTGCACCACAACTGCTGAGCCTGTGCTCTAGAGCCCACGAGCCACAACTACTGAGCCCACGAGCCACAACTACTGAGCCCGTGTGCCACAACTACTGAAGCCCAGGCGCCTAGAGCCCGTGCTCCACAACAAGAGAAGCCACCGCAGTGAGAGGCCTGCGCACCGCAACGAAGAGTGGCCCTGCTTGCCGCAACTACAGAAAGCCCACGCACAGCAACGAAGACCCAACACAGCCAAAAATAAATAAAATAAAATAAATTAATTAAAAAATAAAAAAATTTTTAGAAAAGGGGTGATTGGGGCTTTAGGTGGGGACATCCTTCTAACCTAGGGATTGGCATGGCTGGGGAAGGGTAGGAATGAGGCCCCCTAAAGCCTGAGGTCCAGGGCAGGAGCTCCTCCTTCCCAGGTCTAAGGGCTATTCAGAGAGAGAGAATGAAGAGGTTTGCTTTTAGATGAGTCAAGTTTGAGGAGCTGGTGAGAAATCCGCATGGAGATATCCTGTAGACCTTTGGAAATGTGGATGTAAATTTTGATCAAAGAACCACAAGCCAAAGAAACTTGAACATCACTAAGCTAAAGAAATGAAATGAAGTGGGATTTCCCACACAAGCTGACAGATGGTAGAAAGTTGTCAGAGACAGCAGAGGCTTGCAGTGCCCCTGAAATCACTGTTCCTAATAAATAGCACAGAGGTGGTTGTCTTTCCCTCTCTTGGAAAGGCTGTTTTAGTGAGATATGTGACTTTCCAGTGACCATTAGGGGCATTTGAAGGTATCCTAAGATAAATTAGGTTTGACTACAGGTGCCAAAAAATATCAATTACCTATATAGTAGCTGTTCAGGCTGCAATCTTGGTGCCACAATCTTTACAGGCCCAGGCTCCTTCTGTCTGTCATTCTGAAAAATAGTTTCCACCTCATGGTTTAAGATAGCTGCTCAAGCTTCAGTCATCATGTCCACATTCCAGTCAGCAGGAAAGAAGAGTAGAAGATATACCTCTCCCTCTCCCTTTACCAG
Organism: Balaenoptera acutorostrata; assembly: GCF_949987535.1. Taxonomy (NCBI): domain Eukaryota; kingdom Metazoa; phylum Chordata; class Mammalia; order Artiodactyla; family Balaenopteridae; genus Balaenoptera; species Balaenoptera acutorostrata. The sequence continues at coordinate 58,772,012 of NC_080071.1, read as the reverse complement.
AACTTAGACACATGATCACATCCAACTGCAAGGACTTGGAAATACATAATTGATTTCAGTCAACCAGGGTCCCTCCCTCCTAAAAATTAGGGCTTGCATTATTAAAGAAGAAGTAGATAATGGAAACTTAGGGACAATTAGCCGACTCTGCCACAGGTTGGAAGAGAAGAGATGACAGAAAGAGTTGCCTTAGCAACAGCCTCACTTTGCTACTGATTCACTGAAAAGTCCTGGGCAATATGCCCACCTTTATGTTCTGGTCCCTCTGCTGCTGTTTAGGAGGGTGTGGCAGAAGCCTTCCCAGCTCCCCCGTCCCATTCCGTCTCAAATAAACCTGCAGCAGCAGGCTACCATCTAGACACTGAGCGGGAGTCACGTCTTAATTTGTCCTTGCACTGCTCATCAAAGGCTATTTCTCTCTGAATGAGCTGTAGCTGTAGCCGTTATTATGCCCAGAAAGGCTGTGAAGTTTCCACGGATCAGCAGTTTTGGTAGTTGACTCTGCCTGATCAGATGTAGAACAAATCATAAACTATTCAACATGTAAACACTGAGGATGTGCTCTGCATGGGTAACTCCAAGGAAGCTTGGTTTGGCTAAATGTGTCCTGGGAGGGTTTTAACCCAGTCCATGGATTAACGGAGGGAGGGGCAGCTCTAAATCCTATCAGCAAAGTTGGAGAGGGTGTTGAAAGGGGGCTAAGGGGGCAAATTAAGGAGCACGGGAGTTATCTTCCATAGATGAGTCTTTCCTATGAGAGTCTGCTGTCCTCCTTCCTGATTAGCCCCTCAAAGTCAAGGACTTCCTGGGTGCCCATTGAGGAAAGACTTTGTCACACAGCAGTCTAGGCGAGGAACGATGGCATGACACATCCCTTGGAAGGAGAGCAAAGCTGCCACTCAGGCCGAATCCTAGCGTTAACTTGCCTCACCTAGTAACTCTTTTCCCAGAACAACTCTTCTTGGTCTGTTTTTTCCACCACTAGCCACTCACTGAAGGGCCAGGATGGTGGAGCACCATTCTGGCACATGCATGGGATTTGAAGCCACAGGTTACAATGCCAGATCTGCTATTTACTAATTACATAGTCTTAAGCGTTGTAACTTTCTGAGCCTTGGTTTGCCTACCTGTAAAATGACGGGGAGGGGGACGTAGCTCACAGGATTGCTGTGAAGCTTAAGTAAGGTAATTTGCATAAAATCCTAGACCAGTTCTGGCCCATTCAGGTCCACAAGCTATAATTTCCTTCCCCCTTTCCTCCTCCCCGGCTGGAAACACTGCGGCATATGTGAGGACTTCGCCGGAAAACCTGCTGTGTCTAATAGTCCTTGCCCAACTCCACTGCCCCCAGCAACAAATCTCCTGTCTTGCTGTTCCTGACTGTCTGTCTGGTTGGGCACTCCTCTTCTGCAGCTCTTTGCTCACCAGTCACAGACTGTCCTTTCTCCACAGCTGCTTGGCCCCCATCAAGTTCTCCTTGCCCCAGAGAGGCTTATGGAGGAAGTCTTTAATTTCTCCGACCACAAAAACTGCTTGTTAGCTAAGCAATACGTCAGCCCAGATGAATGGGGCCTGGCCAGTCCAGGGTGTTAGTAAATTCGCAGCTGTGAAAACATGCCGTCCCGGTGGCTGAAAGTCCCTCGATGCCGAGGGCCCTCTGGAACACCCCACAGTGGCTGAAATCTTCTCTTGGATCAGAGCAGGATGCAGGTCTAAATGGACAGACTGGAAACCTGACTTGCTTCCTTAGTGAGACAGAAGCGGTGAGACCTGCATCTGCCTCACCTTATTCCTCCTCCTCACAATGCAAGGAGCCCCTGAAGCCAGCCCTCTGCTGGGGCTCAGGTCCCAGCCCTTCACAGCGTCTCCCTCAGTCATCCTCTCCTCTTCACTGTCAATGCTGCCCTCTGGATTGGATCGTTCCCATCACCATACAAACATACTTGATCATCTCCCATTTAATAAACAAACAAAACAAAACAGAGACCCTGTCCTCACCCTCCATCACCCACCAAGCACTACCCCATTTTGCAGACCCTCTTAGAATAATTGTCAGCACTCTCTGTCTCCCTTCCTCATGTCCGTTCCCTCCACGACACAATCCAATCTGGTTTCCATTCCCTTCTCTCTGCTGCCACTGTTGTTATCAAGACCTCCAACAATCTCCGTGTTGACAGCCCCAGAGGAACGCTTTTTGTCTTCATCTCCCTTGACTTAGCATCAGCTTTCAGTGAAGTGGATGGCTGTCCTTCTTTTAACCTTTTCCTGTCTTGGCATCCGTAATCCCAATTGTCTCCTGGTTTTCCTCCCCGCTCACTAATTGCCCTCTCTCCGGCTCCTTTGCTGGCATACCCTCTTCTATCCAACCACTAAATAACTGGAGTAGCTCACTGCTCAGCCCACAGCCTTATTTGTTCCTTTTTTATAGCCTATCTTCAAGGGCAACATATGTCTCATCCATTCTCATGGGTTTAGATCTCTTTAAATGCCATTTATATGCTGATTATTCCTCAATTCATAAATATTCCTCAGACTTCTCTTCTGAAATCCAGACTCAGCTCACTACTAGAATTTTCCATTGGATGTCTCATAGGTATTTCAAATGGTCAAAATGGAACTTTTGATTCCCTTAAGCTCCTCTTTCTTCTTCAGCCTTCCTCGATCAAGAAAAAGACATAACAACTCTATCCAGTTAGTTGCTCAAGCCAGTAATCCCTGTTAAATGTAAGCTCCACAAGGGAAGGGATCTTTGTCTATTTTCATGGTTGATGGTCCCAAACAACTAGAGCAGTGATGGACACATACTGACTCAATATATATTGTTGGATGAATGATTCCCTCAATTTTTCTCATGCCTCACATCCCATGCATCAAGTCTGATTAATTAAACTTCCAAACCATATCCCACACATCTTCATCTCATGCCCACCATTCTGCTCATCTTTCTCCTAGATGTCTGAAAGAGCCTTTCTTTTTGTCTTGCTGCTTCCAGTTTTTCTCCTTGCCAATCTGTTCTGTTTACAGCATCAGATGATATCAGTCCTTGGCTTAAAATCCTTCAGAGACTTCCCATTGGGCTTAAAAGGAAATAGAAACTCCATTATTTGGTCTACAAAGCTTTGAATGACCATTGTCTAACTCCTCCACCTCATTTTATAACCCTTTCGTATATTCTCATTAAGTTTTGGTCATTGGTCTTCCATGAATTCCTGGAAATTTCCAATCTCTTTCCACCTCAGGGCCTTTGCACTTTCTGCTTCTTTTCCTAGAGTGTATTTCCCATTGCTTTCAGTATGGAGGGCTGTTTCTCAGCCTTTAAGTTTCAGCTTAAATGCCACTCTCTCAGGAAACCTCATTGACCATCCCCCCTAAAATAGCCCGCCTTGGTATTTTTCTTATTACATTTCTCCCATTATTAACATTAAAGAGAACCTATCATTATTTTCACCATTTGTTTGTTTAAATGTTTATCATCTCTCTTCATCTTTTCCCCTACTCCTCCCACAAATGTAAACTCCATAAAGTTAGAGACTCTGTCTGTCCTGTTCACCATCATATGCCACTGGGTCTGGTCTGTAGCATTTGCTCTACATTTATTGAATAATAAATGAATGACTCAGATGTGCTTCACTTATCAAGTTACATGTGCATTCCTGAGATATCTGGTCCTACCTTCACATTCATTTGAATGTTAAGTAATTCAGATACCAGCTGAGGTACCCATTCTTTCAGATTTACATATAGTTGAGAGGAACTCCCTCTCCTGCAAAAGTCCAATGCCCTTGTCAAGACGTTTTCAAATTCCTGATGTCTTAGGTTCTTAAGAGCAGTTCTGGTTTTAATTTTCTGCTCCTGGAAATTCTCAGTCTCATTCACATCTCTTCTCATGCAGCTGTTCTTAGCTCTCTGCTCCAAGTTGACCCATATGAGAAACTCAGCTTTCTCTTTCTCATTGGCCTCAAACACCACCAAACCAGACATATGAGGAAACAGCAGACTTTGCTGAAGTGTTGGAGCACCGGTCAGGATGGAGAAGAGGCAGCCGGGGAAGCAACAGAGTGTTCATGCTACGGCACTAGAAAACAAACGGCTTTACATTTCGATATTAAACTTTGCTGTCCTTAAGTGTCCTTTAGTCCCCAGCAGTAGCACCGCCACCCTGCCATTGCTGAGTTTTCACTGGTGCCATTTCTCAGCCCCTCTTCTCCTTTGCCTTTGCTTTTCACCTCATTTCTTTTGGAAAGTGGCTTAATGCTCTCTTCCTGTTCTTTCAAACCAGAGGAGTGGTGGGAGGGGGCAGGATGGGAGGAGAAAAGGGACACTTGTCTTCCAGATAAACAGAGGGCAATCTACTCCAGAGAAATAGTACAGTCTCTTAGGAACAGTGGCTTCAGGTTATCGGGGTTTTAAAAAGCACTTTTTAAAAAACTCCACTTTAGGGCTTCCCTGGTGGCACAGTGGTTAAGAACCCACCTGCCAATGCAGAGGACACAGGTTTGAGCCCTAGTCCGGGAAGATCCCACATGCCACAGAGCAACTAAGCCCATGAGCCACAACTACTGAGCCTGTGCTGTAGAGCCCGTGAGCCACAACTACTGAGCCCGCGTGCCACAACTACTGAAGCCTGCGTGCCTAGAGCCTGTGCTCTACAAGAAGAGAAGCCACCGTGATGAGAAGCCCGCGCACAGCAACGAGGAGTAGCCCCCGCTCGCCACAACTAGAGAAAGCCCACACATAGCAACAAAGACCCAACGCAGCCAAAAATAAATAAATAAATAAGTAAATTTATTTAAAAAAATAGTAATATATATATAGAGAGAAAGAGAGACGGAGAGACAGACAGAGAGACAGAGTGAAAGAGAGACAGAGAGAGAGATTTGGGGCAATTGTTTTTGTTGTTTTCCAAAGAGCTCCTGTAGATAGGCAAGAATTCAGTGAACTTGATTCTCTGTGAGTCAAGACTTTGGAGTCTAAGCAATGATTCCCCTTGACTGGGTCTGTAGTCACCTCACCCAACCCCTTCATGCTGATACCTCTTACACCTGGGCTCAGGTTGGCCAAGTAACCAAGCTGGCAGAGTGATCTGGGGAAAGGGTTTAAAGACATTTACACAGGTTCCAGTTAAGATCAGAGCCAAGGAAGAGCAAGAATCCTCATTTGGATGTAAAGTATGGGACATCGAAGGGAATGGTCTGACTTTATTTCTCAAGAAACACTCTGAGCACATAGAAAAACTCACACATCTCAGAAACAGTAAAGAAAATAATAAAAGGACTGTGCTCCTCTGGTGAAAGAGATTGAAACCATTTTCTCTAGATGAAAACAACTGAGAAGGTCATGTATAGATTACCCAAGAAGCATACTAGCTGACTCTCCAGAGCCCAGAGCCAAGAATACTCTCAGACTTCAGTCTGTGATTGAAGTAGGTTCCCTTTGTTCTAAGTGCAAGTTGATATATTCTAGACCATTCAGGCCCCCAAAACTTGGTCTCTGAATATGAAGAATTTATACTTTTAGAGAGAGTTCTGACCCACTGCTGGCTTGCTTAAATTATGGGGAATGGGGCCATAAATAGAATGATCTGCATTAGTTTTTGTGTGGGTTACTGAGTGACATACATGCCAAGTAATCTAGAGAGGATGGAGGTGGGACTGTCCCACCATCCCCGGTGAGGGGGAAAAGGAGAGGTCATTGCTGTTCTGTGCTCTCTCCTTCCCCACCGAGGGCAGAGGGGGCCAGTCCTCGCTCCCAGCTCACTGTCTCTCCCAAAGTGTCCCCTTTGTAAACTGTCTGAAAAATCAAGAGAAGCAGAGGTGGATTCTTTGCCTTTGAAGGGATCTGTGGCCTGTGCATTGGGACGAGCCACAGTACCTCTGACAAGAATTGCACTCTTGCTCTCTGAATGGTCCCTACGGCCCACTGTTCTCCTACCCCTTCTCTGCCTCTTGCCTTCTCGAGCACTATGCCCCTAGCCCAGGTCAGTGGAGGCCACCTGGTCAGAGCTAATGAACTCCTGTTCCTGTTCCTCTCCTCGCCTTCAGGCATAACTCACTTGGGAGATCCAGAGTGAGGACTGGAGGGCTTCTGGACTAATGTTTGTGGCCAACAGGTGACCCAAAGTCCTCGTATCCCCTTCACTGAGTAGTTTTGTAGTCCAGGCATTGCTATGGCTCCTCCCTTGCCTCAACTCCCTGCAAATTCAATCCATAGGCAAGACTTGTCTACAGATCTCTCAAAGCCTCCTCCTTCCCTCCACTCCCACTGCCACCAGCCTCACCCAGACCTAGACTTCTGCATTGGCCAGTTCCAGCCTCTTCCTTTCCCTTTTTGCTTCTCTTCCCGTTTTCCACACACCAGCCTGAATGATCTTTTAAAATGCTAACCAGATGATATCACTGCCCTTCCAGAGCCTCCAGTGTGAAGGCAGCTTCAGAATTTCTATACAGGTTGTATGGAATTTGTGGAACAGCAATTAAAGAATGAGGGGAGGAAGGACTGGTGGGGATTATGAGGCAGGGTGGGTGTGGAGGGGACGGGGCGGCGGGGAGGCCCCAAACCACTCTGAATAAAATCCACTGTATTCCATGGCTTTAAAGCGCCTGCGTGGAGTAGCCCTTCTCTCTCTTTCTGCCCTCAGGTAGTCCCATTTTCCCTTTGTTTGCCAGTCCTTCCCACACACCGAGCTTGCTCTGACCTTGTTCTGTCCTTCCCACAGGTCCTCCCCTCCACCTCTGCTACTGCAGGACTGGATGCTCCTCGGCCAGCATGTCACCTCTTCACAGAGGTCTTCTCTGACCTCCCTGTCTAAATTAAGAACCAGCTCCCGTTCTCCCTTCTTCCTCCCTCTCATTATTCTGTATCACCACACTGTTTTCTTCATAATACTTTTCCCAAATTTGTCAGTCTTCCTGACGAGACTGTAAGTTCCAAGATTGCAAAAAGCATATCAATTTTGTTCATTGCTATTCCCCACCTCCTAGCACAGTGCCTGTCATCGTCGGTACTCAAAAAATATTTGTGAATGAATGAATGAATGAAATTTACACTGGCTGGCTGTATTATTTCTCTTCTGGTCAAAAGAATCATGTGTAGCTAAATTAAGAAAGTAGCAAGGATTAATAGCAAATTTGGGCTCTGCACACAGAGCTTCAGAAATTCAGGTGCATAATCCTGAAAACTGGAGTTGAAAATATAGATGTGTTATCAAAGGACAGACTGATGGTGCCTAAACCCAGAGAACAGGTATCAGGGATTTGGGAAGGGACATTTAGAGATATATCACCACCACATTTTAAGTATTGAATACGTCTAGAATCATATGGTCTAGTGCAGGGTTTCTCAGCCTCCATACTATTGAAATTTGGGGCTGAATAAGTCTTTGTTGTGAGGAGCTGTCACATGCACTGTTGGACATTTAGTAGCATCTGTGTCTTCTACACACTAGATGTCAGTGTCACCCCATCATCTGTGGTAAACAACCAAAAATGTCTCCAGAAATTGCTAAATGGCCCTGGGGAACAAAATCATTCCAGTGGAGAACCACTGGTCTAGAGGAACACTTAACCATCTTCAGGTGAATTGCAGTGAAACCTTGGGTACCACAAAAGAAGGAGACTAGAAAACTAGATTGGTAGTACCTTGCTTTTTATTCCTGGCATGAGGACTAGCACAAAGTATTCAAAGGCCGAAATGTGTAATAAATCTAGCTTTAGCTTCAGACATAGACAAAAGATCTAGAGGATGAAGTTTGAAGCTCACTAGAGATTTCCAAAAGAAGAAGGAGGTGAATTAAATATGACTAGATAAAATAATTCATGCAACAGGGGAGGATTTAATTACGGGTGACTGCAGTCTATGAATGTGAATCCAAAATGTGCCAAAGGCACATCATGCAATGATGACTGAAACGATGCTCATCGTAAGCGACTGGCTTATAAACCAGGGCTTCCCGGATGGCACACGTGGAATGAGCTGCACATGGCAGTGGCCTTAGTCAACAGGCAAGTCCAGGTAAGCAGTCCAGAAGCTGACAAACTGATGGTATCATTGGCCCATTGTACTGGGATGAGAGTGGTTTATAAATTGTCTTGACATCCGTCCAAGCACTTAGAAAAGCAGAACTAAGGTTGCAGGTCTGAGGTCTGGAAGGATGTGGCATGTGCGGAGATAAGTGGAGTAGAGAGAAATGATGGGAATGAGACAGAAGTGAAACACGCTCTACCCACTCGAAATAAACGACCAAACTGTACTGCAGAAATGCAAATTTCGACACAGAGAAGGCTGCAAAACAGTTAAGTAAATCAGCGTCGAAGGAACTTGGAATGGAAAAATGATTACAGTACAGAGCCCTCCCAAGGAAAACAGGAAACACGCTGCAGTGGGGGGAAAGCACAAAAGCTTTCTCAAACAGACAATTCTACATGCAAATGGAAACTTGAAAGGAGATACAGAGCCACCAGCTCTCACACAAACACTCAGTAACCACATAACAGCTGCCTGATGCACAGCCGAGTCTGTGAATATGTCTTTGAAATTATCGGTGGCAACAGCTGAATAGGACAGAAGCTGTGAAGGCTTCTTCTCTGTTAAGAGAGGCTTTTAGAAAAGATGTGGGAGACCACAGACTTCATGATTTCAGCAGCAAGAGAAAAGTGTTTTGAAGCTCTAAGCCATAGCTTGAATGTAAGAACCGCTAAGAAAGTTATGTTTAATTACAAAGAAATCAGCAGAAATGTTCAGTGGGGAAACCGTCCTGCACATCTGTGAGGTTAAACTGCAAAGGAAAATGTTAATGGCTGAAGCAGGCTATCCAAATAATTTAAACATCTTTCCGGAAAGCATTTGACACCGTTCTTTGTAAAAAAAAAAAAAAAAAAACCCTAATCTGCAAAAATATATTCTGGCATTTACAAGGCAAGCTATTTTGACCACAAGGAGAAAAAGAAGCCCCCAAACCAATTTTGAGATAGGCTATCGGATTACAGTCAATATTCTGGCATGGCAGGAAGAACACTGAGGCTCATCTGAAATACCGTGTGCGGCTGTGATAAGGACATAAATATGGAGAAGGTGGAGCAGAGAGCAACCAAATGATAAAGAGACTCAAAGGTGACATACTTTACATTAGCACGTATCTTGCAAAATCAGCAACTGCACAGCACTTGGTCAGCAAAGAAGGGGATTTATGAGAGAATTTCATTGAGATGTTAGGGAAAGATCTAAAGGGATTACTGATAATGCAGCAGGGCTGCTTAACTCTGAATGTAAGACCAGGGTCTGCAAATTCAGGTGAATAAAAGAAAGAAATTAAAAATATTTTTCCTGTTTGTTTGTTGTGGGAGGGTTTGGGGTTTTTGAGGTGGGGAGAGGAGTCTTGAGGGGTGTTGAATGGGAAAGAGGAATTGTCAGAGCCGTGGAAAGGGTAAAGAAGAAGAGCATGGGACTGCCCTGGCGGTGCAGTGGTTAAGACCCTGCACTTCCAGTGCAGGGGGCATGGGTTTGACCCCTGGTCGGAGAAGATCCTGCATGCCACGTGATGGGCCAAAAAAATAATAAAGAAAGAAAGAAAGGGAAGAGAGAAAGAAAGAAGAGCATGAATTTTACAGCATCTTGGACATGACAGTATAAACTAGAGAAATAGACATTTTTCTCCTTGGGTCCACCCTTGGTTTTATACATAAATACTTCCCTTCGTGGGTCCACCTCATAAGTGGATTTTGTATAATCCTGCTCTACAATGTAGTAAGCAACTTGTTTCACTGTGATAGAGAATCTGGGTCACATAGATCAGAGCTCTTAATGTCCTCTCCGGCTTCTTTCTTCTGTCATTTCAAGGCCAAGTGCTTAGCCAAGATTCAGCCCAAATTTCATCTCCTCTGGAAAGTCTTTGCTGGCTTCTCCATTGAAAGCGATCTCTTCCTGTTCTGAACTCTTCCACCATGTACTACCTTTCACATTCATTTGACACTGTTTAACTGCCAGAAAGAGGAAGCCAACTCGATTATAAGAAATTTAGAGGCAGGAACAATATCATATATGTTTTGTTTTCCCTTAATACCTTTCATTGCACATTTTGGTAGAGGCGTTACTCCTTTGGTAAAAGAGTTAACTTAAAAATGAGTTATGTTTGGTTGATGAAGTACACACAGAATCTCATAATGAGCTCATTGAATCTTATTATCCTAGGAGAGCCATGCAGTGGGGTTCTGTTGTGGTAATAATAATAGCTACCGTTTATTGTCCCATTACTATATACTTAGCATAAGTTATGACAAGAGCAAAGAAAAAAAAAAAGAATCGAAAGGAGAGTATGTCATTTTGAGTGGTGAAAAGAAGCAGGAACAGATTAAAACTGGGAGAGAACTGGGATCTAATTCTAATTAAGATTTTAAAATGGAAGAGATCAATTTTCTTAGAAAAGAGAAAAAGGACTTTTAAATGCTAATGTATGGCTATATTTACACTACATTATTTCATTATGTTTTCATTTGGTGATCATACTCTACAATATATGTATACCTATACATATATAAATGTTTTTTTTTAAAGGAATGCTTTTTTTAAAAAAATAATTTTTATTATTTATTTATTTATTTTATTTTGGCTGTGTTGGGTCTTCGTTTCTGTGCGAGGGCTTTCTCTAGTTGCGGCGAGTGGTGGCCACTCTTCATCACGGTGCGCGTGCCTCTCACTGTCACGGCCTCTCTTGTTGCGAAGCACAGGCTCCAGAAGCGCAGGCTCAGTAGTTGTGATGCACGGGCTTAGCTGCTCCGCGGCACGTGGGATCTTCCCAGACCAGGGCTCGAACCCGTGTCCCCTGCATTGGCAGGCGGATTCTTAACCACTGTGCCACCAGGGAAGGCCTGTAAATGTATTTTTTAAAGTTCTAGAGGGACAGACACCTGCTAATAACTGTGATTTCCTCTAGGGAATGAAGTAACTAAGTGATTTGAGTAAACCCAAACGAGAGCTAATTTATGTGACCACATCCAGTACGGGGTGTGAGAAGAGAGAAAGCGAGAGAGAGAGAGAGAGAGAGAGAGAGAGAGAGAGAGGGAGAGAGATGATTGAGGACTTTTGATTTACCTCTATTTGTGGATTATTTTTATTTTTATAAATGCGTATTCACGTGTGTATCAGCCAGAGTCTCAGTCAGAAGAAATAAACCACCCCAATTATTTTAACAGTGAGAATTTAATATAAAGAATTTTACACTAGCTATTACAGAATTGAAGAGGCAAAAAGGAGACCCTGAAATATCACAGGGGTAATAGCTGCACAAAGCAGCCATCACCTAGGCCTGGGGAACAAAGACAGGAGGTTGGGATTGTTACACTTTAGGAGTTTGGAGCTCGGCTGGTGCTACTGCCTCAGGCCCTCCCAGGACAGATTCAGACCTCTGACAAAGCGGTGTCTGCAAAGGTTGGGAACACTGCAAACTGGAATCAACTGCCTCTGGGGAGGGCTTAGGGTGAAGGGCCATTGCTGGGCAACACCCACAGGAACAGGAAGCAAGCAGGAAGCAGCTAGTTCTTCCTCTTCCTGCCACCTTTCTGTCTCCCTTTGGCGCCCCCGCATGGACACAAGTGGCTGAGCATTTTTCTCAGTCGCAGGGCATGTGCATAGTTTATTAATTAACCTATTTACAGCTTATCGATTAAGCTGTGCTGCAAACTCTATGATCCTGGGGGATGAAGTAAACAATTCAGCTCTGTCATAATCATAGGAGTCAGAAGTGGCCTCAGAGAGGTTATAAATGGACCCTATGCTTATGTGGAACCAGTTTCCTTGGAGAGGAACATTAGTTTGGTAGACAGTACACACAGCTAAGAGCCAACATTTTTTATTCTCTTTCTGGCTCTGCTACTGAGTGGGCAGTCTTATATAAATCACATAATCTCTTGTAAAATAACAGTAATAAAAATTAATTCTTGTATGGTGCTCATCATGCGTCAGGCGCTAAGTGTTTTACGTATATTAACTAATTTAATCCTTGCAACAGCTCTATGAGGAAAGGGACTTTAGTTACTTCACCTAAGGTCACAAAATAGGGAGGAAAAGACCAGAGTATGAACTCAGCAGTCTGATACACAAATTTTCTCTTCATTACCAAGCGTTGCTGCCTCGCAAACATCTATATGAGGCTTATTACATGCCAGGTACCTTTCTATACCCTTAAAACAGAGAAAACCCCTCTGAGGTAAGGACTGTCACCCCCATTTTACAGATGAGGAAAATGAATCCAGGAGGCTCTCTGGCCTCCATTTCTCTGTCTGTCAAATGAGGAGGTTGGATCAGCTGACACTGAAGGCTGTTTCTGCAAGATGCTAGGATTCTATTATAAAAGAACTCAAGGGTCCTGGCTAAAACTGGACTAGAAGGACTCGTCTTACACATTTGCAGACCCCCTGATCTCACAAACTTGATAATAGCCCAGTCGTGTACAGAAGTACAAAAATTGCCAACTTGACACTGGTTATTATTCCTCATCATCTATTCTCTTGCTAGGAATTAGATGGGAAATAAAAGGAAGGGGGTCAACAGCTTTAAAAAAAAAAAAATTCATTTAGGATAGTATGTTTCTCGCTTTTGGCAAGTAGCTCCAAGACCATATCCACATCTGACTATAACCCTACGTGTTAAATTGGGAAGGGGATAACACAAACTTTTTATTACCTTGCTCTTCCCCATTTTTATATTGTTTGACTTTTAGATTTTCAGTCTCTACCACAAGCCTTTGAGATAGGTTAGTATTTTCAGAGCAGAAAGGTTCAGAGACTAGGGAAGCTCGAGATCTTGCCTGAGGACACCCACCTGGTAAGAACTGAACTGGGATTTGAACTTGTGATGAGTTTTACCTAAAGTGACAGTATCAGGACTGCTAAGACTAAAATTGATCTTGTCTTAGAAATCCTATTTTTTAAAAATAAAAACTCTCCTCTCAGTGTATATACCCTTATAACTCTTGACAAGTAAGGGATAGGGACATTGATAAACCTCTAGCCCTCAGCCAAGTGACCTGACACCAATGAGTCGCTGGCAGCATCACTGTAGCAAGTCACAGGCCAGCCACGTACCACGCTGACACCGTCTGGGGTCCACAGGTCTCTCATGTCCCTAGGAACTTCATACCACACTACGGGGCCTGGTATGTGAAATATGGCAACACCTTTAAGAACCTCAGGAATTCAGCGATTTTTTTGTAGGACAGACACCCATCTTCTTAGAAATGTTCCTGTGAAAATTGTGCAGGTAGGCAAAATTAAGCCCTCTCTGTTCACCAGCAGATGACTTTAGCCGGCACGTGTACGGTGCCACTTCTATAAAAAAGTTCCTAATAGTCTTTTGGTCCCTAATCTGCTGGGAAATGAGGGTTTCCCACAATAACAAGAGGCCTGTCTCAGAGAGAGATCTTGATTCCTCATTTGAACATCTGTAGAACCCCTTAAATTGTTTAGACAGGAATGCAAATGAAGGGAGGAGAGCAAACCTCCCCAGGGAATGGTCCTGGAATGCAGGTTCCATGTGATTCACTCTAAGAGTTCAGCGGAAAGAGGGTGGGGAGTTGCTCCAGTTTCTTCCCTTCCCTCCCCAGAAAGGCCAGAAGTCCTCTGGGAATCCTATACTCCCCTATCCAACACACCTCCCACAGCTTGTGCCCCATGTCTGCCTCCAACGTGGAAATGAATTACTGTAATCAACTATCAAGGTCAACAGCTAATTGAATCCAACACTACTGAAGGGAAGTTGGAAGGCTTTGGGGGTTTGTTACATCGGGTTCAAATCCCAGGTCCTCCACCGACTGTGCAAATCTATGCAGGTACTTTGAGCCTGGGTTTCTTCATTTGACAAATTAGGTAATAATACCCTTCTCATTGGCTGGTGTATTTGTTTCCTATGGCTGTCGTAACAAAGTACCACAAACTAGGGGCTTAAAATAACAGAAACTTTTTCTCAAAGTTCTGGAGGCTGGAAGACTGAAATCAAGGTATCAACGAGACTATGTTCTCTCTGAAGGCTCTAGAGAAGAATCCTTCCTTGCCTCGTCCAGTTTCTGGTGGCCCTTGATGTTCCTTGGCTGATGGCAGCATAATTCCAACCCCTGCCATCTTTGCACGGCCTTCCCCTCTGTGTCTCTGTTCTCCCTTCTTACAAGGACATCAGTCATTAGATTTAGGGCCAACCCTAATCCCGGACGATCTCATCTCGATCCTTAACTAATTACATCTGCAAAGACTCTATTTCCAAATAAGATCAAATTCTGAGGTTCGAGGTGGACATGAATTCTTGGGGTGGGGAGGCACTACCAACACAGGATAACTGGTTAGGGGTTTGAATGAGAAGGTTGCAGTTAAAGCACCTCATAGGTCTTTAATAGATACAGGGGTGGATATTACTTTCTGTTATTATTGCTGCAGCTGGGGTCATCTTTGCTTTTCTAGGGAATAAAGAAAAAGGTTTGATTTGGGAATGAAAGGACAGGGCTGAGGAGTAGCAGGGGAAGGGGCAGCGGAGAAAAAGTAGGAAGTTCAGAAAGCGGGAGGAGAAAGTGCTGAAGGGACACACATTGCCTGGGCTTGCTTGGTTCCTGTGCCCTCAGAGGCCAAGGCCTGGGATGCACTCGGCATTAGGCAGGAAAACTGGACACCTCAGCCTGGCCCAGGCCAGCCACCTCCCATTGTGGCCTCAGTTCCCTGAGAGATAAGAAACTGAAGAATCTGGGGAAAGAAACTCTCTATGTGCCCACTTCTTCCTCTCCTTCTGGTACAGGTATTTCCGAATTTTTCTTATGGGAGTGGGAGAAGAATTGACTCTGGAAGCGAGAGTCACAGAGTGTAGAGGCCTCCTCCCTGAACAGTAAGTGAATCTCAGCACTGAGTGTGGAGAGAAGCTCCTGTTATTTCAGAAGATTCCTGAGTCCTGGAAATGAACCAAGCAGCATAACAAAAATATGAAGTCAAAGGCAGCTGGAAAAGCTAGGCCCCTTCCTCCCCAAGGCCAGAACGATGGGCATCCTGGATGCTCTAAAATTAAGTCAATGCAATTCTGAAGACACCGAAATTTCATCCTGATGTAAATTTTACACTGCCAAGCACTGTAGCTAATGGTTTGATATAACTGTGGTACATGTTTAGGTCACTGGAAGAGATCGAAGGGCAAGAAGTGAGTCATGACTAAAAATCATTAAGTATAAAGATTCTCTTGAAGTCTAACTTCTTTCCTCCGGAGACCAGCCCTAGTAGCCTCTCAGCCAGGTGTTTGTTTTTTTGGTAAGTGTTCATGAACACTCAGACAGTCTAAGTCCATGGGCTACTTCTCAGAATGTTTTAAACAAAACAAAATAAAATAAAATAAATAAAATAGTACAAAGCAAACTAATAATATCAAAAGACAGTTATTAAAATACCAACAACAAAACAAGAGACTTGTGATATGGTCCATATGTGCTTCTTTCTTAATGTACTAAATCACAAGATCTAGTAGCAGGTCCTACAGCTACTGTAATTTTGGAGTAAGGAGGGATATAAACGATATTTCAAGATTTCTGCAGAAACCGTGGTGAGCTCGACAAATATCCGTGATTTGCTGTCTACATTCATAATTGAAGAAAATGCTAAATTTCAGTTGGAGGGTAGTGGAAATAAACACAGTTCTTTTCTCATCCAAGTTCACAGAATTCTATTCTTAGGGATCGGTGGGCCCCATATTTAGAACCCCTATTCTGAGCAAACTTTTCAAAAGTACCCAATTTTTGGTGGGGCTCTGCCAGCAAGCCCAAGTACCAATTCCGTTATGTTAGCAAAGGAGGTCCCCTGCTGGCCAAAATGCACATGCCATCCATCCCAAAACATTTAATTGGCCGTGTTAGAAAACAATGGGTCAGGCAATTAATTCACTGACTCACATCAAGAAATGAAGCGCGGAAGGCTGCTTGTCAGCCAGGCCCCGGGGTGTCTAATCAGTACAGATTTAAAAGTCCCATTTGGCTTAATGGGAAAGTGCTGATGGCTTGTGCTGTTGTTCATTGGCAGAAGAGGTGATGCCAGCCTGGACTCCTGTTTCTAAGGGGGCCGCTTTCTCCTCTCCGGGTCAACAACAAATGCAGCAGATTGCTTATAGGTTAGATTTCCCCAGGGGCTTGTCTGACCAGGGTTTTTAAACTCTGCTTTCGGTGCTTGGAGCTTGGAGCCAAGGGCAAAAGAAGAAGAGGAGATACGAATTCAGGACTTAGTATGTGCTAGAAACCAGGCTAAGTTCTTTTCACTTAAGCTATTGCAGTTAACTCCTCAAGCAATCCTGCATGAAGTTACTATTATTATTATTTACAGAGGTAACTGAGGCTTGGAGAGGAAAGTTGTCACTTGCTCATGGTCACTGTGAATGAATGGCTGTGTGGGCTAGGGGGATGCGTAGCACATCTGATGCCCAGTTTCTGCCGCCAGAGGCAATGAGATTCCCACACCAGTGCTGACTACCATTAGCACAGAGTTCTGGGGCCTGTTGTCTGGTTTGAGCCCGAGGCTTCACTCTTACTGATGGCGTGAACTTAGACAAGTTTATCAATCATTCTGTGCCTCCGTTTCCCTATCTGGAAAAGGAGGATAATAACAGTACCGGTCGTAAGGGTTGTTGTAAAGATTGAATGTAAAACCCATAGAACGGTGCCCAATATCCGTAGATATTCAAGGACTGATAGCTATTATTACTCTGAGAAGATACTGCCTCCTGAACATAAAAGCAGCAACACAGCAGCCAACAGCCTAAACCAGCGTTCCTCAACTACAGGCAGTTTTGTTCCCCGGGGGGGCATTTGGCCATGTCTGGAGACATTTTTGGTTGTCACAACTAGGGCCCATCTAATGGGTAGAGGCCAGCGATACTGCTAAACATCCTACAGCGCACAGGACAGCCTCACCACAAAGAATTATATGGCCTCACGTGTTAATAGTGCTGAGGCCGAGAAACTCTGCCCTACCCTGAACACCAGTGAGGTGGAGAATATTCTGCCAGTTATGATGAGGGGCTAGGTTGAAACTGGAAGCCCCCATCCTAATGGAGGGAGGCTAGGTAATAACCAAGTAAATAAACAGGAAACTATTAGATGACAAGAAATTCTGTGATAAAAATAAAGCAGAGTGGCAGACAGGGAGTGATGGAGTTGGGCTCTTTCGAGTGGATGAGCAGAACCTTTTCTTAGAGGGGATGGTGTTTAAGTGGGACTTGAATGACAGGAAGTGACCAGACACAGAAGATCTGAGCAAAGAATCTGGCTGGCCAAGGAGCAATTCCTGCGAAGGTGTCAAAGCAGGGACAACCTTGATGTGACTGAGGACAGAAAGAATGGGAAGTTAGCAAGTATTGGTAGGGAGGGAATAGGGAGTCAAATAAAATTCCAATAAGGCCTCACAGACGGCTTCCTTTAGATAGTCCTACTTCTTGATGTACTTACTCCCTAGGAAAAAATATTGCCTCAAAGTATTTGACAATAACTAAAATATGTGATTTGTTATGTGATATAAATTTTAAGTTGGTTTTAAAATTGTTGTTGTTTCCTTTAGGAAGCAATAACAGGGAGTCTCTTCCCTGGCAATGAATTAGTTAACAAGGTCAATTACTGGATTTGGTTACTTCCGGTTTGAGGTAAACCATATTGTGTCTTCCTGTTCTCTGTAGCATGGGGCTTGTTCAAATGCAGTACCATAAGAGGAAGTTTAAAAGGAGGGAGACCAGAACACAGTTCCATTTTGCTCCGTTCGAGCCTTTCAGCTGCCCTGAGTAGAATGCAATATTTTGAGAATCAATAAAGCCGGGATAGGAGGCGGGGAGGAGGGCAGGCAGCGTGCCAGCCTTGCCCATAGCTACTCTGTACTCACAACATCAGAGGCTAAGGAAAGGTCCATAAAAGGAATCGATTATCTAATTCTTCCTCTGTTCCTGGTGAATTTCTCACATATTGCTGAGCCAGAGTTGTAACTTATTAAGCAAGTAAATGAAGTAAATTTTGATAGAATGTCTAACAGACTGATTGGTTTATAAAATGGAGTGGGAGGGGCAGGCAGAAGGAGGTTTCTATTTGTGAAGATGGGATAAGCTATATTCAGGGTCCTCCAGGCAGAAATGTGTGTGTGGTGTAAATAACAGGGACTGAGCCCCCAGAGGTCTGGACAGATTGTTTGGAGCATCCTTAAACAGCTCTAGGATTGAAAGTCTTCTCCGGTGCTCTGTTACATTTAGTTTTAAAAATTTGCTGGGCATTGTTTAGGACTATTACCAGACCCCAGTTAGAAAGCACATGGGCTCTTAAAGCTAGCTCTCAGTTAGTGAAGCTGGCAAAGCACGCCAGCCAGCTACCAGAGTCAGCACTGGTTCATGACTCAAGTAACCCAATTAGGGCAAATTGCTGTCTCCTCCTCTTCCTTAATCTTAGGACCTCTAGTTTTATTCAGGACAATAAATTGTACCCAGCTAAAAGACTATGTTTATATTTCCCACTACGACCAAAGTTGTATGTGGCCATATGACTAACTCCTAGCCAATGAAATTAAGTGGAAGTGTTTTGTGTAAACTCTTGGAAAGCATCTTAAGACAGCTGATACACTAAGTGATATACACTTAGCTCATTCTTTCCTTTCTCCCATTCTGTTGCCTGGAATATGGATATGATGGTTGGCGCTCTACCAGCCATTTTGTGCTACGAGGACAGGGTCATACTCTAAGGAACGCAGTGGTGACTAGAAAGAGCCTGGATCCCAAAGGCCTTTGTGGAGTTGGCATACCAGCCCAAAGAATCCTATCTCTGGACTTCTGTTGTATGTAAGAGAAATCAGCTGCTTCTATATTACTTAAATCATGATTTTAAAGTTTTTGTTTAATGCAGTCAGAACTAATCCTAAATGGTACACCAATATTTGTATAATGTACCCATATTGCGAGATTGAATGACCAAGATTAAGTACTCTCATAAAGTCTTATTTTATCTAAGTTTCTTAAAATTATCATTTTGAAACAATAAACAATTTATAGTAAGATTGACACTATCTAAAGTCTTAAATCAAAATTGGTTTTGATTTAATTTTGATTTAATCTAAGGGGTATTTTAATGTACCTTGGCAGATCTCATCAAATGAAGAGAATAGAATTCAGGTATTCTATGGCCTTTTTCATTTAAAACTGGTTTAAGACATCTGCAATCATTGGTGTATACAGGACTAGAGAGAGACTAGAGAGATCTTCAGGCTCCTATAGCAGCGTATCAATAATTCTCAGTTTATGTCACCAAAAGATCCCAGACGTCCCTCTATCTCTTGAGGCTCCTGATCTCCCGGATGCAATCGTGTGCACTGACCGGCTCTACAGTAGCCATCCCTGGGGTTAAAACAAGAGAGAGAGTTCTTTGCAGCTTGTGGTAATCATTATTGCTGCTCACCAAATGCTTCTCAGACTCTGCATTCCAGCCACATGATAGAATTGTACTTCCTGGATCTCTGTGGTTGAGTAGGGCCAGGTTCTGGCCAGTGAATTGTATCACCTCCAAGTCTGGCATGTATTGCTCATGTGAGACCCTTCAGAGTTGTATTTTTCATTTACCATAGTATCAGGTAGTGGCTGCCCATCACCTGTGTCCAGGAGGGCAGGTGATGCCACCACTGAGCAGTGTCCCCAAGTGTCTCTTATTGGACATGTAGTTTGAACAAGAAATATACCGTTTTTTGCTTCAATCCATTGAGATTTGGGGATTGTTACTGCAGCATAATCTATATTATCCTGACTGATGCATTACACCATCCAGAAAAAAACCTTCCGAGGATGGCAGTAATCACAGAGGAACTGAATGATATAATCTATGGTTCCAGCAATCAGAGAAGACATGAGGGTAAAAGTTCCCTCTGATTTGACTCATACATTTAACCCTTTTAACATCTGCAAATTCTGTTCAAAAGTTGCCTATAACATATCTATGTACAAAAATCTGTCAGTAAGCAAAGCAATCTCCTGTTTCTCAGTGACTTCAGACCCTATCAAACTTACTGCCAATCCCACATTTACATTCCATACACAACTGGCTCCACCATGTGGTGTTCAGAATAAATAACATTTATTATAGGACTATAAAAGCAAGGTCACGTAGCCAGTAATACCATATACGCCTTGAGGGGGGGACTGTACATGATAAAAGAAATTTAATGCCCTAGCAAGCTGTACATCCAGCTTACTAGGGCATTAAATCAAAAGCAAGAGGGAAAATGTTTCTGTCACATGAGCCAGGAAACGCAACAGTAGTGAGGCTCACTCATTTATTTGTTTATTCAACTAATATTTACTGAACTCTACTATGCACCATATATTATTCTGGGCCCTGGGGATATAGCAGTGGACAAGATAGACAAAGTTCCTGCCTTAGTTGGAAAGACAGACAATGGAACAAATCAACAAAGTAATATTTACTACAATGTTGGATGTGACAAGTGCTATAAACCAAATTAAATCTGGGTTAGGGCATAGAGAGAGATGGGGAGGGGTTCTTTTAAATAACGTTGACAGAAATAAAGGCAAACAATCCATATTTAGCTCTCCTAAAGTTCATTTAGATAAATTACCCAAAATATCAAATACATATAAATATGAACATTCTCTTGCAGACATAAAAGGTTAAAATGCTTCAAGATGCCCAAATCTTGGTTTCTAAACATGATCCTGCCTCAGACTCTTCAGGCTGGTATAACAAAAATACCATAGCCTGGGTGGCTTATACAACAAACATTTATTTCTCACAGTTCTGGAGACTGCAAAGTCTAAGATCAAGGTGCCAGCAGATTCCGTGGCTGGCGAGAGCTGCTTTCTGGTTCGTAGGGGGCCACCTTCTCACTATATCCTCACATGCAGAAGGAAGGCGCTCTCTGGGCTCTCTTTTATGAGGGCACTAATCCCACTCATGAGAGCTCCACCTTCATGACTTAATTCCTTCCAAAGGCCTCACCTCCTAATAACATCCAACTGAGGATTTCAACATATGAGTTTGGGAGGGACACAAATATTCAGTCTATAGAAATTTCCCTCAAAAGAAATCATGACTCCTTGGAGAAAGCACTGATTTTTCACATCTGAGGCAGGAAGTGGACAAGAAGATCCTGGGACATGTTGTTGTGCCAGAAAACACAGAAGCATTCAGACAGGGTCGTGATAGTCTTTAACTTGAAACAGCAGATTATAGGGGATCCCACTGGCAAACTGGGGGCGATTTAAGCACCAAGAAGAATAACTACTGTAATTGATATTACATTGAATGATTAAAATTCATGAGTTTGTGGTGATATTTTTAAAGGGAAGGGGGCTCTGTTTTATAGAATGCCAGCAAAAGGTATTATAGAATTAGAGAATCATTTTGCTAATTATAATGGAATACTGATTCATGTAAGGATTATCTTGTATAGTAATTTCCTGTTGCTGACGTAACAAATTACTACAAACTCAGTGGCTTAAAACAACACAGATTTATCATTTTATAGTTCTGGAAGTCAGAAGTCGAAAGTGAGTCAGCATAGCTGTGTCCCTTTTGCAGACTCTAGGGGAAAATCTGTTTCCGCCTTTTCTAGTTTCCAGATGCTGTCTACACTCCTTGACTCTCACATCACTGCAACCTCTGCTCCACTATAGCATCTCCTTCTCTCTGACTCTGACCCTTCTGCTTCCCTTTTATAAGGACCACTGGGATAAACACTGGGTTCACCCAGATAATCCAGGATTCTCTCCCCATCATGAGATCCTTAATCATATCTACAAAGTGCCATTTCGCCATGTAAGATAAAACATTCAGAGTCCAGAGCTAAGGTTGTAGACATCTCTGGGAGCCGTTATTCAGCCTACCACAAATTGTATGTATGTGTGTATATATATGTACATATATGTATATACATGTATATGTATGTATAATGTGTGTTATATATTATGAAGTACACAAATCACTTACAAGATATTCTTGAATCTAATTAAGCCTTTAGCCCTAACTTCCAGGTTATAGAAATGACATCATAATAAAATAATCAAACACATTCAGGATATGGGACATGCTGTATGTCTACTATCCTAAACTTCTCAAAATTGAAATGTCATAAAAGGATGGAGGATATCCTAAAAATTTTAAAAAGACTTAAGAGATAATAACAAAATACAATGTGTGAACCTTGCTTGAATCTCAGTTCAAAAAGATATTTTTAAGACAATTGGTAAAATTTTAAATTTGGTTTTAAATACTAGATGATATGGAATTATTGCTAATGTTCTTATGTCTATATAGGATAATGTCCTTATTTTGGGGGCATGCATGTTGAAATATTTAGGAGTAAAGTATACGACGTCTGAAACTTACTTTCAAATGGTTTAGATAAAAACCGTGTGTGTGTGTGTGTGTGTGTGTGTGTAAAGAGAGAAAAGGAAAAAGAAAGAGATAGCAAAATGTTAATGTTTGATGAATCTAAGGGAAGAGAATATAGTTGTTTATCATAAACTCCTAGAGAAAGCATAGGAGGACCTTGACACTGGTCTTGGCAAAGATTTTTTTGGATTTGACACCAAAGCAAAGGCAACAAAAGCAAAAACTAAGTAAGTGGGACTACACAAACTAAAGAGCTTCTGCACAGTAAAGGAAACCATCAACAAAATGAAAATGCAACCTGTGGAATGGGAGAAAATATTTGCAAACCACATATCTGATAGGGGTTAATATTCAAAATATACTAGGAGCTCATACAACTCAACAGCAAAAACAAAACAAAACAAACCCAAATAACCCAATTAAAAAATGGGCAAAGGATCTGAATAGACATTTTTCCAGAAAAGATACACAAATGGCCGACAGGTACTAGAAAAGGTGCTCAACATCACTAACCATCAGGTAAACGCAAGTGAAAATAAAAACCTAATACCTGTAAGGATGTTTATTATCAAAAAGTCAAAAGATTAACAAACACTGGTAAGGATGTGGAGAAAAGAGAACCCTTGTGCACTGTTGGTGGGACTATAAATTGGTACAGCCACCATGGAATACAATATAGAAGTTCCTCAAGAAATTAAAAATAGAAGTAACATATGATGGAACAATCCACTCTGCATATATATATTCAAAGAAAATGTAAATGAAATCATTATCTCAAAATGATATCTGGGCTCCCATGTTCATTGCAGCATTATTCACAATAGTCAAGGTATGGAAACAAACTAAATATTGACAGATGAATGACTAAAGATATGGAATATTTGTGTGTGTTTGTGCGTGTGTGTGTGTGTGTGTGTGTGGTAAATTATATAATGGAATATTATTCAGCCTTAAAAAAGAAGGAAATCCTGTCATGTGCTACAACCTGAATGAACCTGGGGGACGTTATGCTAAGTGAAATAAGCCAAAGAAAGACAAATATTGCATGGTATCACTGATATGTGGAACCTCACCCCCCCGCTGCAAAAATAAAAAAGACAAAAAAAACCCGTTGAACTCACTGGGAGCAATTGGATTGTAAGATCTGTAAGGATAAAAGCTAGTGAGGTCAAGACAAATACCTTAGGACCCCTACCATACCACCTTAAATGGTCAAAATCTTTGGTGAAACGACCCATCACAGTAGGGATAAAACAGCTATATTCAATAACACGGATAGGAAAATTTTTCTGGGGTAGAAGATATGCCAATTTACTTCATCTGTATCTAACATAATTTGGGGGGAAAATTTAAAGATTGGTTAGAGACCAAAAGTGACCCAGTGCATCCAGCCTTTCAACCGTCGCTAAGAAGGAGCCAGACGCACAAGTAAAGCCATGTTGGATCAGCTTGGCCTTCACATAAATATTCCCAAGTGACCTCAGTCAACACCACATAGAGCAGACAAACTGCCAAGTCAAACCCTGCCCAAATTTATGAGTAAAATAAGTGATTGTTATTTTTAGGCTACTAAATTTTGGGTTTGTTAAATGGTAATAAATAACTTTCAACATTACCGCAGTCAGCTTTGATAGTGTCCTTGCTTCCCAGCCCAAGAATATGTCTCAGGCTACTCTTGCTCGCTTTCTGCATAGACCTGGAATTGCTCCCAATGCCCGTCTCCTTTTATTGAGAAACCATATACAGAGAGCATTATTTGGGTATCAGGTACTTTTTTTTAAGAAACAAAACATTACAGTCACATTCCACTCCCGTCCTCCCCAGGTAGTCGCCACTATAATGAGTTTAGTGCCATATTAATCTCTTGCATTTTAAAAAAGTTTTACAATTTATGTATATTTTCACAAACAATAAATCAGTGTATTTCATTGATTCTAAATCACACATTCACCATCCATTTTAAAATCACTGGAGATGCATCTTACAACAGATGGCAAGTGATAGTTTAACTGGTTGCATTTGTTTTCATTTTAGCAATATGTGCCTTACTGATCTATTATCTGTTTCACCTAAGATTAGATGAAACATAGATTAGCTGTTTTATACTTTATAAAAAATTTAATCATTTGAGCTTATTTTCCTGCAAATTACTTTTCTTGCTAAATATTTTAGCAAACTTTGTTTAGGTATAATTTGCATTAAAAATATATAATAATGTAGGAACAGGACAGGAATAAAGGCGCAGATGTAGAGAATGGACTTGAGGACATGAGGAGGGGGAAGGGTAAGCTGGGACGAAGTGAGAGAGTGGAATGGACATATATACACTACCAAATGTAAAATAGATAGCTAATGGGAAGCAGCCGCATAGCACAGGGAGATCAGCTCAGTGCTATGTGACCACCTAGAGGGGTGGGATAGGGAGGGTGGGAGGGAGACACAAGAGGAGATATGGGGATATATGTATATGTATAGCTGATTCACTTTGTTTTAAAAAACAGTATATATATATGATAATTTACATATAACAAAATGTACCCATTTTAAGTCCACAGTTTGATAAGTCATGATAGCTGTACAAAGCTGTTTAATTTTTTGTTATTAAGCTATGAGCATTATTTATATATTCTGGATACAGTCCCTTTGTCAGATATATGTATTACAAATAGTTTCTCCCAATCTGTGTCTTGGCTTTTCATTTTCTCACTGCTGTCTTTCAAAGAGCAGAAGTATTAATTTTAATAAATTCCAATTTATAAATTTTTCTTTCATGATTCACACTTTTTGTCTCCTAAGAAATCTTTCTCTATCCCAAGACAGCAATTTCTATGTTTCCTTCTACAATTTCTAGAGTATTAGCTTTTGTTAAGTCTATGATCCATTTTGCAATCTAAATTTTGCACTAAAATTGTGTATGGTGTGAGGTGAGAGATGAGGTTATTTCCTATTTGAATATATAGTTACCCATTTGTTAAAAAGACTTTTTTTTTCTCATTGAATAACTATGGCACCTTTGTCAAAAATCAGTTGTCCAATATGCATGGGTCCTTTTACTCTATTCTGTCCACTAGCCCCTAACATTTCTTATAAAACAGGTCTTCCGTCAACAAATTCTCTCATCTTTTCCTTGTCTGAAAAAGTCTTTTCTCACCTTTTCTGAAGGATATTTTTGCTGAATATAGAATTCTAGGTCAACAGGTTTATTTCTTTCAGTACTTTAAAGATGTCATGCCAAGGCCTCTAACCTGCATAGTTTGAGAAAAGAAATACAGTCATTCTCTGTATGGAATGTGTCTTTTTTTTTTCTCTAGCTGCTTTTCTAATTTTCTCTAGCTGCTTTTCTAATTTTCTCTAGTTTTCAGCAATTTGATTATGATGTACCTTAGTGAGGTTTTCTTTATGTGCTTCCCTGCTTGTTGAATTTCTTGGATCTGTGGGTTTATAGTTTTCATCAATTAGGAAAACTTTCAGACATTATTTCTTACATTGTTTTTGTCTCCCCTAACCCAACTTCTAGGAGTCCAAATACAAGTATGTTAGAAGACTTGATATTACTTCATAGGGGAGTAAGTTACTGTTTTTTTCTTTTTTCTCTTTGTGCTTTAGTAAGCCTCACTGATTTTTAGTACTGTAGTGACCCATCTGCTATAATTCCATCTGTTCTTTCTCATCCAGCTAGTGACCAAAGAGGTAATCAAATAGCAGCAGTGATTTTTAAAAATAAATCTTACACATACATGAATTATTGGTATAAGTGTATTAACCACAAATAAAATATTTAAGGACTATTAATTTAGAAATGTGTAATTTTTTCAATGTCTTCTTTATTGTCTATAAAATGAGTTTGTGTATATATACATATACATGTAACATTAGAAATGATACTGAATATGATGCCAATGATGGGCTGCTGTAATTTTTTTACTTTGACTTCTTCTACAGAAAGTGATGACAATCTGTGGAAAATGCTTTATTGTATCATGCCAATTTACTACAAGGAGTATTTCAAAATAATACAAAAGTAATCCACAGACTTGATTAAGTGAAGATCAACTGATCTGAAAATTTTTTCTTCCTTAGTTCTTCACAGTAATTGCTAAAAGTCCAATAAGCTGATTTTTCCAAGATCGATTATTCTAATAACTTTGGGTGTTCAATCCGTGCAATGGTCCAGTCAGGTTTTACTCCTTGTGTAAACTCCCTCTGAAATCTAGGGAAAAAGTTATAAATAATGTGAATCTTATATCAGTCCAAATACTTCCTGGATAACTACATAATTTGCAAGTATATATTAGAGGCAGTTGTTAGCAAAAGCTAACAGTTAATGGTAAATAAAAATCAAAAAGTTTAATCTACCAATTTGATCACAAAATATATCCCCACAAAATCAGACGTGCATTCTCAACTAAAGTGAGTATTTTTAATGGACTGATCTACATACACTCCAATATCTGCCAGTCCTTGGGGGGCACTTCAATGTTATTCTATTGTTAAGCACTAGCCATAATATATGCCTAATATGAGGAGAAATAAATTGGAATATGGTGATAAAAACAGCACTTTCATGGAAGTTGGTTTATGTGATTAGACTTACTCATAGCTTGCACTAAGACCGATCTTGAAAATAGCAGTGTTTATGAGCTGCCCGTGATCTTAGTAGGGAATATCAGAAGAACCAAAGGTTAGTGTTGATTATAGTGTTCTAAATGACATCTTAAAAAAGAGACGATTCAGTAGATTTAAATTAAGTATTTAAATATACAGAATATTTTGGGTAATTACAAATAGAGCAAAATTCAAAACAGAAAAAGAAAAGAAAAAAAGCACAACCCCTTCAAGAAAAGTGAAAAAAATGAAGATATAGTTCCCTTTACCTTAGTGAAACAGGATACATTTTCTTTCCTAGGTCGTTTTTGGGATTTGTTCATTATTTTAAAGCAAATTTGTATAACTCTGGTGACATAACAGTATTCTCTTTTAGACAGATATTAAACTATGTCTCCACTGACTCGCTTGACTTGTTCACTGTTCCAAATTTTATTAGTACAATAATACACTATAGTGTCTCTTTTAAATAGTTTGTTAACCTCCTGTTAGACAGTACCTCCTTAAGGGTAGGAACTCTTCAATTCTGTATCTGAACCCCTACCAGAGTACTTGGTAAATAGGAGATGGTCAATAAATGCCTAGTGAGTGGATGGTCCATGTGCCAATTATGGCAGATTTTATTTTCCAAAGATAGTCATAACTACATCTTGCATCCCACATGCTCTTCTGCAGTGTGACCTTGCTGCTGCCCCATGAAGAGGTGGAGTCTCTCCATGCCCTTTCACCGTGCAGATCCTGTGACTGCTTGGACCAGCAAACCATGGTGGAAATGATGTTGTTCCAATACTGGGCATAGCCCTTTACTGGTCTAGCATCTTCTGTCTTCTGCCTCTTGGAAGCCAACCACCATGTAAACACGTGACTAGCTTAATACTATCACAAGCCCAAGCCACAAAGAGAGGCCTTGGAGAATGAGACGTCATGTGGAGAAGCCAAGGAGCACCATGGTGCTGCCCACGAGTGAAGAAGCCATTATGGAAATGAACCCCTAGCTCCGGCCACCCCACTTGATGCCAGAGGGAGCAGAGAAAACTCCACAGCTGAGCCTTTCCAAAATTCCTGAGCAGTAGACTAGCAGGCAAAATGAATGGCTGTTTGATGCCACTGAGTTTTGGAGTGGTTTGTAACGTAGCAATAGACAGCTGAAATACAGTTTAATTAAATTCAGCAATATTACCTCTTCCTAATTTCTGAACACTCCTGTTTCGTGGCCAGTGTGTCTTTCTGACTTTCTCTCTTCATAAATAACTTGTCAAATTTCAATCTTTTTCTTCCTAAAGCTCCCTTTAGTTTTCATACCTTCATACTACCTTCTATTTTCTAGAGAAAGGAAACAACGAAATGCGATTAGACTTACTCATAGCTCGCACTAAGAAGTTGTTTAGTTTCCACGTTCTGATCCCCCAACTTAACCTGGAACACACTGGCTCCACTTATAGTTTCACTGGGGATGTTGGCACTGGTTAGATACCAAAAGCACATCAGGATGTTAACAAACTTCCTTCCTTAGAGAAAAAACATACACACATACAAATACAAATCACAATAATCTATTATCCTTATATCCTTAATGAAATCAGCAACTGGCAGTAATTATACAGCTGTTACAGACCAAATTTTGGGCTCATTCTAGTCTAACTTAAGATACCTGTATTGACACGTTTTTATTTTTAGAAAATTCTCCTGGGGTTTATGACACCTTTCTCTCTGGATCACAGTAGTAAGAGCTACTATTTACTGAGCAGGTACTTTTTACCAAGTGTACTACATGGATTACTTTCAATTTGTGGCATTTTCTAAAATTATGATAACAGATATCTATTGTCAAACCAAAAATGAGGGGGGGGGGAAACACTTTTTTGCTGCTATGTCATTAACTTAACCCCAACTGCCAGGAAGAAGCCTTCTATTCTACCCCTAATTCACTTTACTATGCCCAGTGATTATGACAACGTCCTGTGCAAAAATCAGGTAGTAACCATGGTGCTAAGATGCAATTTGAAATATTAGGAAGAAGAAAATATTTATCATTAAAAGTACCTTTACAAATGTTTCAAATTATCATGTGTGTGAAAATTTTTTCACTATTAACAGTCCTCAGTCAGAACTGCCTTAGCAAGTGTGTAAGCAAAGGCTAGATTTCCTGTGTGCCTAGCACATAATACACTGCAAATATCTGTAAAAGGAGTAAGTAAGTCAGTAAGTTTTCAGGAATGCTATTGGGAAAATAGGACAAGGAGAAGAACAAGATAAACGCTAAAGTTCCTTTCAAATATTTTCATCGTCTCCAAATAAATCCAATTTGGGAGTTCTGAGTTAATGTTACTTTCAAAACAGTATTTAGCTAATATTATTTACTTTTTCTTTTACTCTTTACTCCTACTTAACATACAGCTGGACACTTAAAATACTCAATTGTTTTCCTTTCAGTTAGGAAATCTGAAACACAAATATTTTCATTTTAAGATATGGGAGCAGCTTGTCTTAGACAATTTTCATTAACTTAAGTTACAATGCTCTCTTCTGTGAATTAAATAACATTAGGGAAAAGTTCTAGATAGAAAGGCATAAGAAACTATTACCATATCCCAAGTCATCCAGAGCTAGGGCTTTAAAGATGAATATATTATTTTCTCTGCAGTTCTATAAATATCCACTTGTACCAACAAAATATCACTATTCCATGATTATTCACTAGTTTAGCTTATCTGGACAATTGTGAGTCGTTTAAAGTTGACTATGCTCCAGCATTACCTTTCTCATCGTAGTAAATGGAGATGTCTCCTGTTGATGTATATACAATTTCATCTATGTCAGCAGCAAGGGCATTTTTATGGTTGTCAGGTAGTGAAGTAACCTTTTCTTTCAATATACGTAGTGTCTAAGTATGGAAAAAGCAAACCATAGTTCACTTGGTGAATTTTCAAAAGCTTTTCAAAAAGTGGAGTGAATTCTTCATGGAATGAATTTTGTAAAAATATTTTTAAATTTACTGCAATATTTATTCATTTTCAAAAGCAAGGCTGAGGGGCTTCCCTGGTGGCGCAGTGGCTAAGAATCTGCCTGCCAGTGCAGGGGACATGGGTTCGAGCCCTGGTCCGGGAAGATCCCACATGCCACGGAGCAACTAAGCCCATGCACCACAACTATTGAGCCTGCGCTCTAGAGCCAGAGAGCCACAACTACTGAGCCTGCGTGCCACAACTACCGAAGCCCATGCGCCTAGAGCCCACGCTCCACAACAAGAGAAGCCACCGCAATGAGAAGCCCGAACACCACAACGAAGAGAAGCCTCTGCTCGCTGCAACTAGAGAGAGCCCGTGTGCAGCAACAAAGACCCAATGCAGCCAAAAATAAATCAATAAAATAAATAAATTTTAAAAAAAAAGCAAGGCTATGGGCTTCCCTGGTGGCGCAGTGGTTGAGAATCTGCCTGCTAATGCAGGAGACACGGGTTCGAGCCCTGGTCTGGGAGGATCCCACATGCCGCGGAGCGGCTGGGCCCGTGAGCCACGGCTGCTGAGCCTGCGCTTCTGGAGCCTGTGCCCCGCGACGGGAGGGGCCGTGATAGTGAAAGGCCCGCGCACCGCGATGAAGAGCGGTCCCCGCACCGCGATGAAGAGTGGCCCCCACTTGCCGCAACTGGAGAAAGCCCTCGCACGAACCAAAGACCCAGCACAGCCAAAAAATAAATAAATAAAAAGTGGTGACTGTTAAAAAAAAAAAAAAAAAAAAAAAAAAAAAAAGCAAGGCTAAAAGGGATCTGATTATTCAATTAGATAATTCCTAATAGAACTGTTCTTATATAGATTTCAATTCTTATACAGAATTCTATATAAGAACTGAAAGACATCATATTAACTTACTTATGCCTTAAGTAGCAAGTCATTCTATACTTTTATATGACCCCAAGTACCCAAAAGGCAAGATACAGGGACTCTACTTTGGCTGATGGCATGCATACTATTTTATTTTATTTTTTATTTTTTTATTTAAGGGTGATTTATTTTACTTAAGGGTGGCAGTGGGAATAGTCATAGATTTCTAATACAAACCAAATACAAAAATCAAACAACCGTAAGAATAATGAAAATCTAAATACGAAAAGCTAATCTTTTAGGAGAAAAATAAGGAGACTTTTTTTTTTTTTGCCAATGGTAATGGATATGTAAGGATATTGACAACAACACTGGAATAGCAGAGGAATTGAAAATGCTACACACTGATCAATGGGAAACTAGCTAAATTAATTATATTGCATATACACAATACCATGAAGAAAGCAAACACATATATAGTCTTTGGTTGAACCATATACCATTCTAAGTGCTCTACATTACATATACTATCTCACATAATTTCCCAACAATACTACTACTATCCCATTTTACATGTGAGACAAGAAGTTAAGTAAGCATGCATACTGTTTTAAAGCATAAATAAGGACAACGTATATCATTCTACTGCAAGAGAATAATACATTCATTTTTAAAGGAAAAATAAAAGTATACTTTACCTCTTTGGCCACAAGTTCTTCCAGTAGATCAAACTTACTCTGTGACAGCAACTTGGACACATGAGCAAAAGCCTTAAAAAAACAGTGGGGGGAGGGTGGTGATTATTATTTCAAGATATCATATGAAATACCGTACAATGTACAATGCTCATACTTGAATGGTTAAGTGTAACAAAGACTATTTTATGATAAAGGCAATAGACAATGTCAAACACTAGATATCGGTGTTAGGCATAACTCCTCCAAAGTTGGTTGACTTTTCTTTTCTCATATGGCCTTCCCACATGGACAGTCGTAAGTGAGCAGATTGCTAATTATGTATCTACTCCAAGGACCTGGGAAAAGATTGCATGTGGTGTACATACTACGTCCTCAATAAAAAAATCTCCTATATATTTCCTTTTAAAATAATGATGAAGTAATCAACCATCGTGACTGTTATATGATCCTCATCTTAATCATGAATATACAGCAGCACAACCTAGACGGTATTGGGAGTCTGGAGATCTGGGTTGCAGTTGTACCTCATTAAGATAGATAAGGCAGGTTTAGTAAAGTGGGAGAAAAGATAATGAGTTTGCACAATCTAATACAGTAGATCCCAACTTTGAAGTATGAGATCCCATTTTAAAGTGGGAGGGAACCAACTGCAATCCTCCACATTCCTAGCAGTGAGGAATGGAATTGTGCATTAAGACTCTACCTATCTTCGAGAAGCTTGCAGTCTACTTGAGGAGGGAGCCAAGAAAACTGACAAGTTCAAAAATTATGACAGGAATAAGAACAGGATGATTTGGGAGCATACAGGTGAGCACTTAAGCTATCTGCGAGGAAAAGAGAGGGCTTCCTAAAGGTAGTAATATCTAAGATGAAATTTGAAGACCTGGCAAGAGAAAGAGGATGCACAGGTGTGTCAGACAGACCAATACTCATAATTGTTATGGGCTGAATTGTGTTCCCCCAAATTCATATGTTGAAGCCCTAACTCCCAGTACCTCAAAAGGTAACTATATTTGAAGACAGGACCTTTAAAGAGGTGATGAAGTCAAATGAGGGTGGGTCCTAATCCAATCTGACTGGTGTCCTTACAAGAGGAAATCTGGATACACACAGAGATACTAGGGCACACATGCACAGAGGGGGGAAAAAAAAACAACACGTGAGGACACAGCAAGAAGGCAATCATCTACAAGGAAAGGAAAGAGGCCTCAGAAGAAACCAACCAACAAGGTGCCCCACCTTAGCAATTAACTTATTCTCCAGATATAGTGTTTTTATCCAGTTTCTACAAAAGAAGGTAAAAAGAAGATTGGAAAGCCAACCAAATCCAAATCAAGGCATAGATAACTAACTAAAGTACAACTTGGGATATGGTAATAGTTTCTTATGCCTTTCTATCTAGAACTTTTCCCTAATGTTATATATCAATACCAGCATACGATCAATATTGTCTTTTTCATTCTGCATAAAATCAGAAAAAATAAAGCCATGTAGCTTTTAAGTGGCAGAAACAGGCTTTGAATCCATTTCTGACTCAAAACCTGTAGAGAGTAGAAAAAGTAATTAAGGGACTTCACCTTGGTGTCTCCATCGAAACCCTATTTCTTGGCGACCTTGCAACAGAAGCAGAAGCTTAATTTAAATCAAGAAGTGGCCGGAGGACTCTGTGTCTGGGTCACTACCCACGTTATAATTTGAGACCCAGTGGAAACCTCCCCGCTAAACACTTTTGTGTGTTTAATAGTTGAATGCATGAGCGGCGGATAGATTATCTGTAGAAAAATAAACAAACCTGCTTCGCTCCCTCCGTGAATTCTGCGATGCTGAACTCTTGGTCGAAATAGGCCCAGATAAGGAAGGAGTAAATTCGAGTCCGAATCCAGCTGATGGGGTTGGAGAACCCCAGGATGATCATCTTGGTTTTCTGGCGCTGCTGGGGCTGCTCCTCGGTGCTGTAGGTTCGCCGAGGGCAGAAAGGGAAAGCGGGAAGGGTTGTGCGGAGTCCCAGAGAGCTGAGCAGGGGACGCTGAGGAGCCCGAGCAGGCAGCGCCAAGGCCGCGGAGGCCCAAGAGACTCGAGGAAATGGGGCCGCTCCCGAGCCGAGGCGGCGGCGGCAGAAGCAGCAAAGTCCAGCCAATGGCGGCCACACGTCGGCCGAACCGGGAGTCCAGAGTCGGGCGGCCGAGCCCGGCACAGGCCGAGAAAGCAGCAAGCGGGGTAGAAGACTGACGGCCAGCGCCATTTTTGTGACCTTTCACCCCTTGCCTGTGCAGTATGGAAAGAAAGTCGGCGGGAAACCACCTCGGCGGGACTCGGAGAAAGAGACTGGAGAGTCAAGCTGGCCTATTACTGCACCTCTGGTGAGTTCGCCCCTTCCCTGCTCTCCATCACATGCCCGTCGGCCCCCAGCCCCGCGCTCGGAACCCGCCGCTCTCGCGACTCAGCCGGCCTCGTGGACCTTTTCTCTCCCGGACCTTTTCTCTCCCGGACCTGTTTCCGGGCGGTCCGCGCGGTTGGAACGTGTTAGGGCCGAGGTTCCCAGGACTTGGAAGAGGACGGGCGTGAGCAACGATGGCCGGGCAGTGCTTCCCGGTACCCCGGCTCGAGGGCGTTTCGCAGGAGCAGTTCATGGAGCACCTCTATCCGCAGGTGAGGCCCTCTTGCGGGGCAGAACCGCGGGAAGCCGGTGGATACCCGTCCCTAGCGCTCCAGCGGCTCCGAATTGGTTTCTTGCGATCCAGGGTGTGGGGAGGAGGTGGCTGTCGGCAGAAGGTGGCTGGTTGGCCCGGCGGCCAAGGGAGAGGGTACATGGGGGATGTTGACTGGCTCATCTGTTAAGTTTTCCGTTCCACGTTTCTGGGGAGCAGGTTGACGGCAGAGCGCTGGCTACGAGAAATATTTTGCCTGAGAAGCCCTGCTAGCTGCTTAGCGGCCTTGCGGGAGTCTGATTACAAAGTCTTCTACCGTTACCATGGCAACCCAGGGAGTTCCCCCACCCCCACCCCACCCCAAGTCTTCCATTGGGTTTCCTAAAATGTAGAGGAGGTTTCGCCCCCAACCCCAGCCAGTGGCTTGAACGGCGCCTGCCAGTATACGCGAGTTACTGGATCTGAAGAAGTTTTTCACTGCACTGAGCCAAAAGGGGAAGCAATGGGAATCCTCCGACAAACTTCCACTGGTCTTGGATTCTAACTAACGTGGGTTCTAGTTCAGACGTTCGATTCTCTTATACGTATAATTCGAACCTTAGTTCTCAGAGAAAAATACTAATGGGGAAAAAAAGTGTTTTTACTTGCCGTGCTTTGCAAGGGAATCCAGGCTTCAGAAAAACTAAGAATAAAGAGGCCAGCAGATATTTACAGAAAAAAAAAAAAACCCACAGGTTTACAGTTAGCCTGCTCATGAGAAAGAAACCCGCCCCCCCCCCAGCAATTTTACTTGATATTTACATCTATAAGGGTGGTCATTGAGCTACAGTCCTGAGTATTACAAAAGTCAGGGATGAAGTTTTTTTCTTTTAGGAGTTAGCAGCCTATAGGGAGGATTCAAGCCTTAATTTATTTGGGAGACTAGTGCTAGATAGGTTGTTGTCCTCCCTACCCCACCGCAGGACACGTTAGTATAAGATGCCTTCAGGACAGTATTATGAAGACCAAATGATGTATGTATGTGGAAATGCTTTGGAAGATGAATAGCAAAAAGTGTTTTGTAATTTAGGCTTCCCAGACAAGACATGCAATATGTCATAAAGCATCACTAAGCTTCATAAAGTGGAAAATTACAAACAACACTCTGGTCACAATGTAATAAAACTAGAAATTAATAACTAAATTGCAAAACAAGACATTTTTACCTGAAAACACTAAAGAAAAGCTGTGAGGGGGTATAGTCCTATCAGATTTTTAAACATGTTTTAATATTTAATAGTGTGGTACGGGTGCATGAATAGACAGACCAGAGGAATAAAATAGAAAGTCTGGATGAAGGCAGATGTGTGTACACACACACAAGTATTTATCCAGGCTCTGGAGATATTTATATGTATGTGGAAATTTAGCATGTGATGAACATGACATTTTAAAAATCACTGGGGCAAAGATGAACTTTTAAATAAATGGTGCTTGGACAAGTGGATGGTCACAGTCATTTAGAAAATGATAAAATTAGATTTATATCTGACACTGTACACAAGAGTGATCTCCAAATGGATCAGAGATCTAAATAAAAAAAAAGAAACTACGTTAAGTACTAGAGGAAAACATGGGTAAATTTCTCTGCAATCTAGGTCTATGGAAGGGCTTTCTAACTATGACTCAGGTGTGATAAATGATTAAAACTGTACATAAAATACAAACTGGGAGAAAAATATTTGCAACATATATTTCATTAAAGGGCAGTAAAAGCCCATGTATGTAAAAAATTTTTAAAAATTAATGGGGGGGAGGGCAAAAATCTGATTAAAAAATGAACAGTTGACAAAAAGATAAAAACGGCATCTAAACACATGAAAAGATGTTCAGTTTTATTCATAAGAGAAATTAAACTGAGATACCATTTATCTATAATATTGACAAAAATCAGAAGGCTTTAATAATAATATTCTTTGTGGATCTGTGAAGAAACTGATACTCTCACGTTTTATGTCAAGTAGTACAACCCTCATGGAGGGGAATTTGGCATATCTAACAAAACTGTTGATGTGTTTATTTATGATATAGCAATTCCTCTTTCGGAATTTACTCTGGGGATACACTTCCAACAGTATGAAAATTTCTAGTGTTTATTATGCTTGCAAATTATTACAAATAACCTAAAAACCTATGCATAGGAGACTGATTAAATTGTCCATTTACACTAAGGTGTACTAAGCTGTAAAAAAGAATGAGGGAAATAATCTGAACTGATAGTAGTGATTTCCAGGATATATTTTTAAATTTTTTTAAAAAAGCAAATTACAAAAACAATACATAATAAGACACTTTTTGTATAAAAAAGAAGGGGAAATAAGAAAGTATATATATTTTTGGTCACTATGCAAAAAAGAAATACAGGGACGATAAGCCAGACATTAATGAGACTGGTTATCTATAGGGGATGAGTGATTACGAGGTGGGTGATTATAGATGCGGTGACCTTTTTTGTATAATGTTGACTTTGGAGATCACGTTACTGTTTTATATTCTACAATAATAATAATAATAAAATTAACAAGGATGAGGAATGGTTCAAAAAAACCAACCAAACTCTAATATAGAATATAAAAGTAACAAGTGAACCTAAGTAAGGGAGAGGAGAAGAAGTAACCTAAGTCACTTTTGAACACAGTACTTTGATTATATATCAGTCTAAAAACAAAAAGAACTGTAAACAATACTGAATTCTAGTTTGTAGACTTTTTTTTACAGTGGTGTAACTTAGCAATTGCAAAAGCACTTATTGTGAATTCTGGGATTGTACAATTGATTAAACATTGAGGATGATAGGAACCAGGTTTCTCACTAAGAGAAGGGAGTTTACAAATATATAAACAATGAATATTAGAATAAATCTTGTGGTATAAGATCAGAATTAGGTATCCGTATTGGACGTATCGTGGTTCATCATACATCCATTAATTGTGTGTGTGTGTGTGTATAGTACATATTGAGAGAGAAAGAGAAATAGATAAATAGATATAACTATATGCATATGCAGAATATGTGTGTGTATATATATATTTGGAGAGGAGAGAGTGAATATATACACACCTTCATGTGTTTCCTAGCTCTGTTCACTGAGAAGGCCTAGAAGTAATGACACACCAATAGTCATAAACACAGTCAGAACCCAGATCATGGTTTCTAAACAGCATTCCCCACTAGAAGAAACCAGAGCTGCTTGAAGAAGTGACTAGAGGGCTGGGACAGAGATGTAAAAGGATACTGGATTGTGTTATTTTTCCATAAAGTAAGAAGTGCTGGGGTAAAACGTCACAAGAGCCAGCTCGAAGGGACTCCTGCTGGCCAAATCTGGGATAACTTGAGCATCAAAATTATATCAGTAGATTATAACTCAGTGAATAAAGTAAGTGAATGGAGAAGTTAGAGCTGATTTTTACATTAGAATACCAATACATGTACTAACATGTAGAAGGTGATGGAGTTTTTTCTTTAATCACGATTTTTACACTCATCATAGCAATACTTGATTGAGGCAGGAATTACCAGTTGATCAAAATTAACATCATAAATAATAGGGAAAATATCATGTGCTACCTGATGTGTTGCACTGAGAAAGACACAACATTGCTTTTGTGGTACATTCTTTCCAAAAATGAGTAACCTGAATCTAATATGAAGAAACATCGGATAAACCCAAGTTGAAGGGCATTCTACAAAATAACTAGCCTGTACTCTTCAAAAATGTCAAGGTCATAGAAGAGAGTCTGAGGAACTGTTCCAGAGTAAAAGAGATATAGTAATTAAATACAATGTGGCATCTCAGAAATAGGGAAAAAAATATAGAGGATATTATAAGGATGATTAGCAAAATTTGGATACAGACTGGATTAAAGTATTATATCAGTGTTAAATATAATTTTTTTAAAAATTTATTTATTTATTTTATTTATGGCTGTGTTGGGTCTTCGTTTCTGTGTGAGGGCTTTCTCTAGTTGCGGCAAGCGGGGGCCACTCTTCATCGCGGTGCGCGGGCCTTTCACTGTCGCGGCCTCTCTTGTTGCGGAGCACGGGCTCCAGACGCGCAGGCTCAGTAGTTGTGGCTCACGGGCCTAGTTGCTCCGCGGCATGTGGGATCCTCCTATACCAGGGCTCGAACCCGGGTCTCCTGCATTGGCAGGCAGATTCTCAACCACTGCGCCACCAGGGAAGCCCAATAATTTTGATAATTATTCTGTTATAAAAAGAATGTCTTTGTTCTCAGAAAATATACTCAAGTTTTAGAGATAAAGGAGCATGATGTCAGCAACTTACACTGAACTAGTTTAGAAAAAATTAAATTTAAAATGTTTCTCTCTGTACACACATAACAAGAGTGAGAGCAGATGGTAAAGTAAGTGGAGCAAAATGTTAAATTAACAACTAGTGACTCAGAGTAAATGGTATATGGGAGTTCTTTGTAGTGTTCTTACAACTTTTCCATAAGTTTAGAATGGTATCAAAATAAAAAGTTGCAAACAATATTTGAGTATAAAGCACAAATTTTAATGTCGTATTTTTTGTCATAAATAACACTCTAGAGAATGCTTTAAATAATACTCAGATTTCTCTTGTTTCTAAGCTTATGGTGGCACTTCTGTTTTGTTTGGATTTGTTTTCCTAATGTTAAAATTTTGTTCTAACTATATCACATGGGTCCTCTTCCTGTTTTAGTTACAGCATGAATTGTCAGAAGGTTTGATTTTGAGCATCTTGGGATAAAGAATCATTTCTTATTTGTTTTTATCCCTTTATTACCAGATACAGCTCCTGATACATTGTTGGTTTTCCCTAATTTTTGGTTGATTTTTTCCACACAGAGAAAACCTCTAGTGTTGGAAGGAATTGATTTGGGGACATGTACAAGCAAATGGACGGTGGATTACCTAAGCCAAATTGGAGGGAGGAAAGAGGTGAAGATTCATGTTGCTGCAGTTGCCCAGATGGACTTCATTAGTAAGAACTTTGTGTATAGGTATTTTCTTCTGAGGTTTACTCTCGGGATACACATAACTTTATTTAAACCTTTAAAATATTTTTGCATTATTATACAAAGACCATATGGCATTTTCTCTTTTGGCTAGTTTGATATAATTGTGGAGTAGCTTACTAAGTTTTAAAGAATGGCTTTTAAAAGACAAGAATTCTGAGCTTACATAATTATACAAAGACATTTCCAAAGACCATTTTAAAAATATGGTGTCTACCCAATACCTTCTGGAGTCATGGAAAGAGCAGAATTTCTGTAACTAGAGTTAGATTACATCTAAAGCTCGGTGTACTTTATTCATTCAGTGCTTCATTAATTAGTTGATCCTCCCACATTAGTAATTGTTATCTAGAGTAATAAATTCTAAAGTTTTCCTTTATAACCTCTTTTGATTTTTAAATGCCCTATTTTGGGAATATTTTTTAATTCCAGATTGTTTTTAGATAAGTATAAGCTCATGTTTTCTTTTTCTGCCCTCTCCAGAAATATAAGACAAGTGGTTGCTATGTTTGGTATAATCTTTTATCAACTTGGATAAATCAGGCTTAATTTTCTTTTTTGTCCAAATAATCCTAAATACTTTAAAATTCCCTCATGGTTGTCATTTTATGCTTTGGAATGTCTTAAAAGTAAAAGATAGTTAAATGCTGCGGAATATCTAAACTTGAAAGCTTTAAATGCTACTGTCTTATAGATTTAATATGCTATTTATTCCCATGAGTTTATTCCCTTGAGTTTCACTAAAAATGTTAAATTTAAAAACAAACAACTTTCAAATTCTGAGCACGTGCAGTTCCCAGCAAATTCAGTCTATTGAAAAACCATGTTGTTCACAAAAGACTGATTTTTAAAGAAAGGTGGCTTTCACTGTTCCTTCCAGAGTTTAAAGATGAGTTAAACAGAGCTTCTAATGTCCAGGGCCATTCTTTTCTCCGTAGAGTTTCCCAAGTTCATATAGCAGCTTGCCAAAGCATTTCTCGGTTTTTGATCCTTTGAATATTTGCCATTACAGTTTTGGTTTTTAATAGGCCATGGATTGAATTTAATTACCATAAATTTTTTCAAGTGTAAGAACTTTTCATTTTTTATTAAATCAAGAAAGTGGAAGAAAGTGCTGGAATGATGAGCATTTTTCAGCCTGCAGTTAATGATGTTTACTTTCCAGGGAGCCCAATGCTGTAACAAATGGGTATTGAAACTTCATCTTGAGTTGCCTTGATGTTATGTCATGTCCTATAAACTTTTCAAAACATGTTTTGAAGCACGTATATTATGTAATAGTTCCTATTCCAGCTTCCTCTAAGCCTTTCACTGCAGCTACTAAGGAGTTGCAAGATTATTTTCTTAGAGTAAGAAGGAAAATAGATTTAGTCATTTTGGGCAGTTATCAGGGAGTAGGAAAGAAGGGAGGCATCTAGACCAAAGACAGAGACTAGAAAGTAAGAAAACCTACGCACATATATAATTATTATCAGTTCAGTTTAAGGTTGCATTTCTGCTTTTTAAACATTTGAAGATAAATATGTTTCCAAGTCTTAGCTTTTACTTCTCTCTTGGTAGCTCTAACTGTTCTTCCAGAGTCAGTATACTATAAAAAAGAAGAGCCTTGTGTAGTGAAAGGATACTGTTGGTATTCTTCTGGCCATAAATTTTTTTTTTTAAGTCTGAATCTTATATAAGCTTTGCTTCACTGCTTCTACCTATCACATCATCTGACTCCTATCATCATCCTGCTCTCATTGTTTGTTATACTTTCATCATTCCTGATCTTGATTTTGCGAAGCAGCCTTTCCAAAATGGGGAGCAGAACAGTAAAGATTTTTTTTCTTCTTTTTCTAAATGTTGGTAACTGCTGCATGCTGCTGCATTATCATTGTTGTTAACCCCACCATCTGTCCTTTATTGAACACTTACTATATGTCAGGTACTGTGCATCCTAGATTATATTACTCATTTAAACTTCTGTGAGGTACATTTTTTAAATAATAATTATACAGATGAGGAAATGGAAGTTTAAAAACGTTAAATAACTTACTCAAGATTGTATAGCTCGAAATGATGGAACTAAGACTTATACCCAAATTTGCCTGACCCCACCAAGTCCTAATAATCCTAACCCCTCTTTGATACTACCTCCCTTACTGGTCTGTATGTCAGTCCAGACGAGTGGAACGTCTATAGCAGATGCCCTTCTTATCGAAACATGCATAGGATAGATAAGACCTTAAGGCCAAGGAACTTAACAATTCACATACCTCATTTCCTCTTCTCTCAGCTTAGTTTCTGTAGAAGCTCTGACAGGTACTACGACCTAAAGGAGAAGGTTGCTGGGGCACCCGAGTTCTGCTTCTCTGGACTGAGCTACTCTATCTGGCCTCTTCTTGTAAAGGTCTTGGGTTCTCTCTAGTAAAAAAGCTAAGCCTTAGCAACTGCACCAATTTCAGAGGTAGTTTTGGCCCAGAGAGGCTTCCACATTGTTCCCAAACTCTTCAAAGATGCTTTGGTAGGAGTGAAGAGTATATAGTGAGGTCAGAGATGGAAAACATTGAACAAATAAATTTGTTGAT
The DNA here is from genome assembly GCF_949987535.1 of Balaenoptera acutorostrata. Lineage (NCBI taxonomy): Eukaryota > Metazoa > Chordata > Mammalia > Artiodactyla > Balaenopteridae > Balaenoptera > Balaenoptera acutorostrata. The sequence goes on along the minus strand of NC_080071.1, from coordinate 58,730,263 downwards.
ATTATTAGCCAAAACTATAGTAGTAGATTGGTCTGAGTAGATGACAGACTCCTTGGAGTGCTCACTCTACATAATTATCAGCAGTGTGTCCTCAAATTCTGATTGACACTTGCTAGTCCATAATCTGGCGTCAGACTCACTCAGCTTTGCAAAAGGATACAAGGCAGGAAACAGTATTCCAGCAGGATAGAATCAGTGGGAGTCCTTATACCAATCCAGAAGCCATATTTTGGCTCACCAAGTGACAGCTTACTTGTAAGGGAACAAGACTGACTATAGAGGTGGATGCAGAAACACCGTAGCTTAGTTAAGCCACTTAGTCCGCAGAAACCAGCAGCATGAAATGGCTAATGACCTTAGCTTCTCAGTTCCTCCAAGGACCATACTCAGTTACTGAGTCACACGGCACACAGAGAAGCCAAGTTCTCTGCTTCCTAACAAGGGGTTTCGTTCACTCACCATCCTTCTAGTCTAGACATAATAAAGAAAGGGTCTTTTTATTTTTATTTTTTTTTGGCTGTGTTGCACAGCATGCCAGATCTTAGTTCCCCAATCAGGGATTGAACCTGTGTCCCCTGCAGGGGAAGCATGGAGTCCTAACCACTGGGCCGCCAGGGAATTCCCAAAGGGTCATTTTTTACAATAAACAATGTTACTTGTTCTAACAGCTGACATTCCACATTTATCTTAACCCAGTATGTTTCTAGGAATACATTGCAAGGTCATCTTACAAGGAAATCTTACCTCCCCAAGTACAGATATCAAGTGGAAAGATATTTGGTAATAAGAGTGAAAGATTACAACTCTTAATCAGAGGTGTGGAGGATGGAGTACAGTGAGCCAGATGCTTTTGAAGTCATTGTCTCGATGTTCCTGATAAGGTATCATCTAGGGGGCAGTACATTTGATTCTAGAAGGTTGAATGGATAGGATGTGATGCAGAGAAAAGATAGCCCTTCAGGCTCAAGAGTGTGAGGTAAAGGAAACAAACTTTGCTTCTGCAGTGTTCAGCCCTGTTCACCAGGATGGAAGGAGACAGGCATTTGGGCAGAAATATGTAAGAAGAATAAAATTTGGTCACTTCACTGGAATTCCTGAGCTATTCCTCAGAAGCCTGAAATGATAGAGGGTGGTACAGGAGGATGAGAGCAGTTTTGTGTGCTAGTGCCAGAAGGCAGGTGAGAAGCAGAGGGGCTTTGTCTTCATTGGACTGTTTGCTTGTTGTCTCTTCCGAAGTAGCGTTGGTATTGATAGCTTGCCCCATTCATCACAAGACTTGTTTTGCCAGGACACTTGAAAATTAGTAACAATAAAAGCTTGAAAGTTGGTGTATTTTCAAAGATACCATATATACCATAGAACCAGAAACATTTTTCTTAACAGCAACTTGGAATAGAAGTATATTGATATGAGAAGGATCCATCTGTACTGTAGATCTATTTGAAATCAGACAACCTAGGTCAAATAAGCTCAATGCTAAATGAATTTTGAAAACTTAGAATTCTACATAATAGGTTATAATAAAAATTATGGATATTGTAAAACAAGATAGATCAAACTCCAACAAGCAGTGTATGTGTATATATATATATATATACACACACACACACATATATATATACATACACATATATATATATAGTGACTAGAGTACTACTAGATGATTTATTGTTACTAAGTCCAAGGATTCTTTTGTGTTTATTTCAGAACTTTACCTTTTGGCAAGTTGGTTCAGAGGGCCTCTGAAGAAAAGCATAAGGAATTCTTTATTTCAGAGGTAATTGCTTTTAACACATTTTCTTAAGAAAGCATTAATATGTAAATACTAAATTGTTTTCTTATAAAAGAATATTAGATATGTAAGAACTATAGCCTTCCATATATCCTAGCTGTGTTATTTATTAGGTCTCAAACCTTGTCCAAATTATCTTTCTGTGCCTCAGTGTTCTCATCTGTGAAATAGGAATAATAACGGTACCTATTTCATAAGGTTTTTGTGACAGTTAACTAAAGAAAATCTATAGAGTACTTAGCACAGTGCCTGACACGTAGGAACCACTCAACTAAATGTTAGCTATTAATATTCCTCTGAAAATGCTTTGGTCTGATATGCCAAGTTCAAATGCTAATGGATAACTTTATTTTCATATCTTACTATTAGACTATTTCTATATTTTATTATTGTTATTATCAATGTGATTTGTATTGTGTGTATTTAATGTTTGTTCAGAATTAAATGCAGAAGAATTCATATTTACATTATAATCCAGCTTTAAATAATTCAGTTTAAATGTCTTGAGATAAGGCATTGAGGTTTTTTATAAATACCTTTTTAAAAAAAAATTTACTCTGTTATCTCAAAAGCACATTTGAAAAATAAACTGCTTTTTAAGCTTTGAAGAAAGCTATTGTCTGCATCTGAGCCAGCTGGGCTGTTGGTCAGTTTGGTGGTAAAAAGTGTTGTGTTTTCACAGTTCTTTCATCGGGTAACGTTTACGCTATATCCACCAGTATCCCTACAAACTCCAGAAATCTGTGTTCTATAGTATGACTAGAATATCTACTAAAACTGAATCTATTAGCTATACCTGAAAAATGTTTTTTAACGTTACAGCCATGCTTTAACATATATGTTCAGTTGCCCTTTGGTATCAGTCCTTTCCTGTCCAAGGGTAATGAGTGGCACAGATGTAAATAGCCATGAAATGTCAAGTGAAGCAAAAGAAACAGAGACAAGATAAAGGGATTAAAGTCTAAAAACTAGGGTGAGCGTGTAAGTAAGATGAATATGGACTCTCAGTTCAGTTCTCTAGGAAGCATATGCTGAGATGGAAGTGTAAGTAAGATGAATATGGACTCTCAGTTCAGTTCTCTAGGAAGCATATGCTGAGATGGAATTAGGACTACAAAAGGTTTATTGGGGACTAACAGCTGTGAAAGGAAAGGAGAGGATTGAGAAGAGGGTGCCATCCGACAGTGATACAGAGCAAACTGTCTCTCTGCCAGCTCAGTGTGGAACTCCTGAGCGAAGACCACCTCTTCGAGGAGTCCTGTCTTGGGTAGCAATGTCTAGGCCTTTTACCATCTTGCTTAGTCATTGGCTGGGGCTACCCCAAGAAGAGCATGACCTTTAGTTCAAAGGGTGAGGTGGACCTGCAGGAGTTAACAGCTGGCAGCTGTAACTTAATCACACTCCTTGCAAGTAAGTTATGAATCCTTTCTTGAAGGGGGGGTCTGCGGTGCATCTCTGTACCTGCCACATGAATTTGCCTTTTAAATCTTGAAACATTAGAACTGGTAGAAACTCTTAGAATTTTGAAGAACATACTTTGAAATCTATTTAGCCAGTAATACATTTATGGAACTTATTTGATATGGTACTAGTAAAAATTTTAAAAACAGTGAATCTAGGAGTTTAGTAAAGTTTATGAACAGAGATGTATAATATATTGTTAGGGTAAATAGGATATATTTTGAAGTTTGTGTTATAATGGTCAATGTAAGTATAAAAGAGGCAGAATTCTTGAGTTGGGTTGCCCCTGTGCTTGACCTGATATATCTCAGTTCTCTAATTATTACAGGAAATGCAGGCAATACAGTGCTTCATAATTCAAATAGTTCCCTATTAGAGCTACTCAGTGAAGTTATAATGACAATTTTTTAAAGCATCAACTTAAACTTATTACTGTGAAATGACATATTTCTAATTTGTACATGAGCTGACTCTTAAGGATTTGGGTTGAGAATTATATGATTAGGGATAAACTTAGCTTTATAAAATGCAATGTTTCAGATTAAAAAAAATTATTTTTAAAAGTATAAAGTATTTTATTTATCTTCTATTCTACATTTATATTAGTTTGTCGTTGGCCCTTAGCAATGCTATGAGATCATATGTGCTATACAAATGGGAGTTCTTTTAAGTCTTAAGACACTGTTAAGATTGTAAATAATTTGGAGTATGAAGTCTAAATTAAGCATTGTGGCTTTAGATGTGGTATGTGTGTGTCGCCTTTCGGATTTATTTTACTTAATGTTTTGTGGATCCTGTCGTTATTACAAGCAGCATATAGAGACATTTCTTCATACAACCACCAGAGAGCATTAGTAGAAAGGGTAAGAAAATGGAACTTTTTCAAAAATGACTTAAGAGGGTTAGATTTTCAGATTCATTTCCTTCCATCTTTACTTTCTAATATTTTTAAGTGAATACTGATGTTGTTTTTCTTTGGGATGTTTAAGGATGAGAAGTACTACCTACGATCACTTGGAGAAGACCCTAGAAAGGTAAGAATTCTGAATGTAACAAGTTGTCTAATCTCTCCACAATTAAGAAATCTGCTCTACTGTATATTTTACAGATGGCCATTCAGCTAATAAAATATAATCTAAAATAATTATAAAAATCCTGGATAATTCATATATATGTATTCAGAATCAAATTGATATGGACACAGTGTTAAGGAGTGGTCCCTAAAATGATCAAGTCAGATTCTATTTTTTCTCTTTATGGCACTATTATTTCTTTAACTTCTTTTATTCTTCTCCCTTAGTAGTACCCACAGGTTTTATGTAATTGATAACATTCAAGTTGATGACTCCTAAACTTAAATATTAGAGTAGATGGCAATTGTATGATTCTTGCTTAAAGTAGGAAGAACTTTTCTATTAATGAAGCATATTAAGCTTAACAATAGTGACATTGTTGAATGTCTTGGTACATAGTCGGTCATTCCTTCAGTCGAAAGATCATGCGTTGGCTATGGTCACATCCTAGTATTTTAAAGCAGTGAGCAGAGTTTTGCCCCATTCCTCCTTATTATCATGGGCTCTGATGGCAGCCTTAGATAAAATAAGCATTATGCTAATATTGTGTTTATTATTAAAATTCTCATTATGTTTCTCTCAATGCAGGATGTTGCAGATATCAGAAAGCAGTTTCCTTTATTGGAAGGAGATATTAAGTTTCCAAAATTCTTCAAAGAAGAGCAGTTCTTTTCCAGTGTTTTTCGAATTAGCTCACCAGGGTTACAACTTTGGACCCACTATGATGTATGCTACATAAATGAGAAATCTAAAACTACAGTAGCTCTTTAGAATTTATGGACTTAACATTCACAGTTTCAACTTTCTGGAGGTTACCCCAAAGATCTTTGACATGTAATTTGCTGAAACATGAGGTTTGAAAACAGGTGCTCTGCAAGGCAGTGGTATGGGAGTGAATTATTTTAGTTAATGCCAAAGCCTAGTTAGTTTCTTATATTTGCATTTCTCTGTGGTCTTATTCTTGGTTCCTCATTATATATATACTAAGTTTTTTGAAGTGTTTTTTTTTTACATGTGAAAAGTAGACACCAGATGAGGGGGAAAGCTGCGAAAGTGGGGAAAATGTTAAGGTTGTGGTATGAGGATGTTGAAGTGATACATGACTAGATGGAACCATTGTTGAGGAGAAAGGCAGAAGTTTGTAGAGAGCCATTTCCAATTATAGGAATCTGGGGACACCTGAAGGTCTTAGGTTATATATCCCTTGAGCATGTCAAGTGTCTACTGTATTTATTGAGCAGCAAGATGTGTAGAGTATTGACCTTGATCATTTATTCTATGGTGTTACAATTTTATTTGCTTAAACGTATGCATATAAGTATCTAAAAATATTAAAAATCTAGTATTGTGTTTGGTTTGGTGTTGGGTGGAGAAATTTAGAAAGCTTAAAGCAATACCTACTAGGTTTCTAAAGATAAAAGAATATTTTGAAAAGTTCTGAATTAAATTTAATAAAGTTTTAGAAGTGTGTTTTACAGTTTAGCTGAAGCCCTCGGGAGGATTTTAACATAGTAACTCTATAATTAAATGAGATAGATATAAAGTCTTAGCATATTTTTTAAGGTTTTATTTACATGAATGATAAGGTGAGAAAATGATGTGTTAACTCATACTTTTTAACTGTATTCAGTGACTATATTTTATGTAGTATCCATTTTATCTTAAATATAAAGTTTTTCTTAAACATAAAAATAAGTCAAAGGAATGCTAGTTATATAGTTAAAGTTTACATAAGTCAAGGGTTAGTGGTAAAAGGAGAAATGCTTAGGTAGAAGTGATATGTACTCAATAATCATGAATATATCTTGCTTAGTATATATTTTAATTCCTTAGCTGAGAATTATGCAGCTCTGCCTTTTAACATTTTTCAAAATTTGTACTAATGTAGTGTACCCCTACAAACACAGGAAAAGTCAGGATTGCTCCATTATTAATAGGTTCATCAAGAAAATTTGCCAAGTTATAGTCCTATAGAAATAATTTGGAAATCAAGATACATACCTATAACCAAATTATGGTTGGCCATATAGTAAAAGAGTTCAGCAGTAATTGCAGCAGTACCGTGTATTTTCCCAACACCTGGTTTTCCTAAGTGCTTTCAACCTGTTGTCTAATTTTGGCCTTATAGCATTCCTTGACAGATAAGTAAGATAGATACTTACCAAGGGGAGCCTCAAATAGGTGTAACTATACTTGCTGTCAGAATGGTGGAGCAAAGGCAAATAGTTTTCTGACTTCAGATTTCCTACCAGCGTGCCAGTCCTGCCCATTTTAAGACAGTGTTGGAGAAATAACGACACAGTTGTGTAACACAACTGTTTTCCTTGTTAGATTACAATATTACTGTAAGTTTTAGGTAATGTGAGTCAAGCTTTATTAAAGAATAGGATTTACGGTTAACTGTTTGGAATACCATTGGTTCTGTGTATTTGAATTTTAGGTACTGCTTATTCATAAGTTCTTATTCGTCTTCAGGTAATGGATAACTTCTTAATACAAGTGACAGGAAAAAAACGTGTTGTACTATTCAGTCCTCGAGATGCCCAATATTTATATTTATCAGGTACTATTTTTTTTTTTTAAGTTTAAATTTCTGAAGTTTTATTTATTCAGGTAGTTTTTTTTTTTTGAATCACTTCATTCTCATAGAAAAACTTTGTAGGGCTTCTTCCTAATTATGATGTATTGTATTCTCCATTGTGTACGTGTATACATGTGATGATAGGCAATATGAAGAATGAGATTTTCAGATTATCTTAATTATATTACATGGATGTCAGTGGTTATAAATAAAGGATGGGTTATTGAAAATTGTCTTAGGTTTCAGGAGAATAGTAATCATTCTCACATTGTGAGTACACAAAAGTAGTTGTACAGGAAAAAAATAAATTTTCAAATTTATATTTGTGGTTACTTTTTAAAAAAGTGCTAACTGCTCAATCCATATTATCCTTTTTTGGAACTTTTCAGGTACTAAATCAGAAGTACTGAATGTAGATAACCCAGACTTAGCTAAATATCCACTGTTTTCCAAGGCTAGACGGTATGAATGTTCCCTTAAAGCTGGAGATGTATTATTCATTCCTGGTAAGATTTCTAGACTTCAGTAATTTGCTCTTTGTAATATTTGTAATCTGTCATCCATCCATTATATGATTTTTTTAGTAAAAAAATTTGTTAGATGTATCCTGTCATACACAAGATGATTTTTATACACAGATGTGTATGTGTTTAAAGTATGCTTAGACAAATTCTTACAATATTAACCATCTTGTTTTCAAAGGCAACCTATAAATATAATATTATTATACTCTAAGTTCTTTTATTAAAGGATATCAAACAAGATACTTTATTATCTGGGAGAAGATTATACCTCATTGTACTTTTAAAATCATTTTGTTTCTAAAATATTAACATGTTTTAGAACTGTCACTTAAGTATTTACCAAGAAATAGTAAATATATTTCAAAGCCAAGAGAGATCAGAGATTTTATTAAATATCAAAATGTTACAGTCTTAATACCTATGATATCTTTTGTTTGCATTATTTTTCTACAGTCTGAATTAGTGTCACTTAATTTTTTTGAACAGTAAATAGGCATTAGTTATTGTTAGTAACCAGTGATATAATTAACATCTGTAATTGTTATGCAAAACTGAATACCTGAAGATTATAAAATCATAATTAAGATTAAAGGGATGCATTAACAAATTCTATTTATATAGTTTTATTTTCTATATCTAAGTTAATATGCTTATAATAATAACTTTTCAGTGACAATAAAATTAAGTTAAAAAGTATTAATAATAATATGATGATCTCATTTGGGACTAGATTATAAATTCTTGGAGGACAAGGAACCATGTTTTGTTAATATTTGTATTGTCCTGATAAAAGGTCCTTCACATAATTGTGTATAAAAATTTGATACCTTGACTTCTTAATCTTCATTGAAAACAATGAGCACATTTTTTTTTTTAACATCTTTATTGGAGTATAATTGCTTTACAATGGTGTGTTAGTTTCTGCTGTATAACAAAGTGAATCAGCTATACATATACATATATCCCCATTTCTCCTCCCTCTCGCATCTCCCTCCCACCCTCCCTATCCCACCCCTCTAGGTGGACACAAAGCACCGAGCTGACCTCCCTGTGCCATGCGGCTGCTTCCCACTAGCTATCTATTTTACATTTGGTAGTGTATATATGTCCCTGCCACTCTCACTTCGTCCCAGCTTACCCTTCCCGCTCCCCGTGTCCTCAAGTCCATTCTATATGTCTGCATCTTTATTCCTGTCCTGCCCCTAGGTTCTTCAGAACCTTTTTTTTTTTTTTTTTAGATTCCATATATGTGTGTTAGCATATGTTATTTGTTTTTCTCTTTCTGACTTAGTTCACTCTGTATGACAGACTCTAGGTCCATCCACCTCACTACAAATAACTCAATTTCGTTCCTTTTTATGGCTGAGTAATATTCCATTGTATATATGTACCACATCTTCTTTATCCATTCATCTGTCGATGGACACTTAGGTTGCTTCCATGTCCTGGCTATTGTAAATAGAGCTGCAGTGAACATTGTGGTACATGACTCTTTTTGAATTATGGTTTTCTCAGGGTATATGCCCAGTAGTGGGATTTCTACAACCAGCACATATTTTTTAAGTCCATTGCCATTACTTAAATTTTGGGGTTTTGTGTCTTGAGAGCATGGTTAAGGGTGATGCAGTTCTCCCTTATTCTGTATACAACTTTAAAAGAAGAAAAAAAAACAAAACAAAACAGAAATACTGAACATTTGCATATATTTTGAAGTAAGAGCACAAGTCCCATCTTTGGATGTAAATTTAACAGAATGGTTACCTTTTTTTCCTGTTACATTGAATATGGAAAAAAAGGTTCTGAAAGAAAGAGTAGTTAAGATTAAAACCATGTTTGGAACCTAGTTTTGTAAATCAAAATATTTTAAGCTTTTGTTTCTCCTAGAGCACTCAGTCAGAATGAGTTTGTTTCTAAAATTTAGCATCTTACAAATCTTCCTTTCTCCTTTCCACAAGATTAAACTTTTTTTGGATGTGACTAGTATTTCACCTTTATTATATTGTAGTGTTGCTTTAGTATTTCTGTAGCACCTGTGTTTTGAAAATAGACTCAATTGAAAACAAAGAAGTAAGCTTTCTAGTGGAAGTAAAATATTAATTAGCTATATGATAAAAGTTTACTCATCCTCTCCACAACCAAAATATTTGCTTTAGTTTTATATACTTATTATAAAGGAGCTGAAAGAAATATAAGACGATTATAATTGCATTAGAAATGTAAAACTGAGGAGGCTACAGTGAATGCAGATTCAAGCAAGTTAGAAAACCAAATGCAGCTTGCACAGGAAGTCTTTGAGAGCAAAAGTAATGTACTGAGTCAGAAAAGGTCAAAGATACTCCTCAAATAATTGAAATGTTCTGTGTATAAAAAATGAACACTTTAAAAAAAAAAAAAAAGAACACTTTTGATGTGGTTGTGTGACTCAGGAAGTGTAAACAAGTAACACAAAACACAGTCCCAAATTACAGAACTACAAAACAAATATAACTTTATTATGTCTTTCAAGTTAAAAGGAAAAATTGCTACTTCCAAAGGTTTTAAACGTAGGGTTGTGCTATTGACACTTTAAATTGGTTGGCAATTCATAAAAGTTAAAATGATTCTGTTAAAAGCTGGGAGTGTGCTAACGAAGGGATCTAGTTACAAGAATTATTTCTTGCATTGGCTATAATGCAATTCGTGATATTTCACTGACATTTTGGGTTTTTTTTTTTAACTGTAGCTTTTATTTTTAACTTTTTTTTTTTTTTTAAACTTCTCCAGCTTTATGGTTCCATAATGTAGTATCTGAAGAGTTTGGAGTGGGAGTGAATGTCTTTTGGAAGCATCTTCCATCTGAATGCTATGATAAAACGGATACCTATGGAAACAAAGATCCTACAGCAGCATCAAGAGCTGCACAAATTTTGGACAGAGCCTTAAAAACCCTGGCTGAATTACCAGAGGAATACAGGGACTTCTATGCACGGCGAATGGTCTTGCACATTGAAGACAAAGCCTATAGCAAAAACTTTGAATAAATATTGAAGTGAATGCAGTGAGCATAAACTTTTAAATACGGTTCAACTCAAATATTGGAAAAGTATAACAAGATGTAAATTATTTTTTTAAAGATTTATCCTTTGTTAAAATAGGAAAGATAAATCAATCTCAGATTTACAGATTAAATAAGTATGAAGGCATGTTTGTGTGGTTTCTACTTAATACAGATTGTTATGGTTGAAAAAGTGCTGCAGTGGGACAGCTCTTTAGCTTTCAGGTGCAAATAACTAAAAATCCAACTTAAAATGACCTAAACAATAAGAAAATGTATTGAATCATTATACATGAAGTCTACCGATAGAAGGGGCTTCAGTATTTCCATTCCAGTGATTCAGAAGGGTGACCAGGAACCTTTGGGGGTTTTTTCTCCCGTTTTCAACTGCAGCATTGGCATCATCCTAGTGCTGGCTACCCTCGTGGTCATGGGATGGTTGCCAGTAGCAGTTGGGGCCGTGTGCATGTTCATTTACATGAAGTGGAGGAATCAGGGAGGATTCCAGGGGCCCTCTCTTAACATGCAAAAGCTTTCCCAGAATTTGCCGCCAGATGCTTGGGTCTCATTGATCTAAAGTGGCTTAGACCTGTCCATCCCTCAGCCAGTCACTGGTAAAGGATATGGAATAACTCTTAGGTCAGTTGGGGCTACTGGAGCTGGAAGTAGAATCCGCTGCCCCTGAGACACATGAGGTATATATATGGGGGCAGAATGGATAATTTTTAGAATCAGAATCCAGATAAGGAAAAAGCATGGGCAACGAACAATATGTACTACATTAATCTTTTGAGCTTTTTATAACATACAGATGCCTAGGCCCCATCTTTGTAGACTCTGATTCAGTATTTTGGGGGTTTGGCATAGGTATCTATTTAAAAGAACTCATAGATTGTTTTGATGCATAATTAGGATTGAGAACAACTGGATTAGATGATAGTGATTTGGACTATTAGTTTTGTGATTTGTCCAAGCAAATGTTTAATCTGATCTTGGTTTTCTTGGTACCCAGTAAAAGGCCTGCCCTTTTCAGTTTTTGAATGTCAGAAAATATTCCAATCAGTTTTAATTTATACCTATGGCTAAACTTTAACCTAATTCAAGTTTTCCCCAGTAGATGTTTTCTGCCTATCCCCCTTTTTTAAAAAAAATTTCTTTTAAGAATGAATACATGAGAGATCCCAATAACGTCATTATTGAAGACAATCAGCGATTGTATGTGGATCTATGCCATTCTTTGTTTTGCACCTAGTAATTTTATTGCAGTGTCACTGAAGAAAGACCATATATATTTACTGAATACAAATGTGCCCATCTAAAGCAATCTGAGTACATCGATTTAGTGCATTTTAATTATGGAGAAAACTTTCTTTTAAAAATAATTCATCCACTCATACCGTGTTTGGAGTTGGATTAATTTCAGGTATAAAAAGCAAATTACAACAAATAAGAAAGGAAAAGTATATAAAAAATTGTTCTCAACTTCACAGGCATCTTTGGGAAGAGAGAATGAAGTTACTCAGGTCAACAAAAGTAAGTCGGTCAAAAAAATTGTTTTATATCTAATTATTAGATTTTGATTTTTATTATTTCTTAGGTTAAGCAAAGAACTTCTTTAATGATTTTCTTTGGGAAGAAAAAAAAAGAGCAAAACCCCTTTTAGTTGGAATAGTATTTAGAGTCAGCTCTTTAATAAACCCTTTTTTTTTTTAACCAGTAAGAGAATCAGTGCAAAATATGTATGTCCACAGTCATGTGGAAAACTAGGAAGTAAAGCTGAGATTACAATTTGCCTAACGAATATTCATTTTAATTCAGTTTATTTGGAAAGTAAACTGGACGACTTTAGGCAAGTTAGTCTCTTAAGAAGCTTAATTTTCCTCATCTTTAAAATAAAACTTGAACTTTATAGGATTGCTACAGAAATAAAGGAGATAGCTCAAGGGCAGGAACATAGTTGATGGCTGGTGCTAGCTTCCATTTAATATTCCTTTGCTGAGAGATTTGAGGTAGTTCCTATTGCAACATTAAATTATAATATCTACAATACTGATGAATCCTTTGGGAGGTTTTATTTATTTTTGGGGGGGGGTTTAAAATTCCTGGTCATAATTTTTAATGCTAGGGTCTTTATGTTTATTTTTTTGTTTTTTTTTTGGCCGCGCCGCAAGGCATGTGGGATCCTAGTTCCCTGACCAGGGCCTGAACCCGTGCTCCCCCTGCATTGGAATCGCAGTCTTAACCACTGGACTGCCAGGGAAGTCCCTTAGGGTCTTTTATTTTAAATGCAAAATATTTTAATCTTTTTTGCCTACCTGGCTGAGACCAAATGAGATGTTTTTCATATATAAAATAGTACACAGCATGTTAGCTGCAACTTGTCAGGAATTCCAAATCTCAGAATTTTGTTGCTGAAAGGGATCTTAGAAATCATCCAGTCAATCCAGATTGCTTAAATGACTGTCTAGGCTGACACAGCTGGGTGATAGAAACTTGAAATTATAGTTGTGGCGCCCAGATTAGTAACTCTCCATTCTTACCCTGAGGTGCAGCTCATCTCAGATACTTAGGGATACGTTATATAGTTATTCTCTGGTTACAGTTCAGGGGCACAAAGGAATTTTTTCCTCTGCCAGCAAAACTTCTCACCGTGCTGCTTGCTACACAGACAAGAGATACAAAGTAAGACTAATGAACAGGTAGACAGCAGAGCGTAATATAAAAATGGAATAGTATGCAGTCAAAGAATGAGACAGGTATATGTATGTACTGGCAAGGTATTTTCCCAAGGTAATTAAATGAGAAAAAGGTTTGAAACTATGAGTACAGTACGATGCCATTTGTGTAAAACAAAGGTATGCTGTAAGTAAACATTTATTTGTATATGCATAGAATTCTCTCTGCAAGGATACATGAGAAACCAGTGATAGTGACTGCCTCTGAGGTTAGACAAGTAGATGGGCAGACTGGAATTTGCAGTTACTATCTGATTTTTTTTTTTTTGCCCTGGTATATATTATTCTTTCAAAGTAAATTTTAAAAATACACGTGAAGATTGTAATTATTTTCTTCTCACAAACATTAACAGTATTTGTCTTGGTACATAATTACATCTGAATTCTCTTTATTCAGTAATTTCAAACTTGTCACTTCGATGAAATATCAAAACAAGGGAAACAAGGTCAACATGGCTTATATTCTTTCTGTCCTTTTGAACAGCAGCTATGTGAACATTTGGAAAGAACCTTAGTAATGAGGCTTTTCTTACCCATCTAATGTTGCCAACAGACATCAAAGCTTAATCTAAGAAGTTGACCACCCCCAAAAAAATGCAGGAAGCAGGAATGCACGTGTGGATGGAGTTGGAACTGTGCTGCTGTGACTCCTTCCCCCAGTGCTAAAAAACAGATATAGTCAGGAGGAACTAACATAGATTGGTAGTCACCCACGTATCTCTGGTGTTACCTTACAGTCTTTTTTCAAGCATACAGGCCATGGGTGTTTGGGTGTCTTAAATACACCTAAGTTATATTGTATTTTTTCAAGTTCCATTAAATAGGATACTAAAGTGACCATCCTAAGTGACCCTGCCTGTCTCTATCACTAAGAGCTGCTTGGCCTCCCTGCCTTTGTAAAGAGCAACCTGAATTCACAGATGTCTATCGACATGAATATCTTATCCTCTAAAGCATGTTTCTCTTAAAAGCCCTTAAATGAAGTGTAACAGAATAGCTCTTTTAAGAATAATACCTTTTGTTTCATATTTTTCCTCTTAAGCCTTAGTCTATTACACATTTCCATCCTCACATGCTGGAACTGTTTTCTCTGTACTGTGTCCTCAGTGCCTAGACCTTCTTTGCCCTTGGTGGGGCTTAGATATTGCATGAATGAAATGAAGAACAGATCACACCATATTCTAACCAAGTCTCTTGATGACAGCTAAGGGAATACAGATGATTAGCATAGAAAAGGAAGAACTTATTTTTGAGAGATTTTGTTGTCTAGGAAATCCAACAGAAGGAAATGATGCTATTTTCTGTGGAGCAATTTAAAGGAAAGAAGAGATGTATTTTTATAGGAAAGGTTCAAAGTTGCCTGTATGAAAAAACATGGAGGTTAATGAAAACACACACAAACCCAAACTGGCAAAGTGGAGAGAAATCGCTTCCTTCTGAATAACGATCTAAAGTTTTAACAAATCTAGTAACAAACAGCACATCCAAACAGACTTTTGTGGATTAAATTTAATACAACTGTACATTCATGCTGTGGCGGTAACAACTTTCACATTATTTGTTTGACTACATTTCTCAGTTGACTCTTTCATGACACAAACACAAAGCCACAATCCAAAGGATACACTAACATTTATAATAGTTTTAAACAAATGTGAAGAACAAATTTTAAGTATTAAACAAATATTTGAATATGGATCAACTTGAATATATTTTCATTAAAATATTTTTAGTTTTCAACACTGTCTCATTTTGATGCAATGGCAATTCCAGGTGTCCCAGAGAGTTATTCTTAATATCCATTCAACATATAACAATTACAATTACGCATTTACATGACTGGATAGCTACAAGGACCATATTTTAAATATCTCAGATTTTTAAATGAATCTTTCTGCTAAAAGTCATACATTTTCCATTTTAGTTAATCCTGTAGAAATAAATGCCTTTCCTTCCCCCCTCATTAAAGTACTCAGTAACTTAGCTATGTTACATTAGATACACATAAATTTAACCAAGGGTTATTAAACGTATTGAAAGAAGCCATCCAATCAATAATGGTGCTTTAAGACCAGGTAATAAATCAAATGTTAGAATCAGGCTGACTTGTTTCCTTGTTGGGAATTTTGGGTCTCAAAAGAAGCAGCAGGTATTTAAAAGAAACCAAAGCAATAAAATACTACTGTACTTCATCCTTAAGAAAAAACCATTGAAAGATACTATTCTGAAGTTCATAGAATTTAAGCATCTGGTAAGTAAAAATCCTTTCTTATAAGTCTGAATATTTGGAATATATTTATAGAGTCATTAAAATATAATTCTGGGATGAAACCAAGAAATTAACATTTTAACTATTGTTTTATATATTTAGACCCTCTGGGTTATTGATATTAAGCTTCAGTCTTTTTTTCTTTTTCAGTCTGAAAGCAGCATGTTACTTCCCTGCTTAATTATTTCATGACCTGCAAAAGCTAATTATTAATAAACAATTTTTAAAAAGACCACTAACCTTTTATTGTAATCTTTCAATGTTAGTTGACATTCATTAGATCTTGGTTTCTCAAAATGTATTTATCTAGGTCAAGAAAAATGGGCAGAAGGAAACCTCACCCAAATTATGTAGCAGTGTTAAGCAAATTCAGTCTTTGAGCCAAAATTAAATCATTTGTGTCTTCAAACTTTCTCTTTCAACTTTTCATATAGCAATATAATTGTACATTTTGGCCAAGGAGAGATGCTTTCTTTGGGCAGACAAAATCATGCTTCAGGAGAAATAATGACTTAGTTCTATAGAATCTGTCTCCTTTTCAATAGGGCACTACCAAATAGAGTATTATATTTTACCTAAGTTGCTATCTCAAAAGATGATAGGATGAAACAATTTTAAATCTGTACTATATTTTTACCCAGTATACATAATTATGTTCAATTTGAAACAATTTTCCAAAAGAACTGGTTTTTTGCCAAAATGCAAGAAACTCCAAAATGTCTTATCCAAAAGTTGTCAATTAAAAATTAAGCCACAGTGCTTAAGTGTAGTATTTTTAAAAACTAACTTTATACTACCGCACATTCTTAGATATGTGGAAACAAATACATTTTGACTCTTAAGAAAAAACACTTGATGGCACACTGAAGAATGACACCATAAGTTTATAAACATAAGAGGCAGGGTATAGTTATTGCAAATTGATGGAGAACATCAGTGTGCCTTCGCTTTGTTTGAAGAGAAACAGTGTTTCCACTCAAAAGTTTTCAGTGCCAAAATACCTAATTACCCTTAAAGTATCACCAAAATTGGTTTTAAACATTACTCAGAAAATAAACTATTTCCAACAATAACAACCTTAATTGCCTTTTATAAGGACTATATTATAACTTTCATTCTTAAGGGTCTTGTATCTCCCTGTAGGATTATCACAAACCACCTTTTGGATTTCAAATAAACTAATTCTAACCCAGTCCCAATTAAAAACTATCCACATTCACAAGCAAGGAACACTACTGCACATTACACTCATAGTTTAGGAATGTGTGCTTCCTTCCCCCCACCCCCCACCAAAAAAAACCTGACAATGCATCTATGAATTACATCTCATTGTCTGAATTTATAGCACAAAGTGCTTCTGCTCTTCTGCATTAACAATACTGCAGTCTCAAAATACTTCATGAACCCTGAAGTGATTCTCTATGGAAGGAGCTTCATTTGCAAAATGAATTTGGCTAGTCACCTGCATACCAAAATCTCCAAGTATCTGAACAAATTTCTTGTGCTCCTTTCCAATCCAAGATCTCATTGGATCATGTACTTGGTAAGGTGTTACATGGGTGTGAACAATAATCCCTGTTTGTGCAAACTCTTTCAAGACTTCTGGATAAGTAATCCAAGTATTGCTTCCCCCAGAATGACCTCCATCCAGCCAGTACATTGTTTTTATGCTTTTGATAAAAGCATCAATGTTCCTGTCTTTCTTGGCTTCTTTCAATTCAAAAAGCAACTGATTCAAAACAACACAACCTTTACTGAATCCAATCAAAGTAAAAGAAGCACCATTTAGTGATGGTGGATAAAAACTCATGGCAGTCTCATCAAATTTTTCACAGGTCCTCTCTTTTTCTCCCCGGCAACCATTAGTAGTATGAGAAGAACTGGATCTACAATTAGATGCTTTGGCGTCCTTATTCAAATCTTTCACATTCTTCTTTGGTAGCAAACTCTTCTGACTTAAGTTAAAAGCATTAACTAATAACGTATAAAGGTGCTTAAAAGCTCCAAAGTCAGTATTGTGTTCTGGAGCACCAAACATATTGCTTTTCACAAAATTGTCATAGCAGCTGAATTTGTGCAAATGCATTCGGGAACACTTTATCACCCAAATATAACTATTGGGGAACCGGTGGGCTAAAATGGTGGCAACATTTTCTAGACTCCAGTTTTCCCACTGATAATTCTCAGGATGACGAGTCATAATTTCATGGTAATTCTGAAAGGTAAGAAAGATAAAACAAATATTAAATACACAGTTATGTAAAATTATTTCCACAAAATTAGTGTCCCATTTTTATTGGGGAGGAAGTAGGGATGTTATAATGACCTATGGTTAATGTACTAGAAATGAAAACTATAAATCTATTACCTTCTGGTTGTAAGATTTTAAACGAATCACTTCTTCAGTTTAAGCCTCAAATCCATCAAACACAGGGTTATAAGATAAAGCTAAATAGCACAGTAGAAATTTTAAAAATAAAACACTTTAGAACGATTATAGATTTTTTAATGGATTTTATTTAGTATACATATGATCTATTATTCCTAACACATTAACTGAAAATAAAAATTTGGTCTCTTAGATTTTTTGACCAACACAGAATTTTAAAATATTTTCCTATTAAAGCTGCTATCCTGAACTCCTCCCTCTTTGGATTACTCTAGCAACCTGAATGCTATGTTTAATTTCAATTTTAGTATTACAAAGCTGCAATGAACATTATAGAAAAATCTTCATGTACATCTGTGATTACATCCTTAAAAATAAATTCCCAGATGTGGAAAAACTAGGTCAAAGAATATTCATAATTTAAGGTTGACTATATAGACTACAATACTGTCTTCCAGAGAAGTATGTATAATTTTTCTTTTATCTTTGTTAAATTTCATTGGCACAGGATAACTTATTCTAATTTGAATTTATTAAAAATTTAAATGAAGTTGAAATTTTGTTCATATATTTATTAGCCATCTGGATTTCTACTTGTGCCTGTTCATATCTTTTGCCTTTTTTTATTTGGTTTATTTATAAGTATTCTATATATATTAATAACTTTTTGTTTATGTTCTAGGACGTGCATGTAAGTTTTGTTTTCCTTTCAATTTTTATTCATAATATCCTTAAAAAAGGGAAATTCATTCAAATTTATTTCATTTATTCTATAAAATTTATTGGATACCTACTGAACAGTCATGGATCAGAACAGATGAAACCCCTGCCCACACAGAGTGCACATTCTAGTACAGAGATACATAATAAACTCCATGAGTTAATAGAGCAGCACCCTCCAACAGAAATATAACATAAGCCACATGTACAATTTTCCAGCAGCTACATTAAAAAAAAAGTAGAAAGTTAACAGGTGAAATTTTTTTTTTTTTTTTTTTTTTTTTGGCCGCGCCCTGCGGCATGTGCAATCTTAGCTCTCCGACCAGGGATTGAACCCATGCCCCCTGTAGTGGAAGCATGGAGTCTTAGCCACTGGACCGCCAGGGAAGTCCCAAAATTATTTTTAATAATACATTTTATTAAGCCCAATACATCCAATATATTATCATTTCAACATGTAACATAAAAAATACTGAGATTATTACATTTCTTTTTCTTTCTAAGTTTTTGAAATCTAGTGTATATTTTACACTTACAACACATCTCAATTTGGGTGCTAAATTTTCATCGGAAATACTTGATCTGAATTTAGATTTCATAAGATTTACAGTTGCAAAAGTAGATTCACATACCCAAGTTGCTCAAATACACTTAAAAGTTTTCCAGGAACTGAACTATCAGTTTTTAAATTTAAATTTAAAGTTAAATACAATTTAAAATTTAGTTCTTTGATTACACTAAATTTCAATCGGTCAATAGCTACAAGTAGCTAGCGGCTAGACAGCACAAGACATTATACGGTGATAAGTGCGATGGATAACAAAGCAAGGGAAAAGGAGCGCAAAGTTTTGGAGTGGGTGGAAGATTATTATTTAAACACAGGGTAGTCTCCAATAAGGCAATAGTTGAGAAGGAGCTGAGGGACTGAGTCATGATTATTTCAGTCATAAGGAACTGCAAAAGGACCTGAAGTGGAGCCATCGTTGGTATAACCAAGATACACCAGTGAGACCAGTGTACCCCCAGTGAAGTGAAGAAGGAGCAAAAGTGACCACCAAGAGGGTCACAGAGATTGCTGGTGAAGAGGGGAGGTGCTGATCATGCCTTGTAAGATACCCTGAGGACTTTGGACTTTGCTCTGATAGGGTGTGGAGTAGACGGCTGACATAATCTGTTTGGAAGGATTACTCTGACTCCTGTGTGCAAAGGGGCAACAGTTTGAAGCAGGGAGACCAGTAGGAGGCTACTTAAGTATAACCCCAATGAGAGAAGGTGGCTTGAACCACTGGTAGTAGAAGCAAAGGTGGTAAGAACTGGTCAGATTCTGTATATATTTTGAAGGTAGAGTCAACAGCATTTGCTAATGGACTGGGTATATGGTGTGAGAGAAGAGAAATAGAATTGTAATTTTTCCTTATTTCTAACAATCATATACCAAACATTTTTAAATGCACCTTTTGACCTAGTAATTCTACTTCTAGGAATTTATCTCAGGGATATACTTGCACACATGCATAAATAAATCTGTATAAGGACATTTATTCCTGCTTCAGAAGAATGAGGCAGTTCTATGAGTACTCATACGGGTTGTAAAATAAGGGCTAAAAAAACCCCTGAATGCTGAGCTATCATTTGTGTTTAAAAAAAAAAAAAAGTTTGCATCAGCATAGAATGTCTCTGGAAGGACATATAAATCAGTAACAATGGTTAGCCTTAGGGAAGGGAAATCGGAGACTGCCTCCATTCATCCAAAGGGATGAAAAGGAGACTTAATTTTCAATGTACAACCTTAAATAAAATGAATTTTTAGCAATATACACATTTTTCTATTAAAAAAATTAAGACTAATAAAAGTAATACTACAAAAATTTAGTCTACATGCAAAGGTATAAGGAAGATATAAAAACCACCAATCCATAAAACCACCATTAGAAATAATCACTATTAAAATTTTGGTGTCTAGTATTCCAGTGTTCTTTAGTATACATACACATAAACAAGTATGTATGTAAGAGAGCGTTCTTTATTTTTTCCCTCAGCAAGATGATACACACAGTTTTCACTTAAAAATGTTACAGGCATGATTCCTTATCAATAAGTATAGATTTGTATAATTTTTAGACTTTCCATCAAAAAGACTAATACCAACTGATACTTCCACTGGAAGTATATAAGAGTGCTTATTTTCTCACATCCTTACCCACACTGGCTATTAGCATTAATTTTAAAAAAATCTTTGCTACTAAGATAAAATATTTTACTTTTAATTTGCATATTTTTATTCCTAATCAGGTTGAACATTTTTCTATGTTTATTGGCAATTTTCATTTGTTAATTCTCTATTCATATCCTTTGATAACTTTCCCAACAGGATGCTCAAGTCCTTAACAGTTTTTACCTCATTAAGTTTGTCATATATGTTAAAAAAAAATCTATTCCCAGAAGGCCATCATTTAATTTTTTATGGATTCTGCTACTGCCTTCTGCACATCCAGATTTATGAGATATAAAATTATCATAGGAGCTTAGATCTGAAAGGGCTCATCTAAATCCTTTTTTTTTTTTTTTTGATAAATATCTCTTTTTTTATTTCAGTGAGACAGCAAATTTGGGCCCTTTCCCTTGTCCCTACCTGTAAGAAATCTACACTCTTTTTCTGCACAGAACCCTTTCGTCCAAAAAATGAAAGAATTTGCAATTCAGGCACCAATGTAAAGAACAGAGGGATGAACATGAAAGGAACTACCCCCACATGCAGAGGTGGGCATGTGCGCACACACATGGGCATCAGCAGAAAGGGAAGGAACAAATTTCCAACACAAATTGAAAGGTGGAAATATTCTTGCCTTTTGAACTTTGACTTCCATTTCTTCATATATTCATCAGTGGGCATTTGGGGGTCACTAAGCACAGTTCACAGTCCCTCAAGAACACAGTCCAGTGGGAGAGACAGAGATAAATAATTACAAGGCAATATGATTACTGCTGTAAAGCAGGGATATGTGAAGAACTGTGAGGGGACATAGAGAAAGGGAGACTCAAGCTATGTTTTGGGACATCAGGGAAGGCTCCACAAATATATGAGCTCAGTTTTGTAGTATTAGAAATTCCAGGATTATGCAGTAGAATTCCTATTATGTCTGAAGTAGGAACATTAGTCAGGTCTTCATAAAGACACCCAAATATTAGTTGGGAAGAACAGAGCCAACACTGAATTATTCTATGGATTCCTAAATAGTTAGATATAAGTGCCAAATACAAAAGAAAGCACAAATATCTAAATCGTTTTTATAGCTAAGGAAACTGAGCTCCTATAAACTATACAGTTATTTATATTATATAGTTATTTGATGAGCTAAAATGAACAAGATTTTATGACTCTGTTTAGTCTCTACCACATAGGAGGTGGTAAACCTAAAAACTTGGTATTTTCTTTGATTAACCTGAGTTTACATGATCAGAGGAGGAAAATGCTCATACTAAGTAACTGTGTGTATGTACTAAAATGTAAAAATAAGCTTGTTACTCTTGTGTCTAAGAAGTCCAGATCTAAGAACAATGGATAAGTACTCCTATATTCTAGAAAGAGACACCAGACATTCCCATAGGACTTGCTAATAGGTAGTCAAAACCAGTTCTGCAACCCAGGCTACTATCCAAGGCCAATCTACAGAAGAGGTGGAAGAAGTGGGAAGAAAGGGTTTTCTTTTGAGAGAGTTTTCATCCCAGTTGGGAATGCAATGCACTTACTCTCCCTGTAGGGGTTAAAGGGTGGGAGGCATGCTTCCTCATCCCCAGTGAGGCAGGTGGCAAGAGAATCTCCTGGAGAGATTAAGGGGTAGTTACTCCACAGGTAGATGCTTGCTGACCTGCAAAAACATAAAGGCCCATCCCACACTGCTACTGAAGTACTGGTACAAAGGATTTTTAGGAAAACTTGACATGTGTCTCCATGATAAAGACTTAAGTTAGGTGGACTATTGTTATAGCAGAGTGAGGAGAGCTATATAGGGTACGAGCTGTACTTCCATAAAAAATGGGTCAAGGGGGCATCTTCGCTGGGCATAAAGTGGACATCTCACGTAAGCAACCTAAAAGGACCATAACAGGAACAGCCTAAGAAGGCTGCTCCACATAGCACACGAAGCCCCAGGGTATATGGTCAGATGTGAAATAGTAGTGTGTGTGTGTGTGTGTGTGTGTGTGTGTGTGTGTGCGCGCATGCCCATGGTTCTTGGCACAGAGCTCCTTAAAACCCTTGTAATTTCATGGGTGATAGGGGTTGGTCACCAGAAAGACCAAGACATGATGAGAAGTTTGGAACTTTCAACCCCACTCCCCATTCTCCAGAGAGGGACTGGAAATAAAGTTAATGACTGATCATACCTATGCAATGAAGCCTCCATAAAAATCCCCAAAGTACAAGTTTGGATAGCTTCCAGGTTGGTGAACACAAGGAGGTGCTAGGAAAGTGGTGCACTCAGAGAGAGCATGGAGGCTCTGCACCTCTTCCCACATAGCTTGCCCTATGCATCTCTTCCATCTGGATGTTCACCTGTATCCTTTATCATATCCTTTCATAATAAATGGGTAAACAGTATGTAAACTGTTTTCCAAAGTTCTGTGAGCCATTCTAGCATACTAACTGAACCCAAGGAGGGGGATCGTGCAAACCCCAATCTATAGCTGGTCAGTCAGCAGTACAGGTGATAAACTGGGACTTGGCGACTGGCGTCTGAAGTGGGGAGGGGAAAAGACTTGTTGGACTGAGCCCTTAACGTGTGGAATCTGACACTAACTCCAGGTAGATAGTATCAGAATTGAATTGAATTATAGGACCCCAGCTGGTGTTGCAGAGAATTGCTTGGTGTGGGGGGAAATACCCACACATCTGTTGTCAGAAATGTTGAGTGTGGTAATAGTGTGAATAGCAAAGGAGAGTCACACAGGAGAAGTGAGTCTTTTCCTACTCACCAGGACATACACTTAGGGCATGGTCATCTATATATCCTAGTGTTTAGGAAAGCAAAAGTTTTTAAAAGCTAAACTTGGAAATGACCCAAATGTTCATGAACTGCTGAATGGGTAAGCAAATTGTATGTCCATACACAGAAAACTACTTGGCATTAAAAAGAAACTCATGATAGAGACAACAGAAAGAATGAATTTCAAAAGCATTAGGCTAAGTGAAAGAAGCCAGACACAAGACTACATACTACATGATTCCTAACTAATGAAAATCTAGAAAAGGCAAAACTGTACTGAAAAGAAAGCAGATTAGTGGTTGCCTGTGGCTGAGAAAAGAGATTGACTAAAGTAGGGCACAGGGGTACTTTTTATGGTGATGAAGATGTTGTATTACATGATTATTGTGATGGTTACATAACTGTAGTTGTTGAAATTCATCAAATTGTAAACTTACACTTAAAAATAGAAATACCGGGGCTTCCCTGGTGGCGCAGTGGTTGAGAATCTGCCTGCCAATGCAGGGGACACGGGTTCGAGCCCTGGTCTGGGAAGATCCCACATGCCGCGGAGCGGCTAGGCCCGTGAGCCACAACTACTGAGCCTGCACGTCTGGAGCCTGTGCTCCGCAACAAGAGAGGCCGCGACAGTGAGAGGCCCGCGCACCGCGATGAAGAGTGGCCCCCACTTGCCGCAACTAGAGAAAGCCCTCGCACAGAAACGAAGACCCAACACAGCCATAAATTAAAAAAAAAAAAAAAAAAAGAAATACCTACAATTCTGTATCCTGAGGATTTAAAAAGCAAGAAACTCAAGAAAACTGGACAGTACCTACTTAAAAAAATTCTGATCCCCCTCCAAAATCATTACTGATAAGAAAAACATCAAGAGGTACCTAAAGAAAAGTGAATTACTACGGCCTCAGCTTTCCTGTAATTCAAAGGATAAAAGGGCAAGCATAGAATTAAAAAGGACATACAATAAAAGATGACTGCAAGAAGTAATGGTAATTAGCATTTAAAACTACACTGTCAACCAGATCCAATTAACATCAAATAATGAATCTGTGTTAACATGAGGCAAAACTTCTAATGGTATCCTACAAAGTTCTGTTTGGCCCTATTCTGTTCAATATTTATCCAAATTAAAAATAAAGATATAGAAAGAATGCTTATTTAATCTATATATGATATAAATGAAAATAAAGGTTCTAAAAGGATCAATACACTAAAAGATGAGCTGTATCTCACAGGGTAAATTTTATCAGAATAGACATTAGGCTCAAAAGAATCAAGTGCAAAGAGAAGGAAATCTGAGCCTAAAAGCCCTTCATATAATAATAGCCAAGTAGCACTTAATACATTGTTCAAAAGAACTTACACACGTTTACTCATTCAACAAGCTATCTACTGAACACCTACTTCATGCCACTCACTAAGCATCACAGATACAACAGTGAAGAAAACAGACGTGAAGCGTGCATCATACTAGTGGAAGACAGACAAAACCCAAAATGAATAACTAATATAGTAAATGAAATGGATAAAAATAAATTATCCTAATTATTTATTAGGAGAAAAGTTGACAGGGATCCTGTGCACATGTATGATTATTAAATAGCATGGTCATCAAAGGCCTCACTGTGAAGGCAACTTTTGAGCAAAGACTTGAAATAGGTGAACTAATGAATCCTTATAGACATCTGCAGGAAGATTGTTCCAAGCAGTACGTGCAAAGCTTGAGGTCAAGTGTGTCTACCATGAGCAATATGAAGAAGGCTGGTGTGGCTGGAGCCTTCTGTGGAGAGTAAAACAGATAAAGGAAACAGTCAAAAAAGCAGCAGGGTGGGAATTCCCTGGTGGTCCAATGGTGAGGACTCCGAGCTTCCACTGCAGGGGGCACAGGCTCAATCCCTGGTCAGGGAACAAAGATCCTGCGTGCCAAGCGGTGTGGCCAAAAAAGAGAAAAAAAGAAAAGCTACAGGGTGGGAAAGGTAAATAGAGTGAAGGGCCTTGCATGCCATCAAGAGGACTCTGGCTTTTACTCTGAGTGGCACGGGAAGCTGCTGGTGTTTTGAGCAGAGGTGTGGTATGATTTGACTTAGGTTTTTAAATGATTTTTCTGATCACTTCTAGATACATTTAGAAGGTAAAGCCACTTTATTTGCTGATGTATTAAGAGAGGACAAAAGGATAATTTCAAGATTTCTAACTTGAGCAACTAAATAGGAAGTGTTTCCATTAACTGAGAGACAAGATGATGACTACAGGACGAGCAAGTTTAGGGAGAAAGATCCAGAGACTTTAGGTTTGAGATATCTATTAAATGTCCGAAAGGAAATACGTGCACATAACTGGCAAGTCTAAAGTTCCAGGAATATGTCTAGGCTAGAACACAAATGTTGAAGGTCATCAGAGTATAGGTAGCATGTAAAGCCACAAGACTGAAAGAGATCACAAAGGGAGTAAAGGTAGTCAGAAGAAAAGTCCAAGAACTGAGCGCTACAGAACTCCCCAATAATTAAAAAGGTCATCAGAAAGATAAGAAGGGAGGGTAACTCATTGGGTATTCACATACTTAATCCTCATTGATATCCTATACATCATTATTCCCATTTTGTAGTTGAGCTGGCTGCAACACAGAGAGGTTTAACAATTGGCCAGATGTTTCATAGCTAAAAAGTGCAGAATCAGGGTTTAAAACTAGGCGATCTGGCCTCAGAGCCTTTGATGCATTATTATTCTCTATTTCTTCTCTAAAAGCCCTGGGTTTTTAGAGGACTTCATACTCTGCATAAATCAACAGTATATCACTGTCCAAAAAGCTAATGGAATCTCAGGCTTCATAAAGAAATGGATGATGTCAAAATGAAAGGAGGTATTAGTCTAACTACATTTAGCATTTTATAGACTTCACGTGAAGATCTGTGCTATATTCTGACTTGCACACTTTAAAAATATTTAGGTGTTCAATGAAGGTTAGTTATCATTATTATCATCATCATCATTATTATAGATGCACACAGTAGCTGGTCCACAAAATCCTGGAAGTCACTGTCAGCAATGCCACGCTGATTTCCCAAACTGAGCAAAAGGGCATCAACTGAGTACGTTAAATTCCTCCTCTTAAATCGAAATACTAGTTTTGATTAGTAGTCAACTAGACCAGCCAATTATTTGGAGGGCAAGAGAAAAAACTACATATACCTTCATCATCATCTGACTCAGGGCACAACGTTCGTAAGCATATTTTTTTAAAGCACTAATTTCAAAAACAACAACTGTTTAATAAACTAATTATTTCACGGTTTAAGAAACACATCCAGCCATATTTTAGCTTTACCTGTCTATACCAGCACTACCCAAGAGAACTCTGTGATTATGGGAATGTTCCGTGAAAATGCTCAGTATCTGCACTGTCCAGTACAGCACACACAAACCTTAGGGGCCACTGAGCACTTGAAATGCAGCTAGTGCGACGGAGAAACTGGATTTTTAATTCTATTTAGTTTTAATTAAATAGCCCCATATAACTAATGGCTACCCTATTAGACAAAGCAGTTCTAGATTAAGATCTAGATTAAGGCCCAGCTTTCCAGGACAACATAGCCATGTATATTCGCCTGCAGCCGCAAAATTAATAATAAAGATAAAATCACACACAAAAACAAAAGTACAGAATTTTGGTGAGCATCAAAATATTGACATGCTCAGCAATTACTGTCCCTTTTCATCCACCCATTCTCCCTTTCTTAGGGTTACTGAGAGTGTCACACCCTAGTACTAGTATTTTGTCTGTTTACTTTTTAATAACTGCCAGCACGCTAATTTAAAAGCCCTCTCTCCGCCTCCTGCCCCCCTCCCCCACCGATCCTCTGAGAAACCAAGTTATAGAATAAATACACATTGTCTCGTTTCTAGGTCTTAAATTCCACCCCCTCGAAACCTGGACTGACGGCTGGCTCTTTCGAGGTCGTAGCCCTCCCAAGGACACCTCCTGTCTAGGGCTCTATGAGGAGGGGGTCAGGGCGTGGAAGGGGCGGTTCTGGATTTCGTGGAGCCACCCCGTTTAGCGCCATGTGTGAGTGTGTTCAGGCGAGGCAAGGAACCGGGCCCCAGCTACGAGGGAGGAATCTCGAGAATTCGCATATGTACAAGAAGAAGGACCATGTGCCCAGGCAGGCCGCAGGTTACCTGCACATCCCCGGGGAAATAGAGTACGTGATGCTGGGGCGGTGGTTGCGGCTCCTCCTTCGCCAGGTCCTCATGGAGGTCCCGCCGTTCCGGTCCCTCCCCGGCGGCCGCCACCGCCGCCGCCAGCAGGACCAACTCGTTGCCTCGCTGCGGGTCGGCTCCCGGCACCGCGGACAGCTGCACGCACTGCTGCCTGCGCCGCTCGGCTGACGGGGAGCAGAGCGCGCCGCTGCGGCTGCTGCTGCCGCCCAGGTTCATGGTTCTGGCCTGAGAGCTGAACGCTGCGACTCCGATTCCGAGCTGCGGCAGCAGGAGAAGGAGCTGCGGCGACCGCAGGAGCCCGAACCCCCACATGGGTCGCCGCCGCCAGAGCGGTTCTTAGGGTGTGGGAGGGCCTGAGGGAGGACGTTCCGCCGGGCGCCCAACGGTCTGCGGGAGCGACCCGGGCGAGAGCCGACCCCGAGGGCAACGACGGCGTCAGAGGCCGACGTCCGCGCGCAGCGTGCGTAAGGGAAGGAGGGGTGTGCGCGAAATCCGACTCCGGTTCCCGGAGGGAGCGACGTGGGGGGGCGTGGCCCGAGGAAGGACGTTTGTGATTGGTGGGTTCTGCCGCGGCCGGGAAGTTCGAACGGAAGTCTGGGAAAGAGCCTGAGGAGAGCAAAGGAAACTGGAATAAACCGAGAACCCCGAGCAAGAAGGGCGGCAGTTGTGATACAGGCGCAGAAGCCGGTGCTGCCCGAAGGTCGCTTCCAGTACGGGGTAGAGAGTTTTGAGTATACCATGCTCCCCTTTCGGTAAGCTCAACTTTCAGGTGAGGTTTTTCTAGTCCTTCGAGCCTTAAAAGAGACACAACCCCAAAGATTAGAGTAATTCTTTCCTGTTACAGAAATCGGTGGGAAGTTTTCTGCATGCCCTGGATGAAGGGAATCTCCCTCTTCTCATACCCTCGAGTTTCTTTGTAGGTACACAAAGATTTCTAGGTTCTTGGGAATTTATTTAGATAAGAAGTCTAATGCATCTCTGGTAGCAGGGAGCAGGGCACATGGGGGAAAGGTGTTAATTGTTACACATTTGCTGTCGGTGTTTGCAGTCAACGGGATTTGCTGTTTTAAGGTTTTCAAAAACCAGCTTGAACAGTAGGAAAGTCATAAGTGTCCAACAACAATCTGTGGCCAGTTGTGTATGAATAAGATTTGGACAAATGTATGCTAAAGACAGGGAAGGAAGGGGAGAGTCCAGTATTCTAAATTTAAGTGCTTGTGAGGCAAGGCACTGTAAAGAACCTTGTGGGAGAGAATATTAGTGAGAATTTAAAATATTACAGCCAGCATTTATTGAGGCATACTATAGGCCAGGAATTGAACTAGGCACTTCATATATTAACTGTTCTGAGTCTATATATGTGTGTGCTTAAGCACACATACTGTTTTCTTTACTCCACGTATCAAATATTAATAAATAGCCTTGAAGTAAGAGCACAAATTAGCAAATGATAAAATGTAACTTTCATATATATATATATATATATATATACTTAGTGACTTCATAGATGTGTAATATGCTAGCCTACTCTAAATTATTGAGTTCCATCTGACATCATAATAGTGTAACCAATCAAAATTGTTTATTATTCTAAATATATCTATCTACTGCTTTCTAAAAATAACTGGTTAAAAAGAAGCAGAAGCTAATTATATAATAATGAATATATATTAACCGTATTTTGGCAACCAGCCTTCATTCTATTTTGTGAATCACATGCACGTTGTTACTGTCTCTTGTTAAGTAGAGGGTTACTGAAATGTAATCCAAAAGCCCAAACATGTTCATGTACTCCAAATGCAGCTTTTGATTTTTGTGGTCTTGTTTTTAGTTTGACATTTTAACTGAATCTGTCACTATTGATGGGGTGGGGAGTTCTCATGTTTTAGAAAGAAAATTAATTGTAGTAACCATTAAATATACAAAAAGTTATTTCAATAGCTCTAAGGTAATTGAAGTCTTTGAGAAATACAAATAAAGATTTAAAGGGCAGAGTAAAGAAACAGACTGAAGTGAGCACAAGGTTTTTCCCCCACAGTCAAGGATTTACACAACCCTACAGGAACCGCTTCTAGAAAAAGTAATAGCTCTCAATTCATCGGTTGAGGTATTATGTCATTTATGGTAAGTCATTAACATTGTAATTCCTTCTGATAGGTCCCAGTGATATTATTGAAGTATCTGTTTTCTTTCTCCATCCCTCTTCCTTTTTCCAGGAAGACCAGTTTTGTAAATCACTACTTTTCTAACAACCATGGGCACAGACAGCCCAGCACTTCCTCTCTTTATTCTCCTTAAGAGCTGGGCTTTCCTTCCTCTCTAGAGGTCTTACACATACAAAGTTACTGTAACCAGTTGTTTGAGTTTCCTCCTTTCTAACAGATAGAGATCTCCACTAAAAACTATTAGAAATAATAAAGTTCAGCAAGGTTGCAGGATACAAGATCAATATACAACACTTAATTGTATTGCTATACACTAGCAATGAATAATCTAAAATGAAATTAAGAAAACAATTCCATTTACAATAGCATCAAAAAGAATAAAACACTTAGGAATAAATTTAATGAAGGAAGACACTTGTATACTGAAAGCTACAAAACATTGTTGAAAGAAATTAAAGACCTAAATAGCACTGGGTGTTCACTCTGGCCCCTCTTGCTCCAGCGCTGCTCCCCTCTGAGGCGAAGGTGTCGTTGTTGGGAGGGGGGGAGATCTCATGCTTAGAAGGAACAGAATCAGCTCAGACCTGGCCCTCAGGGCTTCTGCTCCCACACTTTGGGACCTGATCCTGCCCCTGAGAGGGTGGTGACACCCACTGATCACAGGAGAAGCCCAGCTTACATGTGGCTCTGGTTCTAGCCCCTCCATCTCCAGCCCCTCAAAAAAGGTGATAGCTACCAGCACACCCTGGCGGAAGACTTGACCAGTGCTCACTTCAGATCCAGCTCTCCCACCAAAGCCACTAGGCACACATAGACTGAATAGGGATGTTTCCAAACAAGGGCACCCCTTCAAAACTGGGATAGGTAACTGTTTCACCTAATTTCACAGAGACAGAGAAAGTTAAGCAAAATGAGAAGACAGAGGAATTTGTTCCAAACAAAAGAACAAGGAAAAAAACCAGAAAAAACAACTAATGAAACAGAGATTAGGCTCCTTGAAGGGAGGACTGCCAAAACTCTTGTGGACATATTTTAAAGCAACCACACCCAGGCTCCACTCCAGATCATTAGAATTCAGAGATCAAGCACAAGGGGAATAAAATAAGATATCAAGGAGATTTGACTAAGCTATTATTTATAAAACACATAAGATGACTCTGAATGGTGGAGAAAAGAAATCAGACAGGCTAGGGACCTTGGGACTTGAGGAATATCAAGGTGGTGAATACCCTAGGTTTTATTTTTGCCTCACATACTGCAGAAGTGATGCTAAAGAATTCAGAAACACCAGTGGACACAGACAAATGTGTGCCTTGAAGTCTCAAGAAAAGCCTCTCCTAGACATAGCACCAGGAAAGGGGAAGCCTTGCAAGATAGAAAACTTTCAGAAAACAAATTCTCTATCCCAGCCAAATATCACAGAAAAAGACTTTGGCTACACCCAACAAGCAAAGGCTGAGTGAGGAGCCTCAACTTCTTATAATGAGGTACCCCAACACCCCTGCCAGGGTAGTGTCAGAGAAGGCCAAGTAGAGAGCCTGGACTTTTATCTCCATTCCCCCCCCCCCCACATACACACCCCCCCCCCCACAGTGCAGTGGATACTACACTGGACTGGAGAGTCAGGACTTTCACCATCACCCAGCAATAGTGAGGTCTCCTCTACCACAGTGTCATTATAGACCATGTGGGGAGCCAGAACATCTACATCCAGTAGTAATGAGGAACTGTTCCCTCCCATCCAGTGTCAAAACAGGCCAAGTGGGGAATCTGGACTTCTACCTCCACCTGGTAGTAATAAGGTAGCAACCCTTCTCCTCAGAGAAAGTGAGTTAGAACCAAAGTTTTAAATAAGATATAGAATCATAAAACATAATATAAAAAATTCCAGTTTTCATTTGAAAACCACTTATTATAACAGGAATGAGGTAAGTCTCAAACTGATTGAAAAATGACAACCAATATATACCAAAAGTTAGATGTCAGAGATGTTAGAATAATCTGACAAAGATTTTAAAGCAGCAATAAAAAACGTTTCAACAAGCAATTACAAACACACTTGAAACAAATAGCCTCGCGAAAGAAATTGAAAGTTTCAACAATGAAATAGAAGATATAAAAAAAAAAATAAAGACATAATGGATGGACTCAAAAGGAGAATGTAGGGAAGAGAGGGAAGAATAAGTGAATCTGAAGATAGAGTAATAGAAGTTACCCAGTCTGAACAACAGAGAGAAAACAGACTGGAAAAAAAAACCCCAGAATGCTAGGGGCTTGTAAGACCATCACAAAACACCTAACATTCATGTCATTAGACTTTTGGAGAAGAGGAGAAAGAGAGTAAGATTGAAAAAGTATTAAATAATGGCTGAAAAGTACCCAGATTTAGCAAGAGACATAACCTATGGATTTAAGATTCTGAGTGAATCCCAAACAGGATAAATCTAAAGTAATCTATGCCAATACCCATCATAGTTAAACTAAAGACAAAGAAAAAACCTTGGAAGCATCCAGAGAAAACTGACACCTTTCCTATAGGGGGAAAATAATCCACGTGACAGCAAATTTCTCATCAGAAACCATGGAGCCCAGGAGGAAGTAACACAGTATTTTTCAAGTGCTGACAAAAAAGGAACTGTCAATCCAGAATCCTATACCTAGTGAAAATATCCTTCAGAAATGAAGACATTTTCAGATGAAAGAAAACTAAGAGTGTTTTTAACCAGCAGACTTATCCTAAAAGAATAACTGAACGAAATTCTCTAAACAGGAAGGAAACAATAGAAGATAGAACCTTGGAATATCCGGAAGAAAGAAAGGACATGGTGAGCAAAAATATGGGTAAATACAGCAGGCCATCCTTTTCCTCTTGAGTTTTTTTAAATTATGTGTGACAGTTGAAGCAAAAAATTACAACACTGTCTGATGCTATAATTTTTCTTCTACATACATATATAAATGTATAGAGGAAATATTTAAGACAGTTATACTACAAATGGGGAAGGGCAAAGAGAGGTATGGTATCTATACTCAAACTGGTAAAATGATGACACCAGTAAACTGTGATAAGTGATGGATATATAATACTTAGATCCAACTGATTAAGAATCTATACAAGGGCTTCCCTGGTGGCACAGTGGTTGAGAATCTGCCTGCTAATGCAGGGGACACGGGTTCGAGCCCTGGTCTGGGAAGATCCCACATGCCACGGAGCAACTGGGCCCGTGAGCCACAACTACTGAGCCTGCGTGTCTGGAGCCTGTGCTCCGCAACAAGAGAGGCCGCGATAGTGAGAGGCCCACGCACCGTGATGAAGAGTGGCCCCCGCTTGCCACAACTAGAAAAAGCCCTCGCACAGAAATGAAGATCCAACACAACCAAAAAAAAAAAAAAAATTGCTAAAAAAAAGAATCTATACAAAAAGGTACACTTAAAAAACACTATAGATAAATCAAAATGGAATTCTCAAAATGCTCAAATAACCTATAGGAAGGCGGGAAAAAGGAGACAGTTTGGGGGAGAGGTGGTGCTGGGGAACAGAACAAAAAAACCAAAATTTAAAATGGCAGACTAAAACCTAAACATATAAATAATTATATTAAATGTAAATGGTCTGAGTATACTAATTAAAAGGTAGAGATTGGCAGAAGTGATTAAAAAGCACATCCCAACTCTATGTTGTCTATAAGCAACTAACTTCAAATATAATGATATATCAAGTAAAAACTAAAAGGGTAGAAAAAAATATAATATGCAGACATTAAACAAAATAAAACAGTAAAGGGTAGCAGGTAAAATTGACTTCAGAGCAAAGAAAATTACTGTAGATGTGCAAGATGTTACCTTTAGGAGAACCTGAGCAAATGGTACATGGGATCTCTCTGCATTATTTCTATAACTGCACATGAATCTATAGTCATTTGGATATAAGTTCAATTTTTAAAAATTTCATTAGGCTCATTTTTCATCTTACTGCAGGCAACAGTTTTGCCAGTTGTTTGCTATCACATAACATAGGTCACCATTTTTCAAGGCTTCAGTATAATTTCCTAATTCACTTAGTATCCCGGTTTCCCCACACTGCCACCAGGCTCAGATATCAATCTAGGCCTTTTTTTTTTGCAAGGGAAAGAAAATGTCATT
This sequence comes from Balaenoptera acutorostrata, assembly GCF_949987535.1. Taxonomy (NCBI): domain Eukaryota; kingdom Metazoa; phylum Chordata; class Mammalia; order Artiodactyla; family Balaenopteridae; genus Balaenoptera; species Balaenoptera acutorostrata. Next base: position 58,696,177 of record NC_080071.1, on the reverse strand, counting down.
ATTCCTGATACGTGAAGAAAGACTTCTTACTTACCAGAGAATGAAAACAGAAGAAAACAAAGAGAATCAAATCCTAGTTTTAGTCCCTGAGGCCCTGGGCTGCCTTTGTTTCTGGGAGTTACCTCACTAGCCTTTTTTTTTTTTTTTTTAAGGACAACTTCTTCATATTTTATTAAAGTGCATGAATTTCATATGTACTGCTTAGGGAATTTTTAAATTTATAACTTATTTTTAGAGAAGTTTTACATTTACAGAAAAACTGAGGGGAAGAGAGTGCAGAGAGTTCCCATATTCCCCCTCCCCCCAACCCTAGTTTCCCTATTATTAACATCTTCCATTACTGTGGTACATTTGTTACAATTGATGAGCCAATAATGTTGATTACTTACATCTATAGTTTATATTAGGGTTCAATTTTTGTATTTTACATTTTATGGATTTTTGTCAAATATATAATGCCATGTATCCACCATTAAGGTACCAAACTGAATAGTTTCACTACTCTAAATATCTCCTGTGCTCCAGCTATTTTATCCCTCCTTTCCTCCCTCCCCTAGAATCCTTGGAAATCTCCGATCTTTTTATTGTCTCCACAGTTTTGCCCTTTCAAGAATGTCATGTAGTTGAAATCATATAGCATGTAGGCTTTTCAGATTGACTTCTTTCACTTAGCAATAAGCATTTAAGCTTCCTCCATGTCTTTTTGTGACATAATAGCTCATTTGTTTTTATTGCTGAATAATCCATTGTGTTGTTATACCACAGTTTCTTTATCCATTCACCTACTGAAGGACATCTTGGTTGCTTCCAAGTTTTGGCAATTATGAATAAAGCTACTATAAATACTTGTGTGGAGGTTTTTTTTATGGACATAAGTTTTCAAGTCATTTGGGTAAATACTGAGGAGTATAGGGCTGATGGATCATATGTTAAGAGTATGTTTAGTTTTTCAAGAAACTGCCAACTGTCTTCCAAAGTGGCTGTACCATTTTTGCATTCCCACTAGCAATGAGTGAGAATTCCTTTTGCTCTACATTCTCACCAGCATTTGCTATTGTCAGTGTTTTGGCTTTCAGCCATTCTAATAGACGTGTAGTGGTATCTCATTGTTTCATTTTGTAATTCTCTGATGTCATATGATGTTGAGTGTCTTTCCATATGCTTACGTGCCATCTGTATATCTTTTTTGGTGAGGTGTCTGCTTAGATATTTGGCCCATTTTTATTTAGTTAGTTAGTTTATTTTTTTTTTGGCTTCGTTGGGTCTTAGTTGCGGCATGCAGATCTTTCATTGTGCCGCACGGGCTTCTCTCTAGATGAGGGGCACGAGCTCAGTAGTTGTGCCACATGGGCTTAGTTGCCCCACGGCATGTGTGATCTTAGGTCCCTGACTAAGGATTGAACCCGCATCCCCTGCATTGTAAGGCGGATTCTTTACCACTGGACCACCAGGGAAGTCCCTGGCCCATTTAAAAAAAAATTTTTTTTCTTATTGTTGAGTTTTAAGAGTTCTATATACATTTTGGATACAAGTCCTTTACCAAATATGTATTTTGCAAAGACTTTTCTCCCAGCCTACGGATTGTCTTTCATTCTCTTAACAGTGTCTTTCACAAAGCAGAAGTTTTAAATTTTAATGAAGTCCAACTTATCAGTTTTTTTCTTTCATGGATTGTGCTTTGGGTATTGTATCTAAAAAGTCATTGCCAAACCCAGGGTCACCTAGCCTTTCTCGTATGCTATCTTCTAGGAATTTTATTGTTCTGCATTTTACATTTATGACTATGATACATTTTTTTTAAAAATTTATTTATTTAGTTAGTTTTGGCTGTGTTGGGTCTTCGTTTCTGTGCGAGGGCTTTCTCCAGTTGCGGCAAGTGGGGTCCACTCTTCATCGCGGTGCGCGGGCCTCTCACTGTCGCGGCCTCTCTTGTTGCGGAGCACAGGCTCCAGACGCGCAGGCTCAGCAGTTGTGGCTCACGGGCCTAGTTGCTCCGCGGCATGTGGGATCCTCCCAGACCAGGGCTCGAACCCGTGTCTCCTGCATTGGCAGGCAGATTCTCAACCACTGCGCCACCAGGGAAGCCCTATGATACATTTTGAGTTAGTTTTTGTGTATGGTGTAAGATCTGTGTGTAAATTAATTTTTTTGCATATGATGTACAGTTTTTCCAGCACCATTTGTTGAAAAGACTGTCTTTGCTCCATTGTATTGCCTTTGATCCTTTGTCAAAGATTATTTGACTATATTTGTGTGGTTCTATTTCTGGGCTCTTTATTCTGTTCCACTGAGCTTGTCAATAGCCCTTTAATAATTTCCCTTACTTGCTCATGCTGATTTGAGTTGAATTTTTATCAGTTGCTGCTGAAATATCACTGATTAATTCAAGCACTTGGTACATGCCAAGCACTGTGCTAATCTCTACATAAATTTAACCACAGCAGTCTTTTGAAATAAACGAGGAAACTTGGGGTTTGCGAGTTTAAGTAACATGTTGAAAATCATACCACTTATAAGTGATTCAGGTCTGTCTGCCTGTCTATACTGTATTACCTCTCAAAGATGACCTTGTTACTCCTTACTGGGACTATTACAGTTGCTCTAATAGTCTCTCTTCTGCTGTTTACTGCCTTTAATTATAGTATAGTTGCTTTCTAAATTAAATACTGAGTACTTAGCCAGCATTTAAATCCTAAACTACTTCTCCAGCTTTTTTTCCTGTACTCTCTTACTTGCTCAGTGGGACTACTCTATGATTTTGTATTACACCCTCGCTTTACTATATCAGTATATCACCTAACCTATTCCTATACTTGCTGCATCTCCAAGTATTAAAATTCCTTCTGTCAAAGTTCATCTCAAATGCCTCTTCTCCCTTGACCCTTCCCCATTTTGTACCCCAACTTCACCCTAAAACTGGAATTGAGAGCTTTCTCCTTCAAATAACCAAAGCATTTCATTTAAACCTCACTTGTGACACATCTTATGCCTTGTGTTTTAGTTACATGAATTTAACTACTAGACTGTCACCTCCTCAACAGCTTGTATAGTATGTAGAACCTGGCATTCATTTTTAAAAATTTACTGACTATATAATATCTACCAAAAACTGCACTAAATGCTGGAGTGGCAAAGATAAAAGACATAGCCACTGCCTTAAAAAAAAGTTATAGAATAGTAGAAGCCAGACCAGAATGCAGTTACTTTTCTGTAATTTAAGTCTTAATATGAAAGTAAACCTCTGATACTGTGGGACAGAGTACAGAGTGTGGAGTACTTAATACAATTTGAGTTTGGGAAGGAGAGAATACTTATCAGAGGACAACAAATAAGAGTTAGGCTCCTGAATTAACAACATATGCAATAGCAGAAAGGCCTAAGAGATCAGAACACATTTGGAGTGCAAGTAGTTTAGATTAGCTATACCATAGTGTTAAAGAATGGCAAAGAATGAAGCCAAAGTAGCTGAGAAGGGGTATGTCTTAAAGAAATTCCTGAGTCTTGCAAAAGAGTTAGCATTCTTCTCCTGAAGGACACGAAAGTCATTATAAGGTTTCAAGCAAGGTAATGTCATGATCTCACTCATGCTTAGATGGATCATGCTGACAGTTATGTGGATAATAAATTGGAATTGGCTGAGACTAATGACCAGAAGGAAGACCAGCTAGCAGAATGTTACAGTACTCCAGGTTGTATAGTATTAGGATCTGAGTAGGCCAAGGAGAAAAGAGAACTCATTTGAGAGATGTTTAGGAGATAGGATTTATAAGACTTGGTGATGGGTTACAGTAATTCTTTCAGATCTCAAGTTCTCTACAGCTGGGGATTCATCTAGACAGTATCTTTGTCCTGCTAATTTAAAGAGATACTCCTTCCTAGTCTACTGTATAAATTACTAAGATCCATCTCCCTCCTCATCACCAACAGCCCCCTTGCCAAGAGAACCTCTACTGTGAAAGGAACTCTCCAAGGAGGTTTTGCCTTATTATCAGAGCCTCTGATGCTACTAGAAGATAAAAGAGCCCCCGCTCGCACTGCCAAACTTGGGAGAGATATACTCCTAAATGGAAAATTAGAACTTACTTTCTTAGAAATGATGTTAAAAGATAGGCACTGAGACATGTCATGTGTTAAATGTCCCTTTTATGGTCTATCCTAGGAACGTAAAGCTGTTTATGGCACTTCAATGGCAAGTTCTAAACATCCTTCTCTTTAAAGAACTTGAAAATTCAGTTGAGGACTTCTTATATATGCTGATGTACCAAGGAGTGGGGAACAGTCCACCTCAGCAAGAAGGAATATTTTATTGCTGACATTCTTTAAAATTGCTGTCACATAATGATAAAGATAATAAAAAAATAGGCCTATTTTTAGTCTGTTTTATTATTGTCTTTAAATTTTCTTGCAGCTAATGCATCCCGTATTGCCTGCTCCTGGAGCTGATGTTTTCTCTTTCCCCTCTGCCCCACTTGGTACAGTGCTGCTTATGTATGAATTAGAAGTTGGGAAATGAAAATCAGAGATACATTGTGAGACAGGGAAGAATTCTGAAGGAAAGAAGCCTGGACATGAATCTATATTCTCCATCTTACCAACAAAATGATCTGGGCTAGTAACAACTTCTCTGAGCCTCAGTTTTCCCATCGTTAAAATAGGGTTATATCATACTAAGTGAAGTCAGACACAGAAAGATAAATACCATATGATATCACTTATATGTGGAATCTAAAATATGGCACAAATGAACCTGTCTACAAAACAGAAACAGACTCATAGACATAGAGAACAGACTTGTGGTTGTCAAGGGGAGGGGTGGGGAAAGGAAGGACTGGGAGTTTGGGGTTGGTAGATGCAAACTATTTACATTTAGAATGGATAAACAACAAGGTCCTCATGTATAGCACAGGGAACTATATTGAATATCCTGGGATAAACCATAATGGAAGGGAATATAAAAAAGAATGTCTGTATGTGTATAACTGAGTCACTTTGCTGCACAGCAGAGATTGGCACAGCATTGTAAATCAACTATACTTCAATTAAAAAACTAGGATTAAAATACCTATTTTGTTGTGGATTAAATAATGTATTTAAAGTACCTGGCACTTAGCATATATTCTCAACAAATATTAATTCTCTCCTGTAGTAAACATTTTCATATTTTCTGGCTTCCCAGGACGTTTTGAATATATTTGCTATGTTTAGGGAATTTCCGATCTTAATGTAAGTGCTGTTTCCCCAAGGTAAGCTCTGAAAATGAAATTTCCAGATTCTCATAGCGAGGGCACAGACATGTGACCTAGGCTTCAACATTCAGCACACCTGCATAGACTTTGATCTGGAAGTTAGTAGCTTTGAGGAAGCAAAGATTCTGATTGGAAACCAATTTGCTGATAAAGGCATCTGACATTTGGGGGTGCAGTGCTTGCAACGTTGAATTCCTAGGGCAGAAGTGGCCTTGGTGGGAGTGGGAGTGGCAGCACTTGCTTTTAGTGTCTGTTGGGGCAGAAGTAAGTAAGACTCTGACTTCCTCATTGGGGCAGTTCTACAGGTAATTGTAAGCATTATTCCTGGAAGTTTAGTTCCATCCCTGTTCCTCCAGCCTCCCAACAATTTTCTGAGATCTCCCACTTCCTTTTAAACTTCTTTCTGCTCATTCAGTCAGAATTAGCTTATGTTACTTGCAACTGTGAGCCATGACTGATACACATTTCATCATTGGTATTGTTAGCTTTGAGTAGCAGGCTAAGAAAAATGTCAAGGTAGAGGCAGTAATGTGTATAATTTATAATCACCTTAAACAAAAGTACATAATTCTAGAAAGTGAATCCTAGAAAAGTTTAGTGAGCTATAACTGAGTGGAGATTGAAGAATATAGCTTTTGAGGAAATTATATATAATATTAGAATAATTTTGTGAAAGTTTTTTCTCTATAGCTCTTGGAAATAGTTAAGAGAACTTAGACTTTCATGTCCCCACAAAGAAATTATTTCAGAACCAGTTTATAAAGAAAATTTAATCCCTGGATATTGATTCTGCAAAGCAGTCCCAAGTGAGTTTATCAATTCAAGTCAAAGCCAGAATCAAAATAAATCAGGCATTATATGACATACTAAATTTCTGGAGCTCAACTCAGTTCCCTTAATCTCTTAGCAGCAGTAACAGAGTGGCAGCTCTCACTCATTGCAGTTGGGAAATAACAAAGCAAGAGTAAAATTGCTGTTGCAAAATGAAGCCCATCAACACATTTCCATCGAATGCATTATAGTTCATGAATCTCCCAGGAGCCAGAAAAACACAGTGAAGTCTTTAAAAGTGAATCCAGATGTCAGCCATCACCATAGCAGTGCTTTAAGTATCAAAAAACAAAGAAATAACTCCTTAGGTACATTCTAAGCAGGTGTTCCTTCACGGAAAATAGAATAGCTGAAGAAACAGCTGTGGCATTATATCTGCTTCAAGAGGGAAGAAAACTACAACCTAAATAACAGAGACTACTCAGAGGGAGCATAGATAAATCATGATTATTAGAATTTTGCAGGTATTAATCTCTACAACATGATGACTAATATTAATTACTCCATTTTACAGATGAGGAAACTGAGTGCCTTATATGACAACCATTTTTAATTCAAAGTCTGTCAGTCTTCGATAGGTTTATCACAAAATGAATTTATTTTGCAAGAACTTTTAAGTATCATATAGCATGCGTTGATTTTATAGAAAACATATATTTTACACAATCCATTGTCATGTTACGGAAATTATAAAATAAAGGTGAATGAAAAGGAAACCTTTAAACCATCTCTAATAACTGCTGTTTCACACTGGGATTTAAAAACTGGGTCCATGGTTGGGGTTCAGAGGACATGTGAACCTCTGAAACTAAGCAAAAAAAATGACCATGTGCATTTTTCTGGGGCGAGGGTACCTATACCTTCATCAAGTTCTCAATTGTCTATCATTCAAAAATTATGAATTATCTCTGTCCTTCTGGACTTTATGTATATGACTAGAGGAACAAAGACACTGCCTACAAGTCACAGGCTGAGGACGAAAGTGGCCTTTATCTAAAATGTTATGTGGGCCAAAACAAGTAGTAATTTCTAAAATTTGGCTTGGCCTTTGTGCAGCAAATTATGGAATATTAGGGAAATATTTCCTTTTTTCCTTAAGTGTTTTACTTATTTATCTATTGACGTATAAGTTGATTTACAATGTTGTGTTAGCTTCTGGTGTACAGCAAAGTGATTCAGCTTTATATATATATATACTTTTTCAGATTCTTTTCCATTATAGTTTATTACAAGATATTGAATATAGTTCCCTGTGCTGTACAGTAGGTCCTTGTTGTTTATCTATTTTATATATAGTAGTGTGTATATGTTAATCCCAAACTCCTAATTTATCTCCCCCCCATCCCCTTTGGTAACAATAAGTTTGTTTTCTATGTCTGTGAGTCTATTTCTGTTTTGTAAATAAGTTCATTTGTATCATTGTTTTAGATTACACATGTAATAGATATCATATGATATTTGTCTTTCTCTCTGCGACTTACTTCACTTAGTATGATAATCTCTAGGTCTATCCATGTCGCTGCAAATGGCATAATTTCATTCTTTTTTATGGCTGAGTAATATTCCATTGTATATATATATAACACATCATCTTTATCCATTAATCTGTCAATGGACATTTAGATTGCTTCCATGTCTTGGCTATTGTAAATAGTGCTGCTATGAACATGGGATGCATGTATCTTTTCAAATTATAGTTTTCTCTGGATATATGCCCAGGAGTGGAATTGCTGAATCATATGGCAACTCTATTTTTAGTTTTTTAAGGAACCTCCATACTGTTTTTCTTAGTGGCTGCACCAATTTACAGTCCTACCACTAGTGTAGAAGGGTTCCTTTTTCTCCACACCCTCTCCAGCATTTATTAGTTGTATACTTTTTGATGATGGCCATTCTGACTGGTGTGAGGTGATACCTCAGTGCAGTTTTGATTTATATTTCTCTAATAATTAGCAGTGTTGAACATCTTTTCATGTGCCTATTGGCTATCTGTATGTTTTCTTTGAGAAGTGTCTGTTTAGGTCTTCTGCCCATTTTTTTAATTGGGTTGTTTGTTTTTTTGTTATTGAGTTGTATGAGCTAGGGTTTTATTTCTTATTTTTGTTTTCGTGCGTGCCTGTATATGTGCAATCTGACAGTTTACCTGGTGGACAAGTAGAAAAATTAAGAGAGACTTTTGCAACTCACGTTGGTGGGAAGGTCTGGCAGAAACAACAAAGTATCTACAAAGGAGTAGCAGAGTCAAGGTGGTAAATATTGTGGATGAATAATTAAAATCTGAATATACTTGATGGCAGAGAGAAAAATCTGGTTGAAAAGGAGAGAGTAAGGAGATAAATAAGGAAATGAAGGAACTGATAAAGTCCCTTAGATGCATAAAAGAGCTGGGAGTAAGGGCTTTGTGACTGAACATGAGAGGGAATTGGGGGACCATTTTCCTTTGAGGTTTATGAGACAGGGAAAAGGAAAAATATTGAGATACGCTTCGGTGAAAAATACATCAGATGGATGGACTATTTGATGCATTTCATCATCCATTCAACTAACTCTTAGTGAGAACTTACTACATATGAAGCACGATGAATAGAAACATTTATAACTCTTGGTCCAAGGAATTTATAGCATAACTCAGGGGACAAATATAAATCAGTTCTACAAAGAAGCAGAGTCACAAATGAGAAATAGTAAGTTTGAGAGATCAAAGTGGGGATGGTCAGGAAAGGCATTAAAGAATGGTACTCAAAATGGGTCTTGAAATATGAATAAGATTTGTTGTTAGCTGATAAATGAGGAGAGAAAGGACAATGCAGAAGAAGAAAGCAAGTACAAAGGCACATGGGGTGAGAAAGCATGGCCTGGATAGAAAGTGCCCTGTAAACTGACATAGTGGGAAAACAAAGGACTCAGAAGTTGTGGGCAAGGCTAGCAATGATATTGGTTTCTACAAAAGTCCAGGGAAAAGAAAAAGAGATCCTCAACTGAGGCAGTGACAATGGGGAGAGAAAAGAGAGAATTAACTAGAGAAATATTTAGAAAGTAAGAGTCTCAGGATTTATTGGGTTGGCCAAAAAGTGCCTTTGGTTTTTAAGTAAAAATAAAAGACACATTTTTCATTTTCACCAAGGACTTTATTGAACAACGTATTCACTCTTTTGTTCCACTACTTTCTGCCGTTTTGCAGGCAATTTCATAATTCCATCTTCCCAAAACTTTTTATCTTTTTGAGCAAAGAGCTGTCCCAGATGCCTTTTAGTCTTTCCAGGGAATTGAAATTTTTTCCATTAAGAGAATTTTGTAAATCCTGAAACAAATGGATATCCGAAGGTGCAATGTCTGGTGAATATGGCAGATGAATCAGAACTTCCCAGCCAAGCTATAACAGTTTTTGCCTGGTCATCAAAAAACATGTGGTCTTGCATTATCCTGATGGAAGATTATGCATTTTCTGTTGACTAATTCTTTTTTTTTTTTTAGTATGACCTGACGTTCTTTTTTTTTTTTTTTTTTTTTTTTTATTTTTGGCTGTGTTGGGTCTTCGTTTCTGTGAGAGGGCTTTCTCTAGTTGTGGCGAGCGGGGGCCACTCTTCATCGTGGTGCGCGGGCCTCTCACTGTCGTGGCCTCTCTTGTTGCAGAGCACGGGCTCCAGACTCGCAGGCTCAGTAGTTGTGGCTCATGGGCCCAGTTGCTCCGTGGCATGTGGGATCTTCCCAGACCAGGGCTCGAACCTGTGTCCCCTGCATTGGCAGGCAGATTCTCAACCACTGCGCCACCAGGGAAGCCCCCTGTTGACTAATTCTTGATGTTTTTGGTCGAGTGGTGCTTTCACTTGGTCTAATTGGGAGCAGTACTTGTTGAAATTAATCATTTGGCTTTCTGGAAGGAGCTCATAATAGAGGACTCCCTTCCAATCCCACCATATACACAATATCACCTTCTTTGGATGAAGACTGGCCTTTGGTGTGGTTGGTGGTGGTTCATTTCTCTTGCCCAGTGATCTCTTCCATTCCACATTATTGTACCGTATCCACTTTTCATTGCCTGTCACAATTTGTTTAAAACACGGAACGTTTTCATTACGTTTCAGTAGAGAATCACATGCAGAAATATGGTCAAGAAGGTTTTTTTGCTTATGTGGAACCCAAACACCAAAGTGATGAACATAACCAAGCTGGTGCAAATGATTTTCAATGCTTGATTTGGATGTTTTGGGTATGTCAGCTATCTCCCGGGTGGTATAACGTTGATTGTTCTCAATTAATGTCTTGATTTCATCGCTATCAACGTCAACTGGTCTACGCGACCATGGAGTATTGTCCAGTGAGAAATCTCCAGCATGAAACTTCGCAAACCACTTTTGACATGTTCTATCAGTCATAGCACCTTCTCCATACACTGTACAAATCTTCTTTTGCGTTTCAGTTGCGTTTTTACCTTTCTTGAAATAATAAAGCATAATATGCCGAAAATGTTGCTTTTTTTCTTCCATCTTCAATATTAAAATGGCTACACAAAAATTCACCAGTTTTGATGAGTCTTTTTTTAAATGCATACTGATATGACAGCTGTCACAATACTAGCAAAATTGTTTTGAATGAAGTTAAAGACAACTAAGTGCTACTAGAGCCATCTTATGGAAAAAAACCAAACAAACCTTTTGGCCAACCCAATAGTATTCCTTCGGAAAGCCATTGTGAACATTTGCCCCAAAGCTGCATTATCAAACTAAGATATTGATACCTTACTTAAAGTTAGAATCAAAGTCCCACTTTCCTTTAAGGAACTATAAGAAATAGTTCTAGTATGTCTCACATCTCTGTTTATCTGTTTACCTCTATTTGGGCCAACTTTCTCCCAAATGTCCATCCTCATAGTGCTCTAATTACTACCTCCAGGGCCCTCATGTTGTAAAACTCAGAGTACTCTTCACATTGCATTGTATGCAAATAGTACACAGTGTATGAGGTGAATGATGTCCTGCTTACCCCTTCCTTAACTCCTAAATCCTTTCACTGTGATCTCCAAAAATGCCCCCAGAATGTCTTACTCTGTGATCAGCAAACTGCCCTACAGCCTCATCTGAATGGTTCCTGAAATTAGCTGAAAGCTGCCTCAGCTCTGATGTCCTTGCCACTCTTGCAGTCCTCCCTTGTGGAAGCTGTTTTTCTCTCTCACACCCAAAGTACCTCAGGGATAAGAGGTAGAATAGATGGCTTTGCATCCTATAACTTCCTTCAAACCATTTCACTCCCTTCTTCTCTTTCTTCAGAACTCATTCCCCTTCTATCCCTAACATCACCAATATTTAACGTTCTTCCCATCTCATCCATTGAAGACTTTAGCTTTTGGTTCACAGATTTTCTCTTCCCCTTATTCTCCTATGTCATCTTTAGAACTTTTTCATGTGGGTAACTCTGCATGTAATTCTACATCCACTTTCTTAGACCTCTGATCTTCTCACCTCCAACCCCTTTTCCTCCATTCCATCATAGCCACACTCCCATACCCACTGACTGAGTTTGTCAGAACCAAAGTTTGCGTTACCTCTGAAATCTTGGCTGCAGATATCTGACTTTTTGACAATTATCCTTTTATTCTTTCAGGTCTTTTTCTGTAGAACATCCACAGGCACAATTTGTTGATTTAATTGAGACACCCAGTTCTCTGACATCCATTTTCATCATCAATCAACCCCCTTTCCCCTCTACCTTCCTTTTTGTCTAAGTCTATGGGTGATTATTATGATGACTCCTTTGGTAATACCTGTTTTTGCCTTTTTGTTCATTCTGCCTGGAGAGGTAGAGAAACTTGTCTGATTGGAAAATTGGGGAAGAATATATTGGGCATGCTCAGCTCAACTCCTCCCTTTTTCCCCTTCTTGTTATTTTTCTTAATAAGCCTGCCAACAAAGAGTACACATCCCCCTGTATTCTGCCCTGTACAAAGATGGGAAGAGGTCTGCCCTGGCCCGGTGCTGCACTGCTGGGTGAACAGGCTAACCCTGAGGTTTAGTGTTAGGAAACTCACTTCTATGTCCCTTTTGCCCATGGTGTTCCAGCCATACTGGTCTTTGATTTCCTAGATTAACCCAACTCTTCACACCTTCAGGACTTTTGCCATTTTCTGCTGATTCATTCTTTCTTCTGCTCTTTCTCCTTTTTTTTTTTGGCTAGTTTTTAATATTTTCAGATCTCAATTTATGCCTCTCCAAACAAGTCTTCCCCGGCTTCTATTTAGGGTAGATTGTTATCTTCCCATTATTCTTATCCCAGCCTCTTGTGGAGTTTAACTTGAGTTGAATGTATTGATCTGGAACTCAAAAGAGAAACAAGTTAGGATCCTAATTAGGATTTAAACATGCAGAAGCATATAAGATGGCCCAAGGAAACAGTGTTGAATAAGTAGGGAGCCAAGATCAGAATTCTGAAGAACCTATAAGAATTGTTCACAGGAAGAGAATTCAGTGCTTGAACTTGAGGATGAATGATCAGATAGATAGGGGTACCTTAAGACACGGGAGGAAGGAGTTATCTTTCAGGAGGGTTTAGTTTACAGTGTAGAAAGTTGCTGAGCAATAAATTAAGACCAGTGCTGAAAACTGTCAAAAGGAATCAAAGTTGGGGCCTGGGCCTTTGTTACCTTTGCAAGAGAAATTTGAGTGTAAGTAGTGGGGGTCAAAGCCAGGTTACAGTGGGTTGAAGAGTGAATTAGAGCTGTAGAATAGTTCAGAATAAGTTTTTTGGAAACTTGGCTATGAAAGAGAGGTGGGACTTCCCTGGTGGCACAGTGGTTCAGAATCCACTTGCCAATGTAGGGCACACGGGTTCAAGCCCTGGTCTGGGAAGATCCCACATGCTGTGGAGCAACTAAGCCCATGCGCCACACTACTGAGCCTGTGCTCTAGAGCCCGCGAGCCACAACTACTGAGCCCACGTGCCACAACTACTGAAGCCCACATGCCTAGATCCCGTGCTCCTCAACAAGAGAAGCCACCGCCATGAGAAGCCTGCGCACTGCAACAAAGAGTCGCCCCCGCTTGCCTCAACTAGAGAAAGCCCGCACACAGCAATGAAGACCCAACGCAGCCAAAAATAAATAAATAAAAAGAAAGAAAGAGAGGTGAAGCAGTGGCTAGAGGGGAACTTAGGACCAAAGACATTTTTTTAAAGACCGAAAAGATTTCATTAACTTACAGATGGAGCTAAAGTGTCAAATAGAGAGAAATTGATGGTACAGGTAAGAGAGTCCAGTTGCTAGAGAAGGCAGGAGTTAGAAGAGTAATTAGCCTTGAAAAGGGGTGGCTAACTCTCCTAACATATGAACACTTCTTCCTCTGACACTGGAGGGAAGAATGCGTATGGACAGACATACATACATTTGGGAGACAGGTGGACAGGAAATTGAGAGTTTTCTGTGAAGAATCAACAGGGCCATCAGTTGAGAATGTGAGAGTAGAGGCCTTGAGGAGAATGGTAGAAGTTTATTATAGCTACTCGGGTTGGTAGATGGGGTGAGAGAAGGAGTTTTTACCAAAGGATAGTAAGAAGATTGGCAGATAGTATTAAAGTCCCAACTAAGACCAGTGTGAACATTTGTCCACAAACTCAGATCTGCAGAAAATACCACACTATTTTTTAAGCCAATTTAAATTTAACTCTAAGCCTCAAGTTAATAAAGCTGGAGAGTAATTCATTCTCAATAACTATTGGGGTGCCCTATCCTTCTCCTCCCAGAATTGTACAAAAGCCAGTACTGCAGAGGCCCCTCTAGACAAGTAGATTTAAGTTATTAGCTCATTCTGTTTACTAGTGAAATAGCCACTGCTCCTCAGCCCATGACCAGTCCTTTATATTCAGTAACTCTGCTGCCTACTTAGGGAATAGGAATTTTTTGCTAGTTAGTAGCTTCTGTGTCTCCAGTTCAGTCTCCCTGCATGCCCTCTGATGTCTTATCATGTACCCGGTGCTGATACTCTGGGATCTGGCAACCTCTGACCTTTCCTAATAAAGGATGTAATATAATGTTTATAAAACTGTGACTGGAGAGGCAGATTAAAAGGAAAATTGAGGTAAAGTGTTACAAGCCAGATTGGGGTAGTGGTAGAGTATAAAATTAAATTAACTCATCATTTACTAAGAGATTAGCTGCAACCTGGGTGGGAAGTTCAGAATCCTGTTTTCCAAAATGAGGCGATTAAATTTTGAAAATGTTTACAGTAAAAGTTTGGAAAATGTGAATTTTGAAAGATGCCTAGAACATATGGTTTTAAAGGAAACTAAATTCTGGAGTATCAGCATGAGTACAGATAGGACTGTTAGCAAGCAGAATTCAGTTGTGATGGATTAAAGATGGCAGCAAATTCTTTGACAATCCTCCTATTGAGAGATGGGGTCTTATTCCTCACTTCTTGAATCTAGACTGGACTTAGTAACTTGCTTAATCAATGGAATACGGTGGAAGTGACATTCTGGAACTTCTGAGGCTAAGTCATAAAAAGCCTAGAGGCTTCTATCTGGGTCTCTTGGAACACTCCCTTTTGGAGCCCTGAGCAGCCATTTAAGAAGTTTGATTACTCTGCAGGAGAGTATATGTGGAGAGGGGCCCACCTAAGCCCAGGCTTCTATACCTCCACGTTAAGACACAGATGAGTGGGTTGCACTGTCTTTGACCCTCTAGCCCAGCACAGCTATCAGCTGAATAATACCAAATGGCTGCCTAGTCAAAGCTGTATGGAGCAGAAGAATCTCCTAGGCGATCCTTGAACTTATGACTTATAAAACTCATCAGATATAGTAAAATTATAAGTTGATTTAAGCCACTAAATTTTGCGGGAATTTTTATGCAGCAATAGATAACTTGAACATCAATAGGGCAAGCAGAAGCCCAAATAAGGACTCCATGAATTAACTTAAAACTTTGGTAGAATGATCCTGGAAGTGATATCTGATCTTGACTGTGGTCTCAAATTTCTAACTGTGGATCCATATAGAGTTTGGAATCTCTGATCTAGCCTGCCTGTGTTTGTAAATATACACTATATAGTTAGGTAAGTCAATTGTAATGATAAAGTAAATCAAACTCATGGTAATAATAAGTTAGGAGTCAACTTTGTAATTATTGCTGTTGTAGTATTTTAAGTATTTGAAAAAGTAAAGAGAATTTAAAATATTAGCTTGTGATTTAAATCAGAAAAGCTAAGAAAATTTGATGTTACACCTAAGGTTTTAATTTGAAATGTATAAAAGAACAAGAATAGTGCTTGAATGTTTGAGAGCCCTGATTTAACACATGTATGAGTTTAATTCATTAGATTTTTTATAGTAAATTATTTTATTTATTTTTATTGAAGTATAGTTGATTTACAATATTGTATTAGTTTCAGGTATAGAGCAAATTGATTCAGATATATATATTCTTTTTCAGATTCTTTTCCCATATATGTTATCACAAAATATTGAGTATAGTTCCCTATGCTATACAGTAGGTCCTTGTTAATTCATTAGATTTTTAACAGTTATAAATCTTAGATTTTGCTTATTGAATTGTTAGTCTGCCTGGTCAGCTGGGTAAAGTGGCTCAGATAATCAGATATCTTAAATATGTCAATATAGTTTAAAAGACTAATTTTTTTGTACATGAGGAGTTAACTTTATAAGGACTTTTAATCTGTTGAACTTATGAATTAATTGAACATTCACCAAAGAATGAATGAAAATGATTTATAAAGGATTTTTATACCCCAGAGCATTGATAATGATGAAAAAGTCTGACCATAACAAGTGTTG
This sequence comes from Balaenoptera acutorostrata, assembly GCF_949987535.1. Classification (NCBI taxonomy): domain Eukaryota; kingdom Metazoa; phylum Chordata; class Mammalia; order Artiodactyla; family Balaenopteridae; genus Balaenoptera; species Balaenoptera acutorostrata. The sequence continues at coordinate 58,680,317 of NC_080071.1, read as the reverse complement.
GGAAAGATGAAGACCACTTTGCTTGAGGGAATACAAAGTGATGGAACCCTTTGGAACACAGTTTGCCAGACCTCACAACTCAGTGATTCTATTCCTAGGTATTTATCCTAGGAAGATTCTTACATGTATACACTAAGAGATATGTTTTGAGAATGTTCATAGCAGCCTTATTCATAATAGCAAAACAAAACAAAACAAAAACTGAAGACAACCCAATGTCCATTGACAGAAAATGGATATGTAAATTGTTGTTTATTCAAATTATGGGATATTATACAGCAGTGAAAAATGAGTGGGAGGAACTTAGGTAAATCTCAGAAATATAGTGTTGAGTAAAAAAGCAAATCACAAAGTATGTGCTATCATCTAAGTTCAAAAACTTGTAAAACTAAACAATATGATTTTGGAGTATATACACTCATTTTGTAGATAAAACTACTATGGAAAGTGAGGGGATTATAAACATAAAAATAAAATAGGTAGTTATTTCTGGAAGAGGTGGTAGGGAAAGAGGATGTGATCAGGAAGAGGTTCAAAGGACTTCAAAGGTGATGTTCTTTTTCTTAAGCTGGGTGTTGACTACATGGATGTTTATAATTCTTTGAACCACGTATATTATTTTATGTGTGTATACATTCTTTTATAAGTATGACATTTTATAATTTTAAAAGTCCACAATAAAATAAAGTGAATTTATTAGATTTCTAAGTTGTGTTTCAAGGCTTAAGAAAAACTAGTGTTATACTTGCAATAAATTGGATGCTATTAAAAGCACAACAATTGTTAAGTACTGTACTCCTTTTCAACCATAAAAGTCCTTTAGAACATTTCAAAACTCAACTGTCGGGCTTCCCTGGTGGCGCAGTGGTTGAGAATCTGCCTGCCAATGCAGGGAACACGGGTTCGAGCCCTGGTCTGGGAGGATCCCACGTGCCGCGGAGCGGCTGGGCCCGTGAGCCACAATTGCTGAGCCTGCGCGTCTGGAGCCTGTGCTCCGCAACAAGAGAGGCCGCGATAGTGAGAGGACCGCGCACCGCGATGAAGAGTGGCCCCCGCTAGCCACAACTGGAGAAAGCCCTCGCACAGAAACGAAGGCCCAACACAGCCATAAATAAATAAATTAAAAAAAAAAAATTAAAAAAAAAAACAAAAACTCAACTGTCACAAATGATAACCTCTCTTTCTGGCTGCCCTTTCTCCCCTCTCCAATGGGGTTCCTGACATAATATCTTTGATGAATCTTGGCTTTTACAAAAGATGGAAAGAGTTTGAGTATATGCAACTTTTGCTTTTAAACTAAACCAGCTACAAAAATCCCCTGACAAAGGGAATCTAAAGCATAGCTGTCTGTTTGAAATGGAGGGAAAGAAAAATAGAAGTATGTAGAGGACGAGCACAAACTAACAACTCGAATTACCTTGCTATAGATGTTTTATTACACTTTTATAATTTTTTTTCCACATTCAATTTTTCAGAATATTTTTTACCACTTATGTCATCCCTTCCCATCAGTTTACTATAAGTAATGTTCATTTAAAAACTCCATATCCTAGTGTAACAGCATTAATAGCCAGAAGTTTTCCTTCCCTCGCAAATACGTTTTAAAGTTTGTTTTAAATTGGTCTATTCCTGAAAGTCAGTCTTTCATCCTGGCATCTGAGTCAATGAAAAATCCTTAAATCATCCCTAGTGACTTCATAATCAAATTTCCTTCAATGAAATCCTTGTGTGGGTATTTGCTGGCTTAAAAGAAAAATCTCTCAACTACAAATTGGCCTTTAGGTTTTGGGTTCTGTGCTCTTCCCTTCAGAAATTCTGCTTAGTTCTTTTCCTTCAGCAGAATTCTCTTTTCTCATGAATCTTAAGGGAACAATTAGGCAAGGTACAAATTCCAGAACCACTCTGCCTTCCTTTTCTTGCATTTGACCTTCAGTTTTCCTCTCCTGTGTATTCATTTCTTTTCTCCCTGTACCTTTTGCCACTTTTCCTTTTAACTCATTCCCTTTTCTGAGAGTGTAACTATTCATTCCCCAATTCCCAAAATAAACATACAAGACTTAGTATTTAGTTGCTGATCTGCCCCTTATTTCTGTTGCTTGTCTCCAGTCCCTTTCCTGTTTGTTTGTTCATCTCCTGCCTCATTCCAAACATAATTTTATGCCTTTTACCAAACACATTTTCTCTTGTTTTTTTTTTTTTTTTTAATGAAATAGGTGGGTATAAATCTAATAAAAACATACAGAATTTATTTGTGAAAAACTATAACACTCTGATAAAAGAAATAAAATTTCTAGATAAATGGAGCTATATTTCACATTTATGAATTAGAAGATTTGATACTGTTAAGATGCCAGTGTATTCCAAATCCATCTATAGATGCAATGCAACCTCAGTCAATATCCCAGAAAGCTATTCTGTACATACAACCAAACTTTCTGTAAATTTTACATGGAAAGGCAAAAGACTTAGAAAAGCCAATATAATATCGAAAAATAACACAGTTGGCTAGCTAACACTCCCAATTTCAAGACCTGCTATAAGCTTTCAGTAATAAAGACAGTATGGTTTTGGCAAAACCAGAGACACATAGATTATTGAAACAGAATAAAGAATCCACAAATATCTTGAAATAAATCTAATCAACTGATCTTTCACAAAGGAACAAAAGCATTTAAATGGAGAAAGACTAGTCCATTCACCAACAGTACAAGGATAACTGAATGTCCATATGGAAAAAAATAAACCTATGCACAGACCTTACCTTTCACAAAATTAACTCGAAATGGATCACCCCTAAATATAAAATACAAAATTATAAAACTTAAAGGCAAAAACATAGGAGAATATCTGTGTCCTTGGGTTGGGCCATGACTCTTGGGTATTACAATAATAGCACAATCAAGCTCCATCTCTTTCCTCCAATAATGTGGGTAAAATCTTCATGTACAGAAGAGCCTTAGTTCAAGGTTAGGAAAGTATCAGGGGGCTCACGTGTGGTCTGTGGATTCCTTTTCCAAATTCCGGAGCCAGGAGGCTTATAAGATGATAAGGGCAAATGACTATCTTCTACGTCTGTGGTTTAGAAGTCCAACACACATCCCAGTGGAGTAAAATTAAGATGTTGGCAGGGTTGTACTCCTCCCGGAGGTTCTAGGGAAGGATCCTGTTTCCTTGCCTTTTCTAGCTTCTACAGGCCACCCATCTTCCTTGACTCATGGCACCCTTCCTACATCTTCAAAGCCAACCATGTTGTATCCCTCCAACCATCCTTCTGTGGTTGTAATTCCTTCTAACTCTCTTCTCTTGGTTTTATTCCTTTTTAAACTTTAATTCTCCTTTTTCTTGGTCACTATTTACAAAAGTTTCACCTGGGACAAAAGCAATAGATTTGATCTCTAAATTCTCATTTAGTATTTTATAGGGAAGTAGTTATTATCCACATTTTACAGATGGCTAAGGGAAGGAGAAAAAGGAAAATATCTTGCCTTAAACCATATGTTAAAACTTTTAGAGGGCCTTCCCTGGTGGCTCACTGGTTAAGAATCCACCTGCCAATGCAGGGGACACGGGTTCGGGCTCTGGTCCAGGAAGATGCCACATGCCGCGGAGCAACGAAGTCCGTGCACCACAACTACTGAGCCTGCGCTCTAGGGCCCGCGAGCCACAACTACTGAAGCCCACGTGCCTAGAGCCCCTGCTCCGCAACAAGAGAAGTCACCACAATGAAAAGCCTGCACACCGCAACCAAGAGTAGCCCCTGCTCTCCACAACTAGAGAAAAACCCACGCAGCAACGAAGACCCAACACAGCCAAAAAAAAAAAAAAAAAAAAAAATCTGTTAGAAAGGCAAACTGGATCAGAGAATAGGTCTCCCCACATCTACCCCACCACCTGGTGCCCTTATTGCCTGAACCTTTTTTTTTTTTTTTTTTCAAAAGAGGATCCAAGGACCCTCTGCATCATTGGTGATTTTCTGCTCCAAACCGAGGATTCACAGATTCATGAGAATGGGGCCCAGGAATCTCCATTTGACAATTCCCAAGTTCCTTCTTAGGCAAGGTAAAGTTAAACAACAACAACAACAAAAAAAACACTACTCTAGCTCTGCTCCCTAAGATAGTGAGGGAACTAATCCTTTTTGTGCACATACTGTGTGTCTGGTATTGTGCTATAATTTTACATACACATGCTATTAGTTGATTTACTCCTATAAAAACCCTTTAAGATAGGTTTTCTTATATCCACTTTATAGCAGAGAAACTGAGATTTGAGTTTGGAAACTGTCCAAGGCTACTTAGCTGGTAACTGGAAGAGGCAGTCTAGAAGAGTCCACATCTGACTTCATTACCCTGGATTTTAGGAACTATGACATGACACATGTTTTAAATTTAGCATAAATAACTATTAGATATAATAAATGTTACCATATATATGGGATTATATTAATCTCACAGTATACTGCAAACTAAAATACACAAATTGATTAAACGCATTCAAATGTGTCTTTTTTATTGAGACATAATTGACATATAACATATTAGTTTCAGGTATTCAAAGTAATGATTTGATATTTGTATATATTGCAAAATGGTCACCACAATAAGTTTAGTTAACATCCATCACCACAGTTACAAATGTTTTTTCTTGTGATGAAAACTTAAAAGATCTACTCTTTTAGCAGCTTTCAAATATACATTACAGTATTCTTAACTATAGTCACCATGCTATATATTACATCCCCAGGACTTATTTATTTTATAACTGGAAGTTTGTATCTTTTGACCACTTTCACCCATTTCATCTGCAACCCCCCACCTCTGGCAACCACCAATCTGTTCTCTGTATCTATGAGTTTGACTTTTTGTTTTACATTCCACATATAAATGAAATATTTGTCTTTCTCTGTCTGACTTATTTCACTTAGCATAATGCCCTCAGGGTTCATCCATGTTGTTGCAAATGGCAGACTTTCTTTTTTATGGTTGAATAATATTCATATATATATATAGAATAGAATATTACATATATCACATTTTTTATGCATTTATCTATCGATGAGCACTTAGATTGCTTCCATATATCTTGGCTGTTGTAAATAATGCTGAAATGAATATGAGATGCATATATTTTTTGAGTTAGTATTTTCATTTGCTTCAGATAAATACCTAGAAGTGGAATTACTGGATCATATGATAGTTCTAATTTTAGTTTTTTGAGGCACCTCTATACTGTTTTCCATAATGGTTGCACTAATTTACATTCCCACCGACAGTGCACAAGGGTTCCCTTTTCTCCTCATTCTTACCAACACTTGTTATTTCTTGTCTTTTTGATAATAGTCATTTTAACAAGTATGTGGTGATATCTCATTGTGGTTTTCATTTACATTTCCCTGATGATTAGTAACGTTAAGCACCTTTTCATGTTCCAGTTGGCCATCTGTATATCTTCTTTGGAAAAATATCTATTCAGATACACTTTTTTTTTTTTTTTAAAGGATATTTATTTTACTTTTTTTTTTTTAAAGGAATGCCTTTCTTTTTATTATTTATTTATTTATTTATTTACTTTTGGCTGTGCTGGGTCTTTGTTTCTGCGTGAGGGCTTTCTCCAGTGCGGCAAGCAGGGGCCACTCTTCATCGTGGTGCACCGGCCCCTCATTATCGCGGCCTCTCTTGTTGCAGAGCACAGGCTCCAGGCACGCAGGCTCAGTAGTTGTGGCTCATGGGCCCAGCCGCTCCGCGGCATGTGGGATCCTCCCAGACCAGGGCTCGAACCCGTGTCCCCTGCACCGGCAGGCAGACCGCCAACCACTGCGCCACCAGGGAAGCCCCAGATACACTTTTTAAATGGGTTTGTTTATTTGCTATTAAGTTGTGTGAGTTCTTTATATATTTTGGATATTGACCCCTTACCAGATATATGGTTTGCAAATATTTTCTCCTACTCAGTAGGTTTTCTTTTCATTTTGTTGATGGTTTCCTTTGCCGTGCAGAAGCTTTTTAGTTTGATGTACTCCCACTTATTTATTTTTGCTTTTGCTGCCTTTGCTTTTGGTGTCAAATTCAAAAAAATATCATCAAGATTGCTGTCAAGGAACTTACTGCCTATGTTTTCTTCTAGGAGCTTTATGGTTCAGGTCTTATGTTCGAGTCTTTAATCCGTTTTGAGTTGGTTTTGTGTATGGTGTAAGATAGTGGTCCAGTTTCATTCTTCTGCATGTGACTGTCCAGTTTTCCCAACACTGTTTATTGAAGAGACCATTATTTCCCCATTTGTATATTCTTGGCCCCTTCATCATAAATTAATTGACCATATATGCATGGGTTTATTTGTGGGCTTGTTATTCTGTTCCATTGATCTAGGTGTCTGTTTTTATGGCAATACCATACTGTTTTGATTACTATAGCTTTGCAATATAGTTTGAAATCAGGACACATGGTGCCTCCAGCTTTGTTCTTCTTTCTCGAGATTGCTTTGGTGTGAGAGTCATTATTTTACCTTCTTCTGAAAATTATCTATTAACATAGGAAATGTATAATCAAACATAATGATGAAAGAATTGAAAATTATGAATATGCTAACCACATTATAGAATCATGATCACATACTAGTCATAAAAATTACAATGAAATGTCCTGGGTGGAGCATGCCCCCTTTTGGTTTCCTGCCACCTGGACTCTAAATGCAATAACTGGAGGCAGAGCAATCACCTTGAATCACTTGGAAAGTGAATATTGAGGATAAGGTAAGAAGAGCCTGAGTCTGAATGTGCATCCATAATACCAGCCCTGAAACTGCCTTCTGGATTTTATATGAGACAGAGAATTTTCTCTTATTTAAACCTAGTAATTTTGGGTTTCTGTCTCTCACAGTTGAACCTAATGGTAATTACTTGTGTTATAAAATTCTATCATAAAAAATGTTAATGATTTTATCATGATAAACAATAATGATTGTGAAAGTTAATAAAGCTGTATTTGGTATCATTTCAAAAGCCTAAGCCAACAATAAGACTGTAGTATTTTAATGGCAATTAATACATGTTGCCATTTTTATAGGTTCTCAGTTACAATTATTAAAAGTCTTTTGTAATTAGCAATCCAGCATAAGAATTGTTTGTAGCACACTTCAATTTAAAATAAACTCAAGATGAAAATGACATAAATCTATTGTTAAAATAATTATTTCTGATTCCATGGTAACCTTTTAGAGACAGCTTTGCTATGTCAAAAATAAAACTTGAGTTTTATAGGATGAGTTATACATTGGGAAACTTTTTCCAAAGTTTCCAACCAGGTTTCTGGCTCTATTGCACCAAGCCAAATGTTCTATATCCGTATAAAATACTCTAGCAGATTTAGGATTGGAATGCAAAAATTACGTTGTAATACTGGATAAAATGGGCTAATGGGAGGAAATATGAACTCTTGGAGAAAGTTCAAGTGTCAGCTAAACTAGTCAAGGAATTACAGTTTATCATTATAATTGATACTTAGAAAAATGTCTTCTGAAGAATGAAGGTCAAAGTCCTGCATTCACTATACTAGAAATTGACCCATTATATCTAATTCTGTTATAGTAGAATTTTACCCCATGGTTTAAATTTTGGTTTTTTCTTTTTTCCCTTCTCAGAGGGACAGCATCACATGTGTAGGAAATGTTGTTTTAATTTATTTCCACTGTATCTTTAGGGGATGGGGAGATAAAGTGGGGCTGATTTGGGAACCCATAGAGAACATGAAGACTCTGAGTTTGATTTAAAAAGGGAAAATTTAGTGTTTTATAACTAAGGTAACAAATTTCAAGGAATTCTTCTCTTTCTTGTGATTGTTTTTGAATGTAAGATGCATTGAACACCAAAGCAGGAAATTGAGAATAGTGGACTTAATACAGGACTAAATGTCTGTATTTTGAGTAGAGACTACTAATACAATATTTTCCTAAATGTTCAGGTTTTTAAAAAAAAAAAAAACACTTTAATTTCATGAACTTGAGTAGTTGGATTTCTCTCTTTTTTATTTAATATAAATTCAATTGGGAAACTACAGGCACTCCCTGAAGCTATTAGAGCTACTGCAAACCACCACCCAACGATTCCATTCTGAGATCTCCCCTAGAGGACAAATTTAAGGAAAGCTCAATTCTAATTTTCCTCCCATATAATACTAGGAGACCAAACTGACCCTGTTGGGATTTGATCCTTTAACTCCATGATTTCGCACTTGAAATTCGGACCATTTAATAGTGCTTTAAGTACTTTAGTAAGGCATTCTTACACTGCATTTCTAATCAGAGAAGCATAAAACAAGATCTGTCCTTAAGCTGTTTTACTTTGCCTTATAATGGTCTCCATTTCCTTTCACGAGGCATTATCTTGATAAATTGCTGTTTTTAAAGATCACTTTGCCTGGAAATTGTGCAATAGATCAGGCACTGAAGATTCTTGTTGGGGTTGAGATTTTGGCCATGTTTTGTAACCTCCCTTCCTGCTGTATTAATATTCCACAATATTCCTGATTTGGCTCTTTGTTTCTAATTTGTATACTGGCTATTAGCAAATTAGACTGGGTGGATTTTCCCAACAATTAAGCATTATCATTAACTAAACTAAGGAGTAAAAAGCATACAAGAATATTATTATACTCAAAAAAAAAAAAATCCACAGAGTACTCAAACTCTGTTTAAAAAAAGAAAGAAATAGAACGGTCCTGTAAATCAGGTCACATTCCTTGAATTCAAATGTTAATAATTATTCCCAATGAAAATTACTGTGGTAATTGGTTTATAGAGGTGTGTTAGAATTTGCATCACTTACCTACATTTATCCCTAGAAATCTAGCAGTAGTTTAAAGAAAACTTACACAGTAATTTGTCTGTACTTGTTACACTTGGAGGAACACTTAAAAAACACTGCACATAAACAAAATACAAAGCAGGCTCATCACTATGGAGTACAAGTTCTTAGAGTGACAATAACAATTAGTATAAAAAGAGCAGCGTTGGCTCTACTGAGGACTACCATTTCCTCAGAAGCAAAGGAGCAATTTGGAGAAAAGCTATCAAAATTAGTCCCCATTATCAGTGAGTTGATTGTTAAATAATGCCCTGAACTAACTTTGAAATAGCACATGGGTATGTATTTCTTGAAGTCAAGAAAACACCTGTCTGTTAATATTTCTGTAGTGTTAGATTTATACCTCTAATAGAGGATTAAAAGACTACTTTGTAATTATCAAGCACAAATCTCAAATTCGTATTTAAAAATAAAGTTAATGTCATGCCCAAAATCATGGAGAAATTTAGAAGTGGTGTTTAAAATAGAAATTTAGACTACTGACTTGAAATCCCATGCTCTGACCACCAGACCACACGCCTGCCCAAGGATACTTACATTTTTTACTGAGTTATTCTTCTTTGTAATTAGATGCAGTGATTAGAGTGTCTTTTGCATTACTCTGCATTTTTCTTTTAAGTCAGGGTTGTAAGCCACACAGGGCACTGTCCCTTATAAAATTAAACAAGGGATTTTCAGTCTTGCAATACAATCTCTTGATATTTGTTTATAGGTTTCACACATCAAAAAAACAATGAAATCTGTAATTTTTCAAATTACAATCCTCTCATTCTCTAAGTTATGTGACTATGAGAATCTGCAAATCTTTTGAAGAGAATGTAATCTTTATGCTTACAAAATGTAGGCTTTCATATTTGGGTACAATTACAAATCAAGGCTTTTTACCCCATAATAATCAGTTTCTCAAAGTTGTGGGTTTTCCTCATTTGAAAATAAATTAATGGGAATTTAAAAATATAATCCATCCAGTTATTAAATCTTTTCAATCTTTAAAATTAGAAACCATTTCTATTCTCAATCTCCAAAGAAGCAACAGTAGAAAGTACCTTATACTATAGCATATTACAATTTAATTTTTTTGATTGAGGAAATAAAAATAAACAGCTAAAACCAGCTTAATTTAAATTAAAAAAGGGAGAAAACTTTTATGTGAATGTTTATTATTTTACTTTTTTTCATGACAGACATATATTGTGTGCTTAAATATTGAGTTTTTCTCTATCAAATACCTGTCAAGAGAGAAAGTCAATCTTGGAACAGCCAAAACTCAAAATACTACAGATGGCTTTCTAAAGGGATTCAAATTAGATAGTATTCAATGTTGCAAAAAGCAATGATAACTTTTATAGCTTTAAACACCAGTTTTAAATTAGAGATTGATATATAAGGGAACTAATTTTGCATAATCACTCATTTTAAAATAATACATTATAGTTACTAAATTATACACTACTTTTATGTAGAGACATACATATTTTCTGAATGCTGTCATGTAATTATTTAGAAATTTTATTCTCAAAACCATGAGCTTTGGACACAGGTTACTTTTTTTCTATTAATACTTTATTTTGAGAGGAAAATATGGCCATTCACATTTTTTTCCAGACCTTCCTGGAGCAATCTGCAGGGCAGCGAGTGGGAATTGGGGGAGTGGGGTGGCATTTGACACATGTAAAACTTGTTAACCATTATGTAAGAAGCGTGGGTCCTTTGTGAGGGTGTAAAGAGTTTCTCAGAGGGAAAATAAAGTGGAACCAGGAGCATCAATGCCCAAAGAGGTAGCCTTCTGACTAGTGTTTGCCTCTTTGTCAAAACTCTAGAAAATAATTTCGGAGAGCAGGTTCTTTGTCTAATTTGCTCAACACTGTACCTCTGGTGTCTAGAACAACAAATATTTGTTGAATGAACAAAGGAGTATACGAATGGATGAATAAGTAGTGATTCCTTTGCACACCTTTTAAATCAAGTTGCCAAATTAACGTTAACAGTCATGGGTAAACTGAAGATGATCCCACTGATCAGCGAGTGGTGTAGGAAGTAGACACACTGAAGATATTTGAGAGAACAGAACCATGACTGGGATCAGGGAGTCTTGAGGGAAAATGGCCACTTGGGTAAACTGACTTTTCCAAAGCAGATGTAAGTCATGGGAAGACCAGTGATCTATTGACATCAAAAACCTCCTCTTAAAATTATGAATGGGGGAATTCCCTGGCAGTCCAGTGGTTGAGACTCCGCGCTTCCATTGCAGGGGGCACGGGTTTCATCCCTGGTCAGGGAACTAAGATCCTGCAAGCCTTACGGCACAGCAGATGAAGTAAAAAATTATGGATGAAATATGATAGCTGGGCTTTCCTTTAAAATCATACTTTGAGGGGTAGGGTGGAGGGAACAGGAAAAATAGATGTGGTATAGATGAAATAAAATTGGCTACATGTTGATAATTGTTGAAGCTAGGTGCATGGGATCCATTATACTCTTCTCTACTTTAGTGTTTGAATTTTTCTATGGAAATAAACAACCACACATCCTTCCACTTAAGAATTTGACATAATAAACATTTATACTGCCTGATAGGTAGATATAGTCTCATCTTAGAAACCCTTCTTATAATATGTAGATTAAGAAAATTTTTTAAAAGATTTGTCTTCATGACAAAAAATTACTTTTAGCAATAGATGCAACAATTATGATGGAAATTGTTACCATATCACTAATATCAGGCTTTTTTTTTTTAAACATCTTTATTGAAGTATAATTGCTTTACAATGGTGTGTTAGTTTCTGCTTTATAACAAAGTGAATCAGTTATACATATACATATTAATATCAGGCTTTTAATAATCTTGGGGAAAAGCTAAGGAGCTATGCATAGACTTATTTTACACAAAGCTCAAGTCATCCTCAGCACATCTTTGCACTTACTTGGACAAGGGCTGAGGAAGTCAAGGAGATTATTGGAAAGGTAACCAAATAACCAAGGTAACCTTGATAGCCCACCTGCTGTTGGCCATCTGCAGAAAAGACTTAGGTGGGGCCTATCATCAGGTGCTGGACTCAGACTTAGGCCACTGAGGCTGCTATAACAAAATACCATAGAGTGGGTAGCTTATAAAGAACAGAAATTTATTTCTCACAGTTCTGGAAGCTGGAAGTCTGACATCAGAGTGCCTGTGTGTTTGGGTTCTAGTGAAGGTTCCTCTTCCAGGTCGCAGACTGAAGATTTCTCTCTGTATCCTTTAATAAAGGCATGAATCCTATGCATGAGGCCTCCACCCTCATGACCTGATCACATCTGAAAGGCCCCACCTCCTAATACCATTAGCTTGGGCATTAGGTCTTCAACATATGAATTTTGAGGGGACACAAACATTCAGACTATAGCAAACCCTTTAGTGATTTTCCATTTATCTTAAAATCTAATTCCTTAAGAAGCGACACATGTATATCCCTGCCTCTTCAGGGGGTTTTTTCAGGTCTTTTCAGGTCAGTGATTTGTGACTTCATAAATAAACAATCTAATATATATTAAGTAATTAAGGTAAAATGAGTTTGAATTCTCAATTTATCTTTAGGCACCATCATAAGTGATGTGATGCATTCAGGTAAGAGATGATGAGAGGAAATGAGGTGATTTTTTTCCTCCTCAAAGGATATTTTCACGAAGATTGATTTGAAAATGTTTGGCATAAAAGTTTAAAAAAAACCCAGCTATATGTTACAGAGTCCTTGGGGCAGGAATTATCTCTCCACAAGTACCTTTTCATTTTCTCATAGCATCTAATAAATAATTCTGTTACACAGTAGACCCCAACACCTTTCTTTGCAACTGTTACCAATGCTATCACCATCCAGTGTGACATGAAAAGAAATGACTCCAATCTTTAATAGTATTAATCTGAAATTTTAGAAGCCAGTCTTGCTATTGAATTAAGAAAATATACAATGGCATCAGTACTAAAACTGAAAACTCATTACTGTAACAGAACAAGGTCAAAATTAAGTGAGCTGTTCCCTTCAAACAGTACCTTAACTCTAGTATTCATTTTCCAGCTGATCCCTCAAATCTACTTACAAGAAGATAGGTTTATAATTCAAACATTATAGGAAGAGGAAATCTAATTTTGACCTTGAGTCAAATTGATGCCAAAGGGAGTTTATGGTTTTCTTTACTTTATAAGCTGTAATTGCAAATACAGTTTTCTTCATCTGAAAAACTATTCCACCCTGAAATTTTCAAACAAAAATAGTTTGCAGAAACGTTGGCAAAAGACATCTTCAAAGGAAACTAACTAGTTTGAATTAGAGAAAGAGGATAGGGATGGTGGATATTTTTAAAGGGATTATGTTTTCAATATTTTGGGCACTCTAATTCCTGTTGCTTTTTTGAAAAGCATTTCTCATTTAAAATTATAAGTAGATTAGTAATTTAAATGTGCTTAATTTTTAAATAAGATAAAAATAACATGAATGTGTATAAGATAACTATAAGAGAAAAACATGAAAATCTTTTCTTTAAATATTAAATAGAAACAACATTGTCATCAGTAAATGCCATAAAATACTAAAATATATGGGTCTGTATTATGGCATTAATAAAGATATAGAAATGGTATGAAATTCATTTACCAAAAATACTTTGACTGATTATTTTAATTAGAATATTTGATAATATAACATCATGTACAATGCCAATAAATAATGTTGGTTGCCTCAACACTACTTATTATCATGTATCTATAGGTTAAATTTAGAACCATGCCTAAGTTTGAGATTAACTGAGTTATCACCTTTGCTACAACTGTTGCCTAACGTTCAACATAAGACAGGTCAGAATTCTGGTTTTATGAAGTTAATATGTATTTCAGTAGGTGAAGCTTTAGTGTAAAGTAAGAGATTAGCATTAAGTAGAAATGTTATCCCTTTCTTATCTTATTGCAGCAGGTTCCAAGTCTTTAACTGATCTTCTCATTTCTTGTAAATATATAACCCTTTTCTCTGTGTGTGTGTGTATAGTTTTAAAAAATTCTCACACTCAAGTACTTTTTATTCTGGTGAATATTGAACATGGACTTTCATTACCAAAGCCATGTTTGAACAAGGTATCACAAAGGAACCCACCAAATTTGTCTCAAATGTTCTTAGTTTACCTTTGAATTACCTACAGTGATAGTTTCAGTACGAAAACAAGAGATACCTGAACCTTTGAGAGTACCTAAATATTGGAATAAGGTAGTTCATGTGTCTGCTAAATGGTCATCCTCATGTTAAAGAGAAAGTTCAGAGGTTCTTATTTGTTTCTAGGAAGAAATAATTAAATACAATAAAAACAAAGGAGCTGGAAAACCTATCCAGAAGCATCACATCTCCAGGAACGGCTTCTGTGTCAGATCAGGCTGAAATAGGTTTAGAAAGATAAAGCCATTTCCCAAAACGATAGCTCCCCCCGCCACCCCCAAAATGTTCTGCCAGATTAACCAAACCAAAATAAACTAAACCAAAACAAAAACAGTCAAAAATAAAGATAAAAGTGGATTTCATAATCATTAAAATTATAGTGGCCATTGTTAATATCCAAGAAAACAATATACCATGTGGTGAGATTCAAACTTATTTTGTTTGTGGAAAACTTAGCATCTCAAGGAATATATATTCTGCAGGCCCTCTTCAGGAAAATATTGTTTAAAGATATATGATTTAGGCTTCCCTGGTGGCGCAGTGGTTGAGAATCTGCCTGCTAATGCAGGGGACACGGGTTCGAGCCCTGGTCTGGGAAGATCCCACATGCCACGGAGCAGCTGGGCCCGTGAGCCACAATTGCTGAGCCTGCGCGTCTGGAGCCTGTGCCCCGCGACGGGAGGGGCCGCGATAGAGAAAGGCCCGCGCACCGCGATGAAGAGCGGTCCCCGCACCGCGATGAAGAGTGGCCCCCGCTTGCCGCAACTGGAGAAAGCCCTCGCACGAACCGAAGACCCAACACAGCCAAAAATAAAAATAAATAAATAAATAAAATCAAGTAAAAAAAAAAAAAAAAAAAAAAACTTAAAAAAAAAAAAAAAAAGATATATGATTTATAGAAAGGTTCAGAAAATTGAAACCTAGATTTTTGAATAGTTAGAAGTAGGTGCTATCCTCTGAAATTTGAAGAAAGTATTTACAAGTAAAATGAACTCCTTCTGCAGAGATGTGTTATATATGGAAAATAAATTGTATTAGGTTTAAAAACTTAACATCTTCTACCTTTGATAACTAGGAGGAGAAGTTAGAGATGGTCTTGTTAGATCCCTAAACTATGCAGGGCAACACTATTCAAATCATCCCTTGGTACCACTCCCAAAAAGAGAATACGGAGGTGGGGCTATGCTCCTACCCAATAGGACAATTCATAGAGTCTTAACCTATTAAGCTGGAAATTCATAGAATCTTAACCTATTAAGCTGGAAATGACATTACAGAATACCTCGTCCAGCTCCCTCATTTTACAGATATGGAAACTGAGGTGCAGAGAGCCTGAGTCATTTTTCCAGTGTTACACACTTGGTGACAAGCTGGAATAAAAATATAGCTTCTTGATCTCTGGTCTGCAGTTTGTTCCACTACGCAACATTGACTAATCTCGGTATCTACTCAGAGCCAGAAATGTGTTATTCATAGCATTGACTGCCTTCTTACAGAGATAATGTGGGTTAAAGAGAGCTAAATGCCATTGAAATTATTGTCGTTGTGGTTGTTAGATTTCACTTCCTGATCCTCCTGCTGGGGCTCTATTTTAAGCCACACAGGCAGGCAAGGTAGTCCACTGTCCTATACCATAAATAATTACTTTGGGGTCAAAACAATTATGTGAAGTTTCCTGCAGGAAGATTTCTTCTCTTTTTAACACCCTTGCCTTCTCCCATTTCCCAAAGTAATAGTAACTTATCTTAGGAAGAAAGGAGCTTGGATATCCAATTGCCCTGGACTGAACCCCACTGGCAATTCTTCCATTTGAAGAGATGAACAAAGGAGATGATCAAGGAACAAAATCTTTTAGTGTATGGCTATGCTAAGTTTATCTCATGGAGAAGAGAAGGAGATTGTATATTGGGATGGGAAAAACAAATAAGAATTTTAACCAATTAAACATTTTGCCTATAAAATTAGATTTTAATTACATCTGCTAGTAGAAGTGCTTTTTCCATATCAGTAATCCCATGTAGGTTCTCAGCACTGCCCTTAGAATTTGATGCTCCTGACAGTTTATGCTTGAATATTTTCTTTCAAGTCAGAAAGGAAAAATTCAGATGTTTGAAAAAGAGGAAGAAACTTCAAGTCTATTGTGTTTTGCATCATCATCTTTCAATTTTACTCTCCTTTTAGATTTAGAATAGAGGCATATAAATACATATTTAGGCCAAATGCCAAATGGCTTAGTATTATCTCAACAATTTTCAGAGGCTGAAGCTAGATATCATCATAGAATAAACTTCTTGAATATAAGAAGAAATGTGAAATGTAATTGCAATTACCCTTTTACAATAAAAAAAAAATCTCGGTAAACAAATTTAAAAGTTTGATATCATGGTACAGAAACAAATATTCATATTATTATCAATCTATTTCCCTATTTCTCAATTTAAAAACTTAAAAGTTCTTTTTTTTCTATATAAGATCATCAGCTTTCACAATCTTCCTTAATTTTGCAACACTTTGCTCTTCCAATACTTCCAGCACACAAGGAACTTTTAATTCCAAGTTATAGCTGTGCATTCAAAGTGAATATTCAAATATTAACCAGTGCATTAGAATATCCTTCCTTGTTGGCATTATGCCCTCCTTTGCTGACTGTACAGATGCAGATATGATGATGACGACGTAGGTATGTAGCTATTTGACTTTCCAAAAGCCAAAGGGCAGGCTGTAGTTGAAGCCAAATAGAAATTTTGGCCAAATACCAAAGTCAAACTTACACTAAGTCCATAATTCAGAGTTTGGTAGAACATTTCAATAAGCAAAGAATGTCCTAATTTTTTTTATAGTTTCTCTATTCTCTTTTCCTCCTTTTTGGAGAAATAGCTAGACATTTTAAACTGAAATCAGTGAATTCCTCTAAAATCCACAAGATGGTGCTATAAAGTGGCATTTAGAAAAATTTTAAAAACCATATGCCTTCTAGGTGCAATTTTTAGGCAGGACCAAATAAGTACCATTTAATAACATCCAGTATAGATAAATGCTATTTTAAAAAAAAGCAATGTAAACGAGATTCGTTGATATAAGGAAGGCATACCTTTACTCCTAATGTTGCTTTCTAATAATTTATCCCATAAATTATACTTCCGTTAACTCTGTTATTGATCTCAAGTTTTAAGAATATATTGTGAGAAGACTGAGAATTGAACTTGGATCTCACTAAGTCTTACTATGAAAAGTACCGGACTGAAACAGAGACCAGAGTTCTAATCTCTGCCCTCCACCTGAATTGCTGCCTCCAGCCATCATTCCATCTATTCCTGCTGTTCCTAACCAAGGGCAGTTTTACCCCTGGGGACATTTGGCAATGGCTGGAGGCATTTTTGATGGTCACAATTTGGGGTGGGGGGGGGAGGTTGCTGCTACTGACATCTAGTGGGGAGAGGCCAGAGGTGCTGCTAAATATCCTACAATGCACATGACAGCCTCCACGACAAAGGATTATCCTCCGCTAAATATCGATAGTGCTAAGATCAAAAAACTTGACCTATCTGTTCACTCCTTTGTTGGTTTGTTCATTCATTAATTAGTTCATGCATTTATTCACTTATGTGTATACTTATCTACCCATCAGTCCATTAGTTCATCTCTTCTACAAATTTTTATAAAGTGTCTATGATTCAAGACTGGACTAAACTCTGGGGATTAAAAAGACAAGAACTACTTTATTCCTGTTCAGTCAAACAGGGAAAAGAGACACTTATGAAATAATATAACAATAATATGTGATCAGTGTTTCAGTGGTAAGATGTTCTGAGAACACAGAAGAGTATGATGAATTTTGGAGAAGAGGACAGAATTCAGGAAGGCGTCATAGAGGTGGAGATTGTTTATTAGGTGGGTGGAGGGTGGTCATAGAATAAAATTTTGAGCAAAGCACAAGTAAAGCCAGAGACACATAGTAGTTTAAAGTGTGTTGGGTGAGCAGTATACTGTTGCAGGACGAGATTTGACTGAGGAGGAGGGTTAGGAAAAGGAAAGGAGAAAAAGCAGATGGGGCCCCACTGAGAAGGGCCTTGGATTCCACCTTCCAGGCATTGATTTTTTAAAACAGAAGACTGATATTAGACATGTGGCAATCACTTAAACTTTTTAGTTTCACACCCTTAGAGTATTTGATGAGATATATTTCAGGTTTCCTTTTAGCTTTAAAACTATGTTTTATAATTATAAAGCCAATCCATTAGAAATATTAAATACTGTATATTCTTTGATTTATATTATAACCATCAATAAAAATCACAATATCTGTGAAGAAAATATCTTTTTTCATACACAAAATTTGTATTATCACAGATATTTACTTTCATTATAATGAACAAAATATAATATATTCCTATTAATATATTTGGTGTTTATTTTAAGGCTGGACATACTTGAGAAGATCAAGCTATCTTACAGAATATACAGTCTTCTGATTGGTTTATTCCTACATCAGTAACTACTTTAGGTTGACCCAGGATAAATTTTTAAAATATCTTTTCCACACACAACCTTCTCTATTATTTGTGCTTTTATCAATAAGTTTTAGATAATCTAATTAGATTGGAGTAGTTTAACATATGTTTTATAATTTGAATAATTACTTCAAAAATGTATTGCGGTCTTTTTTTAAATTTATTTTTTTCATTGAAGTATAGTTGATTTACAATGTTGTGCTGGTTTCAGGTGTACAGCAAAGTGATTCAGTTTTTTTATACATGTTTAAAATATATACAAAAGAATATATATGTATATTCTTTTTCAGATTCTTTTCCCATATAGGTTATTACAAAATATTGACTATAGTTCCCTGTGCTATACAGTAGGTCCTTGTTGTTTATCTATTTTATATATAGTAGTGTGTATATGTTCCTCCCAAATTCCTAATTTATCCCTCCCCCACCTTTCCCCTTTGGTAACCATAAGTTTGTTTTCTAGGTCTGTGAGTCTGTTTCTGTTCTGTAAATAAGTTCATTTGTACCATTTTTTTTAGATTCCACGTACAATGATATCATATGATATTTGTCTTTCTCTGTCTGACTTACTTCAATTAGTATGATAATCTGTAGGTCCATCCATGTTGCCGTAAAAAAATTGGGGTCTTTTATGTCTTACATTGATAAATGAAGAAAACTCAAAGATTAACAATTGTTTGAATTTTATTTGAGTAAATTAGTAGCTATCAAGTGGATATTTGATTTTGATTTACAAAATGTATTTTCATTACATATTTTTCATTTAATATTTTAACACTTGTAATATAAATTCAGCTTTAAAATATGGGTAGCTGAGACCGCTGCTACAAACCAGTTCTATTGTCATTCAGAATTTAAGCCCATTGATCAAATGGCATAACATGAAATAAAAGAAAAAAAATTGGATGGGGGGTGCAAAAAAGAAAAATGGGCCCCATATCTAAATAAAATACAAAAATCTCCTGTGAGGAACACTGCCATCCTTTTGCCCCAAATATAGAAATGAAAATACTGATGTCAAAAGTGACAGAGGCACTGAGAAGGGCAGGGCTGTATTACAGTCTTCTGAACTGGTTAGTGATACAGTAACCAAGCCGCTTTCATCCTTGCCTGTTGTCTGACTATAATTGTCTACTCTATTTGATTGCATCTTCTTGAATCCTTTTTTTCTCCTTCCCCCAAATCTTTATCCTTCTGGTTTCTGTACCACATTTCCGCAAGTATTAATTAAAACCCTTGATGGATCATTTCAGATTTGAATATCCATTCGTATTTATTTTCCTCCACAAAAATTACTATTAAAACCAATCCAATAACTTAAAAAGTAGTGTGGGGCTTCCCTGGTGGTACAGTGGTTGGTTAAGAATCCGCCTGCCAATGCAGGGGACACAGGTTCGAGCCCTGGTCCGGGAAGATCCCACATGCCACGGAGCAACTAAGCCTGTGCGCCACAACTACTGAGCCTGCGCTCTAGAGCCCGCGAGCCACAACTACTGAGCCCACGTGCCACAACTACTGAGCCCACATGCCTAGAGCTCGTGCTCCGCAACAAGAGAAGCCACCGCAATGAAAAGCCCGCGCACCGCAACAAAGAGTAGCCCCCACTCGACTCAACTAGAGAAAGCCCGCGCACAGCAATGAAGACCCAACGCAGCCAAAAATAAATAAATAAAATACATAAATTAAAAAAAAAAAGTGGTGTGGATTTTCCACAGTGCTTGTGTTTTGAGACAGCGTTATGGACTCGATTCAAGATAGAAGGTTAATCTTCAAAAGACGAGAACTTTGTATAATGTTACAAAAAGGGTTTCAAGCCCCACAAAGTAGTTGAAATAGTCAGTGGTTTTCAAAGGCACCTTAGCATTCAGAGAGGGGCCTTGGAAGAAGCAGTAATGGGGGCAAAGTGTAGGACTGCAGGGACACCCCCAGTGCCCACCCCTAACCCCACTTCATCATAAACTCTGCTTCCACCTCTACTGCCTGTTTGTTCCAGATCCAATATTGTTTGAACAAACATTACAAGGAGGTGCCAGATGATTTCTAAGGTCCCTTCTGACCTGAGGTTGTATGAATTTTTATTTTCAAATCTTTTTCAAAAACATAGAACTTAAAGTAAAAGCTGTCAGTAATAACTGAGAGCCACAAGGTAG
Organism: Balaenoptera acutorostrata; assembly: GCF_949987535.1. NCBI lineage: Eukaryota > Metazoa > Chordata > Mammalia > Artiodactyla > Balaenopteridae > Balaenoptera > Balaenoptera acutorostrata. The sequence goes on along the minus strand of NC_080071.1, from coordinate 58,659,622 downwards.
GATAAAGAAAACATTAAAAACAACAGAACCAAAAAATTTAACTTTTCTACTTCTTCCTATGAAATTAGACATTTTCTATTTAAATGTAATGAAAAGACACAATTTAAAAAAGTTAAATCCCTTCAAACACTGAGATATACAGGAAAAGACAAACAGATCAGCAGGAAAACCTTAATTCGAACCTTCAGTTTGAATGTCCTGCAGAGACAGACCTTGGAGATCTGCCCAAGAGCAGGAGAGCTGGTTCTCTCCAGAAGGGGTCCTTTTCAAAGCAAGGGGTGACACATGGGAATTAGGGCATGCAGACATCACAGGATGCTTCCGTTCAGGGTGTCTGATTCCTGTGCATACGGGAGATTACCCTTTTGGTGTCAGTAAGAGTTGACATTCACTTAGATATACATACATAGGACATTAAACAACAGTAGCACAGAAGTGCCTACAAGTGCACAGAGCATGACTGGACACTACTGGACTGTCACAAGATGTGTCATTTTTCTTAATAAAAGTTGGCAGTCATCACCCCCTGGTTGGATTTTTTTTTTTCTTGGCTACGTTGGGTCTTGGTTGTTGTGCACGGGCTTTTCTCTCGCTGCGGCGAGTGGGGGCTACTCTTCGTTGCAGTGCGCGGGCTTCTCTTGTTGCAGAGCACGGGCTCTAGGCGTGCAGGCTTCAGTAGTTGTGGCATGTGGGCTCAGTAGTTGTGGCTCGCAGGCTCTAGAGCACAGGCTCAGTAGTTGTGGTGCACGGGCTTAGTTGCTCCATGGCATGTGGGATCTTCCCAGCCCAGGGCTCAAACCCGTGTCCCCTGCATTGGTAGGCAGATTCTTAACCACTGCGCCACCAGGGAAGCCCTGGTTGGAATTTTAAAGTAAATATTCATTGATTAAACCTCATAATGCAACAAAAATTCATGTTACTTAGAGGACAGCGTTTCTAAACATTCTCAGTATTTTTCTGGAAATAAGATACATTTTGTGAATTATAATAGTTTTAGAAATAATCTTAATGTAGTCCCATAAATTAAGACACATTTTCAGCAAAAACTCAGTCTATTTTAGGGATTGCTCTTCATCTGCAATATAACTAATAGGTATAAAAAAACCAAAAAACAGCTTTGGAGAGAGGCTCTGGGAGACACTTTATTCCATTCAACACCTAGCCTCCATAATAAAGGAATGTACAATGGAATGACCACAGGGAAGGTGGAAAAGGAAAGGAATGAATTAAGGGGTGAATGGATCATAGACTTACTTTTTTGGCCAGTACATGAGATATTCTGGCTGTGAAGGAATAGAATGCATAACCAGTGATTCCAATTTAAGCTAATAACTATGCTTACATTGTACTCTACTGGTTTTTCATGATAAAGAAAAATAAAGAGATCAGCTAACTAGAGAGGAAGAATCCAGTCCATATTGTGTAAAGGGAAAGACATTTCCCAAATATTAAGATGAAAACTTGTTAATTCTGGGAATTTTGCTGTTTTTTCCCCCTTGATTAAGACAAAAGTGGCTAGAGATCCATTTCCCATAATTAAGGCAAAGACGTAAGGGCAATGGCGTTATTTCTGTTAGTTGCTGTAACATCTTTGGATATCAAACTCCTTTTCTTCATTTAAAATAAATGAATAGCATAGCTTCCTCCACTCCAAACTAAATAAGGCAGCAGTGAAACCCATTTGCTATTTTAGAAATGACATATTTCATAATGTCACATGATTCAAATAATTTATTACTCACAAGCAATTAAAACCACTTCTGCACTTAACTTGTCCTAGAATGACAACTAAAGTCACTCTTTTTTAATTCTTCATTTATCAGACCACATTTATATGGAAGAAGAAACAAAATCTTCTCATGTTCCATGAGGAGGGAAGAAGGCAGAATGAAATCTGACATAGTGTAAAAATATGGTGAAAGTGTAATCTTAGAAAAATTGCACAAGGAATTAGACTTCTGTCTTTTTTTTCTTTTTTTTTTTTGGCTGTGCTGCCCAGCTTGGGGTCTTAACCCTGCTCCCCACCGCCCCCCAGCCCCCCCTCCCCTCCTCCCCCCTCCCCCCCCAGGAATAGAACCCGTGCTCCCTGCAGTGGAAGCTTGGTGTCCTAACCACTGGACCACCATGGAATTCCCTATACTTCTGTCTTTCTAAGGGAAATTCTCTACTCATATTTCCCTGAACACAGATAAATGCTAGAATATGAAAAGAGAAAAAAGATTCATTGTACTAATTAAAATGTTCTTTAAAACAGTATTTCAAAACTCCACAGCACAGTAGGAAGCTTTCTAATTACAATATTCTGAAATGCATCAGGTAAGTAGGTAGTGAAATGGATTAAGTCAGTAAAGTTGATTCTTTTGCTTGTTCTAATAAGGGCTTGCCTTCTTTTGTGATAAGTTGGCCGAGTCTCCTATATATGAAACTCTTGAACAAACTGTAAATTATATGTATCCGCTGGCCTGGAAATTTCTACCCTTGATATTTTTGGTTTTGTTGCCCATTTGGGGGGGCCAGAAGAGAGGATGCAGGCGAGGCAGAGTGGTGCAGTTTCCGCTCAACCCTACAAATCAGAAACAGGCTGGCATGAAGGGGAACACAACCACAGGGCAGGGATCAGGGCGAGGTGAGTGTGAGTGAGTCTGCAAGTGCAGGGTAGGATCCTGCTTTACTTAAAATTTTGATATTTTGTTTAGCACTGATCTCTTATTTTGTATTAATTTTGACTTCTTAAAGTATTGCATTACCGAATTTTTGGGCACCCACTTATCTTTTGTGCCCAAGCTGAATGCCTCCCTCGCTCACCCTCGTCCTGGTTCCCTCAAGCAGTACCGGGCTCTGCGTTCAAGTACATCTATGGAGGAGCCACACTAGAGCACAGTCTCTCCCTTCTACCCGCCTCGGCTCGGATGGGCCAGGGAAGGCTTTTACAAGAGCTACGTTCTCCCTGCTTGCAAAACTGAAAATGAAGAGTACAGAAAAGTGTCCTCTTTGTCTCATAGGGAAGCGATGGGAGTGTAGGAAGCAGTTGTCATTGATGGAACCGACACTGGGACTTTTAGCTCTTCTCTCTTCTAGTACTTATTTGTTTCTGGACAGGATCCATGATGAGCAAAAGAACGAATGCCCTGAATGTGGATTTATTAGCAGGAGAAATGAGGAGTCAGAATAACACATTCACCCAAAAAGTATGAAAGAATCCCTCCAAAGCATGCTAAGTTAAATAAAAACGAGAGGCTTGATATACATACATTGTCAATGTGACATAAACTCTTTTAAAGCATGAAATGGGCAGGATTACATGTGATAGAGCTAAACTAACACCAAGGGTACTTTTCCATTCTTGAAGAGGTCAAAATAATACTTCCAGTCTCATTGCTAAACTTCTCATCAGCCTTGCTGGTATCTGTCTCCTTGTCTTTTAAAAAAAGATATGCTTAGGCAGGGGCAGATGCTGCCCCCCTTACAAAAGAACCCTGGGGCCTGGTTCCTCTCCATTTGTGTTTGACATGAGTAGAGTGGAGAAAGGGACTAAAGTTTACTGAGTAACTCCTCTGTGTTGATGCTTTCAGAAGCATTATCTTACTTGATGCCCCAGCAGCCCTGGAAGAGAGAGTGGTTCTCACAAAGAGGATTAGGAGATGCAGGGAGGAAGATTTAGTCCTGGCAGGTGCTACAGCTAGAACCATGAAGCCCCTAGGTGTCACACTGTTTTCTCTGGAGGGATATGATAAGACTAGGTGTAATGTTACTACTCTGTCTTTCGTTTTAGCAAGTCATCTCACCATACGATTGTTGGAAAGGTGAAATACAGGGGCTTCAGTTCCATTGTCTTCCATGGAAAGAAACTTTGGATACTGCAGAACTTTTTGGAAATTGGAAGTTAAAGCTATAGGCAATAAAATTTCTTGAAAGAAGAGAAAGTTGGGGATGTTGATCTGGTTAAAGAGCTCTCAAAATTATCTGCTGGCATTAGATGGGTATTGGTTTTTAGGCATTAACATGAGTATAAATCTATTTTATGCATTTCTATGCAGAGTCAATAGAAAAAAACCCTAAATATATATTTAATTCCTTAGGGTCCCAAAGCATTTTGAGGGTTTAAACTGATAAACCAACCTCAAAGGGACTGATTCTTGCAACTAAAACACAGACACCTCTGGGGTGAAATGTGGCAACAGTTTGACAGGCATAGCAGTAGCTTAGGCCAGAAAGGATTTATCCAATTAAAATTATGGGATGAATTCTGGCTGGCAGAATGTAATTACCAGACTTGGAATGGATCCAGGATCCTGAGGTTAACACCCCTCCTCTTGCCAACAACCCTCCTACCTGCCAACACTCTGAGATGGAGAAGGCTGGATCTGACACAATCGCACATAATACTGTTGTGACATCTAAGTACAATGATGATGATGTGAGAAGCATCATGAACCTGATTTTTTTTAACACTCATTATGTTACTTATTTTTATGCCACATTAGGCTAGAAACCAAATGTCCACATAAATGTTAATTTCCTCAAATCTGTGTTTAAAAAGTATAATTAGAAAATAAAAAATAGATTTAAAAATTAATTTATTCCGCCAAAGTAGTTATTTAGTGATTATTTCACTTCAGGAACGAAATTGGATCAAAATGGTGACATTTAATCCTTGTTACATTAAAAAAAAAATAGCAGGTCCTGATTTTTTGGAAGAGAAATGTATTCTCAAGGTTCACTGGCCTAAAAAGAAGGGAAATGCTTAATGCCTGGTTCCTACTCACTGTAACTTAGACTAAATGGGTATATGCTTTTGTCTTGGGGTGGGTCCAGACCATATTCGCAATCGCTCGCGGGCAGTATTTCTCAAAAGGGAATTTATCAAAGATGCGTTTGTGTGTAAACCGGGGAAAAGAGCCCCCTGCTGGTGTAGGATCACTGGGTAATGACCTCATCATTAGATTCTAATGCCCTTTTAAAAAGTCACCCATTTACTAGAGAATTGTGGAGAGTTACAGGTTAAAGCAGGTGGGGCGGGAAAGCAATTCTAGAGAGAACGTTAAGCTCTCCGGGACGCCTGCACGCGCTCGGGGCTGGTGGGGTCGGGTGGGGTCAGGGAGGGAGCTGCAGAGCCGAGCCGGCGGGCGGCGGGGCTGGAGCGCTCCCGGGCGCCCGGGAGGCGGGGCCAGCGACGGAAGCTGCGCGCCGGTCACGCGCGGCGACTCCGGCTTGGCGCCGTTCTACCCCGCCGCCCTCCGCGCCAGCAGGTGGGTCCCCCAAACCGCGGAGCAGCCGGCGTGGTCGCAGGTTCGAGGCGGGCCCGGGGCAGCGCCGCCGCCGGCCGACCTTCGCTCCGGGGCCCGCCGCCCGCGGACGCTGATACCCCTGCTGGAGTCTCCCGGGGCCCTCAGCGAGTCCCTCGGGTTACCTTTCGGCCCACGTGGCTCTGGGCCACTGCACACCAGAACCTGGGCGGGACCGCGCAGGGGGTCCCAGCGACGGTGTCTGCCCCAGACCTCGCACTACGGCCTCCTCGGCGAGCCTCTGCCGCCCTAAAAGTGCCGACGGTGGTGCGTGCGCAGGACACAGGTGATGTGGCAGAGCCGTCGCGAACTGCTCAGCTCCTCAGGGGCCCAGCCGGTTCCTCCGGGGGAGGCAGGTTTTAGGTCTCTCGCCGGAAGTAATCCCAAAGGTGATCGAAGTGGTGGGAGGACTAGGATCACACTCTCTCAAACCACAAAGTGTTTGGGGTCTTGCTCGGGGTCACATTCTTAGAGGCCGAGGGAGAGAAAGACTTCCCCTTTTTACTAACAAGCCTGACTGCTTGCCAAAAGCTTGATATTGCCCTTAGTTTCAGCTTTTGCGGTGAAGGTGGATTTTTCTAACACCATCTTTGTGTGATTTAGCTGTCCACAGGGAATAAAAATGTGGAATGAGAGGATGAAACTAATCCTTTCTTTTGCACTGTTAGGGGTTGCCATAAACACCATTTGTTAAAAAGCATAATTATGTTGGGAAAGTGCCTGATGAGACAATTAAGCTACATAAACACACTGAAAACAAATGAAAGCCAGAAGACGCCCACACCCCTTGTGTAAAGCAATTTTTTGTTTACATAAAAACGAGAGATGTCTGAGCTGCTTTATTACAACAGTGTTATTAATGTCTACAAAATCCTAATGACCGTATTTTTTATGAATTTTCAATCATGAGATGATGGTCACAATATGAAAACCTGAACTAACCATGAAGCCCTGTATCCCCTCTTAGGTTAAAGTGATCAGGCCAACGAACAATCCTAGTGAACAGAAGCCAGTGGATTTATGCATGGAGAACACTATTAACGGCACCACAGCATGTTAGCTTAAACTTATGAGCTTAACGTGTGTCTCAGAGTTGGACATCGTTCCCTGCAGTATCCCCACACGGAGAACATTACGTGCCACAAAATGACCCTCATCAAATATTTGCTGATCGAGTTCATGAGGGCCACATTCACTTTTAGCTATATTTAAGAGGCCGAAATATGATGGCCTGATCTTAAAAAGGGGAATTATTTTCTTTTTGTTTTGAGATATTGAAATTTCTTTAGTTCATAGTATCATTTGGGGTATGGAAAGGTAACTAGTTGAAAATGCCATTCTAGAGTACTAAGGAGAATCAAAGCAACCACCAAAGCTTGTGTGGAATCATTCCATTTTCAACAAAATCAGTCACATTTTTGGCTGATTATTGAGTAACATATCAGAGTAGTCCATGTCAGTTCAAGGTACAGAGTCCTGTGAAACAAGATTTTAAACTGATATAGGGACTGTGGAGATCAAAGTACAAGAGAAACTTAGTCATAGAGTTGTCATTTAAAGCCCCCAAATGAGTCCCTTTTGTTAGTTCATATACTGCCCATGGCATGGCCTGTAGAGATACCCTTTCCCTCTGTCAGAATAGTTTTTGTGAGAATCAGCATATTAAGTAATCTGCCTCATTTCTCTTTTCTGCATTTCCCCAGTAATCTCATTTAACAAAAGTATCATGCCTGTTTGAAAACAGGATTAAACTGTGGAAGACAATTCTTAAAGGGAGTAACATACTTTAATGAAGAAGTTTCACAGGACAGAATTCAGACTGAGTATCTTGATGGTTATTTTCTAGTGTTGTTACTATCTTCATATGTTCATATGTGCATGACCACATATACATGGTTTCCTGGTTGAGTCAATCTGAGGATTTTATCCTTTAGGTGTTACTGAGGAATGAAATAGTGAAGTATTCATATTATGACTGCCTGGTTTCCAAAAAGCTATGATTTTTTTAAAAAGTTTAATGAACGTGAAAATATGAATGAACTGTAGAAACCAAAATGAAGGCTTATTTTTCTCCTATTCTAGACAAAAATTACCATGTCTTCTTCCAGACTGGGGCTCCGTTTGGCTGTCTGTTTATTAAACATTTCAGAAGCCAGAAGAAAATACATTGTTGAGAACGTAGCGAAAGCAGCTCTTCTTGAAACAAATGGTAGGAACAACAGGCAATTGAAGTGAATATGTAGTGTTTTGATAATACAGTAATTTTTGTACTCTGCTAACAATGTCTATAGAACACTCTTCTTCTTTCTTCCTGAATTTCCCCCCTTGTTCTTGGGCTGTTATAGCTTCTGCAGGACTCCAGGATACTGAGATAGACGACTTACTCAGATGCACATATGCTCTTTTCCAAACGCCTGCATACAATCCACAGCATATTTCTTCACATTGGAGAGAGTGTCTGAAATGCACATTATTCAGGATATTGGCAGGCTCCTGAGGAGGATATATTTACATAAAGGTTTAATGTTTCCCTCATGGGCCATTTATATGATCATTAATAGAATGAGCATAATTGTATATTATGCTTTTTATTCAGCAGGTTAAACAAAAAATAAACTTACCAAATATCAAGTACTCTTCAAAAGCACTCCTGCCACTAAAGCCCATGCTGTCATTGCAGCATTAATATTTCTACTCCATTTTCTCCACATAAAGACTCTTAGGCAGTTGCATTTAAATGATGTGTGTATGATTACTCTGCGATTCAATTCAGAAGACTGAAACTCAAGCCTCCTTACTCCCTGGGCCAGTATTTACTATAAGAGATACTACTCTCTTTCTTTTTTTTTTAACCCTTGTTAAAATGTTCATGTGATGACGTACAGTTCTAGACATTTGTTTTTACTTTCACACATACACAGAACATAGTGTATTTATAGACTTACAATCACTTAACTTTGTTATTTGAATTCAACAGCTTTTTGGCAACAGGTGAACTCTAGGGTCACAGCCCTAAAGCATTTGAGACAGTCAATTTTAATTTCTGATTGTCATTTTTTATTTGGTTATTGCTTTTCATGAGGGAGAAGTGTTTTCCACCAGCCCGTTTCTAACGCTGAGCACATTTAAGTTACTGTCTTGCAACTTTGAGGGAGCTGGAAATGTCTGTGAAAATTCCTGATAATTTCTGATAAGAAAGCTCCTCTGGAGTCAGTGTGCAGCTGTGCTTTTGCATTCTCTGTGCAGTAAGAGCCAGCTTGGGCCCCTCATTGTCAGATAGTACATCTAATGGGATTGGGTGAATGTGCAGAGACATATTCTGTGATTAAGTGACTGGGCAGAGACATTTGTGGAAGCCACACACTGATGGATGCCTGGGTCTCAACTCACAGTTTTTATCAGCTTATTAGTGACAGCAGCTCAAATGGAATTATAGCTATTACACTCCATTACAAATACCAAACAAGTTACTTCTGCTGAGGTTCATACTGACAGCTCCTCCTGCCAGCAGTAATTTTTTTTCTATGTGCATGCTTAAGAAATTTCAGGAGTGTTTCATTCTTTCAGCATTTGATTCAATTGAATCATATGAAACTGAGAATAAAAGCTTTTCAGAAGAAGATTTAGAATGAAAAAATAAAATAAAATCGTTTCTTTTCTTCTAAAAGCTTAAGTATGTTGAAAAAAGTACATAAAAAGAGGTTGTATGATCGTGTTCCTACTCCACCTTTCATAGTTTTAAAAATGCAGGGAAGGTAGCACTAGTGAAGAAAATGACCTGCTGTTTTACAAATACTTTAAAGGCATTTATTTTTAAGTGAGTGGAATAAAACTGTATCACCTATATTTTTTCCAATTAAGCAATGTGAAAACATTTAAATGACCTAAAAGGTCTTATGGAAGGAAAGCTGAATTATAAATTTTAGACCTACACCAGGGCAGCTCTCTGTAGATGCTCATTTGGCTATGAGTGAGTGACATAAGTTTATCTTTTCATGTTATTAAAATTACTAGTGCGGGGCTGCTGTAAGCTCTGTAGTTGCTGTGTGTAACTTATTTTTCCTCTCCTCTGAAAAGATTAATTGTTAAGCTGCCAGGGGACAGGGCGACAAAGGTATAATGGCATAGTGAAAGGTTTAATTACCGTCTGAAAACTTTTGTCCTTCACTTTGAATTTGCTTTTGTAGGCATAACGAGGAACTTTTAAGGAGCCTGAACCAGGCTTGTAAACTTCAAAAATAACTACAAGGTTATGTGTGGTTGCCATACAAGGGTATGGCAGCTTTCTCCTTCAGGTTACACATTCAAGTGAGTCACAAGCTGCTGAAGGCTGGAAGTCGTTAACATCTGAAGGCTGTTGGTGGCCTTTGAAAAGGAGATGGTGGAGTCAGAACAGTTTCTAATAGGCAGGTGCATGTATCCCAGAAACCTCTGCTCCAGGCACTAATTGGCCTATCCTAGTTTTTCCAGATGTTAGATTTTGATTTCTGGGTTTGGAAGGAAAAATTGACAAGGCCTGGAAGATGAGATTGATAAGGAACAGAATTTAGAGTGATATGATCTGGCGATTGAAAGAAGAGCTACCGTCTTAGTCTGAGTTAAGAGAACTTTGGCAAGTTCAGAAGCAAGTGCCAGAAAAGTTCTCTCATAGACACCAAAGCCTAGTATCTGAGTTGGGCCATCTGCTTGTAGTGGGCATTACTGTCTACAAATTTCATGATTAGTCAGTGTCACTTCAGAGGTCACCCCCCAGAATTTTTCTCTTAAACTATTAAACTATTTCTATTTAATTATATCAGAAGAAATAAAGTATTAAGATTTCATCACAGAAAAAAATTGTTGCATTTATGTGTTGTTTTCTTTATAGGGCAGAAACATCCTGAGGTATCAGTGCTCAACATATTTTCTGATCAAGAGTACAACAGATCAGTCATTACCATAGCAGCTTCTGTTGCTGAGTTAGGTAAGATTTCAGTTTCTTTTTTTTTTACATATGTCTTTTGGCGAAGGGTCAGCTTCAGGTACACCTGAATGCTCTTTAATCACTGATTTCCTGTGTTAATCTGGATACTCCCCTCCATTACATAGGGAGTCTACCTCAAAACTGCATATCATTTTTCTGAACATGTACCTCTCAAACATTTCCCATTTCCTCTTCATTAAAATGAACCTTGGGGGTCCAGTATTTAATAACATTCTTTCCTTGAAGATGATCACATATCCTTTGTGGTTAAGAAAAATATCTTCAGGTTTTAACCTGTGAAGTCATAGTGTTGAAGTCAGCCTTGATTTCACTGATAAGTTGACATGGAATGAAACATGCTAAGAAGTTGTGTTTTGGGTTGGGAGCCTGACATCTTGAGTTGATCCACTGGGTGAAATGAAATGGGTTTCAAGTCTTCTGTTGTAAGGTTTAGTGGGACAACTTGAATTTAAAGGTTCATAATTGTTTAAACAAAAACCTGTATTATTTTAGTATTGCTTGGTAAAGGGTTTAAAATATTTTCTTTTTTTAAAATAATTAATTAATTAATTAATTTTTGGCTGTGTTGGGTCCTGGTTGCTGCGTGTGGGCTTTCTCTAGTTGTGGCGAGCGGGGGCTACTCTTTGTTGTGGTGCGCGGGCTTCTCATTGTGGTGGCTTATGTTGCGGAGCACCAGCTCTAGGTGTGCGGGCTTCAGTAGTTGTGGCTCGTGGGCTCTAGAGTGCAGGATCAGTAGCTGTGGCTCACGGGCTTAGTTGCTCCAAGGCATGTGGGGTCTTCCCGGACCAGGGCTTGAAACTGTGTCCCCTGCATTGGCAGGCGGATTCTTTACCACTGTGCCACCAGGGAAGTCCTAAAATATTTTCAAATAAACTTGACTTCAACTTAGCAGATTGTCTTTTTTCAAAAGGTATATTTGTTTGGAAAACAAAGAGCTGATGGATAGTTCCCAGCAGATGTAGGACCGATTATCTTCCTTGTTGTTTAGCTCTCTTGCCAAATGGTCATACTGCACTGCGAACAAAAACTCAGAGTAATAACATAACACTCTGAGGTGTCTATAATATGTATTTAGATAGAATAATTTAATGAAAAATCTAATTATAAGAGCAAAACTAAAATACTTATGCTTTAAACAATTTACGTTTGTGTGTATACTTTATTGTAAATTCATAAAATATTCTGAAAATAACAAGGAATTTTATCAGATTAATTTGATAAAATTGAAAAAATTTAAAGTAACCAATTGTAAAAAAAATACAATACAAAGTGTCTTAAGACTGATAAACTTTGTATACTTCCTCTACTTTGGGGAGTAAAGAGTTCGAAGAAATGTGAAACTTTATGACACTTGGGAGGTGGGGAGAGGGGAAATGTTGGGTCTTTCATTTTTCTTTATTTTGGATGGAAAAACAATCTTCTATACATATTACAGAAAAACAACTGGTGGGACAATAATAAATATAGCTACTTCTTTAGATGCGATTGAAAGTTTAATGATTTTTTTTTTACAATTTTACATTTTTAAGGCAATTCCATTCTGGCTGCCTGCCTGGAGGCCTTCCAGTCAATTGATATGGAGGTTCAAGAGGGGATCCATCCTTGCCTGGGAGCAGTGGACCTGATTCCCATTTACCCTCTCTCTGGTATTGGAGTGGAAGAGTGTGGAGCTGTGGCCAGAAGTAAGAGAAAGTTTGGGGTAGTGTGTTATTCCTTAATGGAAACCATTTTTACAAGTCAGAACAGCTTGTGACAATATAATCGCTCCTCAGTTCCCTGGGAAAAGTCAACCTTGAAGAATTGTATCAACAGTAAGCTTCCATGGGTTGCAGTGGCACACTGTGTCGTTGTGACTCGTCCTTCCACTTTCTACCCCGTGACGCTCTAGAATACTAAATGCTGTGGGATGCAGCAAATCAACCATTGTGTCCCTTACAAATTCACGATAGACCATGAGGAGACAACATTAGAACTCTAATGAGTTCTTTAGACTCTTTGGGGCAGAATGATGGTGTGTTTCACCCATCTGTGTCCTATTTTCTTGAGCAGGAGTAATGATGAGGTTGAAAACCCACTTAAATGTTAACTCCTACCCCTTTTTCCTCTGATTTTTTTTTTTTCTTTTTTCCTTGTGCACAACGTTCTTTAAGATTTTCTTTAGAACTGAACTGTCACATGCTTGATTTCAGCCCCATGGGTAAGTTTAATTTGGAAAATCTGAGCTATGTCACTTGAAGTGTTTTTGAATTAAGCAAATTGGGAGAAAAGAAAGACCTTTTGCCTGGACTGTCTAGCTGGTTAATTATGAGATGCAGAGACTCATAACCTTTGGAGAAAAGTCCGCCTTAGGATGATTGCAAACTTCTCTGTATGACCTCAGAAATCCTCTGTGGTGGTGCCTCATTTTTAGGTAATAGGGAAATGTCTAACATTTGGGATGTAGATTTGGACTCTAGCTGAGCTCCATCAAGCGCTGGAAATATGAAATGAGACTTGTTTCCAAAGGTGTATTTCACTCCATGTGCTGCATTTTTACATGACCTGACAATCGATGGATTATTTCCCAGAGAAATCTTGGCCCAAAATTTGCTTTACTTTTCATCTAAGAAAGAGTTAAAATTCAGCATGGGGGAAAATGCATTTCACACAAAAATGAAGAGTTCAGAATTGTCCAGACCAGAATAATGATTATAATGTCTTCAAAACAATTATGTTCAATTACATTAAATCTCAAATTAGCTAGTACATGAAGTTCTTCATTACATCAGGGCTAGTCCACCCCAGATGTTCGGCCAGAGTAGGAGACAGTTGACAACAGGAGGGTCTGGACACAGTATTTCTCCCTTCCTTCGCCCTTTTGCTTCATTGGCAGCTACTGTACCTCATGATTTAAACATGGACATTTCTAATTAAATGAGAGCTCAGCTGCATTCTTGAACTAATTTATAACATTCGATTTGAAATGTAATAGCTTCAATCTTCATCTGATTAAAACCAGTCATATACTGTACATGGTTACTATTTTGATGCTCCAACATGCAGTTTTTATTTTTACATTCTCCTTTCTACACAGCTGTTCGTCTAATATCATCCAATTTTTTTTTTTTTGGTTTTTTTTTTCCTTTTTTTTTGGTAACAGCATGCTCAGGCATTCGTATGAGGCAGAAGTATTCATGTTCTAGGATCTCACTGTTTTCAGAACAGTGACAGGATGTTTTTCACTAGAGTAACCCCTTGTCAGGGAAACCACGTTAAAATAATTTAACTAACTTTCTTTGGGAGGAAGGGCAATGGAGAACATTCCAGTGACATAGAAGATAGTAGATATTGACATGTGTAATTCATGTATGTTTTATATGCAAAAATTCTGGATAATATATTTTAGAGCCTTTTGATAGCAGCTGGAAGCTTGCTTATTCCTTAAGGAAGGGATTCTTAAAGTGAGGTCCAAAGTTGATGTTCAGGGGACTTATAAATAATGTCAAAATCACTTGTAAGTTTTTGTGATGTGCATTTGTGTATACATACATAGATACACTCATAATTTTGCATATAATTTTAGTTTAAGAACTTCTAGAATAAAGGGCACAGCAATGCAGAGTCCTAGAGGTGGAAGCAGCCTGGGCTTGAGGACCTGAAAGGACTGCAGTGTTGCTGGCTGAAACTTAGAGATGGGGTGGGGGGGGGAAGGTTAAGAAATGAAGCTCCAGAGGTAATCAGAGGCGAGGTCATGAAGTCTTATATGCCAGCTTAAGGAGTTCACACTTTATCCTAAACGCAGTGGAAACTGTTGGAAGAGTTTTAAGAAAGAAAGTCTATGATTGGCTTTGAACATTAGAAAGATTACTTTGTTTGTATGATAGAGAATGGACAAGGAGCAGGTAGATCAGTCTGGAAAGATGATGGTGGCCTAAGATAATAGAGAATGGAGAGAATGGGGAGACTCCATAGGAGGTTGGGGTATGAGCAGTGGTATGAAAGTGTCTTCACTTACAAATGCTGCCATGTAAAAAAGGCGACACATAGATCTAGTCTATATTTATTTAAAGCTTATAATTTAAAAAAATGTTTTGGACTTTGGTTTTCATTTTCTATTAAAAAACCACATTTGATCTATTAGGCTCCATTTCATTTTTATCTGTATTATGTCTCTAAAATTTTTCTCCTCCTCCCTTTTCCCCTTCTCCATTCCATCCTTCCCTCTCTGCCTTTTCTCCTTCCTTTCCTCTCTTTGCTTCTTTTTGTTATTGAAATGATACATGAACATGGTTAAAAGTCAAATCTACAGGGTTTGTTCCCCAAACTCTAGACCTACATAACTTCCCTTTCCTCCTCACTCTGTACACACTTCAGTTTCCTTCTCCCCTGAGCCAAGTACTTTCAACTATTATTATTTAGGATTCAAATCCAAATATCTGAATATCATACCTGTATTGGTACTTCTTCTTTTTTTAAGTTTTAGGCATTGTCTATTGACTTCTCACTGCAGAAGATGAGAATGTAGCTTCCTTTCACCCACCCCTCACCCCCAGCACGCGCACACACACACACACACACACACACACACACACACAAACACACACACACACACATTTTCCGCTTATTTCCGAATTCTCCCTCCTCACCATATGGTTATATCTTGGAACAGTATTTAGTGTCACATTATTATAACTATGTAAACATTATTTACAATGAAGCATTTAGAATGTTATTATTTTACCCTTTCTGTACAACTTTTTCTTTTTGCTGCAGTTGATCATTATCTTTTTGATTGTTTGCTTACTTTTTTATATACTTACCACTGGTTTAACCCCAGACTCTGTCACTAATGACATCTCTCCATGCATTCAGATAGAACACACCATGTATTGACTGTTCTATAAATTTCATCTTCTTAAAAAAACTATCTTTTAGGGGAATTCCCTGGTGGTCCAGTGGTTAGGACTCTGCGATCTCACTGCTGAGGGCCTGGGTTTGATTCCTAGTCGGGGAACTAAGATCCCACAAGCCGCACAGTGTGGCCAAAAAAACCCCCAACTTTCTTCTAGAACTCTCTGACCTGGCTCAGTTAGGACGAATTGCTCTCAATTTGTTGAGGATGACTGTCATCATGGCATCTCCCATTACTTTTATCCTGGGTGTTCCCTTCATCTTTCTCTATTTTGGATCCCCTGGTTCCTGAATCCCATATCTTCTCTTTTTTTCCCCCTTCTTTTATGTCCTTGTTTTGGTGGAACATATCCTCTACTAGCTTTCCAAAAAAAAGTGGGGTGGGGGCAGGGAGAGTACATTTTTGAGAACTTACATGTCTGAAAATGCCATTATTCTACCTTCACACTTAATTTTTAGTTTAGCTAGGTATAGAATAATAGGTTAGAAATAATTTTCCTTTATTTTGAAGATGTATCAATTCTCATTTCCATGTTGCTATTGAGACTTCTGAAGCCATTATGATTCCTGATCTTTGTATGTGACCTGTCACTTCTCTCTGGAAGCTTGTAAGATCTTCACTTTGTACCTAGTGTTCTGGAATTTCTGTGATATGCCTTTGTATATGTCTGTTTTCATTCATTATGCTGGATACCTGGTAGGCCCTTTGAATTCTTGAAACTTGTCCCCCAGTGCTGGAAGTTCTCTTGAGTTATTCCATTGATATTTCTTTTTTATTTTTATTTTTAACATCTTTATTGGAGTATAATTGCTTTAAAATGGTGTGTTAGTTTCTGCTTTATAACAAAGTGAATCAGCTATACATATATCCCCATTTCTCCTCCCTCTTGCGTCTCCCTCCCACCCTCCCTATCCCACCCCTCTAGGTGGTCACAAAGCACCAAGCTGATCTCCCTGTGCTATGTGGCTGCTTCCCACTAGCTATCTGTTTTACATTTGGTAGCATATATAAGTCCATGCCACTCTCTCACTTCGTCCCAGCTTACCCTTCCCCCTCCTCGTGTTCTCAAGTCCATTCTCTACGTCTGCCTCTTTATTCCTGTCCTGCCCCTAGGTTCTTCAGAACCATTTTTTTTTTTTTTAGATTCCATATATATGTGTTAGCATACGGTATTTATTTTTCTCTTTCTGACTTACTTCACTCTGTATGACAGTCTCTAGGTCCATCCACCTCACTACAAATAACTCAATTTCGTTTCTTTTTATGGCTGAGTAATATTCCATTGTATATATGTGCCACATCTTCTTTATCCATTCATCTGTCGGTGGACACTTAGGTTGCTTCCATGTCTTGGCTATTGTAAATAGAGCTGCAGTGAACATTGTGGTACATGACTCTTTTTGAATTATGGTTTTCTCAGGGTATATGCCCAGTAGTGGGATTGCTGGGTCGTATGGTAGTTCTATTTTTAGTTTTTGAAGGAACTTCCATACTGTTCTCCATAGTGGCTGTATCAGTTTACATTCCCACCAACAGTGCAAGAGGATTCCCTTTTCTCCACACCCTCTCCAGCATTTATTGTTTGTAGATTTTTTGATGCTGGCCATTCTGACTGGTGTGAGGTAATACCTCATTGTAGTTTTGATTTGCACTTCTCTAATGGTTAGTGATGTTGAGCGTCCTTTCATGTGTTTGTTGGCAATCTGTATATCTTCTTTGGAAAAATGTCTATTTAGGTCTTCTGCCCATTTTTGGATTGAGTTGTTTGTTTTTTGGATATTGAGCTGCATGAGCTGCTCGTAAATTTTGGAGATGAATCCTTTGTCAGTTGCTTCATTTGCAAATATTTTCTCCCATTCTGAGGGTTGTCTTTTCATCTTGTTTATGGTTTCTTTTGCTGTGCAAGAGCTTTTAAGTTTCATTAGGTCCCATTTGCTTATTTGTGTTTTTATTTCCATTTCTCTAGGAGCTGGGTCAAAAAGGATCTTGCTGTGATTTATGTCATAGAGTGTTCTGCCTATGTTTTCCTCTAAGAGTTTTATAGTGTCTGGCCTTACATTTAGCTCTTTAATCCATTTTGGGTTTCTATTTGTGTATGGTGTTAGGGAGTGTTCTAATTTCATTCTTTTACATGTAGCTGTCCAGTTTTCCCAGCACCACTTATTGAAGAGGCTGCTTTTTCTCCATTGTATATTCTTGCCTCCTTTATCAAAAATAAGGTGATCATATGTGCATGGGTTTATCTCTGGAGTTTCTATCCTGTTCCATTGATCTATATTTCTGTTTTTGTGCCAGTACCATCCTGTCTTGATTACTGTAGCTTTGTAGTATAGTATGAAGTCCGGGAACCTGATTCCTCCAGCTCTGTTTTTCTTTCTCAAGATTGCTTTGGCTATTCGAGGTCTTTTGTGTTTCCATACAAATTGTGAAATTTTTGTTCTAGTTCTGTGAAAAATGCCATTGGTAGTTTGATAGGGATTGCATTGAATCTGTAGATTGCTTTGGGTAGTTTAGTCATTTTCACAATGTTGATTCTTCCAATCCAAGAACATGGCATAACTCTCCATCTGTTTGTATCATCTTTAATTTCTTTCATCAGTGTCTTACAGTTTTCTGCATACAGGTCTTTTGTCTCCTCTAGGTAGGTTTATTCCTAGGTATTTTATTCTTTTTGTTGCAATGGTAAATGGGAGTGTTTCCTTAATTTCTCTTTCAGATTTTTCATCATTAGTGTATAGGAATGCAAGAGATTTCTGCACATTAATTTTGTATCCTGCTACTTTATGAAATTCTTTGATTAGCTCTAGTAGTTTTCTGGTAGCATCTGTAGGATTCTCTATGTATAGTATCATGTCATCTGCAAACAGTGACAGCTTTACTTCTTTTCCAGTTTGGATTCCTTTTTCTTCTCTAATTGCCGTGGTTAAAACTTCCAAAACTATGTTGAATAATAGTGGTGAGAGTGGACAACCTTGTCTTGCTCCTGATCTTAGAGGAAATGGTTTCAATTTTTCACCATTGAGAACGATGTTGGCTGTGGGTTTTGTCATATATGGTCTTTATTATGTTGAGGTAAGTTCCCTCTATGCCTACTTTCTGGAGGGTTTTTATCGTAAGTGGGTGTTGAATTTTGTCAAAAGCTTTTTCTGCATGTATTGATATGATCATATGGTTTTTCTCCTTCAATTTCTTGATATGGTTTATCACATTGATTGATTTGCATATATTGAAGAATCCTTGCATTCCTGGGATAAACCCCACTTGATCATGGTGTATGATCCTTTTACTGTGCTGTT
The DNA here is from genome assembly GCF_949987535.1 of Balaenoptera acutorostrata. Lineage (NCBI taxonomy): Eukaryota > Metazoa > Chordata > Mammalia > Artiodactyla > Balaenopteridae > Balaenoptera > Balaenoptera acutorostrata. The sequence goes on along the minus strand of NC_080071.1, from coordinate 58,641,166 downwards.
GGATTTTGTTTGCTAGTATTTTGTTGAGGATTTTTACATCTGTGTTCATCAGTGATATTGGCCTGTAGTTTTCTTTCTTTGTGACATCTGTTCTGGTTTTGGTATCAGGGAGATGGTGGCCTCGTAGGATGAGTTTGGGAGTGTTCCTCCCTCTGCTATATTTTGGAAGACTTTGAGAGAGATAGGTGTTAGCTCTTCTCTAAATGTTTGATAGAATTCGCCTGTGAAGCCATCTGGTCCTAGACTTTTGTTTGTTGGAAGATTTTTAATTACAGTCTCAATTTCAGTGCTTGTGATTGGTCTGTTTATATTTTCTATTTCTTCTTGGTTCAGTCTCGTAAGGTTGTGCTTTTCTAAGAATTTGTCCATTTCTTCCAGGTTGTCCATTTTATTGGCATATAGTTGCTTGTAGTAATCTCTCATGATCCTTCGTATCTCTGCAGTGTCAGTTGTTACTTCTCCTTTTTCATTTCTATTTCTATTGATTTGAGTCTTCTCCCTTTTTTTCTTGATGAGTCTGGCTAATGGTTTTTCAATTTTGTTTATCTTCTCAAAGAACCAGCTTTTAGTTTTATTGATCTTTGCTATCGTTTCCTTCATTTCTTTTTCATTTATTTCTGATCTGATCTTTATGATTTCTTTCCTTCTGCTAACTTTGGGTTTTTTTTGTTCTTCTTTCTCTAAGTGCATTAGGTGTAAGGTGTAAGGTTAGGTTGCCATTGATATTTCTTCCATTTTCTCAGTTCTTTCTGGAAGCCCCATATTTGGATGTTGGAACTCTTGTATTGGTTCTGTACACTTACTTCCTCTTTTTTAAAATCACTTTATATTTTTATAATAGTTTCTTACAAATTTCCTCTACTTTATGTCCCAAGTCTTCAATAAGTTTTTCATTTCCTCTATATTAGTTTCCAAGTGCTTTTACTCTCTGAATGTTCATTTTGGTTTTTTATTCTAAATAATGTCCTTGTCATGTCTCATGAATACAGTGTCAGTGAATAATTTTTGACAGTTTCTTCTTTCTGCATGGTGTCTGTTCCCCAACACGCCCCCGCCACCCCCATCCACACCACCAGTTTCTTTTCTCCTGTTTGTTTTAAAGGCTTTCCTCAGATGTCAGATGATCATTGGTTGGCTGCTTACTCTAAGAGCGGACACTAAAGGACTGAATGGATAATCTGAGTATTTAGGTGGGGTTTGTCAGCTGTAGGCTGATCTGGCTGGGTTGTTTCTATGGGGAGTGTCTGTTTCAGTATCTTTGGGGTCTTTCCTCTTGGGCTGTTCAATTTTCTTAGAGAAAGATTCTCCAGTCTTCAGCCTGGAGTAGACACACAGTTGTCCATGATTTAGGAGTTGAGTTGCAGAAGAGTTGAGTTGCAGAGGAGGGCTAGAAGAGTCACTGCATTTATTGTGTACATGTTCCCTTAATTCCCCTCTTTTCATGAATCCCCCCAACTCTCAGCTGTATCCCGTAGCTCAGACGCCTTGTGTTTTTACCTTTTGTGTCTTCTGCCAGTTGCCTGTCTGTGTGTAGGGGTTGGGATCTAACTGCTTCTTAAACAGGCTTTCCACCAGTCTCCCTGTTTTGAGCTATGCCTTTACCTTCTCTCCCAGAGTGAGGTCACCAGTTCTGACCATTTCCAGGTGCCAGTGCTCTAAGTCAGGCTGCTTCTCTGCTGTCTGGGGTCTGCTGAATATCCTGCTCTTCTTATATCTGCTCTCCAAGTTCCAACGCCATTGCTTCTTCTTCCATTTCTATTTGTTTGAGTGAATCAATGCTTTAAAAAATAGACCTCTTTACCATCTGTTTCCTGGGGTATTTGGAAGAAGTGAAAGTAAATATAGGAATCTACGCTCCCATCTTTACTTGGAAGTCCCTACTTCTCTAATTCCTCTTGGTGATTTTGATTATCTTAGATCCTTCAAGAACAATGAATTCACCTAATTTGGAACCAAAGGTAAATTTACAGGAACATTATTCTTTTTTCTGACTTCTAACTCAATACTGAAGGTATTTAGTCTCAATTTCTGGGCTTCAATAAATTTTGTATAGACAATTTCTCCAAAGGATTACTGTGGGCCATCGTGCTGCCTGTATGTTTTCCACATCTTCCTTACTCGATGGTTCACCTGCAGGAGCCAGCGTCTCTGAAACATGAGCTTGTTTCTCATGCACACACAAACCTTCCTGAGAAGGACTGAGTGAAGGTGGAGGGGAGGGGTCAGGGCAGAAGGTGCTCAGGCAAATCTCCCCAATGATTTGCTGGTGAAAATGGGCTTAACTAACATGTAGGTTCATAATATTCAGCTTTAAAAGTCTGGGCCATAGCTATAAATTTTGTAAATCATATGGAAACTTGCTTTTTGTTTTATGTCATTAATCAAATGAAATAAGGTTTATATGATGCTTTAAAAACTGACATTATTTAGAATATTGGAAAGATAAAATGCTAGTTAAGTAAGTTACATAAGTAAAGATTTAGCTCTTACATGATTGAGTTTTTTTGGATTTATCTTAAAATAGATACAACATTAATGAATTTGATTAGAATTATCATCCTTGTTAGATGATTTTTTGAGTATTTTCATGGCTCAGAGGACATGTGCCATGACAGATTCACACAACATCAACACTTGTGTGATAGTCTTAATCGATTACCTTATTACAGATTGTCAAAACATGGGCTGATCTGACAAATCAGGAACAACTTTTCACTTCAAGAATTTTCTACTCTGATTCTCCAGTTGCTATGGAGATTGTCTCATAAAACAGCGTTGGATTTTGTTGAGATTAGTCAGTTTAGATGTTGGGTTCTGATATAGTTCTCTCCACCATTAGTACTACCTTCATTGCCATAGCATAAAAGCAATGGTTGATTTTACAAGCATATGTTAACATAGTTTTAGGACATAGCATTTACTTTGACAATTATAGGATACTGCCACCATATAAAAAGCTGGAAAAAAAAAGGGATTGCGCATTGGGAAAGTACATAAAATATCAAAATTGATTTCCAGCAACTTGAGTACATTCTAACTATGAAGGAGAGTTACCAGGTTGTTCATAAATGCATATTGCTACAAGCTTAATAAATGCAACAGGATTATATCAACCACTGTAAAACAGAGCTACTAATGAGAAAGGAAAAGGCCAAATGGGAGAACTGGGATAAACTAACCTATTCTTCCATGACAAGCAATTACTGATGCACACAGCCATACTTGAAGAAGCTGCTCTCTTTCTCTCACTTTGGCTCTGCAGCAACCTGAAGTCCAAGTAAATTAATACCCCACAGGCACCCCTTGGCCAGTGGGGGACCTGAGCTGGTAGACAGACAATTCTAAGGCCCATTCCAGCAAGACCAAGCTCCAGTTGCTCGTAGCGATGACTAGCTTGATAACACACCCTCGTATTGGCTTTCCCTTCTTCCCTGTTTTACTCTTGGTATATACTGAATAGACTTTATTGAACATTTTGACAGGAATAAATGTACCATAAGAATCTTCTAATTGGGATGAGTAGGTGGAGTGTATGAAACCTTTGCTGCCTGACTGTACATTTCTTGTAATTCTTCCCCAGTCTACAAGTCTATAGTTTAAAACTGGGACACCCCCCCCACCACCACTTCACCTAGGGAAGGGGTCTCCTAGAATACTCAGGATCAAGCCATGGGTCACTGTGGGAGATGTTAACATTCACCCCTTACTAGCAGAGCCAGCCCTGGGAGCCTCAAAGTTTAGGGGTTCTAAGTTTTCTGATTTTCAGTAGATATATATATATATAGCACCCAGAGATTAAATTTATGTTATTGCTGATGGTGTTTTAGAGAATTGGGACCTAATAGGGGATTTATAGCATATGATTGATATGATGCTAACTTTTTCAGCCCAGACTCCTAACCTTTGCTGCGCTTTTCCTGAATTCCTTTTCCTTTCCATCTCTCCTTCCTAGCATATACAGTGACTTCCAGTGTCAAGACCACTAGGATCAGAAAATTCTAAGGAAATAATATAGTGATGCTAGTGGCTTTGATGGACCTATAAGATTAAGTGCATCAACCCAAGTCTCTGTACACCCTCATGCATCCACCACCTGGTCTCCAGTGGGCAAGTGAGGGTGTGCTTCTCAGGAGACCCAGAGCATGTGATAATAGTAATGACGACAACACATGGTTATCATGATGTGCTATTACAATAATTATAGCATTATTATTAATTAGGTTATCATTTATTGTATGACTCAAAATTGCATATATTAAATAACTCACTCTCCAATTTTAATTAACCAAGAAATATATAGTAGGATAATATCTCAAGATGATCATTGTTGTGCCTCTCTTTCCCCCATAGCTTATGCGTGACTGTTTCCTGGACAGTTTTGAGTTATTTGCTACCTTGAGGGGTATAGAATTGTTATAGTGAGAATGAAGACGTTACAGTCAGTGTTCATGTTTGAATTTTTGACAACCAAAAGGAGAGGGCTTGGAAAAGCAGGTTACAAGGTTTATTCCATAGCAATAGAGTAGAGAAAGAAGGAAGGCCACCTCACTCACTGCTCCCAGGAAGATGAGGACTCAGGGTGGGGTTTGGGAGGAGAGCATTACAAATAGTACACTTCTTCCTTTCCCAAATCTTGAACCAATTCGACAGTAGAGAAAGGCAGATGAGAAGTGGAAATACTAACTTTACTACTGTTAAAACTATTATGACAGCTAGGCTTCCCCACCTGGAGAATTAGACAGACTCATGCAGCCAGTAACAGGCAGCACTAGACAGCACAGGCCTGACCCTGGCAAGCTAATGGCAAGGAGGAGGTGGAGCGGAATGTATGTTTCCTGCTGACAGCTAGCTCCTAAGAAGGAAGAGGGGAGAGAGGAGTAGGCCTATGCAAACCCAGCTTCTCTCCCAAACTCCCCATCAGGGAATGGATGTTGGGAGGAAACAAGGCCAATGTTTTAATTTTCTAAGGCTGCAGTAACAAAAGTGCCACAGACTGGGTGGTTTAAACAACAGAAATGTATTGTCTCACAGTTCTGGAGGCTAGAAGTCCGAGATCAGGGTGTCGGCAGGGTTGGTTTTTTCTGAGTGCTGTGAGGGAAGGATGTGTTCCATTTTGGCTTGTGGATGGCCCTCTTCGTGTTCACATGGCATTCTCCCTGTATATTGTCTGTGTCCAAATTTCCCCTTTTTATGAGGACACCAGTCATATTGGATTAGGGCCCCACTCCGTTCCAGTATATGACCTCATGTTAACTAATTATATCTGCAATGACCCTATTCCCAAATAAGGTCACATTCTCATGTCCTGGGGGCTATGAATTCAGCAGATGAATTTTTTCAAGGGGCACAGTTTAACTCATAACAGCCAGCAAGACCAGGAGGACTCTCTCCACGTGGAAGTAAATATCAGTAGTGGGCAGGAAGCATTTTCCTTCAAAAGGAGATTTAATGTGGTGGGCATGGGTGCATGGAAATGAGCATCCCCTGAGAGGTGGTAAAAAGGAGAGGGATTGTGGGCGGGGGGATGGGAGGATTTGATCTGTTTTGGGGGCATGGGGATTGGAGGACTTGACCTGTTTTGGGGGCAAGCGGCAAGAATTAGGGCTAGGCTTGAGACTACTAAGAGGTGGTTGAGTGGTGTCAGTGGCCAGTGGCCAGGAAGATGGAAGATGTAGGGGAGCCGAACACATACAAGGAGACCAAACTACCTCATGTGAACTATTTGTTTGACATTTGGAGAGCTGTAGTTGGATGGAAGAGCCACCTTAACTCTTCCTTGCTGTGGGGAGTGGGCTTTATACTGAAGGCTGTTTACACATTGCTGATACATTGGCCAGCAGAAGGATTCCTGGCCATCCCCAAAGCTTAGCCATGTCCCATCTGAACTACTCTTTGGGGTAGTCCCAGCTTCTTAATATCCCCCCTGAAGGAGAATGAGAAGTCCTTACAAAGGGGGTGCACTATATGGAAGCGACAGGCCAATTTCAATCCCCCCCACCCTTTACATATGCGTATGTGTATGTATATATATATATATATATATATATATATATATATATACACGTGCCCATAAGTTTTTGATCAATGTGATCTAAGCAGTTAAATCACATTGAATGGCTAGACAGGGAAGCCAAATGGTAAGTGGACAGAATAAGAATTTTGCAGCTGAATAAACCTGAGTTCAAGCCCCAGGTCTCCTACTTATTTGCTAGCTGACTTTAGGAAAATTGTTTAGTCTCTTTTATAGTCTTTTTGGTTTTGTATCTATACAATGGGGAATAATATCATCCTGTTAGGATGGTTATAGAAAATAGTGCCCACACGTAAAGCCCCTGGTCCCCTACCTCCCACCAGTAAAGAGCTGTCACTATTTTTAGTGATTCTCTGTGGCCTTATGGAGAGGGTTGCGGAGCAGTGGGGACCCAGGCTATCCCCCTCCACCATAAAGACAGTGGATCCCTCTTCTCTGCTTTATGTTATCAAGATCCCAAATAAAGTACCTTTTGAGGAAAGGGATTGCGCGACAAGATGTTTGAAAACCACTTGGGCAGGAGATCTCTGAAGTGCTTTCAGCGCTAAAATTCTAAGTCCTAAGTCCTAAGTCTAGAAGACATATGTGTGGGGGAGTTCCCTGGTGGCCTGATGGTTGGGATTCTGGGCTGTCACTGCCATGGCCCGGGTTCAGTTCCTGGTCGGGGAACTGAGATCCCACAAGCCATGCAGCGCAGCCAAAAAAAAAAAGAAAGAAAGAAAGGAAGGGAGGGAGGGAGGAAGGAAGGAAGGAAGGAAGACATATGTGTAAAATATGTCCCAGACTACTAATACACCATATTTTTATGGATACCTATATCTCCATGAAATTGTATGGTTTACTAAGGGTTTGGGGGCACATAATTCTTATGTTTTTGATAAGGATAGAGGATAGGTCCAATTTTTTTATTCTATAGCTAGAAAACAGACTTAGAAATATTAAGAAACTTACTCATAGTTTTCCATCTAGGCAGCAGCAGAACAAAGGATCCTCACAACTGTTTATTTGCCAGACCTTGCCTGGAACTTTTTATTAATTCTCTTTTTCAGAATTTCAAACATTACAGGTAAGGTTAAAGTTTCCTCTGTCCACCAACTACATTCCTGGTTCCCTGAACCACCCCTTCCGAGTTATGGTATCGTATGCTCACACTCAATCCAGAATTTTCCCCATGCTTTTATTTATACCTATGTATGTACTCATAAATCCAATATAGTATTTCTTGTACGTGTTTGTAGTATAAATGCTATTGTACTATACTTTTTAAATTTTTTAATTTAATTTTTTTATTGAAGTATAGCTGATTTACAATGTTGTGTTAGTTTCAGGTGTACAGCAAAGTGCTTCAGTTCTATACACACATATATATATATATATATATATATATATATATATATATACACATACATTCTCTTTCAGATTCTTATACTATAACTTTTATTCGGCAAGATATCTTGGAAATCTATCCATGGTGTTACATATAGCTCATTCCTTTTAACTGCTGTATAGTTATCATAGTATGCATATATCACATTTTTTCTGTTCCCCTATTTATAGACACTTAGATTGTTTCTTATTTTTTCCAAAACAAATAGTGTAGCAGTGAACACTCTTGAATATACTTTCCTGTATACAAATGTAAGGATTTCTCTAGAGCAAAGAAAAAGGAATGGATCATTAGGTACCAACATTTCAAAATATTTTTACAGATTAATTTTTATATGAAAATTAATCAAATGCCTATCCTGACCTCATTTCCATTAATACATAACAAGTTTCTTCTTTGCATTTTATTTTTTACTGCCATGCCAATGGTAAATTGACAGCTCAGAAACACAGTAAAATTACTTTCTCTTAACAAGTACTGTTCGTTTCGAATTATAGACGCTGTTATCAGCATTGCATCATTTGTAAGTTTATTTGTCCTTTAGAAATGAAACGTGATAAACAGTAGCATCCAGTGATATGCAGTAGAGTTTTGTTTTACCCCCTAAATTGTTTTCTGCTCTCTCAAGAAAAAACAGGCAACAGAATGTGTCAGTAGAAATGCAATTTAGGAATTGCACTTGATCTTGTTTTTCAGTCTAATGTTTCTGTTCTTTCATCATAAAGATCAGCTGCATTTTATTTTTTTCCAGTCCCTTAGAATAACATCCAGTTCTAGTCAGCATGTTTAATGTACTTCTCAATGATGTTCTAGCACAATAAATTTTCGTATCTCGTGCATGTGTACATATGGTAAAAATTTCTTCAAGTTCTAGCCATGTGGGGGAGGAATATTGCGGTTACTTTGTTAATGCAGTGTGTGTGTTGGAGTGGTTAAGGCCCCGTGCTTCAACTCTCAGCGCTGGGCGTAATGAGATGGCTTTGATGGTGGCGTAAGAGTCTGGTAGGATGGTCACAGCTTCACACTTCAAAGCCGAGCATATGGGGTGAATACTGGGTAGCTTTGTGCTCTTTGGGGATGGTTGGGAGACAATTCTTAACAGCTCTGTTTAATGAAGACATTGGAAAAGAAACACTCCATCTTTAAAATAATTTTGAATTGCAAAGAGAAATTTCCACCACCTCCCTTCCATAGACTAAACTAAGAATAATTTTTCCTAGTCTGCACTTAATTAGAGGCAGTGCAGCATCACAACTACACTGTATTTTCAAATGTCTTCTTTTTCAAAGTACTGTAGCAAGATTAATCAGCCAGTTTTATTTTAGGTATGTGTATGAATTTAGGCAAAAACTTTTAGGGCTATCTGTGTTGCCATCTGAGAGATTTTTATGGCTTCTGGTAGAGGATCTTATTTTTCCTTTTCATTAAAAAATACATAAATAAAAAAATCAACTAAACAAAAAACTTGGCTGTATTAAGAGAACTATACTAAAACTAGATGATGCTTCTAAGATTTCAAGTCTAGCACCCAGTTTAATTTTTAGATTCTGTGCTTTTTTCCCTTTGCTTTTTGTTGAGTATGAGGTGATGGGGTTGAAAAATACTCTTTTTGATTGGTATGTACTTACGAGAATGTGCCAGTAGACTTTTTTGAGTATCATTAGAGTTCTGGTTTAAAAATAATAATAATAAGCCACACTTTCATACCACGGGCCAGGGGAAATAGAATTTATCTATTCCTAGAGGAAAGGGAATGACAGGCTTGAGGTTTTTCCTAGCTGTGCATTTTGACTGCTATCGAAAATGTAACAAAACCAAGCATATCAGTTATGTTCCTTGAGCTGCTGAAATGCAATTCTGTTTAACGGTTAAATCTCAACTCCATTTATACCAGTAGTCCTAAAATGCTTCTGAAAGAAACAAAAGCAGAAGGGGAAAGAATGATATCAAATACCTCTGTAGACATGAGGTGCATGTTAGCGTGAGGCAGGCAAATACATTTAATGAAAGAGATTCTTAAATACTATCTTAAATATTGTACATTCTCAATAAAATACTACATTTCAGCCATAGTTAGGTCTGTTACAGGCTCAGAAACAAACATTCGTGTTGAGGATATGAAGCTTAAACTTTCCTGTCTCATTGTGCTGATCCTTCTTTTACAAAGAGGAATAACCAAACTCATAGAAGTCTCTAAAGTTAAGGCTGAAAGTGATAGATATACATGTATAGAAATGACTAAAAATCATTTTCCAGTACATATAATCAGCCAACCATAAAGGTTAAATTATATTAAAAAAAATTGTCATTAAATTAGCCTTTTTAGAATATGACTTGTGAAAATGGAAAGATCAGAAGTATTAATAATAGTGGTGGGGAAAACTTGTCAAGAATGGAAGAAAAACTAGAAAATATTTGTCTTTTAATAGCAATTTAGGAAGCTGCTTTACCTGTTTCAAGCCAGCATGATGACATCATACTCTGTCAGCACAAGGTGATTCGGATATTTTTCCTGTCTGACATTACTTACTGTCTCAGGTAGACCTCAGCTGCAGGTGACTCTGACAGCTGGGGGCTGGAGAAGAGCTCATAAAACATGATGCCGGTGATGGAAAATTGATCTCATGGTTTCTCACTAGGGGTACATCGTACACCTGCTGGTCTTAAACCCTGTTCTCATTTTGTTAGCATAGCGACCCCTTACTCTCCTGTGTAAGTTTGGAATGGATGCTGCTATTTCAGGTTTGCAGCGTCCAGCATCTGCAAAGTGCTTAGGAACCAAATTCAATTCATTCACCTTAACAAATGTTGACTGTTTTGGGAGTTTAAAACCTAGATGGAGAAACAAAAGTCCATGATTAACTATATAATACAAGTAGATTAAATTTGATATTCTATCAATAAAAGCTGTAAAATACTACATGAACATGAGAGGGAGAAATGAATTTCAGTGGAGGGGGAGCACAGTGACAAAGCAGGGATAAGCTCAGAAATTCTGAAAATGTGAAAAGTTCCTGCTCTGGAAATGCTTGACTTCACTGTCGGGGAAACAATCGCTTTATGGGAAATGCACACAGAACTATTGCTTTAAATAATAATGTCACTTATCTAAACACTGTGAGACTTGAGCTTGAAGATTCAAGATTTTATCTTGAAATTTATCTTTATCTTGAAATTCAAGATTTTATCTTCTAACAGGCCTGTTTGTTTGCATGATGTGAGCATTTGAAATTACAGTACAGGGGATAATTTTTACATAGATTAATTGTGAAAATAAAAGGATACAATTAAAACCAGTTTTTTTGAATGCAATTTATATAACAAATAAAATAGCTTGCTAGTAACTATTCTTCTGACTAAATTTGAGACATTTCTTTGAAATGCAGGCAATCTAAATTTTACTTTTCAGCTACATTACAAATACCTACCTTGGGCCCTTGGCTTGCAATCATCAGAAACATAAAAGATACTTCCTTGAGTATGAAGAGTATAATGTGCTGTCTCTATTGCTAAATATCATTTTGGCTTTGGTGGTCTTTTCATTGTATGAGAATAATGAAATATCTTATTTTCTTCATTGGAGAGTAAAAATTAAATTTGAGGGCTTCCCTGGTGGCGCAGTGGTTGAGAATCTGCCTGCTAATGCAGGGGACACGGGTTCGAGCCCTGGCCTGGGAAGATCCCACATGCCGCAGAGCGGCTGGGCCCGTGAGCCACAACTGCTGAGCCTGCGCGTCTGGAGCCTGTGCTCCGCAACGAGAGAGGCCCGCGCATCGCGATGAAGAGTGGCCCCCGCTTGCCACAACTGGAGAAAGCCCTCGCACAGAAACGAAGACCCAACACAGCCAAAATCAATCAATCAATCAATCAATCAAACATACGCATCTGATTCAAGATCCTCATTAAAAAAAAAAAAAAATTAAATTTGATTCCTTCCACCATGAATTGGTGTAGAAGAGATAAAGGAAGAGAAGTGTTGTTAAAATATATGGGGATTTCTAGTAAGTAGGGACATCCCTGTCCAGGAAGGTATTCAGAATTTTCAGAATTTAGAACAGTGGTGTAGACTTACAGAGGGGAAAGGAAGCAACATACCCTGGCTACTGTGCACCAGGCATTGTGCTAGATGCTTTTCTTAGTTTATCTTATCTTAATCTCTGTATCCATTCTATGAGGTAGTTTCTTTTCTTTCTTTTTTCTTTACTTCCTTTCTTTTTTCTCCTTTCCTCTCTTTTTTATCTCCCTCTTTTTTCCTTTAGTTTTATTAAAGGTTTTTTAAAGCAAGTTCCAAAAATCATATTATTTCACCCCTGCATATTTAAAATATCTCTAAGCAATATGGACATTTTCTTATATCGCCACAGTGCCATTATCACACCCAACAAAATGATAATTTTTTGGTACCATCTAACATCCAGTGTATAATCCAAGCAAATGTCTTTCTATGATGGGCTTGTCTGGATCTGGATCTACACATGGTTCACATATCGAGGTGATTGTTGTATCTCTGTCTCTTTTGATCTAGCCCAGTTCCCCGCCCCCCTTTTTTCCTCCGATTCACTGGTTGCAGAAACTGGGTCAGTTGTCCTATGGAATTCCCACATTCTGGATCATCTGTTTGCTCCCTTGTGGTGTCATTTAATTTGTTTCTTTCTCTCTCTCATTTCCTACAAACTTTAAGTTAGCCCCTTGATCGGCTTGAAGTTCATTTTTTTTTTTTTGGCAAAACTTCTTCAAAGGTGGGCTGTGAGCTTCGTATGTGTCCTGTCAGGAAACCACAATGTCTGATTATCTCACATCTGGTGATGCAAAGATGAATTGCCTTTGTTCCTAATTGACTTTTCATGAGGGTTTTATCCATTGATGATCTTTGCCTGAAACAGTTATTTTCTTAGGGGCTCCAAAATGGTGATTTTCTAATTATATCATTTCTTCCACATTTATTAGTTAGATTGTTTTCTATTAAAAAATCTTTCCATCATCAGTTCAGGCTATCTGGCTACCCTGAAATACAGTTTATACAGGAAAGGCAGGATAAATGCTTATTTTTATTCCTTTTAATTGCCAGATTTCTAGATAAGGAGTTGGTGCTTTAGAGGAAGAACAATTTTTTTTTTTCGTTTTCACTTTACAGACAAAGAACTTGAGGCTCAGAGATGTCAAAAAAAATTGCTCAAGATCCCAAACAGCTATTAAGGAACAGAAATGGTATTCAAACCGATATCTTCTGGCCTCAAAAGCATATGCTATTTCTACTAAACCAAAATGTACCCCTGCCCTCAACCCCCCAGCTGCTGACAGCTGGGAGTTGCTACTGCAAATATCTCCCCCTGCTTTGCCCTTTAAGAACCAGGCTCCAAGAATCCTCCTTTACAGCATTCTGGGCTTTATAAACTTATGCAATACTCCAGAACTATAGCTCCAAATGGAGGTGCTGGCGTGGCTAGGCCAAGAACTGAGCAGAGCCAGGAAACAGGTCACACTATTTCTATTTAGAAGGAGGGGCTTTAGCATCACAGCTTGTGTTTTAGGCTCCTGCGACAACCAAAGTGTGAGTCACTGTATAAGTCATGGTTGGAGCAGATAACGGTGATCCGAACAGTTTGGAGAGTTGTCAGATGTTAAGATGTCTTAACTAACTCTCCTAAACCATTTTCCCTTTCTCTGCCACGCCTGCTCTCTGCCATTCCAGATTTTAGGGGAGTACTTAGGTAACTGCCTAAACATTATTTTACAATTCCTAAACCTCTGTTAACTGTGTCACTGGCATCTGTCCACCACCCCACCGCCGCCCTGAAGCCCATGGTCCTTTAGTATCTTAAAGTAGTGTTAAAGAAGTAGAGTTCACTTAGTAAATTTGGGAGATTTTCTTGGCTTTGTGGTGTCTACATATTACGGGCTTCTAATGCTAGAGTCTCTACCTGACTCAGAGAAAGAATGTTTCTCCGGGACTTCCCTGGTGGTCCAGTGGGTAAGACTCTGCATTCCCAATGCAGGGGGCCTGGTTCGATCCCTGGTCAGGGAACTAGATCCCGCACGTGTGCCGCAACTAAGAGTGCGCATGCCGCAACTAAAGATCCCACATGCCTCAACGAAGATCCCGTGGGCCGCAACTAAGACCTGGTGCAGTCAAACTAAATAAATAATAAATAAATAAATATTTTTAAAAAAGAACATTTCCCCAGACTTCATACAACCCAGAGGTACAAAATTCTTTTTTAATGCCCTCCACATTTCACCGCTCCCATCATCATAGCAGTCTACATTAGAAACAAACAAATAACCAACCTTCAGAATTGCAGCTGGAGAGGTTTCCTGTGCTTATGGAGCTAAAGGCCCCATCTCAGCCTCTGATGTTCCATGATGGGCCTCCAAATAAGGGAGGCCCACACTCCTGCTGTCCCAGGCCAGTACCCAAATTCCCAAATACCTACATCTATACATCAGAAAAAAAACTATGCTGCCTCTATCCTTGCTTACAGGGGACTGTGATTAGTGCCGTGCAAACATGCTGTCAGCTGCAAACAGCAGTCCCCTGAAGCAGTTCTCTAGAAAAAACAGGAAGGTACTTCTGTAATCTGCCTTGAAAAGATAAGGTCAGAGACAGAATCTAGATATAAAAATGGCAGAAGAGAATGAAACAACGTTATTCAGAGAGTAGCCTCCATAAAATTATATTTAAATACTAGGCTTCCTTACAGAATATCTGACCCAATGCTATCCAGAACTTTCTGTGATGATGGAAATGTTCTGTATCTGCACTGTCCAATAGGAAGACCACTGGCCACATGTGGTTATTGAGCACTTGAAATGTGGCTCGTGCAACTGAAAAAACTTAACTTTTATTGCATTTTATTTAATTAATTAAAATTAAAATTAAAATTTAATGGAACGTGTAGCTAGGGGTTACCATATTGGACAATGCAGATCTGGCCCTTGTATTCTTAACTTTTTCTTTCTGCTAACAGTATACACAATTTGGGGCTGTTATAAAATAGTTAAAAAATTGAAGGTACCAATTTTATTAATCTTAGTGATGAATTTTCCTTATGGAATTAGCTTCATAATGGCTTAGAAATTCTAGCCTCCTTGTACATAGACAAACTTTTTATTATGAGACTAACTTCAAGGGAAAATTAATTATGCTCAAACTTTGATTTTTAAAATTTGTGTGAATTATATGCTTTAGTGGTGATGGTTATAACAGTGATGGGAACACACTTAATGCTACTGAACTGTACACTTAGAAATAGTTAAAATGGTTAATTTTGTGTTAAATATATTTTACCACAATAAGAAAATTATGTGCTTTAGTTTCTTTCATTAGGCCTGATTTTAATTTAATTTTGTTAAAATTTCCCACTGTCCATAGGCCTTGCTGAGAATCTGCTCCAGGGTGTTCCTGGCTGCAGTGTGTTTCTCTTTGGTGAGGCTGACCTGCCTGAGAAGCGCACTCTTGTCCAGAGAAGGAAACAACTGGGCTGGTTCACAAGGAGGGATTTCAGTGCTCTTAAACCTGACCTGGGAGTTGCACCTGCCCGAAGATGTGGTTTAACAGGTTCACAGTATGGTTTTGTTCTGCCTTTGTTGTTGTTGTTTTTTTAAATTTATTTATTTATTTTTGGCTGTGTTGGGTCTTTGTTGCTACACACAGGCTTTCTCTAGTTGCAGTGAGCAACTACCGTTTGTTGCGGTGCACGGGCTTCTCATTGCGGTGGCTTCTCTTGTTGCGGAGCACGGGCTCTAGGCACGCGGGCTTCAGTAGTTGTGGCTTGTGGGCTCAGTAGTTGTGGCTTGTGGGCTCTAGAGCGCAGGCTCAGTAGCTGTGGCGCATGGGCTTAGTTGCTCCGCGGCATGTGGGATCTTCCCGGACCAGGGCTTGAACCCATGTCCCCTGCATTGGAGGGCGGATTCTTAACCACTGCGCCACCAGGGAAGCCCCTCTGCTTTTGTTTTTAAACTTGAGAATCCTGAGGTCACCTTCATTTGGTCCCTCCCACATAATGCAGGAGGGTTTCAGCTGGGTCTCCTTCTTGACTTGGTTGAAGGTCTCCTCATGGCTCTTTCTTACCCATGCCTTCATGAGCTGACCAGAGAGGCTGGAAGCCCTCATCATATATTCCATGAGAGCCCCCAAGAGTGATGTTCAAGATAAATAACAAGCCCTGCAGCGTGGCCACTGATGATGAGAATGGTTGACACCAGGACAGGTCCTGGAGACCCTCTGCTGTGCTGGGCTTGAGGGTGTATCCTGGGGACACTTGGTGGCTCAGGACTCGGGTAGAGCTTACTTTTAGCTGGTAGGAAAGTCTTTCAGCACTTGAACATCCAGTGTGTCCAAGTTGATGCTTACAGCTGGAAGTCAGTTCCAGAGGCACCCTGGAGACAAGCTTTTCTACACAGCAGGCTCTAGGCCAGAGAGAACAAACATAGGGAATAGTATTCTTCCTTCTCCTGGATCTCACCAAGTCTTACCTCTCTCTGCTACTCCAGTCCCACTCCTTGCTTAGAGCTTACCTTCAGAAAAGGCAGTAGCACCCCATCCAAAACGCCATCCCCATTCACTGCACTTCACCGTCCTAGTGCCATTTATTTGAGTCTTAATTCTTTCACCCTCAAGTATCTTCTGTAGGGATCACAAATTAAACCATGCTAGGTAGCATTTTCATAGTCAGTTAATATTTTAGCCGTTACTAAGATACTAGGTCCCCAAGGAGCAAGAGGTGGGCCACCATAAGAAACACATTTCCCCATGGTGCAGTTAAACATAGGCTTTTGGTTACTAATCCCTAGTGCAGAATTCTGCTCTCAAACCAATGATATCTGTAATCAAGCAGAGCAGTACAATGAAAACAGTGCAGGCTTTGAGGCTATGCTCGAATCCTGGCCTTGCTGTTCATTGGCCTTGTGACTTCAGAATGTTCCTTAACTCATTAAGCCTCAGTTCCCATATCTGTAAAATGGACATAATAATTATATCTCCCTCATGAGACTGTGAAGTTGAAATAATGTCTATTAAGTGCCGAACACAGTACTAAGGGGCCATTTTTTCCTTGCATTTAGAGAAAAGATTTATAAAAAAGTGTGTGTTAGTCTTTACTTATGGAAAAAGGAGGAAGCTGATTGCTCCCTGCCAATTTGAACCTCACATATTTTCCCACGATTTGTCTCACAAATGTAGAAGTGTAAGTTTGTGACTAAATTTTCAGAAAGCTATTTCCTGGTTTCTAATTTGGGCCTCACTAAAGACTGAAAGGATTATTTCACAAACCTAGTCAGCGCAGTGCCCGGTGACTGGGATTACAGTCAGTGGACAGGAATTAGAAGCAGGGATCCTAGTGCTAGAGAACAGAACTGGCTTTAGTGTTGGATTAGGCAGTCCCTGGAAAAGCTTCATCCTCATTTCTGCATTGCTATGAGACTGAATGGGTCAGTATTTGGGGAGAACTTTAGAGAACTCTAAAAAGCATATCTGAGTTAAAGACTAAATGTTCATGTTATCACTAATCATATTCAATCTTCTAAGAACAAACTTGGTTTATAATTGTCTAAACCAAAGTGAACACTGCTCCCCCATCTCACCTAATGATCGTCTGGGGTTGGGATAATCTCACCCATTTTACATTGTTTGATTGGAATGGACAAGCCATTGGGATTTCTAATTTCTTCTCTATTTTTGCTCCATGTGGAGATCTTTGATTTACATGGAGAATTTCATCAACATCTGAAAATCCTAAGTTTACTTTAAAATGCCAAGATTGGCACAAAAATGTTTAAAGATGGTATTTTAAAGGTAATATTTGATACTGGTAAAGATGTAGTTAGAGGCGCTCATGCTACTAATGGTAGCATCGACTAGTATAAACTTTTTGGAAGTGAGTTGGTGATGTGTATAAAGAGCTCCAAGAATATATGTAACTGCTTTGCAGAAATTCTAGTTCTAGTGATAGATTTATCTTAAAGAAATAGATTTATTCCTGAGGAAATAATAAAAGGTACATGTACTTAGGCACAAGTGT
Organism: Balaenoptera acutorostrata; assembly: GCF_949987535.1. NCBI lineage: Eukaryota > Metazoa > Chordata > Mammalia > Artiodactyla > Balaenopteridae > Balaenoptera > Balaenoptera acutorostrata. The sequence goes on along the minus strand of NC_080071.1, from coordinate 58,623,729 downwards.
GTTTATCAAAGAACTATTTATAATAGTAAATACGGGAAACAATGTAAATGTTCAGTATTTGAGAGTGATTATTAAATAGGCTATACCTAGGTGAAAGACTATTATGCAAGCAATTAAGTGTGAAGGTTTGGAAGAATTTTTAGAGACTTGAAAAATACAATACCATGTAGAGAGAATTTGCAGTTTATTAATTAATGCAACAAATATTTATTAAGTACCTAGTATGTGCTAGGCACTATCGTCAGTGGGAAAAATAGAATTTATTTGCCCTCAAAGAATTTACATTCCAGGGACATCCCTGGTGGCGCCCATGGTTAAGAATCTGCCTGCCAGTGCAGGGGACACAGGTTCAAGCCCTGGTCCGGGAAGATTCCACATGCCGCGGAGCAACTAAGCCCATGCGCCACAACTACTGAGCCTGTGCTCTAGAGCCCGCAAGCCACAACTACTGAGCTTGTGCTCTAGAGCCCACGAGCCACAACCACTGAAGCCCACGCACCTAGAGCCCGTGCTCCGCAACAAGAGAAGCCACTGCAATGAGAAGCCCGCGGACCACAATGAAGAGTAGCCCCCACTCGCCGCAACTAGAGAAAACCTGCGAGCAACAACGAAGACTCAAAGCAGCCAAAAAAAAAAAGAGTTTACATTCCAGTGGGGAAGGGGTGAAGAGAGAGACAGTAAATAACAAGCTTAATAAATAAAGAATTATATAGTATGTTAGAAAATAAGTGCTACAGCCAAAAAAAAAAACTGAACAGGACAGTGGGAATCATGTGTCTGGGATGGGAGTGAACTACAGTTTTTAAATGGGATAAACCAAAGTAGGCCTCATAGTGAAGGCAGTGTTGGAGCAAAGACTGGGAGAGAAGCAGTTAGCCACGTGGAGATGTGGACAGGAGTCTCAGGCAGAGAGAACAGCCAGTGTCAAGGCCAGAGGATATAAAGTAGTATAAACAGTATGATCTCAATATTGTAAAATATATGTATGCCTCTATTTATTTTATTTATGTTATATATTTGTAAGAAAAGTGTTTTTAAATTCTTAAAGCTTTCAACTTATTTTCATTATTTCTCTAAATTGATTTGATCTTGTGATTACTTTCCATCATCTTTCATAAAGGGTAATTATTGAGGTTTATCAATGGTCAGTTTTATAAAAGCTGGGTTTCAATGCATTCATTCAGATTGCTGATGAAAGATTTAAGATAAGAAGGGAAAAGTAGCACAACTTTCCCCTCCGTATGTGTTTTTTGCTAATATCTCCTGCTAAGTGGCAGAATCCTCAGTTTGTGCAAAAAACATGAAAATTATAAGTTTGCCAAGGCTAGGTAGACTGTTATTCATTGAGAGACACCTCACTTAATAGGCTCAAAGCAGATTCTAATAGAAAAGTAAAATGTTTCAGAGAGGAACAGTGAATAAAGGATATGGATAAACGGTTTCTAATATTTCATGAACAAGATTATAATTCGAGTTTAAGACACATAATCAACCGAAATCTTAGGTTACCTTACTTGCACGAATTATCTCTTAAGAAACACTTAGTAAGAAGGAGTAAAATGTTTTCATTTTTAAAAGTAATATCTACTGAAGGAGAATTTCTAGCACCTCTGTCATTAGGGTAGAAATGTTATTCATCTAATTTTTCAGTGAATTTAGTTCCTAACTATGGCGATTTCCCTCCGTATTTTAAAATTTAATGGCTTTATATATTTTTCTAACATTTTTAATTTACATCAATGTTTCTCAACATAGTTTTCCACTCCTCCCATCAAAACAGAAAAGCTTCAACACATTGCTATATTTATTTCTTTTTTTTAAACTCTTTTTTTTTTTTTTTTAAAGCATCTAATTTATTATTTATTTATTTATTTATTTTTGGCGTGTTGGGTCTTCGTCTCTGTGCGAGGGCTTTCTCTAATTGTGGCAAGCGGGGGCCACTCTTCATCGCGGTGCGCGGGCCTCTCACTATCGCGGCCTCTCTTGTTGCGGAGCACAGGCTCCAGACGCGCAGGCTCAGTAATTGTGGCTCACGGGCCCAGCTGCTCCGCGGCATGTGGGATCCTCCGAGACCAGGGCTCGAACCCGTGTCCCCTGCATTGGCAGGCAGATTCTCAACCACTGCGCCACCAGGGAAGCCCCTATATTTATTTCTTTTCCTAAAAAAATTAAATAGAAATGATTGGTGCTATCAACTGAACACTTACAGTTAACTTTCCAGTGACAAAGTAATCTACACAGTACCTGAGAGGAAGCAGAATCTATAAGGGAACAGGTTTCTGTTTTGAAGTTCCCTGAGAATATTATAAACAGAAGAGAAAAAAGTGAGCTCAGAAATGATTAACACCCATAGTCAGTGCCAAACACACAAAATCTTTTAAACCAAATTCCTTTTAAAAGTTTGTCGTTGGCCAGCTCGTGAGGAACATGAATAAGGACAAAGCAGTAATAGTTGATACTTCTAGATCTATAAATAAATACTTTATACATATATATTTTAAAACCCTAAACATTTATAGGATAATTTAAACACCGCTGGCTGATATATGACTGGCCTGCATATATGCATCATTGTTTAAAAATAGAGGGACAGTTCTTTGAACTATAGTTTCGTATGATGCCTTAGGAATCATAGTGGAGGTAATTGGCACATCTTGGAATCAAGGACTTCTGTTTAGTTATTTCAGTGGGTTAGTGAGAGCTGTCCCTGCTTACTTCTGTCTCAGTAAATGAGAAGTTGCAGCATCGGGCACTTTTCTTGACATTGAATAATGCCATTTACTTCACACCCAAAATTTTACCTAGTCTTTGAAAAATAATTTCTAGTTTTAGAATGAGTCCTGTTTTGAGGAACCTATTTTCATAATTTCCTACATTTGCTTGTAAATCTAGTTGGAGTGATGGAAGATGAAAGTTTCCATGTGTAATTAAGTGTGTAGCCTGTAATAGAAGCATGAAGGACTTTGCTTTTGTCTCTGCATGAGCTGGTGAAAGGCACTGTTCTCCTATAGAAAACCTGGGAGCAGGCAGGTCACCTGAGGTTCCTTTCAACTGGACTGGCTTCATTCCATTATGATATTAACATGTATCTACCTCTGTGATTTCCTCTCTGAAGTACTGTTACTCTGAAAGATTCGGAGTTGAGAAACTGAGGCTCACAATTCCTTGCAGAGTGGGAAAACGTCATAGCCACTTTGCTGAAAGGCAGCTGAGCAGAGGCAGTGTCCCTGAAGAGGTAGAACTTGAATTCAGACCCACGGGGAGCCATTGCCGGCCCTATGCCACACAGTGTCACTCAGCTTTCTTTTCTGTGGATTTGGCCACATGCATAAGAGTCCTGCATTCTTCCCGCCTTGGGAGTATTGGACTTAGCAATTATGTTTCAGTTTTATGGCTTTAGTCATCAAATGTCCTGTTTCAGCTGTGGTTTCTCTTTAGTACATGTTCTAAAAAATTTAAAATACCAATTCGTAATGATGACTAATTGCTTTTGGTGTAATAACAGCTGTTTATATTTTTGAACCTGAGTTCCAAGTCTGTTGTCTTACTCTGTTTGTTAGTCTGAAGCAAGGACCACATTTAGGCTAGGTTTTATCTTATTTTAACCTTCATGTTTTTATACCCAGTAACCTGCATGGTTCCTGGAACTCAGCAGGTTTTCAGTAAAAACATATTTAATGAGGGAGTCGCACATTAGTTCATGAGAATCTCTTTATTTATTCAAACTGTAATGTAATCCACAAATTTGCAGTTCTCTCTTCAGATATAAAAATGCCAAATATCCCAAAGCACCACCTCGGCTCTCTCCTCATGCATCTTTTAAAACTAAGCCACCAGAGGGGAACTTAATATGATAAATAGAACTTCTAAATACATCCCTTAGCAACTTCTGGCTCCCTAAAATGAAATCCTTTCTGTGGAGGAAAATACATAGAATCTTTTCACCATTAATTGATTGAAGATGATGGCACCTGGAACTATTTTTGAGAATAATTTTGATCTAAAGGGAAAAAGAAGTTTCTTTTGAGTGCTGCTTTTTCATTTTTCTAATGGGCTCTTCACTATTGTTTTGTCTGAATGCAGTTTTTTATTTGTGTTATTCCAGACATGGTCCTACCGCAAGCATCTTTAAACCAGACATTAATAGCATAGTTCACAGTCATTACTGCCAGTGCTCAAACACAAATATTGCATTTGTGTTTGCAAAAGCTACACATCAGATGTTAATTAAGTGCATTTGTTTTTTTTATGCTTAAACAATCTGGCATAAAGAGTTTACATCTATATCAGTTCACCATAAGGTCTCTACAATATCTGAATCACCAGCCGTACAGTATATGATAAATACAGTGTTTCCACACAAGAAAATAACAGAATTGTCAGGAAAACATCAGGCCTGTTATATTTCCCTGTGAAATAATAGCAACTGAATCTCAGTTTCTTTTTCTTTTTGATAAAAAAAGTATTTAACTAGGAGTAAACACCAATATTTAGAATGATAAATTTTTCATTAAAGAACACATGGAAAGTGAAATCATACCAAAGATTTTTTTCCTTGTTTTTAGCTTGCTTCAGGGCGTTGTGACAGTTGCGTTGGAATAAAATTGGAATTTTCAGCTTTGCAGTGAGGAGATTCATGCTGCCGCCAGAGCAGCCAAGTGCCAATCTGCGGGAGGCAGGAGCGGGGCGAGACCACAAACTGAGAAACAAACTTTCACATCAGGTTTCTAATTTTAGAGCAAAAAATGGAATTACTTTAATTATATGACATTTAACTAGAAATACGATTTTCTGGGATTAATTACCTCCCTTATTTAAAAAATCTTTACTAAGTTTAAACTAGCATAAAAAAATCAAATTCAGCATTTCATGTAAGGTCAGTGGGACTGCTGGATTTAAATGCAGAATTTGATTCATTAGAATTGGATCACCATATTGGTGTTAGACTTGGGA